>NW_025814856.1:104488125-105192500 GCF_022079265.1 Lynx rufus
TACATATATTAGCTCATCTAATTTTTACAACAAAACTACAAGGTAGAAATTATTATTATACCCAATTGGTAGATTAAGAAAATAATGCTTAAAGAGGTTATGAAACTTTCGCACAGTTACCCAAAAAGTGGCAAAATTGGAATTCAATGCAGGTCTCTATCCTCCCAAGTCTGTGGGTTTATGTATGATGCTACACAATCTTCTATCAACCCAGCAACGTTGAATATCTCTAAATAATGTGTCAGGCATTGTTCCAGGAGCTACCAAATCCTGTAAGATTATATGAGAAATAGAGGAAATGCCTTACTGTAGCAGGAGTGTTGTGACACTAAGGAGTGTGACACTAAGGAGTGTGACACAACGGAGTGTTGTGACACTAAGGCTTTGCTTTCCAGGAAACAACTTTATTCTTGCCAGCACAGGCTCAGAGGGTTTGCACCCAAAAAACTGAGTCCTAAATGCCACGTGGTATTGCCTTTTATGCATTTTCTACTTCTTTATCTCCCATATATAGGTAACATATAGACATACAGTCTGATTGGGTGGTCTCATGTCACAGGATCATGAGGGATGTCACCTACAGGCATACAGAGTCCTGAGGAATGTCACGTGCGCACATAACCAGGTTGCCTTCCCTTATCTTGAGGTCTTTTCTCACCATATTCTTTAGGGAGGGAATTCGACCACATTACTTCCCATGAACTGTTTCCTCATATCAGTAATTCTAGTGTAGGCATTTATCAGGTCTGCATAAAACAGAACACCCTGCACCAAAATAACAGGTGTTTAAGCATAACAGATGTTTATTTTTCCTTAAAGTAGAAAAAGTTCAAATGTACAGAGCCCAGGACTGATGTGACAATTTGACAAATATTTGGGATCTGAACTTAGTCTGTCTTCATACACCTGAATGTTTAGAACTTGTTTCCATTGACAACACTGCCTCGTGGTACAAGATGGTTGCTTAAGTGTTAGCCATGTAATTTGAGGCAGGAAGAATGAAAAGGAGAGAAGGGGAAAGAGGCACTCCTCCCAGAAGAGTCCACATGCTTTAAAAATAAACAAACAAACACAACTCTTCTAGAAAGACCAATACCATAACTTGTACCCACATCACATTGGCCACCCATAACTCACTTCAAGGAAAGTTCAAAATGTCTTCCAACTGGGAAGTCTTCTATTGGTAAAGTAGAAAGTGGTAATAAATGTTGTATCAATAACTAGCAATTTCTATCAAATATGAGAGACCATCACCAGTAATGCTTTGGAATAATTTTTTTAAAACTGTCTCAAAGCCAAAGCCATTAATAAATTATGGCATCTCGTAAAAGGAACACTTTTGACTCCTTCAGAAACGTGTAAAGAGACACAGATCTCAAAATCAGGATTCTGCTGCTGCTTTAAACATTCTTCTAATTATTTACCCAAATAAAGTTTACTGATTCAATATGAAATACAAATGTGATACAAGGACTAATAAGAAAAATTTTAAGGAACTAGATAACATATCTAATTTATTCTACTTCATTTCGTTCTGTTCCCTGGAAGGATTTCATGTATTTATGACAAAACCTGGTCTGATGACCATGCCCATAATTAACATACCCAATCTCATACTCTGTGTTTTCTTTGTTAATAGGTTGTTATCTCAGATACAACATCTTCTCCTCCACCTCCATTAGCCTAAGTAGATCAGAATGTGTCCTCTGGAAGTGTATCAAATATTTCTATTTCTCGGCTACTTCACTGAAAGAAAATCACAGTCCTTCCAAACTTTACCAAATTCTCTTCATTTCTTTCAAGTAACCACGCATGTATTTGTCTTCCCTCATTTAGACTATTATGAATAATTATAATATATAATAACATGTGGTAAAGTGAACATTCAATGTGTCTTCATGCTATAGAATGAAAGCTTATAGGTAGAAATGATAGAGAGGCAGATACAGCTACTGTCTTTACTAACCTGCAGAGTTGCCCCATAGTGGATAAGACAATCTCAGGTGGAGATAATAAACACAAAACATAGTCAAGCAAAGGCTAGATGACAACCTGCAAGGAGAGTAAAAAGTGAACTATTGTGTTGAGTGGAAGATCAACCAATTCGCTAACATCTTCCCACTAAAATATTTTGTCTAAATTTAAAATACATTGAGTTGCACCACAATCCTTCAAATGATAGCTAATAACACCTCATATTTTATAGGATAATAGTCTAGCTGGTGAAATTATGCTTGGCCATCTGTAGGAGTGCCTATGTCAAATATTTAATACTAATTAGACAGTAAATTTCAGATCTAGCATTGAGATAGGGAGGAAAAGCAAAAAGGATTATTAAATAGAAGTGATAACTACACTGATTTTTATTGCGTTTAGGAGAACTTAAAAATCAGTTTTTCAAGAGACTCATTATTTACATTGATGACAAAGGATTAAATGTGGAGAGGAAATGCCAAGGGTTCTAAAGAAAGCTAAGTAAAAATCTGTCTATCCATTATCATCATTAACTATGTTAAATCTAGTTAAGTATACTAGAAAACAAGGTAAAAGTCTAGGAAAATATATTAAATGACTTCAACGCTCAAAAATATTGAGCCAATTAGTATAATGCAATTTTAAACTGTTCCAAGATAAAACATTTCTATTTTTACATAAAAATAATTTTTGTTTCTAAGATTAGTCTAGTGAATTTGTATTCTTTTTTTATTTTTTAAATATTTAGATGTTTATTTATTTTGAGGGGAGGTAGAGGGGGAGAGAGAGAGAGGGAGAGAGAGAATCCCAAGGGGGCTCTGCACTGCCAGAGGTGGGCTCTAACTCACAAACTTTGAGATCATGACTTTGAGCCAAAATCAAGAGGTGGACATTTAACCAATGAAGCCACCAAGGCGCCCCAATCTTGTTACTTAAAAAAAAAATTAACAATATAATCAAGTAGATTTTGGTCATCCTGAGACTGGGCTCTCAAATTTCAATAATTTTATTTCTATAGAATCATGCATATAAAGAAAGAATGTTAAAAACCCATTTAGAGTCCACAAAACAAAGCAGAATTTGAATGCTGAAAAAATCAGGAAACAGGGTGTGTCCTGCATCAAACATTTCACTTTTGATTTCCAGGTCAATATTGTATCACTTTAATTAAAAATGAGGCATTTTCTCATAAAAATAGCCTGTATTTTCATGGGCAAGATAGAGAAGTTGAGGCTAAAGAAAATGCAGCTATGGTCTACACCTCCTGAAAACACTGTTAGTAAAGACAATAACAAGCATAGAAATTTGCTGAATTTAATTTATGAAGAGAGTTAAAGGAATATGAGGCTTAGATGCTCACTCAATTTCATCTTCAAATTGGAAAATAGCAATATTAACATAGTTATTAAGAGAAAAATTGCTTGCTTGTATTATTGCAAAGCACTCTAACAAATAAATTGATATGATGTTTAATATTAAAATCATTGGTACTTTGAAGTTTTTGGTGATATTTTATATTAATTGATTTCTAAAATGGTTTTAACTTTACTGCATCAGTTTGCTATAGAAATCTCTGAACTAATGTCTTGAAAGAAGAGTGTTGCAATTATATGCACAATAAACCAAACCAGTAAAAACCCATATTCCAGACTATAGATACTGTATGATGTGAAGACAGCCTTGAATTATGGAATGAATAAGTATTCAAGTTAAAGGGTTAATCTTGGTGTAACCTATTAGTATGTAAAATTACCAATGTTAACTTCAGTAAACTGATATGAGCAATTGAGATAATAATACCATGCCTAGCTATTTATTCTCCACCTCTTGTATCCAACAAAGTGCATGGAATATAGCAGATATTCAATAATTGACTGTCCCTCTTCCCTCTGTCACTTTCCCACAATAGGAATTCAATCCTCAACAAATAAGAAGCAACCAAAAGTGATCACTCCTGACACAAGAAAATAATACATTTGGAAGACAGTCAAAATGATATGAAAAAAACTATGTAATAATTCACCTTTCCCAAGACACCATTAAAATAATAAATTCGTTTTTTAATCACTTAAATGCATAGCATATTTTTGATAGAAAAATACTGAGTAATGAAGAAGCTTGAAAGAAGCCATGGTCTAATATCCATGAAAGAATAATGTAGGAGGAAGCAGCTGAACTATCGGGTAGAATCTTGGAGAATCTTCAGGAAATCCTGCAATGAAAATTCAGATGGACAGCTAGAGAGAGAGTTAATTGAAGCTTTACATACTAGACCATTTAGCACCCTCAAATCCTCCTTCCTTCCTCATCAGAGAGTAAGGGGCAATCAGGTATCAAAGAGGGGGGATGGGAAGGTTATTTTTAAAGGAAGTCAATTAACCACTGAAGGAGAACGAAGGCAGTTAGTATGAATGTTAATGCTCCAGTGTAATCCTCATACATAGAAGCACTTAGGCCAACTTCATCAAAATGTCACTCTCTCTTCCCACTCACCTTAAAGGTAAATCTGCTTCTTTGCAAATTCAGAAAGTCACATAGAATTCACAGACTGCTTCTTTACTGGCTCTCTTTTAAATATGATTGGGCAGCCAAGTGTCACCAGTTACAAAGAGAAAAGTTGATCCCAAGCAAAGTAACAATCCAGGGAACAAAAGGAGGATACATTTGTCTACTCAGAGAAATGTAAAAAGATATCATATTCACTCAACAAGAAATCAGTGACTACAGAAGAAAACTATTAGATAATAAGAGAGAATCTTCGGATACTGCCATAGACAGAATGCTTGCATCCCTCCAAAATTCATATATTGAAATGGAATCCCCAATGTGACGTTATTAAGAGGCAGGGCTTTGGGGATTAGGTCATGAGGGTGGAGCCCCACAAACTGGATTAGTGCCTTTCTAAAAGAGACTCCAAAGATCTCTCTGTTGCTTCTTCCATATGAGTACACAGCAAGAAGATGGTCATCTATGAACCAGGATCAAGCTCTCACCAGACCCTGACTCTGGTGGATCCTTGATCTTGGACTTCCCAGCCTACAGACCTGTGTGAAATAAATTTCTATTGTTTGTAAGCCACATGGTCTATGGCATTTTTTATAGGAGCCTGATTAGACCACAACAGATAAGAAAACTTTCAAATATGAATACTAAGAGGTAGGAGGGATCCTGGGAAGATGGGTCGTGGGAGGATGCTGGGCTCACCATGCGTCCTGCTGATCACTTACATTCCACCTACACCTGCCTAAATAAACCAGAAAACCCCCAGAAGACTAGCAGAACGGAGTCTCCGGAGCCAAGCATAGACGAGAGGTCCACGGAAGAGGGTAGGAAGGGTGGAGAGGCGGTGAGCGCTACACGGACTGGCGGGAGGGAGCTGGGGCAGAGGGGCAGCCCGCCGGCCAAGAGGAGCCCCCGAGTCTGGCTGGCAAAAGCGGAGGGGCCAGATGGAGTGTGTTCCATCAGCAAGCGGGACTTGACATCTGGAAGGTTATAAGCTAACAGCTCTGCTCGGAGAACAGGAGGGCTGGAGGACAATGGGAGGGAAATTTGTTGAGCCCCAGACAACAGAGCTCAGCTTGGCGGGGAACAAAGACGCTCGCCAATGCCATCTCCCTCGCCCATCCCCCAGCCAAAATCCCAAAGGGAACCAGTTACTGCCAGGAAACTTGCTTGCACCACGCACCCACCCAACGCTGTGCTTCTGTGGATCCATCACTCCAGCGGGTCTGACTCCCTCCCTGTGTCGCAGGGCGCCCCTCCCTAAGCGGATCTCCGAAAGAAAAGCGAGCTGAGCCTGCCCCTCCCGCCCCTGTGCACTTTGCTGATCCACCCCAGCTAATACACCAGATCCCCAGCACCACAAGCCTGGCAGTGTGCAAGAAACCCAGACGGGCCACGCCACCCCACAGTGAATCCCGCCCCTAGGAGAGGGGAAGAGAAGCCACACACCAGTCTGACTGTGGCCCCAGCGGTGGGCTGGGGGCAGACATCAGGTCTGACTGTGGCCCCGCCCACCAACTCCAGTTATACACCACAGCACAGGGGAAGTGCCCTGCAGGTCCCCAGCACTCCAGGGGCTATCCAAAATAACCAAACGGAAGAATTCCCCTCATAAGAACCACCAGGAAATAACAACAGCTAATGAACTGATCAAAAACAATTTAAACAATATAACCGGAAGTGAATTTAGAATAACAGTCATAAAATTAATCGCTGGGCTTTAAAACAGTATAAAGGACAGTGGAGAATCTATTGCTACAGAGATCAAGGAACTAAGGAACAGCCAGGAGGAGCTAAAAAAATGCTATCAACGAGTTGCAAAATAAAATGGAGATAACCATGGCTCAGATTGAAGAGGCAGAGGAGAGAATAGGTGAACTAGAAGATAAAATTATGGAAAAAGAAGAAGCTGAGAAAAAGAGAGGTAAAAAAACTCCAGGAGTATGAGGGGAAAATTAGAGAACTAAGTGATGCACTAAAGAGAAATAATATATGCATAATTGGTATTCCAGAAGAGGAAGAGAGAGGGAAAGGTGCCGAAGGTGTACTTGAAGAAATCATAGCTGAGAACTTCCCTGATCTGGGGAAGGAAAAAGGCATTGAAATCCAAGAGGCACAGAGAACTCCCTTCAGACGTCACTTGAATCGATCTTCTGCACGACATATCATAGTGAAACTGGCAAAATACAAGGATAAAGAGAAAATTCTGAGAGCTAGAGATAAACGTGCTCTAACATATAAAGGGAGACCTATAAGACTCATGACCAATCTCTCTACTGAAACTTGGCAGGCCAGAAAGGAATGGCAGGAGATCTTCCATGTGATGAACAGAAAAAATATGCAGCTGAGAATCCTTTATCCAGCAAGTCTGTCATTTAGAATAGAAGGAGAGATAAAGGTCTTCCCAAACAAACAAAAACTGAAGGAATTTGTCACCACTAAACCAGCCCTACAAGAGATCCTAAGGGGGATCCTGTGAGACAAAGTACCAGAGACATCGCTACAAGCATGAAACCTACGGACATCACAATGACTCTAAACCCATATCTTTCTACAATAACACTGAATGTAAATGGACTAAATGCGCCAACCGAAAGACATAGGGTATCAGAATGGATAAAAAACAAGACCGATCTATTTGCTGTCTACAAGAGACTCATTTTAGACCTGAGGACACCTTCAGATTGAGAGTGAGGGGATGGAGAACTATTTATCATGCCACTGGAAGTCAAAAGAAAGCTGGAAGTAGCCATACTTATATCAGACAAACTAGACTTTAAATTAAAGGCTGTAACAAGAGATGAAGAAGGGCATTCTATAATAATCACAGGGTCTATCCATCAGGAAGAGCTAACAATTATAAATGTCTATGCGCCGAATACAGGAGCCCCCAAATAAAGAAAACAATTACTCACAAACATAAGCAACCTTATTGATAAGAATGTGGTAATTGCTGGGGACTTTAACACCCCACTTACAGAAATGGATAGATCATCTAGACACACGGTCAATAAAGAAACAAGGGCCCTGAATGATACATTGGATCAGATGGACTTGACAGATATATTTAGAACTCTGCATCCCACAGCAACAGAATATACTTTCTTCTCGAGTTGACATGGAACATTCTCCAAGATAGATCCCATACTGGGTCACAAAACAGCCCTTCATAAGTATACAAGAATTGCAATCATACCATGCATACTTTCAGACCACAATGCTATGAAGCTTGAAATCAACCACAAGAAAAAGTCTGGAAAACCTCCAAAAGCATGGAGGTTAAAGAACACCCTAGTAATTGAGTGGGTCAACCAGGCAATTAGAGAAGAAATTAAAAAATATATGGAAACAAACGAAAATGAAAATACAACAATCCAAACGCTTTGGGATGCAGCGAAGGCAATCCTGAGAGGAAAATACATTGCAATCCACGCCTATCTCAAGAAACAAGAAAAATCCCAAATACAAAATCTAACAGCACACCTAAAGGAAATAGAAGCAGAACAGCAAAGACAGCCGAAACCCAGCAGAAGGAGAGAAATAATAAAGATCAGAGCAGAAATAAACAATATAGATCTAAAAAAACTGTAGAGCAGATCAACGAAACCAAGATTTGGTTTTTTGAAAAAATAAACAAAATTGACAAACCTCTAGCCAGGCTTCTCAAAAAGAAAAGGGAGATGACCCAAATAGATAAAATCATGACTGAAAATGGAATGATTACAACCAATCCCTCAGAGATACAAGCAATTATCAGGGAATACTATGAAAAATTATATGCCAACAAACTGGACAACCTGGAAGCAATGGACAAATTCCTAAACACCCACGCTCTTCCAAAACTCAATCAGGAGGAAATAGAAAGCTTGAACAGACCCATAACCAGCGAAGAAATTGAATCAGTCATCAAAAATCTCCCAACAAATAAGAGTCCAGGTCCAGATGGCTTCCCAAGGGAGTTCTACCAGACGTTTAAAGCAAAGATAACACCTATCCTTCTCAAGTTATTCCAAAAAATAGAAAGGGAAGGAAAACTTCCAGACTCATTCTATGAAGCCAGTATTACTTTGATTCCTAAACCAGACAGAGACCCAGTAAAAAAAGAGAACTACAGACTAATATCCCTGATGAAAATGGATGCAAAAATTCTCAATAAGATACTAGCAAATCGAATTCAACAGCATATAAAAGAATTATTCACCATGATCAAGTGGGATTCATTCCTGGGATGCAGGGCTGGTTCAACATCTGCAAATCAATCAACGTGATCCATCACATTAATAAAAGAAGATAAGAACCATATGATCCTGTCAATCTATGCAGAAAAGGCCTTTGACAAAATTCAGCAAACTTTCTTAATAAAAACTCTCGAGAAAGTCAGGATAGAAGGAACATACTTAAAGATCATAAAAGCCATTTATGAAAAGCCCTCAACTAACATCATCCTCAATTGGGAAAAACTGAGAGCATTTTCCCTGAGATCAGGAACATGACAGGGATGCCCACTCTCACTGCTGTTGTTTAACATAGTGCTGGAAGTTCTAACGTCAGCAATCAGACAACAAAAGGAAATCAAAGGCATCAAAATTGGCAAAGATGAAGTTAAGCTTTCACTTTTTGTAGATGACATGATATTATACATGGAAAATCTGATAGACTCCACCAGAAGTCTGCTAGAACTGATACATGAATTTAGCAAAGTTGCAGGATACAAAATCAATGTACAGAAATCAGTTGCATTCTTATACACTAACAATGAAGCAACAGAAAGACAAATAAAGAAACTGATCCCATCACAATTGCACCAAGAAGCATAAAATACTAACCAAAGATGTAAAAGATCTGTATGCTGAAAACTATAGAAAGCTTATGAAGGAAATTGAAGAAGATAAAAAGAAATGGAAAAACATTCCATGCTCATGGATTGGAAGAATAAATATTGTCAAAATGTCAATACTACCCAAAGCTATCTACACATTCAATGCAATCTCAATCAAAATTGCACCAGCATTCTTCTCAAAGCTAGAACAAGCAATCCTAAAATTCATATGGAACGACAAAAGGCCCCAAATAGCCAAAGTAATTTTGAAGAAGAAGACCTAAGCAGGAGGCATCACAATCCCAGACTTTAGCCTCTACTACAAAGCTGTCATCATCAAGACAGCATGGTATTGGCATAAAAACAGACACATAGACCAATGGAATAGAATAGAAACACCAGAACTAGACCCAAAACATATGGCCAACTAATCTTTGACAAAGCAAGAAAGAACATCCAATAGAAAAAAGACAGTCTCTTTAACAAATGGTGCTGGGAGAACTGGACAGCAACATGCAGAAGGTTGAAACTAGACCACTTTCTCACACCATTCACAAAAATAAACTCAAAATGGATAAAGGACCTGAATGTGAGACAGGAAACCATCAAAACCCTAGAGGAGAAAGCAGGAAAAAACCTCTCTGACCTCAGCCATAGCAATTTCTTACTTGACACATCCCCAAAGGCAAGGGAATTGAAAGCAAAAATGAACTACTGGGACCTTATGAAGATAAAAAGCTTCTGCACAGCAAAGGAAACGATCAAGAAAACTGAAAGGCAACCAACGGAATAGGAACAGATATTTGCAAATGACATATTGGACAAAGGGCTAGTATCCAAAATCTATGAATAGCTCACCAAACTCCACACCCAAAAAACAAATAACCCAGTGAAGAAATGGGCAGAAAACATGAATAGACACTTCTCTAAAGAAGACATCCAGATGGCCAACAGGCACATGAAAAGATGCTCAACGTCGCTCCTCATCAGGGAAATACAAATCAAAACCACAACTCAGATATCACCTCACGCCAGTCAGAGTGGCCAAAATGAACAAATCAGGAGACTATAGATGCTGGAGAGGATGTGGAGAAACGGGAACCCTCTTGCACTGTCGGTGGGAATGCAAACTGGTGCAGCCACTCTGGAAAACAGTGTGGAGGTTCCTCAAAAAATTAAAAATAGACCTACCCTATGACCCAGCAATAGCACTGCTAGGAATTTACCCAAGGGATACAGGGGTACTGAGGCATAAGGGCACTTGTACCCCAATGTTTATAGCAGCACTCTCAACAATAGCCAAATTATGGCAAGAGCCTAAATTGCCATCAACTGATGAATGGATAAAGAAATTGTGGTTTATATACACAATGGAGTACCACATGGCAATGAGAAAGAATGAAATATGGCCCTTTGTAGCAACATGAATGGAACTGGAGAGTGTTATGCTAAGTGAAATAAGCCATACAGAGAAAGATATGTTTTCACTCTTAGGTGGATCCTGAGAACCTTAACATAAACCTAGGGGGAGGGGAAGTAAAAAAAGGAGGTTAGAGTGGGAGAGAGCCAAGGCATAAGAGACTCTTAAAAACTGAGAACAAACTGAGGGTTGATGGGGGGAGGGAGGGAGGGGAGGGTGGGTGATGGGTATTGAGGATCATACTCATCATTTGGGATGAGCACTGGGTGTTGTATGGAAACCAATTTGACAATAGACTTCATATATTGAAAAAAATAAAATAAAATAAAAATGAATACTAAGATGTAGCTGGTAATATTCAGGGAGGGGCACACAATGGAATAAGTAATGAGACCTACACTTTTCTGAGGCCATCTCTACTTATCATGGGGAGATGAAGCCCGTCTTTGATTAGACTAATGTCTCATAATTTCAAAGAGAAACAGGACTTCTTAAGATATATGAGCTCAATTCCAAAACTAGAGATTATATGCCAGTTAGTCCTCAACTCTCATCTTCCTCTTCAACTTTTCGTCCATAAAACTGGAAATAGCCAGCAACCTTCCACAAAATCCCATGCTCATTAACATCTTCAAAACTTAGGTTCAGAGAAGAGCTACTCTATGGACAATGGGACCAAGAAGACAACATATAAGCCTTAGTAAAAGGAATGAATTCTATTGTGCAGTGGATGAAAGGGTAGAAGAGATGCTGCTGCACTTGTACACACTTCACAGGTGTGTCTCAACAGCCTCTTGACATCTTGTTCAGCACTGGAAATCTAACATTCTGGAGGTGGAAGTTGTCCAGTTGCACAGAGAGTGCTAGTGGAACATATGGATCCCAGGATTTGTCTCTAAAGAAATACAACTCTACAAAAAAGCTTACACCAATAGGGGCACACAAATAGAAGGACATTTGATCAAGAAGAGTCAAAAAAAAAAAAAAACAAACCAGAAAAGCAGAAGTGCAGAGAATAGACAATTCTGCATTGTATATACATGAAGTAGGCCTTCATTTATCCCATCCAAGAAAAAAATTTAATATTTTACTTAAATATAGTATCATTAACAGAGTTGCAATACCTATGGGAACTGGGAGACTCTGCCTCCCTCCACCCCCCAAAAATAAAAGCCACTTTTTCTGGTTTTTGTTTATTTTCTGTCTCGCAGTGGAGTGATCTTCCATCTTACAGTAAATATCTCATTTGTCCTTTATTATCACATGTAAGTGATTTCGACAGGACAAAACACTATAAGGTTGTTGGCTAAAACACTGTTAGCAGAATGGGTAGAGATTTTTATTCCCTTACCTCTTTCCTGTCATATGTATTGTCTAATGTCTGTGTTCACCTGAATATGATTCTTATTTATTTTTCTGGCTTATAAAACATATTACCATAAAAAATGTAACTCCTTGAAATAAAACATTTCAGTGGGAAGCCCACAATATAATGTCAAAAATATGTTCTAAAACATAAATCAAAGAATCAAGCCATATTTGTTTCAATTAATAGTAAACATAACATATAGTAGAGAAACTTATCAATGAAAAAAAAATGGAAACAAATGTTTATAGGTGAAAGGAGCCAGAAGATGTCATACTGAAAGGGTGAAAAACGGGTGAAGCAAATGCATTTTAATCATGCCTCCCCAACACATTATTTGGAAATTTCAAAGCACCAAGGAGGGGCGCCTGGGTGGCTCAGTCGGTTGAGTGTCCGACTTCGGCTCAGGTCATGATCTCACGATCCATGGGTTCGGGCCCCGCGTCGGGCTCTGTGCTGACAGCTCGGAGCCTGGAGCCCATTTCAGATTCTGTGTCTCCCTCTCTCTCTGCCCCTCCCCTGTTCGTGCTCTGTCTCTCTCTGTCTCAAAGCACCAAGGATACAAAATGATTCTGAAAGAAGCTAGAGGAGAGCGAAAAATAATACAAGTCGTCCACCAAACAACAGCAATAAAATAGTTTTCATTTTTAAATGTAAGGACAAAAATCCTGAATATATAAAATATAAAATAAATTTATTAATGCCTAACACAACTGTGTTTTAATTGTCTCTTTCTGCTATTATGTTAAAAAAAGGCAATTTTTTCTTAAAAATAAAACTAAACAGAGAAAAATGATAGAAATACATCAAAGTACATATTTTTATATATATATATACAAATACAAATATGTATGCCTTTCTAAATTTCTTTTTAACTTGTTAATTAATGTCTACTATTTTACTAAAAATATATATAAATAGTGAAGATAATAAATATTTTTACTTTTGTCATTTTTTCATTTTTTTTTAATTTATTTATTTGGGAGAGATGGACACTGCATGAATGTGGGAGGGACAGAGAGAGAATCCCAAGCAAGCTCCACACTGCCAGCACAGAGCCCAATGTGGGGCTCGAACTCACAAAACTGTAAGATCATGAGATCATGACCTGAGCTTAAACCAAGAGTCAGACACTTAACTGACTGAGCCACCTAGGTGCCCCATAAATATTTTTATTTTAATTCACTACCTCACTGACCTCATGCTGACTCTGTGTTTAGGAAGATTGTTTAGAAAATTTACAAAGAATCTTGAGATTTAGGTGCTATCCTTCAAATCAACTGTGGCAAAGGCAAGTTAGAAACATCTGAGAAGCACTGGTTTTCAAGAGATCAACATTTTCTTCTCATCACAGTAACAAAGAAGTAGTAAAGAAGTAACACAAATTTATTTAAATTTTGAAAGAATCACTCTGGATTTCCTGTTTTAGCTCTAACGTACAAAACATTTAGAAGTTGTCAGTCCTGTGTTTAAGAAAAAGCTGAGAAAAAGGAAAAGAAAGACTCTTCTTGGACCTCTCAGAGAACCACGTTCACTGGGCCAACTGCCACCCTGAATCTAGAGAGACAGTGAATTCAGAATTACTGAAGTTATACCTGGAGCAGAAGACACTGGAACCATAGACCAAAATAAAGAAATGCCTTTAACAGGTCCATTCCTAACTTGGGGACACAACTGAGGAAAGAATCGGTGAGCTTGAAGACCTATCAATAGAAACTTCCAAAAGTGCAATGCAAAGATAAAAAGGAATGAAACACACACATACACACACATGTACACGCCCAAGCACAAACTCACATGGAACATTCAGGAAATATGAGACCATTTCAAAAGGTGTAACATATCTAATTTTTAAAAAATCACTCTGGCTACAATTCTTAGAAAAGACTGCAAGAGGACAAGGGCAGAAGCCAGGAAACTACCTAGGAGTCAATTTCAGGAAACCAGGAGAAAGATTATGGCAATGTATGCCAGGGTGGCAACAGTAGAGCTGAGTAAGTGGTCAGATTCTGGGTGTACTTAGAAATTCCCTTAGCCCTTCCTTCTCAGTATAATAAATAGCTTATTTTTGTGTAATGAGTTACAGTTCACATGCATCACTGGATTTGAATTTTATAAAACTAAAAATATAAAGAATATCTTATAGTGGACAAAACTGAGGTTCAAGATGCCACATCAATTCTTCTGATGCCATCATTGGTTGGCTTTTGGCTACAAAAGTTTCAAGGTTAATTGTGATCTTTTTAGTAGCTACCAGAGAGAGTATTACCATTTGAAATGGAATAATATACATATATAATAATACCAGAGTCCCAACAGGCAAAGAATACACAAATGTTAACATAGAAGCATTCTAAAACTTTGTTTGAACTGACAAACCCATCGTGTCTCCTTGGAAGCATGAGTGACACAGATTTCCAAATAGTAAAATTGAATCCGTCTGATTCTTTTGCTCCAGAAGTGATTATAGTACATTCATTATAGAGAATGTAACAGTAGGGAAGGACCATGTAATACTTTGGTTCCTCTACATATAAACACAGCCTATAGGAGAATTATTATCTATAAATTCATTAACATGAACATTTTAAATGTGCTAATCAAGGTATAGTAGCTCTATTACGCCTATTATTAATAGTGGAATAATATACAGTGTTGTCATATTAGTGTAATGCAAGGCAATATTCGTTGCTTCTTATTATAACAACATAACCTCCCCTTTTCATAACTCTTCTCATCCATGGCTACTAGATAGTTTTACAAACATTAATTAAGACTTACATCACCTCTGTGATACTGGGAACTGCCACAGTCATCATCCTGATGTGAGGCTAGAGATTAAGCCATGCTAAGAGCAGCTATAGGATTAAAGCTCACGACAATAGTTCACACCTGAACTTTTAAACATTATAAGATACACCTGTTCCAGCATCCCTTATTTGTACCCCGGTTCCAAACTCAGATATTTTGTAGCAGATATCCGTGTCTTTGTGGAAACTGCACACTGATTGCAAAAGTTTTCGAGTTAAAGTGTACTTATTTTGCATATGTTCATCTTAACATTTCCAAAGACTAAAATTCTTTCAATAACTCATCTTCATTGGCATCAGGAGTTACATCATCTTTCACAGCCATTTATAAAAGCAATCAGGCTTCCAGAATGCTATTCCCAAGCCCCCAAGTTTACACAGCAACTTAGTTACAGGGTCTGGAATCGAACTTCTGATCCTCTAACTTTTCTCCCGACTTGCTCTAGTGAGCCGTGCTGCATTGCACTAAAACAGAGCATGATACAAATTTGAATTTACTTTATAAGGTCAGCTTTGCTGGAAGATGGCTGCTCTTTTCCTCACCATTAAAAAAAATGAGTGAAAAATAAAAAGCTATGTTCTGAAAAGTCATCTTACATTGTGTTCTTCATACTCTAAAGTGAAACTGCAAACATTTTCAAGTTGTTACTGGATCACATTGAAAAAGCTTCCTATTTTCTCACAAATTATCTTCTCTTTCATTAAGCATCCTGTAGAAACACCTAACATTTACTCTCATTTTCTTTCTCAACTTTTTATTATTTCCAAAGTATCAATATTTAATGTATGATCATTTTAATTGCCTGTAAACATTACCATAATCATTCAGCTTTATTATGCATGGTCCTACACTGTCGATCACACTTTTAAAAGTGGACTTCTATATGTATTTTAAAAAAATTATTTGACCTCAGAGTTTTTTCCCAGCTGGTCTAAGCCCTCTAAGAAGTTCTGCAAAGACAGAATGAAGTGACAGTTGAAGATAGACACCAAATTTTTGTTATACCTTCTCTATGTGGACAAAGGTGAAATGGATTGCCTCTTTTAGATACTAAGATGTATGAAAGTCACACTTCAAAGACAAGGTGGAGCAAATGTTAACCTATACAAACATTTCAGTATTAAACTACTGTCAACAACTGGGACTACTAATCATGCCACCAAGCACAGCATGATCTTTTTACAAAGGAAACTTTAGAAGCTTCTGGCTCATAATACTGGTATTATGCTTATCTTTTCAGCAAAAGTACCTTACTTGAGAGAAATACAATTCAATTAAATGCAGACTGTGAGTTTCTATATTACACCACCCCAGGTACTAATTTTTCAGGAATATGTGAGATAAGAGAGAGAGAAAACTTCATTTAATACTTTGAAATGTTTTTGAAATTATAAAGGGAGATCTTTCAATGGACTTTTTTAAGAGCTATTGAAAAGCCCCTGGCTAACTGAACAAAAAAGAAAATACAGTCACTACTTTTGCAGTATTCATTCATTTCAACATAAATGATATAATTATATGCATATAAACATGTCCCTTTTTAAAAGATTGCATTGTTTATACATGGTCTATATATACTATATAATATTTTGTGCCATTGAACTTCAACTTCTCTTAGAAAAAAGAATAAAATTTAAAGATATAGTAGAAAAAAGAGTTATCTATTTTATAATAAATTAATTCCATTATTTCATTATACTTTGGTAAAATGTTATTTAAATTTGTTAAAAAGTCATAAAGACAGAGAGATTGATATGTTCTGTAAGCAAGTTATTTATTGTTTTTATTTATTTGAAGAGAACTTATTTTGCCTAAGAATATACTAAGTTCTGGTTAATACTGCTGGCACATGTGAAAATATAGAATCATTATTACTACCTAATAGAATCAATACTACTACTAAAGCAGAATATTTTGTTTGAATAAAAGTTCCTGAATTAGATCTTGAATGAGGTCCCATTTTAACACTGCAGAGCAGGGTAGATATTATTGTGCATCTAGAAATTTAGAACAAATTTAAATAGTTGTCTCCTTGATAACAGAAGAATATTCAGCATTATTCTTGCTGCTCTAAGTGCTTTTAGCAGCACTGATTTCCAAACCATCTGCCTGCAAAATCTATCTCAAGGTAATTAAGCAAATTGATCCAAATTGGTGGGATTATTTAATATTGTCTATTCGAATTTTGAAGAATGTTTACCCTAGACAACTAGAGTACTTTGGTTTTGACATCTGAAGTTGATACCGAATTATTTATTCTTGCAATAATTAGACAAAGAGGATATTTGCTTCTCTTGGCCAATTCGTTCATTCATTCATTCATTCATTCATTCATGTCAACAGTATGAATAGATTAGTCTCCCTATTTCCCATGTTGATGGACTGATGACCCATCTCATCTGCTGTAACATCAAGGTATCAGGATATAAATTAAAGAGTGATAGCTTTAACACACCATTTATACAGCAGCTGGGACTTATATCTGGTAAATCAGAAATCAACCCCTAACCACTTACTAACAAAATGTTTAGCTTACAAGATTCAACAATCTATGTTGAATTTACACAACCAGCTCCATAGCCGATTTCTGACAAAACCCAATGAGACAAAAAAACACTAAACATTTTTTTCTAAATATGTCCAACTTTGTACCTTAGTATTCCCGCCCATAAAAGTCTGACTTGTCTATTGACAAGCATAATGTAATAATATATTAGGCAATTAATAAAAGACTTCCACTTGTTTTAGTTTTTCATCACTCCCTGTTTTCCTCCTTTAAGATGGAAATAATAATCATCACGCTTTCTCCTTCCTCAAGGAAACTGACAGCTTAACGCACTTTGAGAAGATCAGTCACCTATTATTGGTAATATTTATTCATCTGATGCATGATATTTGTTTTTGTTTACTTCACATAATAGTAGATGGTATGATGATGTGAGAATTGAGGATATTTCCTTATTTCATAAAGTATCAGAAATCCCAGTCCCAAAGTTGCTGATTAAACTCTGCTGAGACAAACATATGATTTATAACATTTCCATGAACCAATCCTCTATAGTCTCACCCTTTGTGTAATACAATTTTCACTGAAATAAGTTGAATTCTCAAGGAATACACTCTACCAGCTGACTAAGAAAACTTAATCACTGTCTGAAATACCAATAGCTACCAGCAGTTGATCTGGACACAGAAATCAGCCATTTAGATACAGACAACTAAAACACTGTGAACTTCATGCTTCTACATCAGAATACTTTCTCTCTTTTTAAAAGCTGTTTAAAATTAATCTAATAAATGTAAAACCAATGATCTACCCATACAGACTAACACTGAAATGTTCAGGGGAATAACCAGGGAAGCAAACCCTGCAGTAAAAAAGAATGTCTATTGCCCATTCCTTTCTAACATATATCTGTGATCTCTATTTACATAAATAATGGTTCCTGATCAGAGATCAGACCTGTCACTTCTTGCTAGTATGTCTATTCAGAGTCTCTAATTGCCAGTGTCACCTCTCGCCATTTCAGAATTTAAGCCCTCTGAAGAGATCTTCTTCTAGGAAAGATTTGGTGACATTTATCCTCACTGTGAACACTTTCTTACCTTTCACTCAATTTCTGATAAAGTTGTTCAAACTCAGTACTATTAACATGTAGGGCTAGACAATTTCCTGTTGGTTTTATTTTATTTTACTTTGTCTTGTTTATTATTTTTCAAGAGAGGAGAGGTGGCATGTTGTCAGCATTGTAAGATGTTTAGCAGCATCCCAGGCCTCCACCCACGAGATGACAATAGCAATCCCTCCTAGTTATGACAGCCAAAAATCTCTCCAGACATTTTCAAATGTCAGGAGGTGGGGAGCAAAAATCATCCCTGGTTGAGGACCACTGCGATGAAGCCTTTAATTGATTTTTCACTACCATCCTATCACTTTTTTTCCGCCTTTCTGAGGTTAGCCTGAGGTAGGAGAAACAAAAACAAACACAAAAATAATTCCTTTATTCGGCAATATTTTTTGCTACTGAACTTAGGGAAACCAGTTTCCCTCTCTATCCGATCCTGTACTCACTGCCTTCTTTCAGAATTATAATAATAAATATTTTTTAATTAGAATACATTTTAAGAGAAACAAATACAAAATGCTTAAATGTGTACATACATTTTAGCCAAGTAGTTCTACTTCTTTAACTGTATCCCAAGAAAATAGACACAAAGATGTGTATGCAGCCAGTGTACATTTTGATAGGAATAAATTGGAAACAATTCAATTCTCCAATAATAGGGAAGAGCTAGATAAACTATGTTCCAGATATATTGGGAAGTGCTATACAACATTCTTTAAATGTTAAAGAGTAATGTAGTGTTTTAATTTCCTTATTTAAGTAATATTTAAGGAAAGTAATCAGAATAATTTATGGAAAAAAATACCACAGAGTGGATTATACATTACAGTGCCATTGGATGAACTATAAAATATACATAGAAAAAAAATGAATGTACAGACATCAAATTATTATCAATGATGTCTTGGAGGTATAGATATTAAGTGATTTTTCTTATATTCTTTAGAGATTTTATGTTTTATACATTAAACATGTTACTTTTGTAAGAAGGAAAAAGGGTTGTTTAAAAGGATTATCTATTTTCAGCTATTAAGCTAACAAATGAAAATAATTAGTGGGGATATAACTATGAGTTCCTTCAAACTTTCAGAATTGTTTACTAAAATGGATATTTTACTATATGTCAATGATATAGATGCCAATATGAATCCTATGCGCACCATACTAATTCAAATTAATTTGGTTTTTTTTCTAATAAGAACTCAGTTTGGACACAGTATATATTCTTGAACAGATACAAAAAATATTTTATGAAGACAAAAATAACAGATACTAAGCCATCGTTCTTAAAGAATGTGAAAAAGTATAATTATAGACACTGAAATTGTTCCATTTAGTAATAAAACAGAGTGCTATTTTCAATGAACATTTTTTATAGTAAAATTGTATTTGTGAAAGCGTTGCCCTCAAAACTGCCACTTAATTATATCTGAAATCTAATCAGGTCACTTATTTAAGGAAAGAGACTGTAGGACTCCATTAAACATGAAGCCAAGGAACAACTGAGTTCTGGAGTTTATTTATTCCTCTATCTAGATAGGAAGTTATCTAGAAATATTACTTCAATTAGAATTCTTTGTATTAGCTTTCTCCTCCCTTCAATGTTAAAATAAATACTTTTATATCTAAATAATTTAAAGAGTTTTTCCCCTAAGGCTGAATAACTGCTATTTTTCTATGGGTTATTTTCTTGGGTTAAAAATTTTGTTAGGTCCATTATAAGTAAAATATCAATAAGGAGATAAGAGCTAGCATAAAGCCATCATGTTCCACAGGCTGCACAGATTAGATGCAAATTGACACAGAGGAGGAAAAAAACCGGGTCTCCCAATCTTCACATGTTATCTGTCCTCCACCACACTTCCAAAAAAACCCTTCCCAGTAACCTCAAATAATTGATAAGTTTGGTTTTTGCAAGCAAGAGTTGTCTTTAAGTCAATGAAAACCCTCCTTTCATAATTGTTTTCATTTTTTTCATCCTCACATAATTAGAGCATGTAAAAAGAGCACTTCAAGCTTGCTTAAAACAGTACCCTTCAAATCTTGTCCCATCAGTTCTGTGGCAGGTCAATCAATATTAGATAGCATCAAAAATCTATTTCCTGTCCCTGACAAGAGAACGAGGTCCATACGATTATCTGTTCTGAATGGCAAATGCAAACTCCATACTATCTCAAAATGCCACCTATGCTGTTTTTACCTCCACACACTATTGGAACCATGGTCAAAACCAGGTTATTTTAATTAAATAAAACTTAATTTTTTAATTATGATTGAAAGATAGTGAAAAGGTAAGCCACCAAATCATCCACAAAGTCACTGACATGCTGAGACTGTTTTCTTTCAGGTGTTTCATTCATATTAATTGGTTGAAGCTTAGTCCTTTAAATTAATTTCCTTCAAATGACCATCAAAAGTGAAACAGAGGGTGCCGGTGAAATTCTTAGAATGAGTTATACACAAAATTATCAGGCAGAGTTTACTAGGAACAAGGAACACAAATCTCAACAGCTTCTATTTCCTTTGAAGAAAAAAAAATTAAAATATAGAAATACCTTTGTTCTCTTTAACGGAAATACCCAAAGTAGTAAATACCTAAAGTTCACATGCTAAATCAAGATATCTGCTGATAATCTCCATTGCACTTTTATAACATCTATATTTAGAGAAAATTTTTAAAAATAATTATTGTGGAAAGTGTGGGGAAGAAAAGCAGAAGAGAATGAAAATAGCTGGCTAACACTTGACACTATGTGTTAGGCACTGTAGTAAGTCTGTGAACTCATTTAATACTTAAAACAATCTTTCATGGTTGGCGCTGTTATAACCACCATTTTTTTTAAATGTAGAAACTGATGTAGAAAATAGCACTGTGGGAATCAAACTTTTTTGTAACAAGCTTTTAATGAACAATCGTTTATGTTCCAATGTATACCATTTCTTATTTATAATCCATGTATACTAAGCCCAGCAGAATTGTATTAATCAGTGCATTTTTTTTAAGATAAGAGCAGGGATTTTTTCCTTTCAATGAATTATCTCTAAGATTGAACATTTCTATTATTTGTGTTCCTATTTTTCTAATTTGTTAATTTCTGATTTTATCTTTATCATTTTTCTTTTCTTGCTTTTCTTCAGTTTGTCTAGGGTGATATATCTAATTTATATGATAACAATGGTATAACACTGCTTTGTTGTTTACTTGATAAATCTTATCCTTTTCTTTTAAACAATCTGTGTCCTTTGTTTTAGTTAGGTATGATCAAAGCATTGTAAACCCCAGTTGTGAGTTTTATCTAATTAACCAAATTTGAGAATTCCTTAAACTTTTATTATGGAATTTCAGTCCATAATATTTACCATTTACTATCAAAGATGCATTTACTATCAAAGATGCTCAGCCTGGCATTATACTGTCATCCTGTTTCTTGCTTTCTTTTTGTTTACTGAAATAGCTTCTTTAAAAAAAGAAATACAGGGGCAGCTGGGTGGTTCAGTCGGTTAAGCGTCCAACTTCAGCTCAGGTCATGATCTTGTGGTTTGTGGGTTCGAGCCCCGTGTCAGGCTCTCTGCTGGCAGCTCAGAGCCTGGAGCCTGCTTCAGATTCTGTGTCTCTCCATATCTCAGCCCCTCCCCTGCTCATGCTCTGTGTCTCTCTCAATAATAAATGTTAAAAACAAAATTAAAAAAAAAACAAATACATTTTTAAAAAGGAAATACATTTACTTTCTTTTCCTTCAGCTATTCAAAATTATGTGTATTGTATTCAAAACTATATTTGAATTACAATAGTGACTACCTCAGCAAAGCAACCAATGGAATGGGAGAAGATATTTGCAAATGACATATCAGATAAAGGGTTAGTACCCAAAATCCATAAAGAACTTATCAAACTCAACACCCAAAAAACAAATAACCCAGTGAAGAAATGGGCAAAAGACATGAATAGACACTTATCCAAAGAAGACATCCAGATGGCTAACAGACATGTGAAAAAATGCTCAACATCACTCATCATCAGGGAAATAGAAATCAAAACCACAATGAGATACCACCTCACACCTGTCAGAATGGCTAAAATTAACTCAGGAAACAAGATGTTGGCAAGGATGCAGAGAAAGGGGAACACTTTTGCAATGCTGGTGGGAATGCAAACTGGTGCAGCCACTCTGGAAAACAGTATGGAGGTTCCTCAAAAAATTAAAAATAGAACTACCCTACAGCCTAGCAATTATACTACTAGGTATTTATTTAAAGGATACAAAAATGCTGATTAGAAGGGGCACATGCACTCCAATGTTTATAGCAGCACTATCAACAATAGTCAAATTATGAAAGAGCCCAAATGTCCATAGACTGACAAATGGATATGAAATATGTGCTATACATACACATACACACACACACACACACACACACACACACACACACACAAAGGGAGTATTACTTGGCAATCAAAAAGTATGAAATCTTGCCATTTGCAACACTATGGATAGAACTAGAGTGTATTATGCTAAGCAAAATAGTTGCTGGAGGGGTGTTGGGTGGGGGGATGGGCTAAATGGGTGATGGGCATTATGGAGGGCACTTGTTGGGATGAGCACTGGGTATTGTATGTAAGTATTGAATCACTAAAACCTATTCCTGAAATCCTTATTACACTATATGTTAACTAACTTGGATTTAAATTTAAAAAAAAAAACAATAGTGGCTACCAACTACCTTCTATTTTTAAAGACCTTACTTAAGTCTATATTTCTCTAAGTAGCAATGTAAATAATATAATCACATCTATTAATTTGAACTTGTATAAGAAAAGTAGCTTTCTTTTATTTCAGATTACTTCCTGATTTTGTTGTATAATTCAATATTTTAGAGAATATTATTTATTTCAACCTATCTTCTATTAATAGTTAAAACAGAAAATTATAATCATTATAATTGTAGATATTAAAAATAAATATCGATAAATAGAAATCAACAAGTCTAACCAAAATTACAATTTTGAGGAATGACTGGCATCACTGGGGAGGATATAAAGGGTGGCCATCATGGTGTGCAGGGATTTTCTTAATTGTAATGAGCTGAATGGTGCCCCCAAAAAGTATCCCTAAAACCAGTGACCATTCCCTGATTTGTGATGAAATTAAGGACTGCCATTCTGGATTATCTGGGTGGGCTCTAAATGCCAACACAAATGTCTCTATAAGAAAATGGCAGAAGGATATTAGAGGATCACATAGAGAAGGCAATATGAAGATAGAGACAGAGAATGGACTGAGGCCACCAGAAGCCAAGGAATACCTGCAGTTTTTCCAGAGTCTCTAGAGGGAATGGGACCCGGCTGACACCTTGATTCTAGTCCTCTAGATTCCAAAACCATACATTTCTGTTGTTTTAAACTACCCAGTGTGTGGTAATTTGAAAAAAGCAGCTCCAAGAAATTAATACAATAATGCATCCCTCCCTTTGACAATTCTAATCAGACAAGTGAAGAATTTGATTTTTAATTAGATTTTAGCTATCAATCTGTATTTCTTTAAATACTGTTTAAGGATGGGGCCGTGCAAAGTGACTGTGCAGGGTACAGAATGACAGCTAACATTAACTAAGTGTTTCCTGTGTGTAGGCACTTGTCTAGATACTTTACATACATTAAGTCTTTTCTTCATAAAGGAAGAATGTGAGTCTTCCGGAGTTTGAGCAATTTATATAAGATCACAAAACAAGTGGCAGCAGTAGAGCTGGGATTACAACCAAGGTTTTCTGAATTTGAAACCCCAAATCTTAGTTACTAAAAGACATTACATTGCTTTTCATTTCAGCTGTGCCTGTCCCTTTCTTATTCAAATGTTCTCTTCATTTTTATCAAAGAAATTGAAATGATGTCTTAATTTGTATGAAAATTTATCTAAAGTCACACACTGACTTTGTTTCAACACATCTTTTGGGAAACACTATTTCTGCTACCTGGGATCTCTGCTGATGAGACTACAAGTGCCCAGTTAAAGCCTGTTTTGTCCAAACACTTTTGTTCACCAAACCTGAGAACCTTCCCCCTATCCTCTAGACCGGTAAGCTCTCACATAGTTACTCCAATCTTTATCTGACCCTCTCTCATAAACCGTTTTTCCCTTCCATTATACTTACATAAACATTTTTTAGGATGACTATTATCTAAACCAAAAAAAATTCTGAAACTCATAGAGTGTTTTGTTGATAATAAAAAAGGACAAAATGTTCAAAACAGATTGTCCTGGGCAAACTGGCAATGTGTGGTCACTCTATTTATTTAGTGCATTCAATATTTCAATTCTGTCTTTCCTTATGGAGTGTAAGTCCTAGAGAGCAAAACTTTGATTTATTCCTGCTCTTCATTTTATTCCCATTGCTTAGTACAGTGTCTAACACTCAGTGAATACCCAACAAATACTTGATGAATGAGTAAATCAACCTTGATATACATTATTTTATATGGTGGTGATAGCTCACATTCTTATGGTACATGGTAGAATTCTTTAAGATTCACAAGTAGCTATCTTGAAAAATGTTGGAATTATGAAATGATTTAAATTGTTGAAAATACCTAAAGCCAAGGCAAAATGAACACTTCCAAATCAGATTAGTAGCAATTCACAGGGGGCTATTTTAGCATAATGAGGCAGGTATTTCTTTGCTTGGGCACAGCACAGCCACAAGCCACTGTTATGGCAAGTCAGACCTTCACCTCATCCAATTTGATCTTTTTTCCTAGAGCCACAGGCTGAGTCACCTCTAATATGTAGTCCAATTTATTACAGCACTATACGCTGGGAACCCTGTAGCCTGGATTTCTGTAAAACATTAAAACATATTTTCACTTTTAGAAAAAAAATGTAGAAATATTTAGGCGGCCATGCACTATATCTCTAATCTATGATATTACTAAAAGAGCTAAAGCTATTGCAGGATTCCTAGTAAATTGGTACATAATTTTAAGACCTTTGTCTGTAAAAGCCAGTATTTCATAAAACTCTTACTGTGCTACTTTGTCATCTTCACCACGGCTTATTCTGGTGTTTTTTGTTCATTTGTTTTTTAATATAAACTGATGATATCCAAGATTTATTTTAGAAAAAAATGACTCCTCACTACTTATTAAACAATGACTCAGAAGCAGAAATAGGTTGAATTTGTTTATTAACTAACTTGCAAATTTTAACCTTCTTTAAACCCCCTAGAAAGCATAATGGGCACCACACAAATAGATGTAAAGATTGTCCTGACTGGAGGCTTGTAATTAGGCCATTAATAAGAACTGAGTGCTACTGCATGCTTTTCCTGAGAAGATATGATAAGAGTGGTAACAGAAAATCTGGCACCCTTACAGTCCCATTATCAGGTCCAGAAAAATCTTGGCTGAACTGAAGCAGAAAAACAATTTACCACATCACCAGTTGAAACAGGATGTTCCAGCTCATCCAAGTCTACTTACTGTACATTTCACTCTCCTCTCCAAGAGGCTTAGAAATCATTCATGGTCAAATAACTAGTTATCGAAAGATAGACTGACAAGCACAATGCAGGCAAGGTAGATGCTTGTACTGATTTAGCTCCAGCCTATGATGGTTGGGCTGCTCAACCTCTAAGGGAGTAAAAAGATAAGGAATAAGTGATATGGACCAGAATTTAGTTTATATTCTATAAGTGAGAGTATACAAAGCATGAAAAATCCTAATTACATAAAAGCTGCTCTATGCATCTCACTCTCTCAAAATCTTTTTGACTATTTTGAAAAGAAAGTATCTTCTCTCTAAAATTCAGTTTGTTGAAGTCTCTGTAGCACACATCCCTTAGATGTTGTTCATTAGAATATCTGTCCATGATTTTATGAATCTCAAAACATTTTACATCTGTGTTGGATAATGTATTTAATCCTAACAGAATTGAAAGAATGTTAGATTAAATGTTGCAACAAAAGGAAGTAAAATCAAAACACTTGGTCTTTACTTGAAAGGCTTTCTGAAGAGGTTGATCAATGGAAAGATATTCAAATATGGAAATCAATCCAGCTGTCAGGAAAGTTTCCCCCTTGTCCTTTAGAAAAGGTTAATAAGAATTTATTATTAATGGGCCTGAACTTATGGTTTCTGATGAAATGTAATACTTCTAAGCCAGGTACATCATTTCAGAAGTAAAGAAATGGCATGAGGTTCTTTCTAGGGCAATGAATGACTATTATCCCATCCTAGTGCAACACAAAACTGGGAAACACTTTCCTCACTAGATGTAAGACAGTCAAACCATAGTTTCTCAAAGATAACCCTGACATTCTCCACCTCTTTGGATTACCAGTGGGCATCTAGATTCCTGGAGAGCAATAGACCAGCATTAAGACCCTCCCATGGTGTGGCCACTTTGATGTGCTATGCCAGATGATGGGTAAAATTTTACAGTCTATCTGGTCTTCTTCCAAACAACTCAGTTTATTTTTGCTCATAAATTACACATATATTTTTAATACTCTTTATTAACACTAATGTGAATTTCTAGAGTAAAGAGTATATTCTGCTGATATCTAATTTATTACTTCATTCTTGGTCCAAATGATATGCTTTTAAAGTGACATTATCCTCACATCATTGTGTATTGTGTAAGATTCCACACAACTTAAGTTATATACCTATTGTATTGCTGTTCGTCACTTTTTTGGAAAGTAATCAGTATGATGGGTGATATAAGTGATTTCGGATGAAGGATCTGCTGATGAACATGAATTTCATCTCTCCTTCTTCCCCTGACTGCACTTCTGTAGACTTATTCATCACCATTGAAAGAGAAGGCTGTAACATTCCAGGGGGGAAACAAAGAGTCTCTAGAAGTTAAAAATTAAATAATGAGCTCTAACAAACTTTTAAGCATCCTCTGCTTAGAGAATTAACATCTACTAAATATTAAGTTATATCCTTCTCTACTGAACTTCTTTACTACTAAGGAGAAGTCATATTTAGAAAACAGCTTTTCCCAAATTGAAAAATAAAAGTTTCTCCTTAGCATAGCATGTGTGATTAAGCTATTTTAACTTGCTTCTTCAGAGAGTCAGTAAAGGATGAAAGAATTGATGTAAAGAAATCTGGCTTTAAGTAGCAGTAAGATCTTTTGTCTTTGAAACACATAGCAGCTCTCACAATAAAGAAAACATTTTAATATTTTTTCATTGTGTATGAAATTACAAGATAAGGCTTTCATTTTTGACTACTCAGAGAATCAAGGGAGTATAAACAAGTCTAATTTCTACACCCATATCAAATCAGTTGGTAGGGGATTCCTCAAGTGTTAACTTCGCAATGTCTATGAAGCAACAATGTACTGCCTGCTGTACATCTATAAATAAGACCTCGAAAATCACATATACTTTGATCAGAAAGGCCCTCTCTATGCTGTACTGCTGCCTTACTCAGCACTTTATCTCCTAAAGGATCTATCCTAAGAAAAAGAATGTAATTAGAATGGTTGCCCAACTTCTTCAAAAGGACCATCAAAGCTTGCATGCCCTCAAGCCTTACTTCCTTGTTTGTTCCCATCAGGACGTGACAAGAAGTTCAAAATTTCCAGCTCATCCTTCATTCACAAACATCTGTATATCTATATACACTCTTCAAACTGACAAGCAAGTTGTCAGATGTAAACCAGTCTGGCTCCTGGAAAACCGATAACTTGGTATGCATGGCTTCCTCTTCCCTTTTCGTCTTCTTACTTCCAAGTCTTTCGATTTATAAAATGCTATCAGTCTCGTAAGAAGATTTCTGTGGACTAGTCAACACTTCTTGGGCTCTTGAGTTGGTGGAATACTTTAAGTTGAAGAGGCAACACATGTTCCTTAGGAAGCAGAGAGCTGTCCATGGAGATGAAGCTTCATGGTGTACAAACTGGGGGGTTCTCCACTTTTCCCAAAAACTTCACTCTAGCTTCATCCAGTGGGGTCACTTTTGCTTGAGCCATCAAGCCATTTACAGCCTTATTGTAGGTATTTTAGATATTGCGTGCTTTTTATTTTTGTTTTGTAAATGCTTAAGTATTAACTTTTGATTGTCCTGATTGTCACCTCCCTACGTCTTAGAGGGATTTGGAGCTTCTTTGTTTCTATATTCTTAATCAAGTTTTCTACTCCCACTTGGGCATTTTGGACACTGGTCAGCTTGTGGGTTTTCTAGGACATCTGGACACCTAGATGGCCTTATTGGGTGCAATACTAAAGTTAGAAACCTATACTGTCACTTTACTGAGATTTCTGAGTATACTTTTCATATTGCCTTAATGTAGCAGTTATGTGTTTATGCATTTGTTTCTTTGCACAGACATTTTGTCAAATATTAAAACTCTAGTTTTCATGGCACATATTAGCATATATGCCATTATTCTAAGAGTTATTTATTTTTCACTTGTAAAAAAAATAATGTTTCCACATAAAGAACTCTGTTATATCCTCAAGGACTTCTGTCTTCTGTATTCAGGATAATAAAGACTTTAAAGCAAAAAAAAAAAAAAAATCTTTCAAACTCTACCACTGGCCTGCATTGTATTCTCAACCTCTTCCCTGAATTCCCCCTTGCCTTCTTAAAATTGAAACCTGGCTATCCATGAAAAACCAGTTGTCTTTCAGCAAATAAACTTCAGGACTTTTTTTCTCCCACATCCCCATACCATAGTGCTCAGAAGTGTCCTCCTTACTCCTCCTCTTCTTCCTGATAATTGGCATTTTATTCTTCCTTAAAAGCTCTAGTGTACTTGAAGGGCATTTCATCAACTCTCTCCCCACTAGCTTCCCTTGTTGTACTCCTACACTGACCTCTGGTCACTCACTTTCCAAAAATCTTAGCATCGGAATTACATTCTTCCTCTGCCTTATCATCATTGATATAAAATTACCCTGCCGATTCTTCCACTCCAGAAGTCTAATATTCTACCCACATCAGCCAACATTTGTCATTAATAAGTGCACCACCAGCAAAATATCAATTTCTAGCATCCTGCTTTCTGACCAAAAATCTCCTGTTTCTAGTTTATTTACCTTACTATCTTTACATCCATTTTTATCCTCATTGATGCCTCCAATCATTTGACACTCCTCACTTGTATTAGATTTTTATTGCTGCTGTAACAATTTACCACAAATTTAGTGGCTTAAGATAACATCTACTTATTATCTCAATTTCTACATGTCACAAATCTGGGCGCAGTGTGCCTCAGCCGGTTCTCTGCTTAGAGTTGCACAAGGCCCAAAGTAATGTCCTGGCAGGCCTTTCTGAGTTCTCAGAAACTGAGTTTCTCAGTTCCTTTCTGAGAGCTCTGGGTATGATTCCACTTCTGAGCATATTCAGGTTGCTATCCTGTTCCATGCAGTTCTGAGATCAAAGTTCCCATTTTCTTGCTGGCTGTTAGCAGGGGTTATGTTCAGCTTCCAGAGGCCAACCACATTCCTTGACTTAGGTCCACTCTCTGTATTTCAAAGCCAAGCAGAGTGAGTCTTTTTCATTCTCCTGATCTCTTCAACTTTCCCTCTGCTTCATCTTTCCTCTGCTTCTAACCAGAGACATTTAAGGGCTTAGATTGGGGCCACCCAGATAATCCGGGAAGACTTCTCCATCTCAAGGTCCATAATCATAACCACATCTGCAACATTACTTTTGCTATATGACATAACATTTCCATATATTATGGGGTTTAGGGTATGGATGTCTCTGAGAGGCCATTAGTATGCCTTCCATACCACTTCTAACTGCCCATAGTCCCCCTCATCTCCTTTCCTTTCCCTTCTTACCCAGTTTAGACTTCATGAGACATCACTAAAGCCATCTCCTTTGTAAAATTCCTCCATCGCTTTATCCCTTTCCCTCTATTTTATTGGCCTAGAAAATGATAATTATGTATAAACCTGGATTTACTCCAATTCCACACCTCTATACAACAAGCTGGAGAAAAAAAACACTAGAATTAATAGCACATATCTCATTTTAGTCCAATCCTGCCAGCTACCCTCTATGTACTAGTCATAAATTTAGCTTTCCATTCTTCAAGACAACTATTTCACATGTTTTCTACTCTCCTTAAACTTGTAATACTCTCCTCCCCAATTCCTTCCCAGCAGAGAATCATGTTTCCAATTTCACTGAAGAAAAAAGGAGGAACTACTCCTTTATTCTCATGAACACATATAATCTATATCCCAGGTATTTTACTCCCATTACAGTTGAAAATTTTTCTCTTTTCCTTCCTTTCTCTTATGTAAGTACTAGAATATTGAATCAAATACTCAGTTGCATTTTCAAGGAGACAGCTTATGTAATTATCAATCCTTTTCCCACATCACAAATTCTATTCTTTTGTATCATACCAGTTAGAATATACAAGCATGGTGTATTATCTCCCATCTTACTACTTTCCCTTAATCATTCTATATTATTGCTCCCATTCATAGAAAAAAAATTATCACTTCTTAATTCAGTATAATCAGACTGTTGTCCCATTTCTTTCATTGAGATCACTCTTTTCTTTAACACCAGTGACTTTTATCTTGTTAAACGCAATGGTTATCTCTCTGTTCTCACCATACTCAACATCTTGGCTGCTGCTGACATTGTGGCCATTTTTTCCTTCCTAAGATAGATTCTTCATTTGGCTTCCAGAACACCACTTTCACAGTATTCCTTTTATACCACACTTACCAGTACTATTTAATCCCATAGTGGGATCTTTCTCTTTTTCTCAGTCTCTTACTATTGGAGTGGCCCATGTCTCAGCAGTCCTGGGTCCTCTTTTCCGTCTATAAATCAATTTTCTAATTAATCTCTTTAGAACCATGATTTTAAGTGCATCTATGTGTTGTAACTGACAGATCTCCAGCCCCATATTGTCCATATTCAAATATCTAATTACCTCTTCTCCTGTCTATGTAATTGACATTTCAAATTTAACAAAACCAAAACCAAACTCTTGACTTTATCCCTTGTGAGAGAGGCACCTAGCAGTTCCCAAGTACCCAATATCTCTTTTTTTTAAGCAAAAGATCCCCTAATTTTCAATAGGACATATGCCTACCTAGAATCAAGACTATATTTCTCAGTCTTTCCTGCAATTAGATGTGGTCATGTTACTAAGGCCAATGGGATATAAGTAGAAATATCATGTAAAACTTCTGGCAAGTACTATGTGCAACTTCTGGAAATTGTCCTTAGAGGGAAGGTGAACACCTTCTTTGTCCCTGGCAATGTTAACTCTCAAAAGAGCACATTTTTTTCCCCAGATAGGAACTTTACTACTAGATTATACTGCCACACTGAGAGGAAGTTATGTTTGAACATGGCCTCTTGACTTGAACAGTCAGGCTTTACTTGACATGGTAAGAGAGGAGTTGACTGTTTTCATTCAATAATGACCCTTACCTCTCCTCTATCAGCAATTACCCATTAACCTGGAGCAAATAGGGAGTACTTTCTATTTTAAAAATTCTAAAATCAGAATATTAAATACAAGTGTAACCATAATCCCACTTTTAGTTTAGTGTCCCCATTCCATATGTCATTCTATCACTCTGTAGACATCTCAGAGTGTTCACTATGTGCAAAACACTGGTTTGACTACAGCAGTGACATACTTCAGTGAGTATCATGGAGTAGCTAAGCAAGGAATGAAATGTATCAAACTTGGGAGTTATAAGGGCACACATGTGCCCTATCCATCTGTGGTCTTAGTCCTGAGTTAAGAAGCTAAACAAGTCCCAGATGCTCAAAAAAAAAAAAAAAGTCACATACTTTGCTCTCACTTGTATCTAGAGATTGAACATTCCACTGTAACTGTTCCACATCTCTAGGGCACAAAGTAACTACTTGGACCTTCTTTATAATACAACTAAGATTCTAATTTCAGGAATGCTTCCATTTGCTTAAATTTAATTGATTATGCATTGTCATTCTTTAATACTAATCTCTGCTTTTTAAATGTGTTTTATGATGGCTGAGTGACTGCACCATTGAGACAGAGACCCGATATCTGGAATAAGCACTTCATAAACCAATCACTTCTAGATTTTTCAGGCCATCAACAGTCATTTTCTCATACAGAAAAGCAAACAAGCCTTACCAAAGCCTTTCATAAGTAAAGGCTGAAATTACTCAGAACAGATGAGGTTCAGTTGGAACAAGACTGGCATAAACAGAGAAACCTGGTAAAGTGATGTGGGGAATCAGCCAGGAGGATATGAAGAGACACTTCCCTGTTATCTGTTGCATAAATAATAGAAATTATTAAAAAGATAAATACAATGAATATTAACATTCTGTTTTCCTTGTATGTGGAGTTATTGATGAGAGTAGACATTCTGAATATTCAATGGAATCTTTTAATCATTATTTTAATGAAAAGAAACATGAGCAAATGAAAGGACTACCCATGTCTCCTTTCCCCTCAAATCTAATGTTATCAAGAAGAAAAAAAAAATAGAACTGCCATTCATCATTCTTTTCCTTTCATCTCTGTATCATTATCTAGTCATAATTTCCACACACTTCAAATATTATGTATTAGTATTTTTAAACTTCCAAATATTAGAAGGTCAAGCACAGGGTCTGTATTTCATACACACAATGTTAACTGATGTGGGAGAGCAGTACAATCATGACTTCATTCATATGGTAATTTCTTACATGACACAGACACTTTCTGGGACAGCTCAAAATCCAATAACTCAAGATGATTAAGCAATGAAAATACAACTTCAGGTACATCATTATTTCAAAAACAGAAAGCAGGATCTCTGAATGAATTTAACGCTTTAGGTTGGTTTAAAGAAAGATTAAGTGAAATTTCTCTGCCTGTCAAAAACAGCAATTCATGTGGTCGTTCTGCAATATGTCAACTTAACTAAGCTCAAATACATTTCCCAGAATTCCCTACCCTATATGGTTCCCATTTGGTTGGGTCACAGAGATTCTCCTGAGAGATCTGGATTGCCCAAATGAAAAGCATTTTATAGCTCATCAACCTTATTGCTGACTGGATGACTTATCTTGTTGATGAGTAACTAAGCCTGCAAGTGCTCCACTGTTCTCTAGAACCTCCTTTAGCTTCTCCAACTCCTGGGTCAGATATTTTTTTTTTTAGCTCCTTAACAAAGGGCCCCAGCTTCTGTTGGACCTCCATACTACCAAGGTCAGAGACAAGGAGAACTGACACATTTCAGCCCATCCTCATGGACTCCAGCTCAGATGTGTAGGTTTTACCTCACCCTTGAACTCTACCATTTTATGTCTTTCCTCACAACTCTTTCTTTTGAACTTTGAGCTCAGGGTCAGACAGGAAGTCAAGGACCTTAAAAAAAATTTCTTAACCAGCTCTCAATATTATGTTGGCTCAAATTCCTATAAAAAACAAAAATCCTTTAACACATACATATGTACATCTCCTAGTGTTTCACTTCTCCCATTGAGCACTCACTGATAAATCACAATCCCTCACATATATATGTCACTTAACACACTTATAGGTATGTCATTTAACACAACAGTTCTCTCTAATACCATAGCCCACTATATATGGGTCAGCTAGCCTGGAAATGGGAACAACCTCACTTCAAATGCAAAACACAAATGCATCTACTTTGTGGTTCTGAAATAATTGGGTCGTTTTCTCCTTTTAAACTTTACACAGTTCCAATCCAAATGATTTGGTGACCATTAAACTTGTTGCATAATTCTGGATTGTAAACATTTCCTCAATTTTGGATTCTCTTTCCTCCCTCCTGCCTCGGACCAATAGAGATCTCACTAGCACAGCTCTATCATTCCTCCACATAAAAAAGGGAAATTTGTGCAGATTATCCATACTATAAAAAATTCCATGTTTTGGAATGATTACATATAAAAACATTCATAAATCTATATATGTAATATGTGTCCACTTTATTGTATCTAAATTATATAACAATTTAAATAAGAAAGGAAACCCATGTTTTATGTTTCAGTAATTGCTGCAGCATGTATTTTAACAGAATGCCCTGGAGGATCAGGTCAGGACCAAAAGACAAAGATCACGGTTTTGCATAAATTAGGTCTGCCAGTATCTTGCTTATCATACACGATATGAAGAAAATAACCATATCTTTTTTTCCCCATAAATCATAGCTTCATTGGCTTCTTATGAAATCAATGTATTCACTGCAAAAAAAAAAAAAAATAAATGCATACACTTCAGGAAAAAAATTTTTTGTAAAGGAAGAAATGCCATCATCCAGCAATAATCAACAACTTGGGAAACTTTATTCCAGTTATCTTCCAATGTATCCATATATACACACAAATAGAAAAACTGCTAGCTAAACGACCAAATAGTGTGACAGATAAAACAGTACGTAACTGTTTCTACCATAGTTATATAAAGTTATATACTTTAGTTATATAGGAGCACCAGCATGCAGCATGCTTGTCTCTCAATTTTCTCGTAAGTAAAATTAGAAAAAAAAAATAGAACTCTTTTATGGGGTTGTGATAAGAATTAGAGGGGCGCCTGCGTGGCTCAGTCAATTAAGCATCTGACTTTAGCTAGTCATAATCTCTTTGTTAGTGAGTTTGAACCCCACATGGGGCTCCCTGCTGTCAGCGCAGAACCTGCTTCAGATCCTCTGTCCCCCCATCTCTGTCTCTCCTCTGCTTGCTCTCTCTCTCTCTCTCTCTCTCTCTCTCTCTCTCAAATATAAATAAAAACATTTAAAAGAGGGAGAAAGGAATTATTGGATATAAAAACACTGAGATCATATATTCAGTAAATGTTAATTATTATTTCATAGAGGAAAATATTCAATTATGTAAGAATTTAATAGAGGAAAAAGAAACCAAAGATATAGCTAATTAATGTTTCTTTAATACCAGTTTCTAAAGATCTCTATACTCAAGAAGAAGTCTGTTAAAATGTATCAGTATGTCAGAGTTATTTTTGGATAGGTTTCTTTTTAGAAAGTATTTCTGATAGCTTGTTAATAAGAAAAAAGGTGTGAAGAAAGCACTGATATTATTATAGGTTAGCTATATTATATATTATAATTATATATCCATTTTATATTTATATTATTTCATATTATTAAATCATTTTTCTTATTTTGTCAACGTTTATAATTTTTCTGTTCCATATTCATGATTCCCCCATACTTCTCCCTTTAAATGTAGTTCACATTTAACTGGCTTCAATGGTCATGACTAGTCATTCTACTGCTACTTTTTAATTTGAGTTCTTTAATTGTTTTTGTCTCTTGATGAGTTGAATTTTAATGTATTCATTTATTCTAGAATAATTTGGATGTTCTATATACCCTGAGTTTTACTTGCTTGAAATGCTTTCCTATTGCCTTAATTCCAAAATAAATACAGTTGACCCTTTAACAACACAAGGGTTATGGGCACTGAACCCCTGCACAGTCAAAAATCTGACTATAACTTTGATTCCCCCCAAAACTTAACTACTGAAAGTATACTGTTAACCAGAGCCCTACCAAAAACATAAACAGATGATAAACAGATATTTTACATGTTACATTGTATAATGTATTCTTACAATAAAGTAAGCTAGAGAAAATATCATTAACAAAATCACTAGGAAAAAATCATAAGGAAAATACATTTACAGTACTATACTGTATTTTCTCAATTTGCATAAAAGTGGACCCACACAGTTCAAAGCTATGTTGTTAAAAGATCAACTGTACTTAGCTGAATATCAATAATATTTTTTGATCACAGTCATTCTTCTTTAGAAATCTTTAGATATTATTCCATTGTCTTCTGACATTGACAGTGTCTGGAGAATACTGAAAGCACCTATTACAGATGGAAATTTTCCTTTATAATTATGCTTTTTCTGGTTGATTTGTTGACTTTTCTATGTCAGGAATACCAATTATTTCTATATTTTACATTCTTTGTCCATCCTTCCTATCTGTAAGTGTCTCTATTTTGCTCTATGCTCTATGTCTATGGTTGTGTTTTAGCTTTTATTCTATTTTTGCTGTTTTTAATTAATTTGTCAGATTTGGAACACAGTTTGCTTCTGTTGTACTCATTTCTCGTATTCTTCAATCTCACTTTGCTTCTCATCCTATTGTTTAACACCCCATTCCCTATTCTTGTTTAACAGAATTTATATATGTATCTTAGGAAGTTTTCTTTTGTTTCCTGAGTTTTCTTACAGATCAGGTTATATTATGTGATGTTATATGATGCTTCTTTTTTTAAATCTTTTTGTGATAGTGTTTATTAGTCTCCCTATATCAATGCTTCAATCGGCATAACTTTGCAGTTCCTCCTGAGAACAGGTGGAATCTATATCCCTACCCCTTAACTTCAAAGAGGGCTTGCTTTTTTGGCCAAAGGGATATGGTACATTTATTCAAAGACTAGTCCTCAAGAAACTCTGTGTACTTCTGTTTCCTCTCTTCTACCTCTGAGCAGCCATAATGTGAACAAGCATGGGCCATCCTGTGAGGGGAATGAGAGAATACATGGAGTCAAGATGAACAGTGCTAGATGAGCTATGATGATCTGGCAGCTGAAAGAGACTCATGACTGAGCCCAGCTGAAATAGAATTGCCTAGCTTAGCACAGGCCAATTTGCAAAACTCCAGAACTGTGAATTAAATAAATCCTTGTTATTTTAAGCCACTGAGTTATGGTGGTTGTTATGGAACAAAATATAACTGATATGGTCTCCATGCCTTTCCTTTTCATCCTCCATGGCTTAAAAATTGGCATCTTTATTTAGAACTTTTACTTTCTCTAATATCGTATGAGTGAATTTTCTTGGGCACTCTCCTTTATCTGAGATCATTGGTATCTTCTATCCCCCATGTTTCCTTCCCCCCCGCTCGAGCATACAGTTTTATAGAAGTGCTGGCTACTACCTCTTGACCTTTTTGCTGAAGCCTGAGGGCATGGAGATGGGGTAGCATTCAGTTAGGAAGACATTCAGCATTTGCTGGGTTTCTGGACTTGTTTCATTCTTCTCAGATGGCATGGAAGATTAATTATCCAAGCCCACTCACATTGTGAGGGTCTTTGTATCACTCTTGCGCACATCAGCTCATTCTCCCAACTAAGACCTCTTGGTCCTGCTAATGAAAGCTGATTTTTCAGGAGGTGGATAAGGATATCTACTTAGTATTTTTTAACTTTCAAATGTTTTTTCCTGCCTTTTCACTAGGTTACATATTCCCTTTAAAAGATCATTCTCTCCAAATTGGTCATTAGTAAATTTTTCATCATTTCATTATATATGCTTCTTTATGTCATACAGAAAACAAGTGTTAGGGATTAAGGAATAGGCTGTATTTCACCAGAATTTCTTTCCCCTTCCTCAGCTGCCTTTTCTTTTTAAGTTTATTGCCTGATATTTTACCTCTTTTCCCTAATTTCTGGCTACTTAAAATTTATTATTATTTCTTTTTACCTACCAACTTTTATTTATTTTTCAAATATTAGATTGAAAGAGATTTTACTTTATTTTAGCCACAAGTTTATCATGTATGTATCATGTTACACAAGGTTACACACAGTAACATCATATTCACCTATTATTTTTCAGAGAAGCCAAACCCAGAAATAAAAAACTCTTCATAAATCTGAAAAGGTGAACCTGTCACTTCAATTGCGTAGTTATTCCTGCCTGAAAGATTGTTACCACTTACAAGATTCTTGAAAAGGCTGTGATGCCTAACTAGATGACAACACTTAAAACAAGTGTTCACTGTGGGAGCAGTCTAAAATTCACACAAAATTAGGGTGAACTGTTCTAGCAAGCTAGCTTGAGGCACATGGATTCTTAAACCTGCCCAGTTCTTTTTCTTTGTTCTCCTGGCCAGAACCCTTCATGATGAATAACATGTTCTCTGAGGCCTAATGCTTCCTGTGCATCCTTTGTCCTCCTGCTTAAAAAGCCTTTATGTTGGAGAATCCCTCATATCCTGCCTTTTTTTCCCCCCTCAAAGCAGAGCTTCTGGTGACACTCACTTTCAGCTGAAGGGGTTTTGTATTTGCAGCTTATTTTGTGGAAGAATATAGTAAATTGGTGACCTCCTTTCCTCTGTCTGCTATGTAGAGTTTATTTAATTTAGCCTTTTGATATGAAACTGGTGTGAATTAGAAGAGGGCAGAGAAGGGTTAAAGAGTCCAGCTGGGCTGGACCCACAAGTGAGAATCTCCAAATACTTCTGGAACTTGTACAAATCAAGAAGAGAAAGATTTCATATGGAACCCTGAAGAGAAACATCAAAAGCTCCCTTTTTCTGTCTCTCCTTCAGTGATTTTTTTTTTACTATTATCTTTTATAGGTTTCTATGGTAGAGGGATAAAATTGGGAAGAATTTTGGGAAAATATTACAATGTAGACATCAAAAAATAAATTTCTGTGAAGTGTTTCTTTTTAAATCAGACTTGATTTGTAACATGGTTCTTGTATTGCTTCAGTTGGACAGCATACGAATTACACCTAGGATCTTAGAGAAGCTTTCATAAATGAAAGGATAGGGTAATATTAAAATTTCAGGGGCTTATATCTCCATCCATGCATTATTTCTAAAAACTCAATGTCACTGTTTTCTATAACAATAATTAACATCCTAAATAAAGGAACAAATATATTCCTGTCATAATTATTGAAGTGATATGAAAAATATTAAAGTATCATATGAAAGAATTTTCCAATTACTCTTCTTTCTTGTTCAATGTATTTACTGCAAAGGTTGTTGTAGGAGATTTCAGATGATGTTGTATACTCAGCTTGTATCCCTTCTGATATTGCTATTGGGATTCATTTGTAACCCCTCTACATAGAGTGTTGGCTACTGTTTTCTCCCTCTACTTTCCAAGGGTTGGTGGGTACAAAACCCAAACATGGACAATCAGATTCTCCACTCCAAACTCAGAATTTAAATCTTAAGTGTAATGACATAAAAACTGAAACCAAATGGCTCTTTTTCATCCCAAAGGTAATTTCTACCTTATATTATCCCAATAAAGAAGATAATTTCTGCTTTATATTATCCCAATAAATATTTCCCACATTAGCCAAAGTCAGTTTCTGTTACTTACAACAAAAGAACCGTAATTGTAACTGTGCTGAAGATTGAGTATATGCTGTTAACTTTATTAAAAAAATTATCTTCCTAATAACTCTTGTTTCCCTGTACAATGAAATTCTCCTACACCATCCACAGGACCATCATAAATGATCACACCAAATACTAACCTTCTAGGGCCCTTGCCAAGGAGGGAGTCAGGACTGTAATTTAGCCTACAATTTTCTTGGCAAACCATCCTGGGAAAGAACTGCATCTGCCCATGGGACACATTTTTTTTAAATTTATATGAAGGCATCATCAGGTTTCAAGCTATAAGCCCATGGAATTAATCTGCCATAAAGTGGTGTCTTTCCCTAATTTGCACAAAGAAGACATGGGTAGTGGCCCTGACTATCCACTTTCTAACATGATATCTTTTTTTTTTCCTCTCTAAACACTTAGAATATTTTATCCATTTAAAGACCCTATCTCTTTCACTTTCAAGATCTGCCTCATGACCACTTTTCTTTAAATGACTTTGAATAGGCAATAGGAAGACAATTTTTATACTGTTTCCATATTTAGTTATTTCAAACCATGGCTATTATTCATCTCTATCTGTTTATACCAGTGTCTAGAGAGGATTTTAATTTATATGAGGAGGGAAAGTGTCTCACCTAATTATAACATCAGAAGTTGTGGAAACAGAAAGTAAATAGGTTAAAAGTCATAACACCTATCTATTGACTTAAAGCAGTATTGGTGTGCTGGGTTTCTCTTTTTACCTACCTTAGATGAAAAGATTGATAAAGAAAAATGAAGTCTCTATTTACTTATACAAAAAAAAGATATTAAAACTTTTCACTCAATTCAGACAGTATTGAAAAGAAATAATGTTCATTAAAACTAAAAATTTTGCTTCCAAATTATTTGGCGTGATTAGACAGTTTCAATGTATTTAGCCAATTGGCAGATGTTAGTTTGAATATATTCTCCTCAAGAGGAGTTTCTCATACCATAGCCAACTAAAGTTTTCCTCTAGCTTGTTTTATTTAAGTTTACATTTTACTAATCTATCAGCATAAGACTTTAGCAGATTAAACTCATTTTAAAAGATGACTGTAGATTACAAAATAATCAAAAAAATATTTTCCTTACACAAAAGCACCCAATGGTGTTTATTATTTGAGCAGATCAGCATGAAATGAAAAGTGTGATCCTTTCACACTTAATGTTAATTAAGTCTTGCACAGAGTTCATAGATATCTGAGAGAAGGAAACACATCAACCAGAAGGGTAGTGTTTACATAAAATACATGGGAGACAAAAGGTGAAAATAACTGACTTCATGGATTTAAGCCTTAGATTAGCCCTGTGGTTTTATGGAACCCCATGGATGAGTCTTTAAAATATTATGTAGAATTAAAAGAATTGTGATTATTAATAAACTGACGTTCAAAAGGCATTAAGTTGCTACCACAGAGTAATTGTCTGTGAAACTATACAACAGTTAGTCCTGATTCAAGTTCATAAATTTTCACTAAGCTCTCAATAGCATGGAGGTTAATTCATATCAGAGACCAACTGAAGAGGTTTTTTTTTTTTTTTACATTTGATAAGGTATTACTTATGATCAGTGAGAAAAAATTAGAAGTATTCCACAAAATAATCAATCCTTCACTCATGGTCCAAAATGATCTGTTTTCACCAAATACACATTAATCATCTTTTATGGTACTTGTTCAACAATACGCCTTTTAGATTTCAATACATCTAATAGTTTTTTTTTAATTTTACATTACTTATATGGTTTAATGGAGCCAGAAACCTAAATTACATGAGTTATGCCAGCTTTTCACGGAGGTAATATTTACATTCATGTTAGTTTGCTAATATTTGGACTTCTGTGTTTTCAAAGAAACTATGTATGATAATTGATTGGCATTCTCTCATTTTGTTCAACTTCCCCAGTAATCCCCCATAAAGGTATCATTTGGAAAACCTGAAGGAAAATTTAATTAGTTTACCTATTTTTATCACTTGGCAATATTGACCTAATCACCTTTGAAACTATATTTTTCCTTGAGTTCTATCTTAAGTACAGTATCTCTGTGGCTCAGTTTTTGGTGTGAAGGTGTGTGTGTGTGTGTGTGTATATATATATATATATAGATTAGTATATACATATATATATACACATGTATACATATATATATATATATATCTCAAGGCTTCAACTTTCCCCTCAAGCCATAGAATTTCAAACCTATGAATAAACTCAATCCCAATCAAATTAACAGTACCATTTGGATAAATTACTATATTAGCTATTATTACTATAAAACCATTTACTACAAAACTTTTCAGCTTAGAAAAAGTATGTATTATTTCATGGTATCTGTGTGTCAGGAATCTGTATTAGGCCTATCTGGGTACCTCTGGCTCAAGATCTCTCATGAGGCTGTATTCAAGCTATATTATGTCAGGTGAAGTTCTGATCTCACCTGAAAAGTTCACTTGAAGGAGGGTAATGCACTTTCACGCTCACTCATGTAGTTGTCTGCGTGTATCAGTCCCTTCCCACACATAGTGTCCATGGCAGCTAGTGTTCCAGGGGCAAACACTGTGAGAGCAAAAGAGAACACCGGGATAGAAGCTGAAAGTTTTTGCTTTTGTTGTTTGTTTGTTTGTTTATATTTTACAGAGAGAGAGAGCCCTGGAGCAGGGGAAAGGAGCAGATGGAGACAGAAAGAGAATCTCAAGCAGACTGCATGTTCAGCACAGAGCCCAATGCAGGGTTCAATCCCACAACCCTGGGATCATGACTCAAGCCAAAGTCAAGAGTCAGATGTTGAGTGGATTGAACCACCTTGGCACCCCTGTTTTTGTATTTTTAATAACTTAATCTCACATGTGACCTTCTACCTCATCTGCTATATTCAATTCATTAGGAAAAATTCACTTAAACCCTGCCCACACTCAAGGGCAGATTACTTACAGGTGTGAAACACAAGAGGTGGATATTATTAGGCACCATCTAGAAGCTGCCTACCCCAACTGCTATTTTTGAATCCAGAATTTTTAAGCCTGAACCTGTGATAGTCTCACCCAGTGACATAAATGACCCTCCTTGTTTGTTTGTAATAACAGCCTTCTCCTTACCATCCCAGGTCAAAGCTTCATGTATCTTTAACCCCTACTGAAACCCTGATATAACTTGTTGAGACTCAATTTGCCATTAAATTTTATTTAGATGTGCCTTTCTCATTTCATAGTCACCATCTTAATTTAGACCCCTATTATCTTTTTCTTGATATATTTATTTACCTTTACTATTGGCTTTACCCCTGAAATTCATATTTCATACTACTGCTGGAGTAACTTTCCTACCACACAATTTTATCAGGAATTCTCAATCTAAACCTTTCACCTGTTTATCAATTGCCTACAGGACAGAGTCCAAGCATCTTAACCTGACATCAACTTGATTTCTGTTTATCTCTCCATATTTTTCAATACTGCATTCTAACCAAATTAGCCCATTCATTTTATCCATGGAACATGCTTTCTATGTTTTTAGCTTTATATCTATGTTCACACAGTTCTTTAACTTGAATGGCTTTTTAACAATTCCTAATCCTAGCATCCTTCAAAATTCATTCAAATCCAATACCATCTTCATTCATCCTTTATTCACTTATTCAATCATTAATTTAAAAATTAAAATCACTGGTTGCTAGATACCATATACTACATGCATAAGTGATAATAAAATGTTGATTGCTTTAAGTTACACTTCTCTGGGTTGTATATTTTACAGAATTTTTGAGCCATTGTTTAACGAACTGATCCCAGATCCAAGTGGTCATGTATGGTAGTCAGCTAATATGTAATCTAAAACTTAGGAGAGGGGTTTATACTATAAGCCATCCCTATCACTTCAGCTGAAAATGTTTTCCTTTCCCAGAATTCCTACACACTATGTGCCTAGACAACTGTGGCAATTATTACATTCAATATCATATTGTAAATCTTTTTAAATTCATAGATTCTCTGTCCCATATAGATCATAAAATTTTAACTATTTTTTGTGCTTGGCATATGTAGGTACTGAAGAAAAATTAGGTTGATGGTTGGATAGTACCAAAGAAAGAATTTTAGCCTGAATTACATTATCAGTTAACCTGTAGATCTCTTACCATTCTGTGTTTCTTTTTAAGGTATTTCCCATTTATCATATCCAAATGATTGTACCAATAAATACTTGAGCATCAGTTTTTCCTAAAAGATATTATTTGGTCTAGTTGCCCCCTAGGAAATAAATATCTGAATGACTTTATTCTTACATCATAAATGTTTATTATAACACATCATTTAGCACTTCTTTTAGGAAATAGGAATTTAACTCCCTCAACCATTAATGTTGATCAAGGGATATCATCAAACCTTATACATTTACAGCCGAATAAACAATGTCAAAGGATCAGGGCTCATCTGTTTGAAATATTATGGTAAACACTATGGCAGCCTAATCAATCACCTTCTTCTCCCATACCCTCCATTCTTCCTTTCCAGCAGAACTCGGAATGTGTTCAATCTTGTAGAAGACTATAGACTCATAATTTAAACCAAGATTTTGCCATTTATAAGAAATGCATTGCAGAAAGGAAGGGGGAAAGATTTTACTTGTCAGGGGCTGAGAATCCCCACACTCCAGTCCCTTAAGGCCTTGCAATTATAGCTTACTTTTATATTGACATATTACCAAAACCACTTCCCAGATTCCCCTCAGGATAACCAGTGAAGGAGGATCCTTGTGATACTCAGGGAAGATGAAACCTCAGATACTCAGCAAGCTGGGGGAAAAGGAACCTTTAAGATCTAATTAAGAAAACTTCAAAACATCTATTTAAAATGATACAAAACGATATAATTGAAAGTCATAGTAACTCAATAAAACATCAAGGAATTATCAAGGAGTTACATTTATCCGAAGGAGTAAACATTGATGATCTACAAAGAGATCACAGTGTTCACCTCAGAAATAAAAATTAAGAACTTTGTTAAGTAAGATCTTTATCTTTTAGTGTACAAGCCCTGAAGTTCTATTTATGGTGGATAGTCCGATTTTGTTAACACAAATTACAAAAATCAGAGCGTAGGAAAGTTCCCTCCCCAGGCCTCTATGGTAAAAAAAAACAGGCCTAAATGAATCACTGTGTACACATGATGCTTGCCAGTGATTGGTTTAGGAATAAACATGTAAATAAGTTCTAGGTGTTAACCATGAATTTCTTGGTGAAAGAGTTTGAAGGCAATTTTTGTGGTCAGAAAAAAATTACTCATATGTTTACTTTGATTTTAAAATTTTTTAATTCATTTTATTAAAGTTACATATTTTAAAAACCTGTCCTCAAGCTTTCAGATTACAGATTTATCATAATTCTGTTTATAATCTAGACTTAATAATGGTTTTTATAAGGCCATCTGATTAATGTTTGGCACCATTTACAAACTTAAACCACTTCAAATGTTTTAATCTGTATTTATAAATTAAATGCATTCAAATTTTAAAGGATTTAAATTATTTTACTTAACACTAACTTTTTGAGTTCAAAATAACTCTTTTATTTTTAATAAACATGTTAGTATGATGAATCTTATATTGTCAAAAATGTTTCAGCATTGTATGTAAACTTAATCAGATTTTAATGTAAAATGCAGGTCAAAATTGATAACTTAATTTTATATTTTAAATGGGAATAACCCAGCTGACTTCTAAGTCTAAGTCTACTGGAGCTGATTTCTTAAAAATTACCATTATATAAAACATCGGTTATTTAACACTATGTTGGTTAACTTAAACTTTTTGCCACTGAATTCTCAATCTCCCCAGGGTTGAAAGGTGCTTAAGTATTTAGGTAATAGCTATGTCATAACAGTCAACTTTGAGGAATAACTTCACCATCAGTTGTGATTGCTTAGCAATCATATATTTCAGCTCTATCACTGTGTTTTCTTTTCGTACATCCTGATAGAGTATCCTTTATCGGCTAAAGGTCTCTTTTCATAGACTAGAACAAGGGTTTTATAACCAAGAGAGCTGTTGTTCTTAGTGTCTTCAGAGACAGAATATCTGTGCCCAGTTTACAAGCATTCATGATATGATTGTATTTTGCATTTTTAGCTCTTAAAATACAAACATTTACTGCCTGTCTAATCCTAAAGATAAGCAAACTTGATACAATCTGAACTTCTCTTCATAAGTTCCCTAACTTTTAGGACCATACCACTTTTATGATATAATAATGATTTCTAATAGAATCCTGAGATTTCTCACGGTATTGCCTGGTATTCAAGACATTTCCAAGATCATTGGCCTGAAACTGACCAATGGCCCCTGAAGGGAAGCCTGCTGTGGGCTTCTGCAAAAAGAAGATATACAAGAGGAAAGCCAGTCTTCATTAACTGAATGTTTTCCTGTCTTCAGGGAATACTTAGAGCCCTTTTGTGACTTTGATGAGGCAAGCCTGTAAAACCTAGCAAAAGCGTTAGGTTTGACGGAGGAAAATCTGGGAGCATCCTACCCCTAAACTTTTTATTTAATAAGATAACACATTGCCTTTTGGTTCAGCCACTTTGAGTTGCATTTTTGTCACTTGCAGCCCTATTCACCCTAACAAATAAAATAATGCATTAAGACACCCACATAATTGGGGTGCCTGGCTGGCTCAGTCAATAGAGCATGTGACTTTTGAGTTCGAGCCCCACATTGGACAAAGAGCTTATTTTATTTTATTTTTTTTCAACGTTTATTTATTTTTGGGGGGACAGAGAGAGACAGAGCATGAACGGGGGAGGGGCAGAGAGAGAGGGAGACAGAGAATCGGAAACAGGCTCCAGGCTCGGAGCCATCAGCCCAGAGCCTGACGCGGGGCTCGAACTCCCGGACCGCGAGATCGTGACCTGGCTGAAGTCGGACGCTTAACCGACTGCGCCACCCAGGCGCCCCAAAGAGCTTATTTTAAAAAATAAAAAAATAATAAAAATAAAAAAAGACATTCACGTAATCAAGGTATGAAGTTATAGGGAGTCATACTGGCAATCCTTATACTATATCAAATAATACCACTAGTTTCCTACATATACATAGCAGTGTATCCAATACAAAGGGTTCATGCAAAATAGATTTCATGAAAAAAGGATCTCTAGGCATTTAGTATCCAATGGTTATGCACAAGTAATGAAAACAATATAAACAGACAGAAGCTAAATGGCTTATATTAATAGTAAGTCAACCTAATATACAAGCAAATGATCAGTTGAGTTACTGTGTGTTCCAGTTTTCTATGAACACCTAACAAACCACTCCAAAATTTAGTGGCCTAAAACATCAGCAACATTTATTTCTCTTAAGAAGCTGGAATCTAATCAGCTTGTCTCTAATCTACTCAGCATCAGCAGATTCCACTTGAAGGCAGGAGGTTGTAATCATCCAAGGGCTCAACATTCAGGGAAAAGGCAAACATCTGGGACTAGCACAGCTGGGGTGTCCTCAGGTGTTCCTCTCCATCTCCGCAAGCTCTCTTCATTGGGACCCTCCAGTATGGGGGTTTCAGAGTAGCTGCACTTGTTACAAGCTGTGTGTCCCAAGAGGGAGAAACGCAGATAGAGGCTGTACCCCTTTTATGACCTAGCCTTGGAAATAACATAGCTTTGCTTCCACCTCATTCTACTTGTCAAGATTTGCCCGACTTCAAGGAGATGGAAACAGACTCTACCTCTTGATAGAAGAGGGGCAAAAAGAGTATGTGGGACCAGGAATATTAATGCACCGATTTTTTAAATTTTTTTAATGTTTATTCATTTTGGGGGGCATAGAGAGAGACATAATGTGAGTGGGAGGCGCAGAGGGAGAGGAAGACACAGAATCCAAAGCAGGTTCCAGGCTCTGAGCTGACAGCACAGAGCCCAATGCAGGACTCGAACTGACAAACTGCAAGATCATGACCTGAGCTGAAGTCGGATGCTTAACCAACTGAGACACACAGGCACCCCTGCACCCATTTTTGATACAATCACTACACTGTAACACCATGGGTATTTCTCTGTTAAATCAAAGGTGATTTCCGAAAGAGACAGACTCTTAGTCAAATCTTAAAGATTTGAGGAACCTGGACTGTCACACTAAGTCTGCTTTTTTAAGATAACATATTTTAAAGCAGTCATTTCTGAAGTATGCAGTTTATATCAAGAAGCAAAAAAATAGTTCTACTTAGAAGTTCTCAATGGCTTCATGATCTTAATTTATAAATACCCCAAATCCATCCCTTGTCTCCCTTATCTACATGGGCAAAATAATCTTAAAAGTAAACATCATGGAACTTTTCATGACACAGAATTTGGCTAAATAAACACAAATATCTTCAACCTTTTAAACCTGTCCTCAGGCTTAGATGAAAATAAGCTATGAAATAAACTCCAGTGGATTCTAAGAGTAAAAATTAGCCTTAAAATTCTTTCTTTGAACTGAAATGCAAGCTCTTTTATATCAGGTACTTCTGTCGTTTGTGTTCAATGCTCCATTCTGGTCCCCACCCTGCCTAAAGCATCGCGTTGCAAATAATAAAGTGAATGCATAAATACATAAAACTAGTATGTATATGGATGCTTTAGTTTTTACAGCACTCTCATATACTTTACCTCACAAGAACTTGCAACATAAATATTATTATTGGTCCTACTTAATAAAATAGAAAAATCAATAAGGGAAGTGAGCTTCCCAAAGTTATAGAAATAGTGAAGTGTCAGAAATAAGACTTAGAACTCCAATATCTCCCTTATTTACACACCTATACCCTTTCCACTGATTATTGATATATTTTACATATTTTCATGACTTCCACCAGAATATTACTTCTGCTATGGATTTGTGCTTTACTTGATCCTCACAAAATATCCCAAAGTAATCATCCTACATAAAACCATCATCCTCTGATGTTATAGCTCCATTGTCATGATTATTGTTAAATTTTCAAATTCCTCCATGTATAATCTTTTAGGTATTCATCTCCCATTTTACTTATTTGTTAACAGTTCTAATATAGACTCAGTGAATGTTTTCAACACTAATACCCTAGCATGTAACCGAAACGTCTTTTCAACCAAATATAACTACAGTGATCAGATTATGCAGAGTTCACAATGTTAAGGTTAGAAACAAAAAAAAAAAATTGTAAAAGAAAGGGTCAATAATTCATCGTGGCATGTTAACTTATCAAAGCAATGATAAATATTTAACACATGGAGATATCTAATAACAGAAACCAATTTTGTTACAAAGAAGGGCATACTCATATGTAATACATGGCCATAATTAGAGCACATTTGCATATTTACCTTGGGGAACTTTTCTCAGGGAATTTAATTTGCATTTTGACCCAGAACTCTCTGAAGAGAGATATATAAAGAAAAATGGAAGATATCTTTTCCCAAATCCATGTATATAAGACTTCTGACTCTCTGAATCTTACTTTTCTTGTATATTAAGGAATGTTGAAAGAATTAAATGAGATACTGTGTTCATAACAAGAAGGAGACAGTCATCACAAGAAGTGAATGACATTATCCTCATCATTCTTGAAGAACAGTGGAATGCCTGCCCCAGATCCAGGGCCCAGAGAAAATTATTTTCTCGCTGGGAGTTCAGAGCATGGAGTCCAGGGAGGGGAGAGGAGAAAGAAACACACCAGCAGAATCAACACTGAAGCAAAGCTTCCAGGTATTTTCTATTTGGAAAATGAGGAGACTGGAATTTACCTTTAGGATAACATGCTCTCTCTTCCTGGGAAAGATGCTCAAAAAGCCTCATGGTTATAGAAATACAAAGCAAACCTGGTGGGTTGTATTGGAACTGAGGTTCCCAAAAGCAGCCTGTAACACACTGTACTAGAAGGTCTTGGCAAGACCCCTGCTAGGTGCTGCCTTCAGGAGTTAAGTGCTCAGAACCAGGGCCTGAAGCCTATAGGGAAGGCCTGCACCCAGACACGGAGCTGAACTGTCTCCCTGTGTTCCAACATCAGGGAAAGAAGTCCTCACCCTGTGAGAAGGACTGGAGCATTCGACTAGGTCCTTCAGGACACCTGAAGCCAAGGAACAGCTCAGGCACCAGGAACAGGAACAAAGCATCACCTATGTGGAAGGACAGGGGCAGGCGGAAGGTATGTGATGAAGTCATAAACAAAGCAAGATCCCAGTTTCTGGGAATTGGCACAAACAAAAGCTTTGGATTATTCTGAGCCACGATGCTGCCCTAGATTCTTTACTTTCCAGTCTCCAGAACAGTCCTGCTCCCCGAGAATGAAGTAGCACACAGCTAGCACACAGGAGACAGAAATGGCCTTAGCCAGAGGGTGCTAGAAGAATAGAAAGGTAAATGCAAGGGGAATCACTCTAATTACCCTAAATTGTCCCACAGATGAAAGACCAGGAAGCCTAGATCAAAGCTGCTGCTGAAATGCATTCCTGCCAGTGAAAACAACCACTAGAAGCTGAATCTCATCTCAGTCATGAGAGCCACTGCTGGCAGGACTGTTTCGCAACCAGGGTCACCACTGAAGAAGCATCTGCTGAAAGCTGGTACCAGGAACAGCCACTGAGGGTGACCTGAAAAGGCCCCTGCCACAGGGCAGTGCGTGAGGCAGCAAGTACTAACATGCTGAGCAACCCTTGTCCCTGCAGAGACCTGTGGCTCACTCTTTCGCCCTGCGATTACCTGTGCACAGGGAGAGAGAAGTTATTCCTCCCACTAAGGGGAGGGTGGAAACTATTGTTTTTCATTTTTTTCTTATTATAGAAAAGAACAAGTGTTCATGTCAGTGTAAAAGACCTGAATGTCACCTGAGCCTCGCATCTCCAGCCGGAAAAGTATCAGGCAGGAGAAGGACATACAAGACATTCTAGAAAGAACAAGAATGAATAGGCTTCGCTATGTATAGTATATCAAATCATCATGTTGTATACCTTAAATATATACAATTTGTATTTTTAAAAAGGAAATAGGAAAAAAAGAATGAACAGGCTTTGGAAAGCCTTTTTTTTTAAGCATTTATTATTTTTGTGAGCCTCTAGACTCAGGGTGATTGTATCTAACTCTAGAGAACATGAAAATTAATTCTCAAGCTTTTCCAAAGGTGGTAGTATTCTTGTTGTTGATGTTGTTGTTGTTGTTAAAAGCCAATTAACCCTGTGCTATTTCTATGAATAATTGACTTTTCAGGTTTGCTTAGAATATAGGTTTTCTGGTTTAGGTCACTCTCAGTTTTATTAAAATTAACACACCTTATATACACTCCCTAAAATTTTGTTAAATTTTAAATGTGTTCCTAGCCTTCACAGACTCTATTGTTTTGTAAGAATTTTCACTGATTTTTCTGTGAACACAGAGTTCTGTCACAGCTAAACAAAAAAATCTGAAACCAACATTCATGACCAAACATTTTTTTAAAGCAAGAAATATAAATAAGAAACTTACTTTAAAATGTGTTTTTATATTAAGATTGAGAATCTGGATTTACCTCACATGAAAGCTTGCAGCATAATTCTAAGAAATTAATCTATATTTTCAAATATAAAAAAAAGTAATAAGAGCTCTTTGAAGCAAACATTATAGAGAGACTTTTAAAATAAGATGAGAGCAATTTGATCAAAATACTTTCTTTTTCTGCTCAGTTCAAAGCCTGACTCAAGTCAAGAGGTCATATGGTGCTCTAGATATATCCTTGGGTTTTCTTTTGTCTCATTATTCCTCCACTCATTCCTACCTTCAGGAGCTTACAAAATTTCAGGTGGAGGCAACAGAGATCTACCTCTCCTTGAATGGGAGAGGATATTATGTATCCCTTAAGTATGTGCTGGTAATTATAATTTAAGGTATTTTGCTTAAATCTTGCTGTAGATCAACCTGGATAGTCATTCCACTATGCTAATATACTCATTAAGATTAAGTCTGTGCTTAGTTGTTGCATTGAAAATCTTCCTTTCATTACCTTTTGATGTTGTTTAAGATGAGAATACATAAAGAGCTGGTGTGGCTCTCTGTAGAGTACAGTTACAAACAAGGTTGTAAAATATCTAGGATAGCTCCCAAGTAACAATCACAGCCATAAAATAACTCCGGTGTTTAGCCATACACCAAATATCTTAAGTGGTAAAAGTAAGCACACACCAAAGTGTATCAAATATATTTTCACAATGTTATACCACAGGTTTTTTTTAATTCCTCTTATATTTCAAATTTTAAACAATGTATATTATTTTATGATCAACAAAGCACATATTTGTTTAAAACATAAAAATATGTTATATTATCAATGGAATACATTCATTCAATACTCACTTAGGTGAAGTTTTAAATCTAAAAGAAGTCAATCCACAGGGGCACCTGGGTGGCTTAGTCGGTCAAGCATCTGACTCTTGACTTCGGCCCAAGTCATAATCTCACCATTCGTGGGATGGAGGCCTGCATCGTGCTGTGCACTGACAGCACGGATCCTGCTTGGAATTCTCTCTTTCCCCCTCTCTCTCTGCCCCTTCCTCCATGCTCACACAACTCTCTCTAAAAAATAATAAACTTAAAAAAAAATAAATAAGTCAATCCCCTTCCAAAGGGAGGAGGAGAGAGAAAATTCTGTCAATGGCATTGTTTCTTGTTGCATCATAATATGGCAATTAAACTATATTCTACCCAGTACCATAGATCCTGGTCCACTTTGCCATAATGGCAGATGCCTGCACAGCTGTGGCAGTGAGGTCCCCATACTTGGACTGTCATAGTCAAAGCTTTAATCATCACTCCCTGAAAGCCTTCCCTCAGCCACTGACCATACTAGAACCAGTTCTGAACCATAACTTAGTCTGTGTATGAGCTCTGGGTTACCGACTTTACCCCACCCTGTCTCCTGCCTCCGGAGTACTACATTTCACCTTGCCAGGTCCTCCTAAAATTAGAAGATGAAATAAGGTTCCTGGGCTCCTAATTAAAATTAAACCACACTCTGGTGGTCAGAATCCTATAGGTTTCTCAAGGAGTCACTTTTAATTAAGTCAACAAAACTGGATAATATATTAATCTCAGGACCATGGCTGTCTCCTGTCCCTACAATTGAACAACCATAATGTGTCATTTAAGCACTTTTTTAATGTTTATTCATTTTTGAGAGAGAGACAGAGACAGAGACAGAGCATGAGCAGGGGAGGGGCAAAGAGAGAGAGGGAGACACAGAATCTGAAGCAGGCTCCAAGCTCTGAGCTGTCAGCACAGAGCCCAATGTGGGGCATGAACCCACCAACCATGAGATCATGACCGGAGCTGAAGTCGGATGCCTAAATGACTGACTGAGTCACCCAGGCACCCCATCATTTAAGCACTCTTACTTCAATAACAATGTCTAAGCCAGGTTACTGGAAGTCTACATTCTGAACTGGCATTTTTGGTCCCTCAAAGTGAATAATCTATTAGCTTCAACTTTACATTTACTTTCTAAACATTTAGTATGTTAGTGGAAGCAAACATTATAGAAGCAGGACTAGAAGCAGGACCAAAAATCTTATATCCTAAATAAATCTAACATTTCTCATTGGGAAACATTTTGTCTGATTCTTTCTCTCAGTTCTAACAAATCATCAAAAGAGAAAGCTCCCCTTCCACTCTACACACCCAAAGGGATGTGAATGTAGTCCCTTTTCCTGGGAAAATATCAAAGCTCTGGCCACAATCATTGGAAGGTGTTTTGAAGGTAAGCAGATCAATCTGTAGATCCAAGTGATTGACTTTTATGAATTGTTAATTGTCTTTTAAATGTGCAATTGAGGGGCGCCTGGGTGGCGCAGTCCGTTAAGCGTCCGACTTCAGCCAGGTCACGATCTCGCGGTCCGTGAGTTCGAGCCCTGCGTCAGGCTCTGGGCTGATGGATGGCTCAGAGCCTGGAGCCTGTTTCCGATTCTGTGTCTCCCTCTCTCTCTGCCCCTCTCCCGTTCATGCTCTGTCTCTCTCTGTCCCCCAAAAAATAAATAAACGTTGAAAAAAAAAATAAATGTGCAATTGAGTTGAAGAAGTGAATATTCTATTTTATGTAAAGTAAATCTCAGCATGGCAATTTTCCTATAAGAAAAAATAATCAAGGAAGGAAGATATCTTCTACACTGTATTAGACAACTTCTGCATTCAAGTAACATCTTCCTTGAGGCACCACTAAGTTCTTCTCATACACAAAAGGTTTTGGGTATTCTGTTTCTCAGGAGTGGTTACATGACAGAGACAATTAAACATTTCTAGAAATGAGAATCAAAGAGAACAAGTGTTACAAGAATCATAAAGGGAGAGTAAGGAAAAGACCTAGAGGGCCCCAAAGGGGACACCTAGAAAAGTGGGTGAAAATGATGCCCTGGCTTGCAGTGAGAAAACAGAAAAAGATTGGAAGGGAAAAGTCACTAGAAAAAGCAGTGTTTTTCTCTTTTTTCAGAAAAGATGAGAGAAATGAAATTCTGATATGTTTCACCTGCTAAAAATAAAAACTCATTGGAGAAAAAGCAGCTGCTATGTGAATAAGGACTCAGCCAGAACCCAACATTAGAGCAGCATCCTACTGAGAATAGAGTAACAGCTAACATTTATTGAATATTTGCTAAGTGCCAGGCACAGTTCTAAACACTTTATATGTATTAACTCATTTAATCCTCATAATAACTCTATGAGGAACTGAAGCCAAAGAAAATCTGGAAACAGAGTATGGGATGCAGTATAGAAAATCTCTCCTGGTGCTTTGCAGATTATGACTAATCTGGTGTCATACTCAGTGTAGGACTCCATGAGCCTGGACATTGTGGGATTCTTGATCAGCTTCTGCAGGCTGCAAATCCAATGTTTTATGTTCAAAAGAAAAACAAAACAAAACCTCCTTAATGAAGTATGTGAAGCAAGGATCACTGAAATATCTAGTGTATTTTCCAGGAGCTGACCAAAGTCAACTATAACGCTGAGGACAGTTCCGACAAATGCTTATATTGATATTCAATAAATACTGACCGCCTCAGCCTTTTCCAGAAGAAAAAGAAGTTGTTCAGCCATACATATATAAATGAATGGAAAATGGAGCCACATCTCTGAGAAAGGTGTCTGATGAGTTTTCTTTGTTTTTGTTTTTGTTTTCTTTTTGGCTTAAGTTTTAATGAAAATAGTGACCTCTAAAATGTGGGGGTGGGCATGGGGAAAATACAAAATATGTAAAGAAATGACAATAAAAAATTCAAAGTAAAGATATATTGATCATGAAGATACTAGTTTTCACCATACCTTGATTTTTTTTTTTTGAGCTTTCATTCAGATAACCAAGAAACACACAAAGAAAATAGGTTAAAACCCAATTTTTCTAGTTTAAAAAAAAAAGTCCCAAACCAGTCCAGCCACTTCACAAAGGGTGGCTTTTCTCTTTTATTTCAATTTTATGCAAAAATTGCTCTCTGCTCTCTCAGCAGTATTCTTTACCCCTTTAAATTTCCAAACTGTTCTGAAGCTGTTTTATGATTGTTTTCAAAGACCTCGGTGAAGTATTGGAGGGTGTGTGTGTGTTTGCTCACACACACACACAAGTGCATTCATGTGAGTTTTTAACAGTAAAAATAAGAAACTACCTTTCCATTTGGGTTAGAACTGAGATGAAATGAGGAATGGCCGCCACCAAGCAGAAAATGTGCTCACTTTATGTGTGCCAGTTAATTACGACACTTCAGAGGCGCTTCCGAAAGGATAAGGCAAGCTGCATAAATTTAGCTGTAATCCAGGCAGGCAAAACTAATTTGCAGGGGATGGCCTTATCTAGCCGCTGCAGCTTTCTCAGAAAATTAACCTTGGATATTTGGGCCCAATTCAGAAAGTGTTTGATTTTTTTTTTCCTTTCCCTGCTCAGCATAAGAGAATTTTTGAATTCAGTACAATACCTGACTTTTAAGAGGCACTATGAATGCTGTAGGCAGTTCAGAGTTATTACTGACAAGCAAAAATATATATTTTATATATACATATAGATGATTGTCCTTCATGCCCATTATCCTGCCTTCTTACATGTGCATCAGAGGGTTTATCAGTGTAGGTATAGGGGCTTTTTTGGATTAAGAGAAGGATGCAACTCATTTTTTATGTACTTAGAAAAATTCATCAAAGTTCATTGCAGAATAAGTCATGCATACTGACTTGTTCATTCCAGTGGAAATGAAGAAATCCCCATAAAAATAGAAGTTTAATGAAGTGTTGGAGCCAAGTCTTGCCTGTCATTGCAATTATCACTGATTTCGACCCTTTCTTAGTCTCCCACTACTAATTAATCTCACACAGCACAGTTAAAAGCTTACCATATTTTTCTTTACTATGCAGTCATTCATTCAGTCAACAATTACTGAAGTCAGCACGCCTTCATATGTGTGCTCATTTACTCATATACTCACTCTGTTTGTATTTCACTCGTTATATCAGTGCGAGAGGCAAAGATTCATATGTCAATGTTTCCAATGTGTTTTTAAATTTCTCAAAGCCATGTAGTATGTAAGCATCCAAAGAGTTCTAGTGTTTGCATGGTAATAGTTAGGTGCCCCCCCACACACAAAAAAAATTTACTTTTGTTTTAATAGTACCTATAGAATAAAAATAAAACTAGTTTTATTTTTCTAAATTTTAAACTGAATTTTTATTGACCAGCTTTAATCATAAATTCATAAGAAGCCCCATATGACCATCAGTAGTGGCTGAGCTAGAACTTTAATGAAAAGTTTTTTTTAATATCCTATCTACAATATAATTATTGCTTCATTCATTTCAAACCATAGAAGTTACTTATTGTGAAGTGCCATGAACTCAACTGGCATTAATTGTTCTTGTAGATGTCACAATTAGGCAAAAAGGAGCATATTTATAATAATGAGAAAGCCATTTTAAAACACAGATTGCATACTGAATCATGAAATTTGAAGCAATGACTCCCATTGTGATCTAAATTTTCATCATGCTTGTTCAATAGCCAGGGCTAAATGTTATGGCTATTTATAGTTATACTCTAGGGTGAAAAGGGGGGATTAGATGTCATAAAGAATCATACATAATGCATAAAGACTCAAACTGTATTTTATGAGAACTGAAAAATTTAAGAAACTCTGGCTGAAATATGGAAATGTTGTGTGAAGTAGAACTTCCTCATACACAATAATGTTCGTAAAAACTTAGTAGACAAGAACACAGTAAACCCTCAAACCATCTTGGTCTGATCTGCATTTCTCCTACATATAATATATTTTAATGGGGAATTTAGTAAATACATTGAGGCTAACTTTGAAGGTCACTGGGGAAAAGATATCACTATGGATGCCAATGCATTGAATATCTGCTATATGTGTAATCAAAACTACAAAACAACTAAAAAGATGTTTGTTCATATAATTTACTTATCAATAAACCTTTTGTAACTGACTTTTTAAAAAGTTAATTTTTCAAGGCAGTTTTAGGCTTACAAAAAAAATTGCAAAGGAGGTAACAGAGATTTTCCATATTCACCCCTAGCCCCACACAAAGCAGAACATCCCCCATTATCAACATCACTCACCAGAATGATAGATTTTTTACCAAGGGTGAACCTGTACTGACAAATCATAATCGCCCAAAGTTGATAGCTTACCTTAGAGTTGTAATGGACTTGTAAAGGATATTTTCTATTTCAGCCAATTTCTAAAAAAATTGATCAACTCGATTATAAAGACACTCAATTGACTCTAACAACACAAAACAGCAAGGTTCTATAATTGATCCCACTGTGCAGCAATCACCCACAACAATGTAAATCATTTGAGGTCAGGAGATTCTGTGTAACCACTCTGATTCCCCTAGGGGCTAAAGCAGTGTCTACAACATAGAAGAAACAAAGCAAATGCTGGCCAAAAGAATGTGTAATTGAATAAGTAAATGTATGGATTCTGGAGAAATAAATGAAAAACATCATTAAGTTGTTTAACTTACAAAGAGACCTCTATGTTGTATCATCTCAGTACTCGGAGAAACTCTAGGGTGTCTTTGCTGGTGGCTCAAGGGTAAAGGACCTAAAACCACACCCAGTAGCTCCCCCTTTTATTCCCACCACCCTCCCTTTCCTCTTACCCCACAAACACCGGTCTCATCTAACTTCAGCAAGAATAACTCTAATTTTAAAAGTTTTTGAGGGGCGCCTGGTGGCTTGGTTGGTTAAGCGTCCGACTTCAGCTCAGGTCATGATCTCAACGGTCTATGAGTTTGAGCCCCGCGTCAGGCTCTGTGCTGACAGCCCAGAGCCTGGAGCCTGTTTCAGATTCTGTGTCTCCCTCTCTCTCTGCTCCTCCCCTGTTCATGCTCTGTCTCTCTCTGTCTCAAAAGTAAATAAACGTTAAAAAAAAAATTTTTAAGTTTTCGAAATATGGTGATGCTTTGAAAGAACAGTTCGGTTTGATTTGCCCAAAAATTTCCCAGAACATTTCTAGTATATAAAATAAAATACATATGTTTTCTATTTGTTCAGTCTTTCTAAAAGGATGCATTAATCTTATCATGTCATATATGCTATAAGTAATGTAGTTTGTTTTTGTTTGGTTTAAACAATTATATTTACTGTTTCATAGTTAAAAAACATTTCCATCCTTTAGACTTCATTTTCCCAATTATACTAAAATGATCTCACATAATTTACTAACCCTTCCTAAGCTAAAATTAATCACATAACTCTTCCTTAGACTGCCATAGATTTTCAGAATTTGCTAAATAAAATGGTTTTCATCAATATAACATGCTTCTTTTATTCAACCAGCATTTATAGGTTGCCTATTATGGACTAGAGCTTTGCATAACACCGGAGGTAACAGTATCTGATCTCACAGAGTGAGTGCTATTCATTTGCTTTCTGAATCGGGAGAACTTTTATAAATATTTAGAATCATAAGTATATGCATACTATATGTTTATAGTAAACAAGTCAGCTACAGAATTGGAAATGTATTTTAAAAATCAGAGCACTCCTCAAATTTTCATCCTTGCCCCACTTACTGGGGACACATCAAAGGTCACAATATAATGCCAGTTATAGCAATGATGATCAAACTCAGTATTTAAGACAAGCATGCTAAGAAAGGGAATGGTGCATCTTTTCAAAAGGGGGTTCCAAAATCCCACTTGTAGTGTAAACATAAATATATGTGTTTTATTGAGAGCCATACACACACACACACACACACACACACACACACACACATACACACACACACACACACAAAACAAACAAACCAAAAAAACAAAAACAAAAACAAACAAAAAACCACTACCCCTTATTTCTGCACCTTCTCTTAGGACAAATACATGGTTTTATTTCTTGGAGAACTTCAAGCACTGCCAGTAATTATATTGAGCAACATAGTCCCAATTTGTCTAGTACACTGTAACACAGAGTAGTGGCCTCCAAATTTGTGTACATATTCCTCCGAATGTATCCAGTAAGATTGCTTCATTGGGGTGAAGGAATACCAATATTAGTACTTTAACGTATATTTATGTTTGTCAAAACAAAGTTCACTAATCATCAATATACTGATTGAACATTTGTACCCTCCCTGGTCCACATATGGAAAGTACGGGGGCTGCCATGCAGTGAGTGAGGTATTCTGAGGGAACAATAGAAGTCCTACCATGTGAAAGGGTAGTAAGACTACCTTCCCTTTTATCTTTCTTTTTGAGCATATCATGATACATTACAGTTTACACATGCTCTGTTACATAAATTTATTGATTATGTAGCATAAAGCAATCAACAATTATAAAGCGCACATAAGAATTGAAAGATTGGGGACACTACAATCTCAGGTGAATGGCAATAGCCCTCCTACTCCCCGTCCAAGCACTTCATCAGTCATGTTATAAGACAAGAACAATGATAATCCCATTTGCCAAAATGTCAGCCTAAAATATCCAAACTTACAAGGTCGCTTGAGTGATGGACTTTTATCTACTCTGGGCAACTATGTTCTGTTAAGGAAAACAAAGTAATTTTTAAAAGATTGTTTAGTCCACCTTTATCTTTTTACTTCCCATTTTTATATATGCTATACATAAAGTAGTTCAGCCATATAATTTATACATAAATAACTCAATAGCAGGAGCTATGCACAGAATCTTTTATTAATGGGGTTGCACAATATAAAAATTTTGAAGCACACTGACCCAAAGGATTACATTATATTGTTACCAGCATCCAGGCAGAGGACACAAATGCCCCTTCGCATCTTGGTAGGAATCCCCAAACCCTCCTTTTTCCACAGAGGATAATGATTGAAAAAGAGACACAGTAATTACAGAAATAAGACACTCCTGATTCTATTATACTTGGTAGCATGCCTCTCATTTAAGCTTCCCACAATAAAATAATTTCATGGATAATGAGCTTTCACCATCCCCCTCCAAAGAACTAAACAACAGATTTAAAACATAGATAACCATTAATCCCTTTTATTTAGCCTCCTATGTGATAAAGAAGGAATCTGCAAAGACATGAAGATTTATTTACTTTTTTTTAATATTTACTTATTTTTGAGAAAGAGAGAGAATGAGAGAAACAGAATGCAAGCAGGGGAAGGACAGAGATAGAGAGGCAGAGAGAGCATCCCAAGCAGGCTAAGCACTGTCAGCACAGAGCCCCACATGGACCTCAATCCCACAAACCACGAGACAGTGACCTGAGCTGAAATCAAGAGTCAGACGCTTAACTGACTGAGCCACCCAGGCACCCGAGATTTATTTACTTTTTAAAGCTTCATAAAAATAAACCTTCAGTGCCTAAGCTTAGTGGTAAGTCAAGTTCCATTATTTAAAATGTTAATGTGATTCCTCTTGGGTTTTGGGTTGGGGGAGCTGTGCCCTTACTAGTGGGCATGTTAGACAGATGGTTGGGATGAGCCTTTATAGTCTAGCCACATATCCCCTAGTTCTGGGGAAACCACATTTCTTCTGACATCTGCAGGCTTTAGGAAGACCAACAACAGAAATCAGTCTCTAACTAGAATTTAAAATAACACTCATTTAGGTCTAAAATTTCTCACAGGAACATTTTTAATTCAGGCTTAATGCTCATTCACCAAGCTTTGCCCTGAACCTGTAATTTGGGTCTGTGTCCTAATTACTATCTTCTAGATTCACATATTCAACACTCATAAAGTATTGGAGGAGACAGAATTGTAAATAGACAGTAAAGAAACATTGTGGCAAGAGGCATAATAGCAGTGTGAAAAAAAAAAAAAGGTACAAAAGCACCAAAAGCTGACTGACCAAGTTGGCTGGAATGACTCAGGGAAGTTTAGTGTCATATTCTGAATAGGTCTCCAAGGATGAATCACATAAACAAGGGTAGATTGTTCAGGTAATTGTCCAGGGGGAGTGTACCACATATGCAAAAGAATGAAGGTGTGGGTATTCACAGGAATACTAAAAAACTTTTCAGGTGGTTTATAATGGCTGGGAATTGCATGGGCAAAGTTAGGATGCCAAAAGAAAGAGAAGACAGGGATAGGGTGGCAGCAGGTGAGGCTAGTAAGATAGATCAAGATGAAATTTTAAGAGGTTTTTAATACTTTCGGAGAATATCGATTTTATCCTGGGGTACTACAGAACCCTTGTCAACTTCTGAGAATGGTTAGATATTTTTTTCTTAGAAAGAGTTCTTCCAGGCATCTCATTCTCATTTATTTCGTAACTTCTGACCCAATATGTATTCTGACTTTTGAGTCATGTGTTTCTGAATCCCTGACATTTTACCAAGTGGCTGACCCACATCTCTTACACACGGACTTTAGAACGTCCTCTATCACTTCTAGCCTCCTAGGTTGTCTGTACCCTGATATCACCACTCCAGTCCTGACTTTGGCTTGCATTGTAATATATTAATGTATTTGGATAAACTCTCAATGGTCTAATAGGGAAAATCTTTGAGTATTATACTTTTCAGATTCAAAAATTTATATTTTAATATTTTAGGGGCTTAAACTTTGTATAAATGTCTCCCCAGAGCATTGACACAAAATACAAGAATTTTCTGATCTCAGTAATTTAGGAAAGCAAATTAAGAATGATGTTTTTCATCATTTTTTTGTTTTATTACTTCTACAAAATCATAATGAAGTGAATTCGCCTCTCTAGTCTTTGGAGGGGAGGCCATGTACCTTTATAAATAAGGAGGGAAGTCACTCGGCCGCCGCTGAACAACTCTGGTGGCATCATCACTGTTAAGAATTCTTTATGTTGACGTGCAGTATATAGGACTTTGGACTGCAGGAGGTCATGGAGGATAGGATCATCACAGCAGAAATCATTGGATCACTCCTAAAACTGTGCATGGTCTTGCCCCTCCCCCCTCTGAATCCTCCACCTTTGGCCCCACCAAGAGACCAACGATCAGTTACAATTAGTCTGGACTAAGCAAAACTTAACTTACAGGTAACACTACACCTCTTTATTTTTCTTGCCTTCCTTTTCTTTTTTTAATTTTTTTTTTACCGTTTATTTATTTTTGAGACAGAGAGAGACAGAGCATGAACGGGCGGAGGGTCAGAGACAGGGAGACACAGAATCTGAAGCAGGCTCCAGGCTCTAAGCTGTCAGCCCAGAGCCCGACGCGGGGCTCGAACTCACGGACCGCGAGATCATGACCTGAGCTGAAGTCGGATGTTTAACCAACTGAGCCACCCAGGCGCCCTTGCCTTCCTTTTTAATGTTTGCAGTCTAGTTACAGAAATTACCAAAAATATCCTCTACAGTGACTTTTAAGGAGACTTAAAACAAAACACTAACTAAGATAACCAAGAGCCTCTTAAAGGTAACTGTTAACAAATTCTAAATACTCATTATTTAAAAATATTATTTTCACAAAATAACACCCATACTTTTTAAGTAACACTTTTCAAAGATCACTTTTCTAGAATATAGCCATGCTGGTATACATGAAGAAAGTGTTACTAACGAGACATCAAAACACCAAGTGGTTACTTTTTAATTTAGCCCAAGGTAAAATTCTGTAGTTTAAAGCCAGTGATCCATTGTGAAATTCAATTTCCCAATTGCTTAATTAATTTATGTATACAATTTAATTACATTTAATATGGTATGCATATTTGAAATGCAGTAAGCTTCCAAATAAAAATCTAGGACAGGATTCCAAAAATACCTGAAATTTTATGCTTTTCTAAAGACAATCAGCAGACATTTAAAAAATTAATTTCATTTTACCCATTATAAAGTATGTATCATTAGAAGACCAAAAATAGCCACTTGCTTGTGAAATATAGAAATTAATAGACTATACTGCTTCCCCAGCCCCCTACTACCAAAGTTCTTGTGAAGCTATCTCACACATTTATGTTCTCTAACTTCTATAAACATACTCATTAATAATTAATCTAATTTTATTTTTGCCATTTATTACTTATTTGACAAACTTTTAAAAAATAATGCTAGATAGAAATAAAAACTGGTGACAAACTAAAGGGACAGCTCTATTATATCAGAAATGAACACCCTAAAGTCACACACAAAATTCTGTACTGGCAACCAAGTGACAATATCCTTGATATTGTGGAAAACTATATACAATAGGAAAAAAATTCTACTATGATGTTTATCTCTGATGTTTGGCATCAGGACACTGATACAAATTTTATAATGCTATTAAAAATCAATTTTGAGGGGCACCCAGATGGCTCAGTCAGGTGAGCATCTGACTCTTGATTTTGCCTCAGGTCATGATCCTGAGTTGTGGGATCGAGCTCCACATCAGCTCCACACTCAGTTTAAGATTCTCTCTCTCTCTCTCCTTCTACACCTCTTCCCAGGTCAGTCAGTCTCTCTTTCTCTCCCTCCCTCCCTCTCTAAATATATATATATATATATATATATATATATATATACACATATATATGTATATATGTATATATATATATATTAATTTTAAAAAATAAAATAAAAATAAATTTTGAAAATAGCATTGGTAAAAAGAACATAATTGTGAACTATAAAATTTTGAATAGAAAGAGCATAGATTTTAGGGTGAATTTGACCTGAACTCACATCCCCACTCTCTCACTTACCCATCTGAGCCTAAATTTCTTCATCTGGAAGATATCTGCTCATTCACTCAATAAATATTCACCTTTCAACTACTTGGGGAAAGTACTGTGGAAATCTCTGCAAATATATTACATGTAAGATATCTGTATCCTGCCCTCCTGGAGCTTACTTTGCAGCTAGGGAAACATATATTAGACAGCTAATTACTCAAATATATGTTTAATTACCATCATGCCCACTCTGAAATAAAAGCACTTAACTTCTCTAGTCTGGACAGTCAGGGAAATCTCCAGGAGGAAGTGATATCCAAAATAAATGTGAACTGACAGGGAGTAATTAATTATGTATATTGGGAAAGAGGGGCCTGAAGCAGAAAGAAAACAAACAGCAATGGCCCAAGAGCAGGAAGAATCTATGCTTCTTCAAAGAACTGGGAAAGGACCAGAGGGATTAAAGTGCAGAGAGAGTAAAAGGAGAGAAGCCTCGCTGAAGTAGAATGTCTGTTTAGTATTTTACTTTCTAACCTAAGGACATGAAGGAGCTACTGAAGTGATTTAAGGAGTAAGGTGTCCTGAGAGCTCTGACATTTTTTGAAAAGATATCTCTGATTATAATGGAAAGAATGGATTCAGAAGGGAGAAGAGTGGGGAGAGAGATGGGAAACCAGCTAGAAAAACATTGCATCAGTCCAGCTGAGAATAACAGACATTTGTAAGAGAGTGGTGGCAATGGGAAAGGAGAGAAGAGATTCAAGAAACATTTAAGTTACATTTGGCAAAACTCGAAGTTAGATTGTATTATATATGATGAGGCTGGAGTGGGTGGGTCATTTTTGGGCATCCTGAGTTCAGGGTGCCTGGGAGATATCCAAAGGGAAATGCCCATTAAGCAATTGGATATACAGATACAGAGCTTAAGGAAGAAGTCAGAGCTACAGATATTCATGTAGATAATAACATTACCTCATATCAGAGAAAGACCTGTACTCTGAAAACTATAAAACACTGACGAAAGAAACTGAAGACAGCACAATGAAATAGAAAGGCATTCCATGCTCAAGGATGGGAAGAAAAAAATGTTAAAATGTCTATACTACCCAAAGCAATCTACACATTTAATGCAATCCCTATCAAAATACCAACAGCATTTTTCACAGAGCTAGAACAAACAATCCTAAAATCTCTATGGAACCACAAATACTGAATAGCCAAAGAAGCCTTGAAAAAGAAAAGCAGAGTTTGAGGCATCAGAATTCCAGACTTCAAGTTATACTACAAAGATGTAGTAATCAAAACAGTATGGTACTGGCACAAAAATAGACACATAAATCAATAGAACAGAAAAGCAAACCCAGAAATAAACCCACAACTATAAGGTCAATTCATCTTCAACAAAGCAGGAAAGAATAACAATGGGAAAAAGACAGTCTCTTTAACAAATGGCATTGGGAAAACTGGACAACAACATCCAAAACAATGAAACTTTTCTCACTTTCTCACACCATACACAAAAATAATTTTAAAATGGATGAAAGACATAAATGTGAGATAGGAAACCATCTAAATCTTACAGGAGAACACAGGCAGTAATCTCTTTGATATTGGCCAAAGCAACTTGTTTCTAAATGTGTCTCCTGAGGCAAGAGAAACTAAAGCACAAATAACCATTGGGACTTCATCAAGATAAAAAGCTTCTGCACAGTGAAAGAAACAGTGAACAAAACTAAAAGGCAACCTACAGAATGGAAGAAGATATTTGCAAATGACATATCTGATAAAGGGTTAGCATCCAAAATATATAAAGAATTATAAAACTCAACACCCCAAAACTGAAAAATCCAACAAAAAATGGGCAGAAGACATGAATAGACATTTTTCCAAAGAAGGCACCAGATGGCCAACACATGAAAAGATTCTCAATATCACTCATCACCAGGGAAATACAAATCAAAACTATGATGAGATATCCCCTCCAACATTGCAGAATGGCTAAAATCAACAACTCAAGAAATAACAGGTGTCAACAAGGATGTGGGGAAAGGGGAACTCTGTTGCACTCTTTGTGGGAATGCAAACTGGTGCAGCCACTCTGGAAAACAGTAAAAATAAACTTAAAAATAAAACTACCCTATGACCCAGCAACTGCACTACCAGATATTTACCTTAAGAATACAAAAATATTGATTCAAAGGGATATATGTACTTTGATGTTTACAGTATCATTATCTACAATAGCCAAATTATGAAAACAGCCCAAGTGTCCACTGACTGATGAATGGATACAGAATGACTGAGCATCCCCACAAGTTGATAAGGGAGCATTCAGGCTTAAAGCATAGATATTTCTTAGGGGAGGAGCTCCTTTTGAGAAATCTGGCTTGGAGGTTTGGAATCTGAACATTGTTGGCTTAATATATGCTTTACCACATGAATTTTTCTCTATCATTTGAAGCTTTCCCTACAGAAATTGTTCAATGGCTTGGTAGGGCTCTAAAATAAAACTTCCTTTATTTCAGTGACTATATACAATGGAATATATGTATGTATGTACACACACACACACACACACACACACACACACACACACACACACAAATGGAATATTACTCAGACATCAAAAAGAATGAAATCTTGCCATTTACAATAACATGGATGGAACTAGAAAATATGCTAAGTGAAATAAGTCAGTCAGAGAAAGACAAATACCATATGATTTCACTCATGTGGAACTTAGGAAACAAAACAATTGTGCAAAGGGCGAAAAAGAGGGAGAGAGGGAGAGAGGGAGAGAGGGAGAGAGGGAGAGAGGGAGAGAGGGAGAGAGGGAGACGCAAAAACAGACTCTTAATTACAGAGAACAAACTGATGGTTACTGGAGGTGGGGGCAGGAGGCTTAAATAGGTGATGGTGATTAAGGACTGCACTTGTGATGAGCATCAAGTGTTATATGGAAGCGTTGAATCATTATATACTTGAAACAAACATTATACTGTATGTTAACTGACTTGAATTCAAATAAAAACTTTTAAAAAATAATATTACCTCATATCTGTCAGGTAAAATCAATATAAAATGTGCCTAATGATGCCTGAAACTTAGTAGGTATTCACCACACTCCTAAGAAAACTCCTCTTCATAGTGGATTTCTTCCCTGAGTGATGACAAGTAGACCCCATCCCATTCCCAGAATCCTGACTGATAAATGAACAAAGTAATGGCTTTGAGCCCACAAGTTACTCAGATCCTTTCAAATCACCTCTGTGATGACTCCAAGAGCATCCTACAGGTCACCAAAATAAAGGAAAGTTAATATCTTAGAGTTCTGCCCAGCCATTTGGCACTAAAAAGTAGGCAAATTAGAGCCCCAAGCTTTCTGTAGGAAAAGCTTCAAATGACAGAGAAAGTTTGATGTGGTAAAACATAGGTTAAGTCAACAGTGTTCAGATTCCAAACCTCCGAGCCAAATTTCTCAAAAGTAGCTCCTGCCCTAAGAAATAGCTATGCTTCTTAGCCTGCATGCTCCCTTATCAGCTTTTGGGGATGCCTGGTCATTTTGGGGTACCTTATGTGGTAATTATACCTATAGTTTAAACACGGTTCTTATAAAAACATATAATCTGGGGGGACATCAGTCCCCGTAACAAGATAATACTTACCACAGAACTCTAGGTACAAGTCTATTCCCAAGAAAAACATTTATAGACTTTGGGTGAAAGATTGTTTATAAAAAAAAAAAATTAAGTATCTCTCCTCTATCCAAGCAATATATCTTTCCTTTTCTTTTTCTTTGTTTCCCCCAGAACAGGATATAATTAATTTCAAGAAACTGAGTAGGTGAGTGTATACTACCCATGTTCAGATTTGTGGCACCTGTCCAAATTTAGTGAATTTCAGTTAAAAAGAATCTTCAGAAATATAATTCTTGTCAACCAGCCAGTAACTGCCTACAAACTGCTTTAAGCACAATTAGTTGAAGCTTTATTTTTCTTACCCTATATTGGACTCTTCTTCCCCAAAGTGCTTTAACTTTTCTCAGAAGTTACAAAATTATGCTATAGAGAAAAAGCCCTGAAATCTAAAGCTAGAAATGTTTTCTGTATAGATGGATAGATGGTATATGATAGAGGTAGATAAATAGATATACTGATATTAAACCATTTAAATTTTGTGTAAATCAGCCAAATCAAGATCATTCCCTTTACTACTCTAGGAAATGCAGATTTCCACTGAGTTCATACACAATTGAATCAATTTAATTTTTATGAAACACAAAATCCTGAGAAACACAAGGACACAGCTATAGTGTAAGGAAATTTTTCATGATGTCTTATGAAAAATTTATACTGAAATAAAAGCATGATCCATTAGCCTTCTATCAGAGCTTACACATTCTGCGAGATTAAGACTGATGCTGACTTGTAGCTTCAGAGAAGGAGCATAGAATATTAGAAAGGCATCTGCTGTGGGATTTGTGGCAAGTCACTTAACGTGTTTGCACTGGTTTGCTAACTCTAAATGGGGTGATAATTCCTACCTGGCAAAACTACCTGAGGACTAAGCCATTATGTATATATAGCTGCCACAAAGTAAACACTCATAATTGGGGGCCATTATTATTTATTACTGTTAAGATTATTATCGATCTGAATTTCATTTTAAGATGATTTATGTAAGCATCGCACCAGTTCTTACCCAGTATCAGTTCATCACAGGAAAAAAAAAAAATACTTCATTGTTGGGAGTCCTTGATATGTAAGTCCTTACTAAATAACTAATAAGTAGGCTACGTTGTTTTCTATCAAAATGTTGAATCAAGCCTCAACAAGATCAGTCAAATCATTAGCTGTCGAATTACTGTGTTCTATCAAGTTGGCATAATTCAGTGTTTTAGTTTTTAATCTAAAGATGGTTGCAACTTTTGCTTGCTGATCTTTTACAATGAGAACCAATTAAGGATTGTTTTTTAGTTGGAGGGTGGGACTTGGTATAATTATGTTAATCATTCTGACTTATATTAACATGTATAAAGCTATCATTTGTACTATACCATTACACATACAATGTGCTGAGTAAAGTATACCTAAAAAAAACTGGAATTTTTAGATGCCCTATAACAAAGAGGATACATCTTATCCAACCTAAAGATATACCAAAGCAACTAAAATAAATAAGTGATGAGGTAACAACCTAAAAAATTGAACTTTTGATTTAAACTGACTACTTTTTTTCTCTTATTTTTGTTTGTAAAATTCTAAATTCTGGTAATGGTTATGCAAGTGAATATAATTTATTATAATATAAAATAATTATTGATGTTAAAACTATGACACTATCCCATATACCATATCTGTATGAAAATTATAAATTCTAGATAAATACCCAGAGATGTTTCTTCTACTTTGTGGAAAAAAATATTACTATTGGAAACATTAAAGAAATTAAACAGATACGTCTGTTTTTCATACCGATGTTTTGTTTTAAATGAGAAGTTCTATGTTGACTATAAACTCAGAAGGAAAACAAAGTTAAATTTCTTATTTAACATCACAAATCTAAATTTAAAAAAAATAAAACAGCCTCAAAATCAAGTTAACTAAAAGAACGTAGAGATAAATATACCTTTTTGTTCCTTCTTCAACTACCCGTGGGTAGATTTGTATCTCCTCCTGTTCAGCTTACCAGGACTTCTTGCCTCAGTCTTTTTCCTCTGTTCTCCCTGCCAGTTCAGACTTCACTTGGGCCACAAGGTTATCCATCTTAGAGCCCAGCTGTGCTCATGAGAAATCTTGCCAAAGCCATCAATTACTTCTGCTGCCTACCATATGAATTCCAGATGTTATAGCTTTGTCAGTCTGAACCCAGAATATCTTCTCTTCCTTCCCTTTTCCTACTTCCTAAACTGTTCTTTCCAAATCCTGTTTCTCAAACACTTGTCTGGTGAGACATCTTTCAAAAAGAAAAGGCAATGGAGCTGGGAAGAGTTACATGCTAATACCTACCATGGCTTTCCCTAATGTAATAACCTTAGGAAGGAATTAATAAATTCTAGGAAGGAATTAATAAATTCTATAGCAAAGACACCTTTTTTTCTTTTAATCTAACATGCTAGCATTTTCCTTACTTATTTGACTTCAAAATTAACACACTCAAACAAAACTGACATAGTTTCTCTCTTTTCCAAAAATTACTTATTCAGATGTTCCATGCACACATTTTGGGACATTCTGTTCTTAAATTTGCCCTGTGCTTCAGGCAAATTGAATACGTGTCCACTCTTTGGTTATACCTGTGCTGTGACACGCTGTGCCACCCTGCGGTGTTGCTCCGTCTAGAACACCTTAGCTTCTCATCTCTGCTTACTGATTTATGCATATGTTTTACTTCTCCGACTACATTGAAAGCTTTGTGAAGCACCAGATTACATCTCCTTAATTTTATAAAGTCTTCCAGAATATCATACATATAGCATAAATTTTCCTATTTGTAACCTGAATGAGTGCACAGTCATAGCTTACATAGCAAAGGCCCTTAGGGAGGGAAGAGGAGAATGAGGGGAGTTGGGAAGGGACAACGAAAATCATGGGAGAAGACAAGCTCTCTCAGCTATTATACAGTCAAGAGAAAAATGCTGTTTCTATCCCTGATGGCGGCATGAGGTGCAAGCGGAGCTCCACTGTTTGCAACGTAGAGAAAAAGAGAAGCAAAGCTAACAAAAGAACTAGTACTTACAGCCAGCCTCTTCAAATAGAGGACATGCTTTTGAGATGACAGGAATTTTAGAGGAATAATTGAGGTTCTCAACTTCTGTATATATTCTGTCCCAAACCCAAAAGGTTCTCCTTTCTCTCTTCCCCTTCACATTCAGCAGCTTTCCACGTGACAACAGAAAGTCACAGCTGTCCTATGGCTCATTGCCTCCCAAGGTATAAATCTTCCACAGTAGCAAAGGCACAACTTTACTACTGCTTTAATCGAGGCATCATAATCAACCCTCCCACCCATCCATATAATTTGACATCTTACATTTCATAATTACATATGAAAATGTATAATATATTTATATTGTTCTGACCAATTGTGTATTAATATTTATAATGATAACTCAAAGAAGGAAAAAAAGTGTAATATGGTGAAAGCCTTTGGTTATATGAAAAAAAATAATTTCAATTTATAAATGATTTTTGTTGCAGAGAAGTATGATAGGGTGATCAATAAAAGTCTTTCAAGCATTAAAGTATATTACATTAGGATAAAATTCTCTGCAGAAAGTAAAATGAAAGTACAATTCAAGGAGAAAAAAGAACAAGGTAAAATTTCCAACTATTATATTAGATCTTATATAAATACAAAATTTGTAGGTGATGGTTCCCAAGCTACTTGTGTTTTTTGAGTATTGCCTTGAAACATTTAAAAGAATGATGAAAAATTTTATTTCTTAATGTCAATACTTATGTTGGTAATTAGATACTTTCTAGCTATTTCAAAAATTTTCAGTTGATAATGAAAAATTATAAATATCTAGTTAAAAATGTGTGATGGGTACATTTTTTCAAGTTATTTTTAGAGACATGTGGGGAAAAAAAGAGACCACAGACTTAAGGCTAAGTAAAAGGAAAAGTCTTGAGCCCGATGGCTACCACCCTGCCTCTAGATTAGGGAAAATAAAAAAAGGAAGACAAGAAACAGCTACTGATGATCAGTGCACACATATACACACACCCTCCTTTGCCTCATTACACCTAACCCCTATCCTTGGCCTCACTCCTCCACTAGCTCCACCTCTGCCACACCTGCTGGTTAAAGCCAAGAGTTGCATTCACTGACAGAATCACAAACCCGGAACCCTAAGCTACTCCAGACCAATGACCTTTGGCTGTCACCCTGTCCTTACCCTAGAAGGACCCACACTTCTCTAGCTAGAGGATACAGCAGGAAGTGGAGGCCCCCAAGGAAGTGGCAGCAAAGACCCTGACCAGAAAGGAAAGGCACACAAAAGAGTGCACTGGAGTTAAGTGTGCAAAAGTATTTTGAATGAGGACAGCAGCAGGCCACTCCAGAAGCTGAACAGCCTTAGAGACGATGCCGTGACTAAGGTTGTGAGCAACACAAGGCCTGAAAGATGGAGCAGCCTTTATAGGCTATGTAGACTGATGCAGTGGAACACTTGTGAGCCCTCTGGGGCCTTGTGAGGAGAGGGAGACTTGGGTTCAATGATCCAGAATTGGCGGGGAGAGGGGGAGGGAGGAATCTGAGCCAGAAGACATCAGAAGGCCCTGAGGCAAATGCCTATCTTCTTTAACTGTTACTGTCTTCTGCTGAAGACCTCCATGGTTGTATGGGCCACACTTAACATCTTTAAATTCTGAAAAATCCCCCTTAGAATCACTTTCATTCTGTCCTCTTCAATTCTAGTGTCAAAATCATATAGAGGACTAACAAAATATTTACTTAATTAAGGTTTAAACATGCACAATTTTAAAAAATAGCTTAAATGCTGCACAGTGAAGGAGTCAGCAAAACTAAAAGGCAACCAACATAATGGCAGAAGATATTTGCAAATGACATATCAGATAAAGGGTTAGTATCCAAAATCTATAAAGAACTTATCAAACTCAACGCCCATAAAACCAATAATCCAGTGAAGAAATGGGCAAAAGACATGAATAGACACTTCTTCAAAGAAGACATTCAGATGGCCAACTGACACATGAAAAAATGCTCATCGCTCATCAAATACAAATCAAAACCACTATGAGATACCACCTTACACCTGTCAGAATGGTTAACATTAACAACTTAGGCAACAACAGATGTTGGCGAGGATGCGGAGAAAGAGGGTCTCTTTTGCATTGTTGGTGGGAATGCAAGCTGTTGCAGCCATTCTAAAACAGGATGGAGGTTCCTCAAAAAACTAAAAATAGAACTACCCTACGACCCAGCAATTGTACTACTAGGTATTTACCCAAGGGACACAGGTGTGCTGTTTTTTTTTTTTTTTTAATTTTTTTTTTTTCAACGTGTATTTATTTTTGGGACAGAGAGAGACAGAGCATGAATGGGGGAGGGGCAGAGAGAGAGGGAGACACAGAATCAGAAACAGGCTCCAGGCTCCGAGCCATCAGCCCAGAGCCCGAGGCGGGGCTCGAACTCACAGACCGCGAGATCGTGACCTGGCTGAAGTCGGACGCTTAACCGACTGCGCCACCCAGGCACCCCCAGGTGTGCTGTTTTGAAGGGACGCATGCAACCTAATGTTTATAGCAGCACTACCAACAATAGTCAAAGTATGGAAAGAGCCCAAATGTCCATCAATGGATGAATGGATAAAGAAGATATACATACACACACACACACATACACACAATGCAGTATTACTCGGCAATCAAAAAGAATGAAATCTTGCCATTTGCAACTACGTGGATGGAACTGTAGGATGTTATGCTAAGGGAAATTAGTCAGAGAAAGACAAAAATCATATGACTTCACTCATATGAGGACTTTGAGACAAAACAGATGAACATAAAGGAAAGGAAACAAAAATAATATAAAAACAGGGAGGGGGGGCGCCTGGGTGGCGCAGTCGTTAAGCGTCCGACTTCAGTCAGGTCACGATCTCGCGGTCCGGGAGTTCGAGCCCCGCGTCAGGCTCTGGGCTGATGGCTCAGAGCCTGGAACCTGTTTCCGATTCTGTGTCTCCCTCTCTCTCTGCCCCTCCCCCGTTCATGCTCTGTCTCTCTCTGTCCCAAAAATAAATAAACGTTGAAAAAAAAATTAAAAAAAAAAAAAACAGGGAGAGGGACAAAACAGAAGAGACTCATAAATATGGAGAACAAACTCAGGGTTACTGGAGGGGGTGTGGGAGGGGGATTGGGCTAAATAGGTAAGGGGCACTAAGGAATCTACTCCTAAAATCAGTGTGGCACTATATGCTAATTTGGATGGAAATTTTAAAAAATAAAAAGTAAAATTTAAAAAAAAGGTAAAAAAAGATTTTAAAAAATGGACAAAACTTGAACTCACGCTTTACAAAAGAAGATATACAAATGACCAGTATGCAGAAAAATAGGTGCTCAACATTGTTTGTCTTTGTGGTAATGAATTTTAAAGGCACAAAGAGATACCATAGATAACATTCCACACCAACTAGAATGGCCAAAATTAAAAAGACTGACAACACTAAATGTTGGCCATGATATAAAGCACTGGGATGTAGAATGGTATTTTGGTGGAAAGTAGTTTGGTGATTCCTCAACCAGTTGAATATAGAATTACCATAACAATTCCACCCCTAGATATAAATCCAACAGAACTGAATACAGATACTCAAATAGTTGTATAGGAATGTTCATAGCAACACTCTTCACAATAGCCAAAAGGTGGAAACAATGTCCATTGGGCACTGAATGGATAAATAAAATGTGGTATATTCATACAATGGAATATTAGTCAACTGTAAAGGAATGAAGTACCGATACATGCAGATGAATCTGGAAAACATTATGCTAAGGGAAATAAGGCAGACATAAAATGTCATGAATTGTATGATTCCATTTTGTATGAAATGTTCAGAATAAGTAAATCCATACAGAAAGAATGCAGACTGGTGATTGCCAGTGGCTGGAGGAAGGACAGAATAGGGTGTGAATGCTTAATGGATATAGAGCTTTCTTTTGGGGTAATAAAATTTCTTTTGGAGCTACACAGAGGTGGTGGTTGGATAACAATGTGGATGCAATGACTGTCAGTGAATTATACACTAAAAAATAAAGGGAATGAATGACTTCTATATGCACCAACATGGATGGATCTCAAAACATTATTTTGAACAATCAGATACAAGAGTATATGCCATTATGATTTCAGTCAAAACTGGTTGCTTATGTAATATGGGGACTGACTGGAAGGGAACGTGATAAAAACTCTGAGGTGATATAAATGTTCTGTATCTTGACTGGGGTTATGATAACAAAGATGTATATTTTTGCGAAAACTCACTGAAGTATGTACTCAAGTCCATTTAAGTGCGTGTAAGTGTATGTAAATTTTATCTCAATTAAACAAAATAAGTGTGTGGGAAAATATAGCTTAAATGCTCAAGTTTTTCATGTTGATTTTCCACATTAATCAAATTCTAAAGGTAATTACTTCATCTTCCACTTCATTTATCTGGGTAAATCAGGCTGCCTCCACCTAAGGTAAACACACCAGACCACAACACATTTCAGGGTCATTGTCAGAGCACAGGATTGTCGATTCAGTCCTGTCAAGGGCCACACGGGCAGGAACAATGGGAAGTGTGATCCAAGTGTTTAGTACCATCAAAATATGTCGGCAACAATGCTTTAGTCTCTTACCCAAGCAGAGCTAACCCATTTTCAGGTACTTGCCAACATGTAAATTAATTTAAAATGGTTGAAAGTTATTTCTCCACATAAAATAGTTAAGAAAGTAGCTTTTGAAATTTATTCCTGGCCAGAGGAAGTTCCTCTAGAGTTCCCTTGGATAAACCTTTGTCTATGCCTGGGAACTGTGTGCTGTGACTTGAAGAAATGAGAACTCCCTTGGAATCAGATGACCTCAATTCCAACCCAACTCTACCATTTGTTATTTGTGTTTCCTTAGAATCTCAGATACTTCTTCTATAAAATGAAGATAGTGTCTGCCTCAAGGGAATATTAAATAAGAATACAAGTAAAACTGGAGCCAGTGTTAATTCCCTTCCTTTCTTTTTGACACCAGAAAAGTATTATCACAGCATTAAATGCTTCGACTCGAATTGTTCTCCACCTGAGAGCAGAAGAACAATGAAATGAAATAGAAAGATAAAAAAATACAGACATTTTTGTCGGTTCAGCAAAAAGACCAACTTTTAAAAAAAAGCAAAAACTTGCAAATTATATGAATCTAGGTTAATTGTTCAGGAGCTTTTTCTGGTTGCAGTGAGCACTTAGAAACTTAAATCACTTCCGTTCATGAATATTAAATCAAATACATCTAATTTAGCCTAAAATGATCTCCCAACATAAATAAATGAGTCATATAATGAGTCACAGAAGAGTATTAATTTTTTTAAATAAAAGAATACCAAGAGGATGATTTGACTTTAAGGAACTAGTTTTATTTTTTTAGATAGCAACTAAAGACTATAGACATGCCAGTGGAAACATTTTGGATAATAATAATAATGGTGATAATAATGATAGTGATAACATAGTTAAGACTTACTGATACTTATGTTCCAGGTACTGAATGCTAATATAGGCATTGGTGGGACAGTTTTACTTGTATTAATTTCTTCCAGCCTTACAACAATCTTACACAATAGGCATTATTATCATTGTTATTGCTGCTGTTATTCCCACTGTTAAGAATGAAAAGGGGCCCAGAAAATTCCCACAATGAAAAAAAAGAGGAGCTAGGAAGTAACCCTAAAGCCGGCTTGCTTAGTCACTAGCTGGTAGGTAACATACCAGAAAAATAGTGGACCTGAGGACCCTAGAAACCAAAAGTAAACTGTCAAGGGAATTTGCCTTCTGATTCTCTTCTTACTCCATATCCCTATTGCACAGATATAAGCACAGATCTTTTGTTAGAGCCAAGAAAAGGAACATATTCTGCTTAAATCAATTTTATTAGTACAAATTTAGTTACCCTTTTAGCAGTATGATTTGAAACACTTAATATCATAAAACTGATAAGATTTTCATTGTTGTTTTTGTTTTTACTGGTGAGAAAGACTATGTCAATAAAATACAAATTGAGAAATTTTAAAATGTACCCTCATTTTTATTTTATTATGCTAAATAAACCCTTTAGCATATTATAAAATACATGTTATAATAATAGGCTCCCATTTACCAAGTCAGTACATAAAATGGTAACAATTTTCTATAATACTCAAGACATGAAAAGGTAGAGATATGATGAGTAAAGTCTTGGTTTTATTATTATTGTAGCTGTTATTTCCATCTCAGAATTTATGGTACTTTTCTCAGGAACTGCAGCCTGTTTAAGAAAATGGATCGTATCTGCCATGAACAAAACAATCATTTCTAATCCATATCTAGGATTTCAATATAATGATGAGATATTCAGTGACACTTGGAAGACTCAGCTTGAATGACTGTCAAATTCTATACTAGCGCTGGAAGCCCTCTCCAACTTTGTAACACCATCAGTGGGTTTCAAGCTATCATACCTTCACATCTTTATAGAAAGGGAGTAACAAAGGCTGATTAGTTTATCTAGAGGAATTAAAAAAAAAAAAGCAGCCTCAGAACAATATCATCTCTATTTCAAGGAATCAGTTCAAATCTAATAGAACTGTATCATCAATGGTAACCTTAAAAGCAACAACCTGGGTGGCTCAGTTGGTTAAGCGCTCCACTCAAATTTGGCTCAGGTCATGATCCCACAGTCATGATTCCCAGGTGGTGGGACTGAGCCCCCTATAAGTGCTCAGCACTGAGTGTGGAGCTTGCTTAACATTCTCATTCTCTCTCTCTCTCTGTTTCTCTCTCTCCCTCTCCATCTCTCTCTCTCTCCCCCCACCAGTCCCCTCTCTGCCCGCCTCCTCATGCATGTTCTCTTTCTCTCTAAAATAAAAAATAAAATAAAATAGAAGCAACAACCAAAGGAGTGTATTACTTTTGGCTCAAACCACATTTTATTGTTTTTTTACTTATAAATCACTGAAGAAGCTCAGTAATGACAGTCTCAGTGGCTTTCAATTCTTTTTTCTTTTTTTTTCAAATTTTTATTTAAATTCTAGTTAGTTAACATACAGTGTAATATTGGTTTCAGGAGTAGCATTTAGTGATTCATCACTTACACAAAATACCCAGTGCACAACACAACAAATGCCCTCCTTAATATCCATCACCCAATTAGCCCATTCCCTGCCCACCTCCCCTCCATCAACCCTCAGTTTGTCCTCTACAGTTCAGAATCTATTATGGTTTACTTCCCTCTTTTTTTCCCCCTTCCCATGTATTCATCTTGGTTTCTTAAATTCTACATATGAGTGAAATCATATGATATTTGTCTTTGTCTGACTGATTTATTTTAGCATAATATACTCTAGTTCCATCCATGTCCCTGCAAAACACAAGATTTCATTTTTTTTATCACCAAGTAATATTCCAGTGAATATGTAGTATATATAATATCCTACCTTCATTATCCATTTATCAATCGATGGACATTTAGACTCTTTCCATAATTTGGCTATTGTTGATAATGGTGCTATAAACATTAAAGTGCAGGTGCTCCAGTGAATCAGTATTTTCGTATCCTTCGGGTAAATAACTAGTAGTGCAAGTGCTGGGTAATAGGGTAGTTCTATTTTTAAGTTTTTCAGGAACCTTTACACTGTTTTCCAGAGTGGCTGCAACCAGTTTGCAGAAATTCAGCACATTTTTTTTACATTGATTTTATATCCTGCAACTTTGTTGAATTCATGTATCAGTTCTACCAATTTTTTGGTGGAGTCTTTCAGGTTTTCTATGCAGAGTATCATGTTTTCCATGAAAAGTGAAAGTTTCACTTCTTCCTTGCCAATCTGAATGCCTTTTATTTCTTTTTGTTTTCTGATTGCTGAGGCTAGAATTTCTAATACTATGTTAAGTAACGATGGCGAGAGTGGACACACTTGTCTTGTTCCTGACTGTAGAGAAAAAGCTCTCAGTTTTTCCCCAATGAGGTTGATATTAGCTATGGGTCTTTTGTATATGGCCTTTATGATGTTGAGGTAAGTTCCATCTATCCATGCTTTGTTAAGGATTTTTATCAAGAATGGATGCTATATTTTGTCAAATGCTTTTTCTGCATCTGTTGAGAAGATCATATGGTTCTTATCCTTCTTTAATTAATGCGGTGTATCATGCTGATTTATTTGTGGACATTGAACTACACCTGCAGCCCAGGAATAAATCCCACTAGATAATTGTGAATAATTCTCTTAAGGTATTGTTGGATTCAATTTGCTAGCATTTTGTTGAGAATTTATGCATCCATGTTCATCAGGGATATTGGCCTGTTACTCTCCTTTTTAGTGGGGTCTTTGACTTTGGAATCAAAGTAATGCTGGCCTTGTAGAATTAATTTGGATGTTTTCCTTCCATTTTTATTTTTTGTAAAAGTTTCAAAAGAATAGGTATTAACTCTTCTTCTTTAAATGCCTAGAATTCCCCTGGGAATCCATCTGGCCCTGGAGTCTTATTTTGGGGAGATTTTTGATTACTGATTCAATTCTTTGCTGGTTATGGGACTTTTCAAATTTTCTATTTCTTCCTGTTTCAGTCTTGGTAGTTTGTATGTTTCTAGGAATTTGTCCATTTCTTCCAGATTGCCCAATTTGTTGTCATTTAATTTTTCATAATATTCTAATTGTTTATATTTCTGTGGTGTTTGGTATGATCTCTCTTCTCTTTCATTTGTGATTTTATTTATTTGGGTCCTTTCTCTTTTCTTTTTGGTAAGTCTGTCTAGAGATTTATCAGTTTTTATTAATTCTTTCAAAGAGCCAGCTCTTAGTTTTGTTGATCTACTGTTTTTTTTTTGTTCTGTTTTGTTTCTGTATAATTTCTTTCTGCTATAATCTTTATCATTTCCCTTATTCTTCTGGCTTTAAGCTTTATTTGCTGTTCCTTTTCTAGTTCCTTTAGGGGTAAGGTTAGGTTTTATATTTAACACTTTTCTTCCTTCTTGAGGTACTCCTGTATTGCTATATACTTCCCTCTTATGACTGTATTTGCTATATTCCAAAGGTTCTGGACTGTCATGTTTTCATTTTCATGTGCTTCCATGTATTTTTTTTATTTCTTTAATTTCTTTGTTAATCCATTCATTCTTTAGGAAAATGTTCTTTAACTTCCATGTATTTGTGGTCTTTCCAATTTTTTTCTAGCGATTGGCTTCAATTTTTATAGTGTTGTGGTCTGAAAATATGTATGGTATGATCTCAATCTTTTTGAACTTGTTGAGGCCTGATTTGTAACCATGTGATATATTATGGAGAATGTTCCATTTGCACTAGAAAAGAATGTGTATTCCGCTTTAGGATGAAATGTTCTGAATACATCTGCTAAGTCCATCTGGTTCAGTGTGTCATTCAAAGCCATTGTTTCCTGGGGCACCTGGGTGGCTCAGCCAGTTAAGCATCCGACTTCGGCTCAGGTCATGATCTCACAGTTCGTGGGTTCGAGCCCCACATCGGGCTCTGTGCTGACAGCTCAGAGCCTGGAGCCTATTTCAGATTCTGTGCCTCCCTCTCTCTCTGCCTCTCCCCTTTTCATGCTCTGTCTCTGCCTCAAGAATAAACATTAAAAAAAATTTACAAAGCCATTGTTTCCTTGTTGATCATCTGCTTAGATGATTGTCCATTACGTAAGTGGGGTGTTAAAGTCCCCTACTGTTATTGTATTATTATCAATGAGTTTCTTCATGTTTGTTACTAATTGATTTATTTGCTTGCTCCCAAACTAGGAACATTAATATTTACAATTTTTAGATCTTCTTGTTAGATCTACCCCTTAATTATGATATAATGCCCTTCTTAATCTCTTGTTACAGTCCCTGGTTTAAAATCTAGTTTGAGTGAGGGAAAGAAAGCAAAAATAATATAAAAACAGAGAAGAAGAGAAACCATAAGAGACTCTTAAATACAGAGAACAAACTGAGGGTTGCTGGCGGGGTGTTGGGTGGGGGAAGGGCTAAAAGGGTGAGGTGCATTAAGGAAGACACTTGTTAGGATGAGCAATGGGTGTTATACCTAAGTGATGAATCACAAATTCTATTCTTGAAATTATTATTACACTATATGCTAACTTTGATTTAAATTTAAAAAGAATAAAATATGGTTTGAACAATAAAAAAATAAAATAAAATCTAGTTTATCTGATATAAGTATAGCTACTCTGGTTTTGTTTTGACATCCATTAGCATCATCAATAGTTCTCCATCCCCTCACTTTCAATCTGCAGGTGTCTTTAGGTCTAAAATGAGTCTATTATAGACAGCCTATAGACAGGTCTTATTTTTTATCTATTCTGACACCCAATATTTTTTCATGAAAGCATTTAGTCCATTTACATTCAGAGAGATTCTTGATAGGTATTGATTTAGTGTCATTGTATTACCTGTAAAGTTGGTGTTTTAGAGATTTTTCTCTGTTCCTTTCTAGTCCTTGTTGCTTTAGGCCTTTCTTTTCCACTCAATAAGTCCTCTTTAGTATTTCTTGTAGGGCTGGTTTACTGGTCATGAACTTTTTTTTTTTTTTTGGTCTGGGAAACTCTCCTTCTATTCTGAATGACAGCCTTGCTGGATAAAACATTCTTGGCTGCCTATTTTTCCCATTCAGCACATTGAATATATCATCCCACTCCCTTCTGGCATGCCAGGTTTCTGTGGAGAGATCTGCTGCTAACCTGATTTGTCTTCCCTTGTAGGTTAGGGTTTTCTTTTCCCTTGCTGCTTTTAGGATTCTTTCCCTATTTCTGTATTTTGCAAATTTTACTACAATGTGTCTTCGTGTTGGCTGGCTTTTGTTGATTTTGATGGCAGCTTCTCTTTGCTACAATTTGGACTTGGCCTAAAATTCTTAAAAACATTGTCTACAGTTGTCAAGCAATTTTTGGTGCCTGCAATGTGCCAGTGATGACAGAGGTATCAGATCAAGTGAATAATTAGCAGACACAGTCTATAACCTTGTGCAGTTTATGGCCTATGTCTGTTCACCTTGATGGACACTAGATTCTGTGTGAAAGGCCAAGGAATGATGTACAGTGATAAGATGATGCAGTGATGTAAGCGAAACAAGAATAGAGGAGTTGGTCACACAAGTCAGAATGAGATAATGGAATAGATTTGAAAGTAAGGAAGAGAAAAGTGTCCCCCAAAGACTCAGGAATACCCGGCACTGCCATTCAGTGATCTGAGAGTACCCTTCTTATAACTTTTTTATAATACCAAAACCTTTCATTATTACTTACAGCAATCTTCCTGAGGAGCCTAACTTTATATCCTTAGATTAATATTTATTGTTTCTAAAGCAAATAGTAAGTTCCCATATTTTATTATATTATCTTTCTTTTTCATTAAAAGTAACATGTACAGAGATCAGGATCTAACAATGAGGTGACAAAAAGTGAAAAACTATAAATGTCAGCTCCTCATGAGCTGTAAAGCTTAGCGACTAATACCGTACTGACCATGTGTGCAGTCAATATACACAACATACATATATTTTAATTAATGATGTATCATCTGAATTTTATTTTTAGAAAAGGATAAGCAGGAATAAACAAAATTAATTTCATATATCTATAAAAAATAATTTATCTCCAAAATGGATTTTCACTATTAAATATGTATATTATAGGTGTAGTAACTGTATATTATAGATCCCCTATATTTAGCAATTAGAAGTCGTGATTATTTATAAAAAAACACTTTTAGTAATATGATGACAATGTCATTTAATTTATTGGAATTTTCAAACATTTTTATTGTTTGTAATGAAAGTGCTTTGGAGGATATATAATATTTCCTCCATTCTTTTATAAACTTTCCTTTGATTTTTAATTAGAAAAACTCATCTTGTTCTTATCATTTATTTATTTTTTTTTTTAAATTTTTTTTTCAACGTTTATTTATTTTTGGGACAGAGAGAGACAGAGCATGAACGGGGGAGGGGCAGAGAGAGAGGGAGACACAGAATCGGAAACAGGCTCCAGGCTCTGAGCCATCAGCCCAGAGCCCGACGCGGGGCTCGAACTCACGGACCGCAAGATCGTGACCTGGCTGAAGTCGGACGCTTAACCGACTGCGCCACCCAGGCGCCCCTTATCATTTATTTTAAGGTAACTATTTTGTGAAAGTAATGTTAAATCTGTCCCAACCAAAAAATTTAATGTAGTTTGTTTTATCAATAATTATGGAAACTCTGACCAAAACAATATTCTCTATACAAACAAAGCCGGCTATAGCATAGACTCAGTATCTATGGGGTGGTATCAAAGATGATTTAAATAGGATTCCCTAGCAATGGATAACTTAGGTAAAATCAGTGCTGGAAATCGAATGGTGAATGAAATAGACATGATCTCTGACATCTTAGCGCAGCCTAATGAGAGGAATAAGCACTGCCAAGAATGGATCTCTGTATTTGGAAATTATAGAAAGGACAGAAATGATTATTTGAGAATGACACAAACTCCAACCTATATGCTATAGTTTATGAAATACTTCACATAAGATACAACCTTGGTGCTGTATCTTAAATTAGCGTGGAGTTGGTTTTACTCCAAGCCTGTCTCATTAGTACATATTTCTAAGATACCACTAGTTATAAGACGTATAATTTTTTAATGTTCATTAAGAATTAAAAAAAAAACACTGTCAGTTAAAGATGGCACATCCTTGTTTGTAACACATATCCCATTTTCACAGGTATTAAAGTATGAACAAATGTGCTTTATGGAATCAGTGAAATCCAAAAAAGAAAATCTCATTCAAATCTCCTGCTGGTCTAGCCTTTTCATCATTAATCCTTCTTCAGTATCCTAAGTTGGTTCATGTCCTGTACCCAGTGTCAGAATAGTGACTTCCTTGTAGCCAGTTTTCTTTACTAAATTCTATATAGTCTGCCCCCCTTGTTGCAATAGATCAGCACAGCCACTTCAGGGAGCATCCTTAATCACATCCCTGTGCCTTTTCCAAGGCTGATGCTAATGTCTACAGCACAGATGTGTCCAGTTGTTGAGACCAAGAGAGCTCATGCTTTTTTGAAGTGCTTCCTTCCAAATGTTGTGTTTACAGTACTATCCACCTAGTAGGCTGTTGTCACAAAGGTAGTGCTGGAGTGACTGACAGAAAGAAAACAAGTTACTGGAAATTGAGACAAGAACATGTGGCATGAAGTAAGGAGAGGCAGAGAAGAAAATAAAAAGTTTCCAGGTCCTAAAATTTCCATGAGGCTCCCTGCTGACCATCATATAACCTAACTGGAGTCAAGACCCTGTCTTCAGGTTTTCAATACCTTCCTATGCTCTAACTTACCACTGACTATGCTAAAGACCTAGCAGCGTAGCACCTGCTTGCTCAAATGATGCGATACCCAGTACAACCCCTGCACTTTCCTGAGTAATTGCTATAAGAAGACCAAGTAAAACAAAGGTCAATTCCCCAGATATAATATTCCCCAACAGAACTATATATTTTGAACTAGAAATGGCTTCTTTATCCTTGTGTATATTTTATTTGCAATTCAGGTTTTGTTCTTACTGTTGTTGTTTATAGGAAAAGAACACCTGTTATGTCAAATATTACCAGAGGTCTTTGTTACTGAACAGGAATTGGGGAACTTTGTTACATCCAATATAACACAAGCAAGCAAAGTCCTGTCCACAACATTAAGAAAAGGGCATTTGTATTTTCAGGTCTAACCATTTCAAGTATAGTTATAATTGGAATAATCTACACAGTTCAAAGTGTGGAGCACACTGGCTGCTCAAGTTCTGATTCCTTAGCTAGAACTTACCGATACCCTAAACAGCACTTTGTGAAAGAAAGAGAAAAAAGTGGCCATTTTGAATCACAGAAAGTTCACTTGCAGCACCTGCACAGAGACATCTGTAAAATGGCTAGTGAGAGGAAAATATGTCTCACAAGGTAGGCTGTTGCCTCTAAACTCTCAGTTCTGTTCTCACATCAAGATAACTAATCATTAGGGATAAGTGCCTACACTGTTTTATTTTTAGCTCTTTTGAGGAGAAACCTATTATTTCTTTCACTCCTGGATGAGACAGAAAATACTCCCTTGCAGTGTAACAACATAAACAATTCTGCTGATTTTTTCAAATTGTGGGGAAACACCTATACTTATTGCAAATGGAGAATAAGTTATGAATCACAGAAGTAAAAAATTACTTCTATTTCTAAAGTTCTCCATAGGTTACAGATAAGGCTAAGGACAACCTGCTTCTACGTGCAGTGACTGGAAATGGTCCTGAGAGGAATCTAGCACAGTGGGGTTTGGGCCCACTCGTGTGTCACTCTTGTGGGACAACAGTGGGGGAGACTCTAATTTTCCTTTGCCATCTTCCTACACCTCTGGCCTGGGGAAAAAGTCGGCATTAACCAAACGAAATGGAATGGATTTCCCTACAAGAAAAAGGAAAGAAGATACTAGAAGGGGGTTAGACAGATATAAACAATGGAAGTTCCCCTAAGACAGATGTTTCAGTGACCTGGGTCCATCATCAACTCTAAATCCCCCACTTGTCAGTGAGGTGTCTTCCACTTACTGCACCATCCTAACAAGAGACAGCATGGTAATACTTCCTTCCAGTGTCAGTCCATGAGTAGCCCTCCCACATCCCTTGACATAGGTGGCACATCATAACCCATTCAGACATCAGCAACCTCCACCTGATTCCAGCCACATCATTGACTTAATATTTCTAAATGGAAATTTACTGATCCAATACTCCTGATCCAAGGAGTGGAAACACAGCAATGTATTAACTACCTGACTAATTACTGTAAAATCATAATTGAAATAAAATCTATTTCCTATGACTTAGATGCTTATTTCAGACCTATAATATGCTCTCTTGGTATTTCTATTTTGTAGGGTTTTATTTCAAAGTAAAATTTGACCATCCTTTACATTGAATGCTGATGATGTTTTTAATCTTTCCTTTAATTAAAAATGCATTTATGGTACAGAATTATTAAAACAACAAAAATCTACTGAGATCCATAGGCATATATCATTTTTCTTGCCTTCTGAGAAAGCTAGCCTAAATAGCTGATGTAGATTAAATACGTTTTGGGAAACCCAGCTGGCTCAGTCAGAAGAGCATGCAACTCTTGATCTCAGCTTCATGAATTCGAGCCCCACATTAGGTGTAGAGATTACTTAAATAAACAAAGTTTTAAATATATATGCATATATATATATGAGACATTTCTAAAATTTTTTTAATGTTTATATTTGAAGGAGAGAGAGACAGTATGTGAGCAGCAGAGGGGCAGAGTGAGAGGAAGACAAAGAATCTGAAGCAGGCTCCAGGATCTGAGCTGTCAGCACAGAGCCTGACGCGGGGCTCAAGCTCACAAACCACGAGATCATGACCTGAGCTGAAGTCAGATGCTCAACCGACTGAGCCACCCAGGCACCCCTAAATAGGATTATTATTAATAAACTATTTAATTTGGCAATTCAAATCCAATTTATGTAACTGGCTGCAAATATTCTTTAGCATTGATATAATAAGAATGTAACAATCCATTCTTTATTTCATATTGATCTAGCTCTTAGAATTATAGTTTATACTTCAGACAGTTAAAAATGCCAGATATTTATGGTAAGATGGCTTCAGCACTGAGTTAAAAAAATTAACTTAAATTGGCTTACATATTAAAGAATTTACTGGCTCACCTACCTGAAAGACTAAAGTAGGGTAGGCTTTAAATTTGACTTAATTAAGAGACTTCTCTAAACTCTCTTACAGTTCGGCATCTTGCTCACACTGCAGCAGTCTGGGCATTACATTTTTTCAGGACAACATATAGAAGAGGAGAAATAATTTCCCTGGATTCCAAGTTTTCCATTCATACTAAGATCAACTTTTCCAGAAGCCTTCAGCAAACTTTCCTCATACTCTTTAGCCCAAATTATATCAAAGCCCATATCTGCACGAATCATTGATAAACGTAATCAATAAGCCATTTTCACCCCTAGAGCTTGGCAAAAGGTGAGCTACTCCTTATAGTAATGAGCTGCATTAAAACAGACTTCTTATAGGAAGGGAAGAGGGGAAAATGGGTGTTAAGTAAGCAACCAACTACTACTCTAAGATGAAATTTGAATAATATAATATTTTGCTAGAGAACATGAGTGGAATTGCGTAATTTGGAAAGGTGTTCAGTATGTTGTCTTTTCTGACATCCTGAATGTTACATTATCTGAGCTGACTGTGGAATTTGCTATAGGCATCATCCTTGGAGTCTTGCCAAACCCTAGCATGAAGCTGTATTTGGGTGGTATGCAGAAGACAAAGGTAAATCAGCCACCCTCTCCTTTCCATTGCTATTTCTGGTTAATCTACACAACATATTTCCTTTTCTTTTTCTCTTAGAGAGAGACAGGGGTGGGGGAACAGAAAGAAAGAGAAACAGAGAGAGAGAGAGAGAGAGAGAGAGAGAGAGAGAGAGAGAATGAATCCTAGGCAGGACCCATGCTCAGCAGAGTCTGACACAGGGCTCGATCCCACAACTGTGGGATCATAACCTTAACAGAAATTGAGATTCTGACACTCAATTGAATGAGCTGCCCCTACACAAAATATTCTAGATTTGGCCAATTTGGTTCATGGAAATTTTAATTAGCAATAATTACGCCTCAGATAAACCTCATTAACTATGATACTGCCACTGTACAAAGATAGTTCATGGAAATTTCAGAACAGTAATAATGTATTTAACTTTTCGAATTGTGGAGAACATTTTTTCAGTTTAAGAGTAATATTATCATTTAAAAATACTGAAGATAAGATTTAAAATCACTAGTGATCCAACCTCTCTAATCCAGTCTTTATTAGAATTATAGCCTTCGTTTTTCTACTAAATACATTATAAACTTCTCTCTATATAGTTATGTAGCTTTCATATCCGTATTCTTAATACTTGCATGAAATTTTGAGGAGTGCATGTAAATAATATAATTGACAATAACGAAGTGGAAAAAATAAAATATTGGCTGTTTCCTACATTTTCATTACTTCCATTACTTGAGGGGGTTAATTTGTTTTCAACTTATCCTAGAAATAAGGTCATTGTTCTCATAAGACAAAGATGGCAGCATGACTGCCTATCTCTCCATATGAACACCATTTCTTTCAATTTTTACTTTTAATGTTTATTTATTTTTGAGAGCTAGAGACAGAACATGAGTGGGGGAGGAGCAAAGGGAGAGGGAGACACAGGATCCAAAGCAGGCTCCAGGCTCCAAACTGTCAGCACAGAGCCCTGTGTGGGGCTCAAACCCACTAACTGTGAGATCATGACCTGAGCTGAAGTTAGATGCTCAACCGACTGAGCCACCCAGGCACCCCGATCTGAACACCATTTTTAAGCAATAAACTCTAGATCCAGATAAAGGAAAGAATAATTCAATGATACAACACAAACAAAAAATGCTATATTTGAATGCCAGAAAAATCAAGAACATCATTAAGAAGGAAGGTGTACTACACTATTAATCAGAAGACATACTGCAGTGCAATGCTTGGGAAATCTCATAGGAGTGCCTTACCCTGTTTACATTTTAGTTCATCCATATAACAACACATTGTCCAGGTATAAAACTGAAAAATAATCACTGCCCCTACTTGCTGCCACGAGATATGGAGATTGATAGTATTTTTTAGTCTTTGAAATAATATTTACTTTTCTGGTTACAAAAGAAATATTTATGTTTACTACACAAGTTTTTAAAAAATCCAGGAAAAAATATACAAAAGCAAATATAAACTACCATAAACCTACTATTAAGAGACAATTTTAGTATATCCTTTAATGTTATTTCTATAATTTGTATGTTTAATACTATAAAATTAGATATAGTTCTGTACATTCCCTCTGTTACTTCACATTGTGAAGGTTGATTTCAAGCCATAGCCTACGAATCTAAAATTGAATGACATATTATGATAGACTGCACATTATGTCAGGATAACAAATCAAAGAATGATCTTCAATATACCTGCATCAAATACTTCCCTACTATGTAGGCAAAGCAAATTCCTTTGATGTGGTCACCAGGCAATAATTGCAAAGGCAGTGGTTTCCTGATGTTGTTGCACTCTCCCCCAAGAAATATTAAAAATGGATGGCCACAGTAGGTCTCCAGGGATAGGCTCATGGCCCACTAATACTGCATAGCTCTATACATGCACAATATGGAAAAGATGATCATCTCTATATGCTAAGGAACTTAGTGTTAAGTGAAAACTCTAGAGTCAGCATCCCATACAACACTTGCCTGCCCAATCACTGAGCATTCATCTGGAGGTGTGGTCACTACCTTAAGGTATCTAGTCCAAAAAAATCTACCCCATTCACTCAGCTTGAGTCTGATCTCTCCCTAGTCCAGAGACTAGAGCCACCTATCCCCACTCCACAGTCTGACAAAATGTTTTATGCAGTGTTAACCTTAGGAAGACAGGGCAAAGGACCAGAAATCTACTGGATTGAAAATAAAACTTCCCCATCACTTGTGGACACCTTTACATTTCACATAGAAGGTTGATCCAGGAGAAGCAGTCTAGAAATAAAGTAGAAATGTTATCTTTTTATTTGCTTCTATAAAATGATGTGGGCATCTTCCTAAGATTCAGGAAAATATTCTATGGTCTGTGTGCACCTGGGTGTGACAACTGCCAATGCAAAAAAATATACATGGTTTTCCTTCCTACACACTTGACAGAGTGTGGATGTTTCTGTGTGAGAATTTAATACAGCTGGAACATCAGTATCATCAACCTTGTCTCTTCCTTCATCTATTTTTATAATGGCATCCTCCTCTTTCATCAATTTCAGTTGAGCATGTGTGTGTAGTCTGCTCTCTTGGATTGGAACTTCTCATTTGTTTCATTTGTACTGTGACCACTCATAAACATTCTATGGTAGGATGTGGAATCAGAATGGGAGACTCAGTCTTCACTGCACCACCGAGTTGTATGACTTTAGGCAAGTGACTGAATGTCACTAAGCCTCAGTTTCCTCATGTGAAATGGAGTGAATAATGCCAAGCCTTCTTACGTTAGAGTTATTTTAAGGTTCCAGTGAGATAATGTTTATCTGAAAGCTCACTCACTAAAACGCAAGCATAATCATAGCTTCAATGCTTAAACCCTTGAATGGCTTTACTCTCAGTTTAGCATAAGCTCCAAAATGCTTAATGGAGTCCTTCATCGCCCTGCCTGATTTCTATCTAGCCTCATCTCCTGCATCTCTCTTCTGGCACTCGACCTTCCAGATACATAGCTCATTTCATGGAGTCATTTCACTTTCAGATAGGAGATGGGGGGAAAAAGTTAATTTGACTATCTTTTGAAAACATCTGCTACCTCACGGCAAGTTCTTCCAAAGCTTGCCTCCAAAATGGCCTTTTAGGGTATGAATCACAGCTGCCAAGCCTCTTGCATGCTGTTCTGCAATACTGAGAAAGATCCTTTGAATACCAAAAATGCAATATTAATATCAGTGATCTTGGTATCATGACTTTATGTCTGGCCTTCATAAAAGATCATTTACTCATTTCAAAACTGTTCCTAAATCAACAGGTGTTGTGCCCTGTTCAGCTAATTCAGAATGGAGTCAACAGCAGACGGATAAACAGCTTGGCATCTGGCTTTGGCCCTGCTGCAGAATTGCCAAGAGAAGCCCAAGCATCCTGCATCACCTGCCTTTTCAAAGGCTTCTGTTGTCGTACGAATGGCTCATTTTGTGACTCCAGCAATGCTTGAAATTGGCTGTCTGGTATCACAGAATGCCTGACCCTGACCAGGGGGCAAATGTCAAACCATGCCAGAATGTACAGCTTGGTTTCATAATGACTAGCAAGATTCACTTCTTAGGAGAAGGGCATTGTTCTGGTTTGATGCCAAGAACTATAGAAAATTATTGCATATTTAATTGAAAATTTCACTTTGCTGCTTGCTTGTCAGCCATTTTAAATACTGAAATTATGGAATTGCACCCCCTACTTTTATCCTCTCTCTTACTTTTTCACTGCCATTCATCAAAATCTTGAGTGGAAATATAAAAGCACTTGATGTACTCTATCTTTTCTGAGTTTCTCCCAGGTCAGTTTCCCTAGAAGCATAGCTTGAAATGGATTTTCTTGGGCAAGTGATCTACTGAGGTAGTGCTTTTGAGAAACTAAAGAAAACAGGCAGGGCAGGGGAAGAAGCTGGACCGTGATGTAGCTTCAGACTGCTTCCACAGAGAGCTTGGGAACCTGAATTGAACTTCATAGGTTGTGTCAACCAGAGGTGAGGTTCTGATAAAATTCTTATCAGCCTAGAGTCAAAAAAATAATGCACCCATGAGCTCTAAGTAGTCAATACCCACAGCATGTAGGGATGGGTGCACCAGCCTAGTAATGGTGATCTGTACAGGGAACCAAAGATTGTACCCACTTCACAGATCTAACATATTCATCCCATAAATCTCTACCATTATAATCACTATGATATTATTGCAACCATTGTTTTTGGTAAGCAAACCTATATACAAGTGAAAACTATCTTTCAGCTCTAAACTGAGCTGTACCTATTCAGATTCTACAAATACAGCAAGAAACTAAGAATTTTTAAAAGAGATGTAATTTACTTTTATCCCAGCAAATTACAGATAGCTGATCATAGTCTATAGGTAATTCACAGAGAACAATGGATGGGTACCAATGGTTTTTGCTGAACCATCTTATTTCAATTTCACTATTATCATTGCAAACAAAGTAAAACAAAGTAAAAGCTAACCTGTTCTCCAAGACTCATACCCTAAGATGACCAAATAAGGATTTACCTCACTAGTTACAATTCAGTACAACTCATCTTTATATCATAAAAGCTCATCCAGAATTGCAGTCTTACAAATGCAAACTACACTGCATTTGATATTTTACTAAAAAGTATTTTTATTATTAAAGTCCAATGATTTTGACTTCAATTCCTTTTTATCCTTGCATTTTCTTTGAGAGTTTTCAAAAACCCATTATGACTGTTTCCAATGTTCTCATATCCAAATGTTTAAGAGTATTTTTCTTCTCATTTACCAGACTTTTTAAGCTTAAATAAGTAAACATTATTTTTGGATTTTCTTTCTCATCTAACACTTTGTTCTATTCTGTTTTATACTACAGAGGACATGAGGGCACTAAGTAGGCAGACCTAAAAAACCCAAATTGTGGATAAGCCAATTTTGATACTACAGTGATGCCTTGGGCAATAGTGCAGACATGCCATAACCTTGCAGACCACACTTAAGTGAATTAACCAACAACTTAACCTGGGACCCTAGGCTATCAAAGAGTAGAGGAATTGTCTTCCTACCTTAACCCCCCAAGTACACCAGAAATGGAGGGAGCTTAACCTTTAATGAAGCTTGAATTTCCGTGTCCTTCCCACCATATCTTCTCACTGTTCACACTGTATCTCCTGTTTTGTCCAAAGCCTGGGAAAGGACCTACGATGTTTTCACACATTCATCTATTTTTCTAAATTTTACAGAAAGAATATATGCAAAATTCTTTCTCTTAAAGAGGACTCCAAAAATTATAAATTTCACGTACTATGAAACTTTGATTCTGCCATGCTTACCCATCACCAAGACCAGCCATGTTGGGAGGTGATGAATAAGAACTGACTTTTTGTCATCTGAGGCCCACATATCTTTGAGGACAAAGGAGTAGATTAAGAGCCTGCTTTCATCAATTCATCATCCCTATGGCTAAAATCTTTATTTAGAAATGCTTATCCTGAGTATTCCCACCACATCTAATGGAAAAAACACCCTGTGAGTCACTAGCATGTGCAGACTTCATGGTCTCTTTTTGGTTTTCCTGCTCTGTTTGCCACACATCCTTAAATGACAGGCAGGCAAGGGGCTCCCAAGCATTTATGTGAGGATCCAAGACTGTCTTTTCAGCCATGTGTCTATGGCACCTGAGTCTGCATATGCCATTTAAAATTAAAAGGCCACAGCATTTCAGATTTAATCATAACACTGCCAATTAAGGTATCACTTGTCTTTCCATAAAAATCATTTGGGGATATTTTTCTTTTATCCCCAGGCTCTTATTTACTGTAAATTTCCAGCAGGCAATACAAACTACAGCTGCTCAACCTGTTTGAAAACTATCCGGCACAGATTCATTTTTCAAATGGACACTAAATAAATACTTGTTGATGATATGTGATAATTTGGGGAAGATTTTCATTAAAGGTGTTTGATTGGGATCAAATCTTTATGAAGACACTTCTGAGCCAGGATGACTTTTTTCAGAGACATGACTGAACCACTTCAACCATACTAGATATGGAAATCCCTACTGTTTACACCAGCTCCATGAATTATATAATGCCTCTGAAACCTGAATCCATTAATAGAGTTAGAAAATATGTTTTAAAGTATGAGAAGAGCTAAAAATGCTATCTTCTCCTCTAACAGGGAAATCAAATACTAATTTTGTTTGAAGGAGAAATACTAATTTTGTTTAGCAGTGCAAGCTCCTCAGCTAACACATTAAATTCTACTTTTGACGAAAGATATTCAGTTATTATTTTCAAAAATATGTATTTCCAGTTTTTTAAAACAAGCAAATGTATGCCAAGACTTACAGCAATACAGTGATTTTAAAACAGTTGTCTTGGCCAGTCAGGTAATGCCTGTTTCTGTAAAATATAATCCCAAGCACTTTTTTTCTTCATCCCATCTGGAGTTGATAGGCCTGAAGCTCCCAGACAATTTTTTTTTTTTTTTGGCCCTGTCAATGCTCCCTGGGGAAAGCGTGGATTTCATTTTGAGGTCAGGCAGTCAAGGCAATATAATTGTATAAAATCAAAGGAGGAAAAACCTGAATCCCTGCCTTCTTTTGTTCTCTTTGTTTCTATGGATAAGGTCAGAGGTCTGGGTCACTCTCCTTGCACCTTCCAAAGGAGTAGAGAAAACGTTCTTCTCTCCTGATCTTCCCTTTAAGGATTCCAGGGCCCTGGTAGCAGTTTATGTCTCTGTCTCATAGGCCCTACCATCAGAATTCTGCTGTTCAAATTATAGTCACATATTAGGAAAAAAAAGCAAATCTGGCCACTGGATTCATTCATTGTTAAATCTGTTAATAAAAAATAGTAGAGTCACTGCCTAATATACCGTAATATAAATATGGAAATTTTTTGGTCATATTATCTCCACCTAATATAAACCATAGTAAATTAATTTTAGTAATTATATCTGTTATTTATAGTAATCACCTGTGCCAGTTAAGTAGTGAAGATTGCCTCCTGGTGTTTTAGGAACAGAGTACACCCATGTTGAATACTTCCACAGCTCAGCACAGGTCAATTTCCAAAGCAAGCACCAGCTTAGCACTATAATCCATACCATTTACTGCGAAATGGTTGCTCAGTTCACACCGTAGTTGCACGTCCAGACACCCCCCGCCAAAAAAAAAAATCAGCCTCTTTCCCAGGACTCAGAATTCTGAACAATCATAGTACAGCAAATAGCACCAGACACTATCTGGGAGACAACCCACTACAAATCAGTGGCTGCTTCATCCCATAATCCTGGAACGGTCAAGTTGTGCACCTCCGCCAAACCCTCAAACCCACATTAACTCCTGACCCATGGCAGATCCAAAACAGAATAGCCTGAGAAAAGTCAAATGTTTGAGGATTTTTAGGTGGCATTGGCACAGATATACAGAACATTCTCTGTTCAAGTACCCAATTTTGAGCTAACAAAGCCACTGAAATATCAGAGATTTAAATGGAAAGAGGGCTAGTTATTTATCATATTTCTTTGCCAAAGACCCCAAAATACTAGCACATCTTACATTACCTACATAGGGCATTATTTATACTACAACTCATCAATTAAATATGTAGAGTTTTGAATAGTGTTTTTCATATGCAAAGAGTCAGTATCAAATAACAACAGTAGTGATAGTAACAGTTAACATTCTCCAAGCACTAATATGACGAGACCTGGCCTTAAGGGCTGTGCACATCATTTCACCTGGCCGTCATGACACCACTATAAGGTGATATACTAATATCCTTGTAACTAAAATACTGAGTTTGTATCCCTATTCTGCCACTTATCTATGGTATGACCTTGTGTAAGTCTGTGTGACCTAGTGCAAGTCTTTTCATCTCTTAGCTTCAATTTACCCGTATGAAAATTAACAACCCTGTTGCCTGCCTTCCATACTCTACTGGATTATTGTGAACAGCGAGAGACAATGGATGAAGAGCTTCCTATAAACTAATAAATTTGCAGGTAAAAGTATTTTATTTTCCACAGGATCAGGTGTCGATGTGCCCACTTGTGATGACTGGCTATCTGGAGAAGGAAAATGTTTTAAATTCATCAGTGTTTGCTGAGATATGACAACCTTCCCATTAGAATACGTGTCATCAACTTCTTTCAGCATAGCCCACCAAGATGGAAAGAGCATGAAGTGCGTGAAGTGTGTAAAAGCTTTCACAAAAGCAAAGAAAGTTTTGTGTAAGCTGCAGGTGGTGAAATTATCCATTCCATCTAGGCTCTATTTTAATAAGTTCCTTTAAAGATGTATTTTTATTATATCCTACAGCTATTTAAAAGGTGTTTTAATAAACACTTCTCTTTTATAGCTGCCAATCTTTTTCATCGTCTCCCTGTGTCCCACAGAAGTTATCAACATCAACACACCATATCTTAAAAGTATTCATTAACGAGGGTAATTATTTGAGAGTTGGGCCTCTCTTTTCCACTTCATGTTCTTAATCAATGATTCTGCAGAGAGTTGCTTCACCGTGTGGGGTTTTGTGAGCTGAGTTTTTTTCCTCCATTTTGGGTCACACCAGGGCTGCTTCTGTGAAATTCAATTAGAACCTTATAATAGTTCTCTGTAAATTTCATTACTTCAAAAACAAACGGTAAGATCTTGAAAAGAGCCTACAACTGCTAGAGAGAGTTTATTAACACTTTGTCAGAATATGTGTTTTTTGTCTTAGGCAGATCAATCAAACCCACTTCAATTGGTGAGTCCCTCTGCTCTCAATGTGAAGAAAACAGACTTGTCTCGTCCCCTCAAAAAATGTTAAAAACACCCAGTTCTTCATAGCTATAACACTATTGGGGAATTTTTTTCCCTTTCAGCTTGAAAGAAAAAAGTAATTTCTAATATGGCATAACAATTATTTAGGGACCATAAATGAGTTAGCAAAAAAAAAAAAAAAAAAAGATTATTTTGGAGTAAAGAGCCTAGAGAGAAAGAAAATTATGTAATTTTAACAAGATTTAAACCTCATTTACCATACTCTTTAACAGAAAGCAAAGGGGAAGCCAGCCCAGCAAATCAACAAAATTATGAGCATATTTAAAAATGCACACACACAAGGGAAGCAAACTGATCAAAATTAGGGAATATCAGCATTTAAAATGTAACACTGTATTCAACAATCTGCTGTTTAATTTTTTGTGATTATGTACAAATAGTAAATAAGAGACAGTAATGTTTTATAAGAAAGGGCTAGTTTTAAAGCTGTAATTTAAAATAATCTGTGTTCACTATAACACCAAGTAAAACAAAAATGAAGAAAAACACACACATACATAAAATCTATATTTTACCAATCTCCAACAGGGTCTTTTATTATCCCCAAATTCTAAAGAGCTCCTCCTTCTAAAGTCACTGCAACATCTAACTATAGGTACTCAAAATAAAAACAATAAGATTGAATGATAGTACCTTTGGGGTGGACATAATAATCAGTATGGAGAAGAAAAGAGGTTGATAAGGAAATCCAGCAATAATGGAAGGATTGTGAACTGAATGCAGGGATAATCAGACAGTTTTGGGATGGAAAGAGCTACATAGCAGGGAGAATTGAATAATTATTTTTACAGACTTAAATGCATCATTTTGAATAGCCAGAATTGGCTATGTGATTGTTAGTATATATACTTCCTGTATTTATTTATGAGCTTTGTTTCTGCTTTCTCTTCTTAAACTGTAAGCTATCAAAAGAGCGTCTTTTTCCACTATAACTAATTCCTTTACAATACTTGGTTCAGCACTCTTGCAATGTTCTATAAAGTACATTAAATTTATTTGATGGATTTGATTTGATGGCTTACCAGTATGACAACAATTTTGTTAGTATTTTCATGGCAATGAAATCAGTAACAATCATGTCCATTTCTATTCACTGTATGGCCTTTACATCAAAAAGGTATCATTTTTACTAGTTAAAGAGTATTGCATCTGACTGCCTTGGGGTCAAGCAAACAATAAATAATCACATAATAAATTTTCTTGAATACTTTCTTACAATAAATATTTACATAATGCTTTATGGCTTGCAAAGTGTTTGCTAGGATATTATCCCATTTATTCTTGCTTAAGCTCAAAATATTTCATTGAACTTCTGTTAATTTTAATTTTTTTAGTAATTTCTGTTTAAAGAAACATCAGGCCCAAAATGGAGTCACTTGTGCTAAGCCCTATATCAGCAAACCACAACTTAGTACCTAACCTAATTGCAACTTCAGCTTCTCCCAGAAATGTAAACTTTGGCCAATCAATCTGAAAATACATGGTCATCGTTAGTGAGGAAAACTGCCCAAAAGTCCCCTTTAATCCCCTTTAAGAAGGGGAACTTATCTGAGATAATGCATTCTTTGCTAAAAAACTTCCTTTTCCTATCCCCTTTCTGCTTTTAAAACCCTTCCTTTTCTACAACTTATTGTAGTTTTTTTTTTTCTATTTGCTGCCCAGAACATAGCCAGTTTAATCTTTAAATTTACACAGTTGAATTTTGTTAGTATTTTTTTTGTCTATATCCAACCTACTTTAACCTTCAAGTGGCAGGGAATTTGTCAAGGGTTGGGGGTGGGGGGTGGGAGGAACACTCACAAATATCTGCAATCACTGAATTATAATTAATACTTTAGTTCTATCAGTTAATTTGTAGGATGTCAGCTAATTTTAACTCCCTATGTGAGCCAATTTGGTAAATAAATTCAGTAAGAATTATCACAACTAAAAATATACACCTAAACTATCAGGTGAAATATGTCTGTAATGTCTTTGGTAAATGTCTCCTTTTTTACTTGTTTTCATTTACAATTAACCCCTGGACAAAGTAATTAGGTTATCTTTAAAAGTTAGGATTCTTCTGTTATATTTATATTTTTGGCATAAAGGCTCTTATCGCATCATAAGAAAATTAATGCGCACTAAAGGAAATTAGACACTAACCCACACTTTTGGATTACACATCATAATTGAGGTTCAAATATCAGCATTTGAGCTGCCCCTTGCCAAAAATTTCAATTGGCCACTGGCTCCTGCATTTGTCCTTCTAATGCCCCTCCTTCCAAATTTTGCTAACCTTAGTTATGTAGGACCCTAAATTTCAATCTCATTTGTCTGCCCTCTGAGATTATTGATATCATGCACATTAACTCATCTCAGTCCATTCCTTTAGGGTTGGTCTCATAAACTAATCTGAACTTAGGTGCCACTATGAAATAGTGTATTTGCATTTGAATAAAGACCTTCTACATATCTGGTAATTTCAATGCAAAGAAATGACTTCAGTGATGATTACTTCAAATGCACATCTACAATTTTGTGGGGAACATGAGGGAATTCTACTCATACCACACTGTGATTTCATTTACCTACTCTGCCTACTCACTGACTACAGGTTCTGACTACAAGTCCAAATATGTATGTCATTTATCCATTGAAATGAATAAACTATGGGTGTTGCTCTCAGAGAGTTTATATTCCAAGGCAGTAGTTCTCAACTGATAAGAATGACCTGAAGTCCCCGTCTGGGGCAAAGATCCTGGGTAATCTGAGCTGCATGTGGACAATTTTGTTCCAATCAAGAAAGGATAATACACAAGGAAGGAAATACCAACTTGACAAAGTAATTATAAGTCTGTTGAATTAGTAATAAAAAGTTAGGGTTTGTATTTTCTATTTGTTTTTATTTCATTGTGCTACTAATTCATTTTGTTTTTAAAAAGTCTGTGATAGATTGGCAATTTTGTTTAACAAAGTGAGCTAAAAACATGTCTACACAAATCCTGCGAATGAATGTGTATAGTAACTTTATTCACAATTGCCAAAACCTGAAAATAAACATGTCCTTCAGTAGGTAAATGGATATATAAATTATAGTATATCCAAACAATGGAATATTATTCATTAAAAAAACAATGAACTATTGAGCAATGAAAAGACATGGTGGAGCCTTAACTACATATTACTAAGTGAAAGAAGTCAACCTGAAAAGGCTACATACTGTGTGATTCCAATTATATGGCCTTCTGGTAAAGGAAAACTTGGAGACAGTAAAAAGATCAGTGGTGCCAGAAGTTAGTGGGGAGAGAGGGAAGAACATGAAGATCACAGAGAATTTTTAGGGCAGTGAAACTGTTGTGTATGATACTCCAATGGTGGACACATGTCACTACACGTTTGTGAAAACCCATAGAGTCTGTACCCTAATATAAACTATGAACAATGTGTCAACATAGGTTCATTGATTGTAATAAATGTACCACTTAAGGGCAGGATGTTGATGGTGGGGAAGGGTGTGCATATATGAGGGCAGGAAGTGTATGGGAAATCTCTCTACTTTCCATTAAATATTGTTGTGAACCTAAAACCGCTGTAAAAAAATAGCCTACTATGAAAAAATTGCCCTTCACTACCAATAGTTTGAGAGACACTGCTCTATTTTCATTATGCTTCAACCCCAAACTCTACAGCTCCTCTGACTATATGAAACATCATGGTAAATCCTTTTAGGAGGCAAGAAAAATGAGGGGGTAGGAGTGATTATTCACTGCATGTCACAAAGCTTCTTGTAAAAATTGATAGTATGTATTAAAATTCAAACATTTTAGAAATATAAAAGGTAAAAAGTAAAAGCCCATCATAACCCATGACCCAGAGGTAAGGAAAATCATCAATATAATGAATTTTACTTCACTATTTTATCTTTATGGCATAAATTATCTATACTCACTTGCAACTTTCTTTTCTTGTTTACTTCATCTTGTACATTTTTCCATGCAAAAAAATAACGTAAAAGTAAAAACTTGGAAGAAGTAACATTTATTGTCTATGTGCCAGACTATGATCTAAAAATTTTATAATGTATTATCAATTTGCTTCTCATGAAATGCTATGATGTAGGTATTATTGTACCCATTATGCAGATTAGAAAACTGAGGCCCAGGAATGAAATCTCTTCAAGTTCACACAACTTAAATGGCAGATCCCAGAAATTGTAATCTATATAGTTCTGCTTTATTCTTTGTAACGACCTACTTAGTATTCCTACTTTTTAAATGTAGTGATTTCTATTTTAATACACATTTAAATTATTTCATTTTATGATTATAAATAATGCTGTGACATCCTGTACATGTCACTTTATTCACTTATATTAGTGCTTCTATGCAATAAATTCCTAGATGTGGAATGTTAGGTCAAAGGTTTCAATACATTTCAATTATGACAGATGTTGCCAAATTGTCCTCCAAAATGCTAGTATCAACTGATGACACGAATCATGTATTTGAGTTCTCAGTTATTTACTTTTACAATTACTACATATTATCATTTAAAAATTCTTTTTCAACCTGAGGTGCGAAAATATCTTACTATTATTATAGAAAAGCTTAAAGCTGCATTATAAAGATGTGACATTTCTAGAGATGATTGTACACGGCATCTGGACTTATGAGTCAAATTTCTCTCTCTTACACCCCTTTCTGCTCTACTTGGGGAAAGAAGGAAGGGACACACCTTCATGAGAAGCCCTGGCACTAGGTACAAACGACAGGGTTTGGCCAAAGCTTTGGATCATCTTTTAGAAGGTACTAATTCAACTGTTACCAACTTGCTGTGGTCAACCACCTGTCAGCCATTCTTCACGAAGCATGAGACTCTAGGTTGGTAACTTTGCTAAGGGCTGCACAGGGAAGAAAAAATCATACAAGACCTATCACCACACAATATTCATTGCTTTTCCTCTTCACTGTCTTCTACCTTGAGACCACCAAATACTTCATTTGCATGACATTTCTTCACTTGAGCTGCTATTTGCCCTTTAAATGGCATCTTAGCATTTAAGGTCCTCCAGCTGTCTCCCTTCCCTTCCTTCTTTGGCCGACACTTTTCCTGGAAGTTTGTGAAAAGGCTTGACATTCATGAAGTCTAAGGTCTTCTGATGATACCAAATGTAGCAGGAATGGAAGCATGATTAGCACTGTGTGACATTATGTCTCTTTAGCAAGGTTTGGCTCAGGTTATAGAACCTGGGCAGCTGTAACACAGACAGAGGCTGTGGCCATTTCCCTTCTATTTTATGATCATCCTGTTTCATTACTTTGAGCTTTCACTACATCCAGGCCTAGCAGTCTGTAGCAGCAGGCTGGAGAGATAAGGCCTTCGGGTAATAAATAAAGTAGAAGGTTAAAACCACTAGAAAGGGAATGTGGGAAATTGTAATGACAAGGCCATATGTTTAGCCTTGGATATGTGCTCTAAGAATAGTTGGGAGCCTTTTTACCCTCTTTTAAGAAAACTTCACATTTACATCTGTCTATCACCCAAACATTCATAAAAGCATATGCTTCACATCCAGGCACAGACTGTTTGATAGCACCCATTTCTCGTTCTAGAGGGTTAAGTGCTAACAGCAGAATAATACAAGTGGCTTCCAGGGAAGATACAATTCTATAGAATTCTGGGTTTTACTGAAGAAAGGAATTAGAAATATATAAATTTACTGATGATTGGCCACAAATAGGATCACCTTTTCTATTTACCCAAATGTGTAGAAAACAGAGTTCTGAAAGAAATGGCATCAACAACAGAGGGTAAATTCTAACACTATTGCATACAAAATTAATTGAACAATATGGCCAATTGATAAATAAACAGAGGGTGGGAAGAAATCCTTGCTAGTATTCATCATGTTATCTTTGACACAATGACTTGCATAACAATTGAAAAAAATAAAACCCATAATATATGGCACCTCATTTTACTTTTCATTCAAGCTCTCAATTTTAAACATGGATCTGAATTCCACTGTTAAGAAAACATAAACCAATAATTGTTTGGGAAACCAGAGAATAAAGGAAATTTAAACACCTTTCCTATGCATAGAGGAAAATATTTTCAATACAGGTTTAGTAATATTTAGGATTCTTGCCTCGTGTAGCTCAGCTTTTTTAGGTTTGGGGGTGTTTGTTTTTCCTGAACACCTCAAATTTTGCTTTTCCATATAATCAAGAAAAAATCAAATCGAGGTTGGACAAAAAGCTACAAATGAAAGGAGTGGCCTGGGAGGCATAAGATGTATTTACTAAAGCACAAAGGCTCCCCCTTGTGATGTGTTATGGGTGACTGAGGCAGCCAGCCAGAAGGCAGCAGGGACTAATGCTGGCTGGCAGGTGTGCATCTGAAATACCAGTCACTGTATCTTATTATTGCCTTTTAATTGATTCAGATCTCCTCCCCTCTAACTATAGAATCAAGTAGTCTAAGTAAAAATTATTAAAAATAGCTACAAGCATTTTTTTAGAAAGCACAATAAATTCCAAATGGATTAAAGATTTAAATGTAATAAAGTACCTAGTGAAATTTTGATGAATAATTTTATGATCTTTGACTGGCAAGAATGTTCCAAACAGGACATCAAAGTCACAAGCCATAAAGGAAGAAGCTGCTAGATGTGATACATAAAATTCCTAAACTTCACTTAACTGCATTTCTTAAACTAAAATTAAAAGAAAACTAAGAAAAATATATGTGCAATTTACAACAGACTGGTAGTTAAAACACTTCTGAAAATGTGAGCTCTTATAAAATTTTCAAGAAAGGGACAAATACCCCCTCAAGGCTAATAAACTCACTAAGATATATCCAACTACACTAGTAAATATATATACATATATATATACACACATATATATACATATATATGTATGTGTGTGCATATATATATATTTTTAATCTAAGACCAATATGATAGTTTTTTTCCATTTACATACCATCTTGGTCCAGATGTAAAAGAATGATAATAGTCAATGCTGAGCTTGCATAAATACTTTAATACACAGACAGATGTATATACAAGCTTTTTAGGTGGTAATCTGATAATATACACAAAAGGTTGAAATTCATGTATTTTTCTAACCTGAAATGCAATTGGTTATTGAATAGAAATTCTTGCATCAATAAGCAATGAATATCCATAGTATTGCCTATTATAATGAGTTATTGAAAACTGTATTAAATAGTTTCAGATTTGATAAATGAACTGATTTATTTTACAAAAGAATACTATGCAACTGTTAAAAATGATGATATGTTCATGCTGTATTATTCCATTAAATGTCCAGGATAAAAGTCTTAAATGAGAAAGCAAATATTGCATAGCCCTATTTTCTATATTTTTATACGCATCTTAAATTCCTAGGAAATTCATAGTTTATGTGTCAAGAATGGTTACACTGGGAAAAGGTGGGAGGAAGTTTGTAGAGGGAGAGTGTAAAACTGGTGATTTTCACTATTCTTGATATCTTTCTCTATTTTCTGAGTGTTATACAACAGATAAAACTTTTACAATAAAAATTATTTTCCCTTAAAAATTTAGAGTAATAAAATCCTCATTTTATTTTTTTTCTCCATCCTAACTGCTTTTTAAAGGCTTCAGATATGCACTGGAAACAGCTAAAGTCATCAACAGGAGATTTTTAATCCATATATTGACTAATAACTCTGAAAAAAGTTCACTCTAGCAGTTGATTTTGGATATAGATAACTATAGATAAAATAAAACTTTTAGAATGTAGATTTCTGCAATTATCTCCTCCAAATTACTTCCTCCAAATTTTACAGATAAAAAAAAATTTAAATTAGGAAGATGAAATGCCTTTTCCAAGTCACAGAACAATAGGCAACAAGCCAGAATGAAAATTCAGATACACTCACTCATCAACCTCCTGTTTGGCTACAAATCTCATTTTTGTGACTTATATTGTAAATGAGTATAGGAACAGAATTTCAGATCGTTCTTATACCATGCTAGGGTTCGCTTGAATAATGACATAAATAATGATACGGCATATGCCTTATTAAGAAGGACATACCCAAACTACCCTGACTCAAATATGCCACTAGTCACAATCACGGTGCTGCTGTTGCTGATAATGATATACTACCATAGAACTGTTGCGGTGTGCAAGCCAAGTATTAAATGCTTTATATGCATTATCTTGTTTAATTTTCACTTCTTAGATAGAAACATTGTTTCTGCATTTTCTTGAAGAAACCAGGGTTTAGAAGACTGACTTGTCCAAAATCAGAGCTGGTATGACTTTCTAGTGCCTTTAAGGTATATATAACTCCAAAATTAAAAAATAAGGATTTTTCATTGTTACCCTAAATTGCCTCATAAAGATGGCCAAAGATTCAAGACATGTCACATGTCTTCCTGATAGGTTAGAACTAAGCACCATTCCCATAAGGTCCAGCATATTATAATGTATTATCTGCCATGTTGCAACATATTTTCATGCCTTCCTTAAAAATGATCTCGTAAATAATGTGTTAATCGATAGTCAGCCTTTACATTACACCTAGAAGCACTGACCCATCACATACTCATCAGAAGACAGTATGTCTTTCCACCAAACTGTTTTCAGACAACTTAAGAGAAAGTAGTGAGAATACCAATAAATCACTACATAGTACACATCCAATTATATTTGGGTACTGGTTTAAAATAGGTAATAGATGTAAATCCTTAAATCTGACTTTATTAAATTTTGCTATAAATCTCCTTCCTCATTCATGTGCTCTTTTTGTTACATTCTTCTCATGTGTTTTATTATTTTAATTTCCCCTTAAATAATTCTGTTTATATTTGTCTGAAGTGTTAAACTGTACTTTTATTATTTCTCCATCATTCATAGTCTAGGATCCATGTACCATTCATTCACTCATTCCTTCTCAAGAAGTAGCCCTGGGAAGCAGCAAGGATGAGAAGTGAGGGAAAGGAAGAAAAAATAACCACTACAGAAATGCTAAATAGGTTAGAATTTAGAGATTTAACCCAGTGAACCACTGGTTCTACAGAGAAGATAGAGACCATAAGGCAGAGTCATCCCTCCTTCTCCCCAGGTTTAAATGTGAAAAGATTCTTTCTCAACTAAACTCTAGCCAGGCCTCTCTGAGTCCTCTTCTCAACTAGGCCTCAACCTTGACCTATAAAAACTTGAACAAACACCAACATAGTTTCTAAGAGCTCAAGTCTACTTCCTTAGGATGACCTAGCCCCCTTAAAGTGCCTGCCTAAGAAAACTCAATGTTTCCAACCCAATTTACTGTTTGTTCCAACCAACATCTAAAGATGTTGGGCTCTCTGTGGGAGGGTAGGAGCCTCACTTCAGTAAGTGCCAGTTAGCAAATCCAGATGGATTTCACATGGATCAACCCACAATTCCCACTTTTTGTAATTTTTCATTTTCCTGAATCTATTCAACTCCCACTCAACACACTCCCTGTTTCCACATTTTCCCTTTAAAATGCCCAGTCATCTTTGTACAAACCCAAGTTGAATTCTGATCCTGCTGGATGGACTCTTTTCCCTATTGTAACAGCGTATTACTGGTCTAAATCTGTCCTTACCACGTTAACTATATGTCTGGCTTTATTTGTCTTTGACAGATGGCATTACAGGAGCAAGGATATTTGGCAAGAAAAAACCTGGGAAGAATCTGGAGGCACTTCTAGACGTGGTAGACAAGCATCTCCTTCAGTTTTCTGAAAGTTATTTTCCTTTTAAACACTCTTTCTCTGGAGAATATGGTGGTCAGACTCAGCAGAGAGGAATCATAGGGTGTCACTTGAGTAGGGTTTGCTTTACACTCAAGGGAAAAAGAAGCAGGGGAGGCTTTCAAGTTTCCCTTAAGTCTCCACCAGTCAACTCACTGGGATGAAAAATGAGAAAGGAATTTTAACTACTAAACAATAAATATTATCCACTTGCACTCAATCAGAGTTAACCCCCAGGAGAAAGTTAGAATACATTACAGACTTGTGTCAATGGTGCAAACAAAATGGGACCACATAGGAGGATGTGAACAGTGGGAGTGAGAAGTGTCTGTGAATCCAATACAGTAGGCAATGGGTGGGATTCCTGCGCCTGAGGGTAGGAAAGCAAGGATAATAGTGAAGTGTGTGGTAAAGTGTACAGGACCCAAACCCTTCCTCTGCCCCTGACTACTTATGTGTATGTGAGTAATCCTGGATATTTTACTAACATTCTCTAAACTGGAATAATTTTCCTTATATAAAGGGAGTAGGAATACCTGCCTGGCAAAATAATACAGAAACTATGTAAAATGCTTAGCCCCGGGCCTGGCACATAAGAGTGTAATCGGTTAGAGTGAGATTTCCCTACTGCACTGTAACTGCCAACTTGCATACGGGGTTGCCAGATTTAGCAAATAAAAATACAGGATGCCCTGTTAAATTTCAACTTCAGATAAACAAGGTATAAATTCTTCAGTATAAGTATGCCCTGTGTTATATTTGCCTTTTATTTATCAACATTCAAATTTAACTGCAGATCTATATTTTATCTGGCAATGATACACGTTGAATTCAAAACTGGAGTTTAACAGGTCATGAGTATCCCACCTTTGTAAAACCAAAAACAAACAAACAAACAAAAAATCCTATAAGCAATTGAGACCCAACAGTTCTCTCTAGGACTCAAGAGGAACTGAACCAAACCAGCTATGATACTCCCAATTCTCTCCCACACACCCTATTCACTCCCATCCCCAGCCTAGAGAGTTGAGGAAACTGTTGGAGGGGGATTTGTTGGAAGAAGAAATGTTCAGCCTAGGAAGACAGTAGTTTTCGTCACCACCCCCAAACCAGCTCATCTCCTTTCCTGGGATGGATGAACTGGTTATGCACCTGAGCTGCTGACACACCCCTAGACCTATCAGATAGCAAGTTTTTTGTTATGACAAAGATGCTTGAGTTTCCCTTGAGTCAAGTCAATAATTCAGGCGAGGTGGAAGTCCCCCAGCTGGATGATTTCAAAGGGTCCCGAAGAGTTAAAGTCAGAGCCAACTGGCTTGAATCCAGTTTACATCACATTCAGTGCAGTGATGACGTTCTAGTGGGCCTTCCAAAGCATTCACAAGTGAATCTCACATGAGGACAACATTCAGATGCCCATTATACAGAGAGCAATGATGGCCAGTCAATGTTAACCAGAGAATATGTAACACTTCCAGATAAATGAGAAGATTGAACTCTTCTCTAGCTCCTACTCATCAACCTATCAGATGGAACCAGGAGATAGAAGAGGTGAAGAAAAGAGCAGATCACAACTCTATCCCTCACCAAGTCTATTAGACTGAATCCTTACAAGTTCTGAGGGAAAGATGACGAGGCCTAAATTAGATAGGAGACACAACTTTAAACTGAATTTGACTGGGCTAAATTTTCTAATAAAAGAAATCTAGCCAATCAGTTTTGAAATAGTAATTGAGAAAAAATAAAATTATTTCATGTTGGGACCCCCTCTGAATTCAGAGTTTCCCAGTTGGCACTTAGTCAGTATGTACAAAGTATAGCCAAATCACATTCCATATGGGAGCTTCAATCTAAGAGCTCCTTAACTAAAGGAACAAGGCTCTGAAGTACAGGCTGTCGAAGTGGATAAAGTGAAGGTAGATTCCAATTGATAAATAAGGGCATAAAATTTAATTGAAAACTGCTAGGCAATAAAGATCAGAACTGTGGGGCCTCAGGGAAAGGCTAATAATAACAAGGCAGAATATGGTTTCAGCTACCAAGTCCACTTTGGGTTTTGGAGATTCCAGGACATGGCACCCTGGTGAGACAAAACAGCTTACTCATGGACTTACATTTGGAATTCTGCCTTTCAGTTAAGTGCCTCTGAAGTGTGAGGTCATACTTCTCAAGAAAAAGGGCATGGGAAAGCCATTTCAAAGTTAGTGAATAAGAAAAAACCTCTTTAGATTAGTTGCGTTGAGACTCTTTCTATAGGAAACAGCAAGACAGCCAACCACTAGATGGAGATTTGCTTCCAACAGCTGCACACCCACTCCTTGGAGCTCTAAAAACAAAGAATGGGAATGTTTGAAACTCCACCGAAGTATCATGGCCCCCACACTCATGTCACAAAATTACTACTTTCTTTTGACCTCTAGGTCCTTCTTGTTTAAATTGTTCCTTTTAGTCCTGTTTATATTTACAATAGAGCTTAGCTCTCAATTTGTTAAGTATTTTTCAGGAGTAGCATCAATATTAGGTGGCATCGGTTCCTCAGAAAAAGAGTTGCTTGTAAAATGGATAAGGAATGATGATATTTTCTTCTCATTGTTCTTATTATTCAGTATGTATTCAGAACTAACCATATATACTTCAAAACACTATATAATGTAAATAAACCCAGATTTGTAGGTTTACTGGTTAATGAAAAAGATTCACTGATCTTTCAAGGGAGTTTGTCAAGTGAAGTTCAGTATTTAATATACAGAGCCCTCCTGAAAATTTCTATTCGTTAAAGTTTTTTATTAAAAATCACAAATCATAAAATAATCCCAAAGTCCTGCTAAAATATAGTCCTCAAGGAAATTGAAATAGCAAAAGAGAAAAAAAAAACTTTATTCTAATTACAGGATGCAAGAAAAACTTATGCCACTTCTCAGACGTGTTCATTGGGGGCAGAAGCAAGGATCTGGCTGTCTCTGTAGTAAGTACACAGGGGCTTGGAATGGTATTACCAAGTTCCTGCCATATGGAGCATCTAATTTGTCAACACTGAGGATTACATGTGATAGACGTGGTAGACAGAATTCTAAGATGTTTCCCAAGATTCCTGCCCCCTGGTGTACACACCCTGTATAATCCTCTCCCCTTGAGTAGCCCCCCCCGCCCCGCCCTCCGCCCCGCCATGATTAGGTTACGTTCTAAGGCACAGTCCACTTTCAGAAAAGGAGATGAATCTGGGTGGACCTTACCTAATCTGGGGAACCCCTCGTAGTGATTGGACTCCTCCTGGTGAAAGAGGCATATGAAAGGGATTCCAAAGTAAGAGAGATTTTCAGTGCTGGCCTTGAAGCAAGAAGGGGACCACGTGGCAACAAAAGCAGGTGGCTGCAACTGCAAGAAACTGAATTCTGCCAACACCTGAATGAACATGAAAGTAGATTCTTTCCCAGACCCTCAGAAACACGGAAAAGTCATCCAGCCAGCACCCTGATTTTAGCATGTGGGACCCTGGGCAGAAGAGGACCCAGTTAACCCTAACTAGACTTCTGACCTACAGAACTAGAGCTGAAAAACGCCTGCTATTTTTTTCCCTAAGTGTGTGATAATCATGATGTAACAATAGAAAACTAATGCAGAGGACACTTCACTTAAAATTGGTTTGGCAGAAAGGGTAGTTGAATTAACCTAAAAAAATAAATAAGGCAAGAGATACCATACCCTAGTCTAGTTATGAGGAGAGTATCAGACAATCCAAATTGAGATATTGTACTTTATGCGTGACCAATACTCCTTGAAACTGTCAAGGTCACGGAAAACAAGGAAATAACTGTGACAGACCAGAGGAGACTGAGGAGATATCAACTAAATGTCCTGTGTATCCTGAATAGAATCCTGGAACAGAAGGACATTAATGGAAAAACTAAATAAAGAATTTAGTTTTAAAATAACTAAATACAGGATCTGCAAAGTATCACAGAAATATAAAACATAAATGAATTCAATAGTGAGCAAGTGAAGTTTAAATATATATATTTAATTTTACATACATTAGATGCTGTTTTAGTCATATACTAATTTGATAAAATACAAGAAATTATTTATAGTCACTATTTGTAATGTAATACTTCAGTTTTTTTTAAGCAAGCGTATCATGCAAAAAATGTATAGCATTGACATACTGATCTTTTCTTTATGAACTCAGTGGATCCCCAAGGTCAATCCAAAGCAAAAATGAGAAGTATAATATCCTAAGGCTTTTTATACCATTCCACTGCTATCATAGGTCAGGCAGTAGTCAGAAGATTATAAGATGTCATCCTCTAATCTGAGCTTGTGATACTTAAGAGATCACTAGAGAACCCACAAGTTTAAAGATTCTCTTCCAGAATGTTTAATGTGCTTTTTAAAGGTGAACTCAAAGATTTACCTGCAGAGGGGATAGAGATCAGGCCCAGGGTCCCGCAGCAGCCAGCGTGACACTATTAACATCAAATACAATACATTCCTTATTCTGCTTTAATTATCAATGCTAATAGAAGAAGCACAGGGCAATAAATTCAGGATTTAGCTGGCAAAGGAAAGCTAGTTTTCATGTTTCATTTTTAAAGGTATTATATTCCTATTTAAAGTTAAGTGCCCTTGCCTGTTCTTCAGTCTAGTTCTTGCTATATTCTACAAAGCTCTTACTGAAGCAAAGAAGAGACAGAAGATGCTGGTTTTAATTTTTTTGTGTCTTCAATTATTTACTGTCGACACTCATAATTAAAGAGCACAGACTTTTAATATACTGCCTTTCTTTGCCTTAAGATAATGAGAATTTTATCTGATTTTTGAATTGCTATTTGTCCCTTTGAGAACATGTAAATATGACATTGTGTTTGCAACAAATTTTCAGTACATTATCTCTCTCTCTTTTCTTTTACTCAGAATAAGCCCCGCAATAGTTAAAAAGGACAGAAATTACTGTTCCCTCTATACAGATAAGAAAGTTAAGGCTCAAACAGAGTGAGTTGACTGATAATGTATTTGAATTCAGGTATTTTGACCCTTGGTGCAATGCTGCTTTGTAAGTAAATGTGACTTTGGCTTCTTCCCCACCCCACCAACCCCCTGCCTTTTTGCCACCTATAGCCATACTCAGTAGAGACTAAATGTCATTGCTGAACTCCTGTGGTTCCCCCAAATTCCCAGACTGTCTGCTAACACTGTTGATAGCCTTGAAACTCTTCTTCTTCTCTATTTTTTAAACAAAACTTCAAAATCCTGCTTGACCTCTGACACCTAGCAAAGCCCCTGATCTATCCTAGTTAAGGCCAAACTCATGGATCAATAGAGTACCATTTGGCCCTGGACCTACCACAAAGGGCCTAAAGTTTAGACTTTGACATTGTCTCTAGATGAGGATATATGGACAGTCAAGGAGACATTCACCACAGAACTTTAAAATTATATCTAACCACATGGCCTATACCTAGTGTGCCCACACACTTGTGCTTTTATAAATCATAATTAACATCACCATTTCAATGACATAGTTACACTGCATTGTAATTTTAAATTTTTATTTGTTTAAAATAAACATTTGAAATTTACCACAATTATTGAAACCCTGTTTCTACATTACTTCATTTTTTTTTACTCAACATAGTTTCAACATATTAATTTTCATGGTTTATCTTAAATTCTAGGAGGTCCCCTTTCCAGAGAGATCTATATCTCCATAAATGAAAGGATCAACAATAGATAAATGTATACTCATAAATGTATTTACCACATTCTAAGTGACATAACTTTTTAAAATAAAGAGCTGAAATTAGGCCTACCGGCTACCATTGTTAGTAACTATTTTAATAGATGCATTGCCTTTGAAGAACTCATGATAGAAAATGAGCAACAGATTTTGAGATGAGGCTGGCTGATTTGTTAATTCAGAAAACTAGCTCTTCTATATTTCAAATATGAATGAGCCCAATATAACTTGCTTGCAGGAAACAGTGAAGAACAAACAAAAAAGTAGAGGTAATAAACTTTTAACAGAAAAGCAATCTCTTAGTATTTAGAGCAATTCAGACAACCATTTTGCATTTATAATATCAATCATTTTCTTTTTAATTTTTTTAATGTTTATTTATCTCTGAAAGAGAGTAAGAGATAAAGCATGAGCGGGGGAGGGGTAGACAGAGAGGGAGACAAAGAATCTGAACCAGGCTCGGGGCTCTGAGTTGTCAGCACAGAGCTGGATTCGGGGCTCAAACTTACAAACCGTGAGATCATGACCTGAGCCAAAGTCGGACACTTAGCCAACTGAGCCACCCAGGCACCTCAATCATTTTTTTTAATGTTTATTTTTTTATTTTTTGAGAGACAGACAGACAGACAGTGAGTAGGGGAGGGGCAGAGAGAGTGAGACACAGAATTCCAAGCAGTCTCCAGGCTCTGATCTATTAGTGCAGAGCCTGATGTGGGGCTTGAACCCATGAACCGGGAGATCAGGACCTGAGCCAAAGTCTGACACTTAACCAACTGAGCCACCCAGGTGCCCCAATATCATTTTCTAATCCACTTCTCATTTACCAGCATTCAGCAGCCCTCATCCTCTGCTCCTGCCAAGCCAATCTCCAGGTGGTCTCCACTATTTTTTTTAATGTTTATTTATTTTTGAGAGAAAGAGCACACACCCATGGGGAGGGGGGCAAAAAGAGAGGGGGACAGAGGATCTGAAGTGGGCTCTGTGCTGACAGCAGTGAGCCCAATGTGGGACCTGAACTCATGAACCATGAGATCATGACCTGAGCTGAAGTTGGACACTCAACCAACTTAGCTACCCAGGCATTCCACTCCACTCTTTTTCCTTATTCATTTTATGCCCATGCTCCTTCCACAGCCTGTGTCACCTTCTAAAGAATTCTTTAAAGGTCTCTTTCATACATGAACATTCTCTCAGAAGGGAAATCACTTTCCTGACTTCACCGCATTTGTTAGGGTGCATAATTATGTGTACAGTCACAGAAAAGCATCCCTGCAGCCCCAAGACATGGTTAAACAAGGACTACAGCAAAAACTGATAACTGCACTCTAGGAATTGACATGTGATATATTCAGAAAACTATATTGCTTTCCACTTCTTCTATCTGTCCTTTCATATCCAGCACTGCTTTTCTTACTGGAAACCCCTTTCTCTCAGAATCAACTGCGGCCATCACACGTTGAGAGGCAATCTCAATTTATCATGAATGAAGGTGCATTTCCATTCCTTCCCACTGTTTGAAACCACAAACACTGTACTGTTTTTAATTCTAGGTAATTTATTTTTCTCCTTTTAATGAAGGGGTTACGCTAACTGTCCTGATTTGAAGGTTTTCCTCCTTGAGGAGCTACAGCAGTCAAAACTGGCCCCACTCCTCATGCCTAGAGCCAAAAATATATACAAGCGCCTAGAAAAAACACTACTGTCCCTGAAAGAAATAAGTGTACTCTACCTTCATTCTCTTATGAATTTCTTTCTCACCCTTCATTTTGGTTTCATGTGAATATTTTTTTGTGCAGAAATGCAATATATTCATTTAGTCAGATCTCACTGTTCCTTTAATCTAGGAAGCGGTCTAAGAAGGTCAAAGTCCAAAGAGGACAAGATGGCAGTTACATGCGGCCAAAGGTAATGCATACTGTGCAGGCCAAATAGAAATTTTTCTCATGATCTGAATGACTGATTTACTAAGCCAAATTCTCCCCAGTGCCTGGATAGAAGCTCAAGAGAGCCCCACGGAAGCAATAGGGAAATAATTCTCTTCTTCTCAGTGATGTGGAAATTAATGCCCAGGAAGGTTTACGACTCAAGCAGGAATCTGTACCCCTGGTCCAGTTTTCTGTCTCTTGGACTAACCTGTCTTAAGTCAAACACTCTTCATTCAAAGAAGGGATTTTAATATGCAAAATATTTAAAATTACCCTCCAGTGATTGTTGATTTGGGTCATTAACCACTCTTATTGTTGTATTATATTTATTGATGGTAGACAACAGATAAGACAGAGAAACTAAAATGTCGGCCAAAAAGGAGGATGTGCAGTCACTGATTGCATTCTCGTCTCATGTTTAGAAGCTCAGAATGTACCTTAGGCTAGAAGCGGTTGCAACAACACACATTTACAGATTATGAAAAGGGCAAAATGTTCAGAGTCTGCATTGTTCAGCACAAAGAATCCCCAAAAGCTTCAGAGACATGTCCTTTTAATGAGAAACAATAGTTTGCAGCCAGATGCTCCTCATCATTATGAACACTTTAGCACCAGAAAGAGGCACAAAAGGGGGCTACGAGCCCAGCACTTTGAAAATAAAGGCCTCTACGGATAAGTACACCTATTAATATAAATGGTTCTGAATAGATTCAGCTTCTGCTCCAAGTCTGTCAATTAACAGCAATAAAAATAATATTTCTGTACCATTCCAAGAAAAAACAAGACATCAAGCATATCTGGAGATACCTAATTTTCTACTAACTATGATCAGATCTGTCGCATGAAAATAAGAACAAAGAATACCTCCTTGAAAATACTGATACCGCTTAGCTTGGTTTTACACTAGAAACAAAACAGCTAACATTATGCTGATTTGCAGCTGTTTCACTGCTGAACAGGAACAGTCTAAATATATTTCCATTTAATAATACAAATGAGAATATGAGCTTCATGGCAAAGTTGCCATGAAAAAATATGAGTAAATGAACTAATGATATCATACTTCACTGGTATTTCTTCTCATATTGACTTGAAGAAATGACAACTTAACTGAAACTTGCTTGTCTATGAATTTAAAATCTAAATAGGTACATTAAAGTATTATCAAATTACAATAGTATTTAAGAATTTGATGTCAGACACCATGAGTTTAAATCTCAGCTCGAATGCTCACTAGCTGCATGACCTTGAGCCTGCTATTTCTAAATCTCTGCTTTCTTATCTGTGAAATGGGGACGTTAAAAAGGTCCACATCATGGGGGTGATGTAAGAATTAAATAAAATAACTCTCATGCAGAATTTACCACAAGATCTGGCATTTAGTGTACTCTTAATATATGTTCACTTTTTATTAAAATCTATAATTTAAAGGCATCTTAGGAGAATTTGAGAATTGTCATCTAGGAATTTCACAAGCAACTTTACACTTGGGAATTGTGATAGGTATTTTAAATATGACAATAATATCAAAAAAATCAAATTCACTGCCTAAGCTCTTTTTCCATGGAGGTGCATTAATGCAAATTAGACAGAATGACTTTTCCCAGTTATAATTGGGCTGAAATGAGGTGGAAGGAACAGAAAGACAATTAACTTTTAGCTTTTTTTTTTTTTTTTTTTTTTTTTTTGGTAATCTCCAGCAGTTCGGAGTAGGTTTTAGTGCCTGATGGTTGTAGACTGTCAATGCTGCCAGGCGAAATTATTCAGAGACCTTCGAGGGGCTTTGTTTATCTCATTTTTCAATTAACCTTTGCGTTTTAACTTCATCATAATGCTTATGCCAATTCACACCAAAGAACAAATAAAAAATCCCCGTTTGCCATCACTATTTCTTTGCTTCACATATCAGCTTTTATTTTTCCTTTTTAATGCATTAAAAATGCATGAAGGATGTAAATCTCAGATTGCAAAAGACCAACAAAGTGGCAAATGATTTAATATAAATTAAGTTTTTCTGTTAACTCTTTTTTTTCCTTATTTCTTCATATGAGGTAACAGCAAAGTTTAGCACTGCTGAAAGCAAAGATCAAACTGTGCTTGAAGATTGGGATTTTTGTTATCATCTCAGTTTGAGATCCCTAGGCCTACAATGGCTACATGTAAAATGAGAGACTAAGGTGCATTTCTTCTTCCTTGAGAGTCAGTGTCAGTAGACTTGAATCTAAATCTGTGTATCTCCTTCACATGTGTGTTAATGGCACTAAAACACCTCCCCCTTATTCTTAGTAGGTCAGCACCAAGATATAAAGAGCTTTTTAGATAAGCATGTCCAGATTTTTTCACATCATTTGAATAGCATTGAGGTTTTTATTCCTAAGTGAATAAAGTTCCATCCAGACCATTAAAATCCCCTTTTTAAAAAGGGCCAAATGATGCAGGGAATGTACACCATTTTACCTTATACTACTCAAGGACTAAATAATATAAAATTTGATATGTTTTTTTATGTTTAAGAATCTTTCTTGATGTAAGGTACTTTTGAATGGACTACAGATTTCAACATAAAGAAAATATTAATGGAAATCTTTAAATAATGACTCTGTTCAATAGAAGGCTGTATAGAAGCCCTACATATGAGGGAAGCAATATGAATGTGATCCAATGATAAAAATAGAAATATGAGTTTCTGGGGGCGCCTGGGTGGCGCAGTCGGTTAAGCGTCCGACTTCAGCCAGGTCACGATCTCACGGTCTGTGAGTTCGAGCCCCGCGTCGGGCTCTGGGCTGATGGCTCGGAGCCTGGAGCCTGTTTCCGATTCTGTGTCTCCCTCTCTCTCTGCCCCTCCCCCGTTCATGCTCTGTCTCTGTCTGTCCCAAAAATAAAAAAAAAAAAAAAAAAAAACGTTGAAAAAAAAAAATTAAAAGAAATATGAGTTTCTGAAGGTGACTAAGTATGCATGGCCAGACAAGCACAATTATCGTCTTCCAAAAATACATATTGGTGGGTCCAAAAAACTCCTTAATTACTTGCAAGTCTCTTGCAATTCCCTTTCTTTTTTCTCCAGATTAACAAATAAGATTATATAAAAAGTCCCATAATGGCTGAGTTACAGACTAAATTCCTATTTCCACACAACCGAGTCATTAGGTAACCTTAGAATAACCTGTAAAACAGCCCTAAACCTTGACTTGAATGATTCACATCATTATAAGAATTAAATGCAATCTAAAGTCATTACATTGTTTTTCCTTTCAAAACACCAATACTGAGGTCAATATTTCAATATCCTTGCTTTATCACTTCATATGCCATTAAAGTAAACGATGATCTGACTTCACCAATCTTTTTCTTACACAACAAAAAAACATCAGTAACAGTTTTTGATCATTACAAGCCTCGGATAGATGTGAGCTTTATTTGTAACCTACCAAATAAAACTTTCTATGTCTTGTTATTCATCCCTATCACTAGGCAGAAAAGAATTTGATATTTTATTCTTTGGAAGAAAAATAAATCATTGAAAAAATCATCCTAAATTTAAAAATGTATTTAACTCAAGGGGAAAAAAAGACCAAAAAATTAGAAATATAATTTTAATAAGGAAGTATCAGGAAGACTCAAGTACTTTTTTTTAATATAAAATGTTGAAAACAATGCTAATTCAGAAAAATGTTCTGTACTCAAAGGTAGTAACCATCTAGATTCTACACTTCAAAAGGATCTTGAATTCCAACAGCAGTAGCCCCAAGGAAATTAATGTATCACTCTCTTTCATCTTTCTGGTGTTAACAAATTTTTTCCTAATGCACTATTAAACTTTTAATGGAGGTACAGTCAGAGAGAACTGCCAACTTCTGTGAAAATTTGAGCATATGATGCTGTCATAAAGTTTCCATTTTGCTGAAGACAGAGTGGTTGCCAAGGGATTATGAACTGTGCCCTCATCAATACTAGAGATCTCACTTTCCAGATCACTGGATCCAGAGATATGGCCCACAGAGCATGATGAAGGTGAAGGAAACGGACTCAAGAATATTCTGGTTGACATCAAGACACTTTATCAGAGGAAAAGCCATCACCTCCATTACTTGCAAAAACAAGCACAAGAAAGAACATAATAAAGTACATGTTATACTTTAGAAATATAAAATATTAACCACTGACATATTGATCATAATCTTTAGTTTGATGGTACATGGAAAGCTGGCCAATCATGGAGAAATATTTTATGCTTTCTAGTATTGGTATATAGATGTTTCAGCTATGTATATGCCAACTAATGGTCCACATGTATGTATATGTGTTTATATATCAAGAATTAAACAAGTAGTTGGAAAACAAATCGTGCCCTTTACTTTTTCCTTTCAGAAAGCATTTTGTTTTGAACAAAGTCAAAATTCTAAATAAATATTTCATAATCTGAATATTCATTGATTTTTAAGGAAGTATTTTTGTTCATTACATTTGTCCAATTCTTTCCATATATAGGTTAGTATTGAGTTTCCCAATGATGTATTTATATTAAAGAATATAATAGTTCGGATTAATACCCCTTTAAAAATATGTTCTATATTCCATATATAAATATCCTCATTATAGTAAGCTCCATGTTTCAATCATCCTCATAAAGCACGAGAGAAAATAAGAAGACCTGAGAATTGAAGATATGATGTCATAATAATTTTAATAGGTCTTCCAATAGGGTTATAGTATTGCCTTGCTCTTAACATATGCACAGTGATTTAACAAGCCCAAAATTATATAGGAATTATCAGGAAAAAAATCAAAAGAGCAAATTCATCAAGCTTATCATTATAAATAAGCGAAGTAAATTCTTACAAAACTTACATTGGGATACAAATAATAATGAATATGAAAATGTTATAATTATATGGATTAACTTTACCTTTATTCTGAACTTCAAATATAACAAACACACTTCTCCTTAATTCTGGTGATGTAAGAGGCATGTTAGGAATAAAAAAACTGGGGTGCATGGGTGGCACAGCCGGTTAAGTGTCTGGCTTTGGCTCAGGTCATGATCTCATAGTTCATCAGTTTGAGCCCCATGTCAGGCTCTGAGCTGTCAGCACAGAGCCTGAAGCCTGCTTTGGATTCTGTCTCTCCCTCTCTCTCTCTGTCCCTCCCCCACTCATGCTCTGCCTCTCTGTCTCAAAAATAAATAAACATTTTTTTTAAAAGAATAAAAAAAACTGCTGCTAACATTTACTAGGAAGGATATTTTTCCACTTAGTGCCAGCTCATTTCTCAAGTAATTATCTTTCAGAACACACATTTTTGGTTCTCCTATTTTTACTAAACCTTTTTTTACTCAAAAAGAGAATAAATAGGTCAATAGGAGATGGTACACACATGTAAACCAATACTCGGTCTAGAGTTTCAAACAGATTTAGTAGAAGTAAATTTATCTACTGTGATCCTATAGGACGATCGAGGTTACACAGGTTACTGTAGACTTGAAAGAAGAAATGAAACTCACTAGCAAGGGGGCAAGGCACATAGGGAGGCATCTAAAAAAGTCCAAGTCCTCCACTCAAAATGTGATAACAACATTCTCTTCAGGAGAACTACTGAATGTCATCTAATCTATGGTGCCCTCAAGGCTAAAACACACCATTATTTTACGGACTACAAATAATTTTTTTAAGTTATCAATCATATTTGTAAAATAGCATAGATTTAATATGTATTCCTATTGCAGACATACTAAAGTGTAAAAAATATCAATCTCACAACCATTTATGTTGAGGCATAGAAAAGCAATGATTATTTGAAGAGCCTGAAGATGTAGATTTCATGTTTTCCAAAAGCAAAAATCACCACCAACAAAGTCTAGGTGGTTGCTGAGGGGTGTGTGTGTGTGTGTGTGTGTGTGTGTGGATGAAGGAGAGAAGACAAATCCAGAGAGTCTGAAGATGCAATTAAAAAGCAGAATAGGTCAACTTTCTTACACCACACACAAAAATAAACTCAAAATCGATGAAAGACCTCAATGTAACACAGGAAGCCATCAAAATCCTCAAGGAGAAATCAGGCAGAAACCTATTTGATCTTGGTCACAGCAACTTCCTACTCAACATGTCTCTGGTGGCAAAGGAAACAAAAGCAGAAATAAACTACTGGGAACTCATTAAAATAAAAAGCTTCCACACAGTGAAGGAAACAATCAGCACAACTAAAAGGCAACCAACAAAATGGTAGAAGATATTTGCAAACAACATATCAGATAAAGGGTTAGTATCCAAAATCTATAAAGAACTGATCAAACTCAATACCCAAAAAACAAATAATCTGGTGAAGAAATGGGCAAAAGACATGAATAGACACTTCTCCAAGGAAGACATCCAGATGGCCAACCGACACATGAAAAAATGCTCAACATCACTCATCATCAGGGAACTACAAATCAAAACCACAATAAGATATCACCTTACACCTGTCAGAATGGCTAACATTAAAAACTAAGGCAACAACAGATGTTGGCGAGGATGCGGAGAAAGAGATCTATTTTGCATCGTTGGTGGCAATGTAAGCTGGTGCAGCCACTCTGGCAAATAGTGTAAAGGTTCCTCAAAAAACTAAAAATAGAACTCCCCTACAACCCAGCAATGTACTACTAGGTATTTACCCAAGGGATACATGTGTGCTGTTTTGAAGGGACACATGTACCCCAATGTTTATAGCAGCACTTTCAACAATAGACAAAGTATGGAAGGAGCCCAAATGTCCATCAATGCATGAATGGATAAAGAAGATGTGATATATATATGGAATGGAGTATTACTCGGCAGTCAAAAAGAATGAAATCTTGCCATGTGCAACTACATGGATGGAACTGGAGGGTATTATGCTAAGTGAAATTAGTCAGAGAAAGACAAATATCATAGGACTTCACTCATATGAGGACTTTAAGAGACAAAACAGATGAACATAAGGGAAGGGAAACAAAAATAATATAAAAACAGGGAGGGGGACAAAACAGAAGAGACTCACAAATATGGAGAACAAACAGAGGGTTACTGGAGGGGGTATGGGAGGGGGGATGGGCTAAATGGGTAAGGGGCACTAAGGAATCTACTCCTAAAATCATTATGGCACTATATGCTAACTAATTTGGATGGAAATTTTTAAAAATATGCTAATTAATTTGGATGGAAATTTTTAAAAATGAAATAAAAAATTTTTTTAAATTAAAAAAAAAGCAGAATAGGACATTAGGATGATCTTGCACATTGAGTGCCATTACAAAGTACAAAGGGAATTAGGCATGGAGGCAACGATGTGATCTCATCTTTCTTATTGGGACTTGATACCCAAGCCAGGTTGGAACGTCTGGCCTAGATTTCTGTACCAGAACAGGCTGGAATGTCTGGCCTAGGTTTAATAATCCCCACAGTCTAGCAGGAGTCTCTAATTGCAGAGCGAAACACAAACAGAAGTACAGGAGGTTACCATCCTGAGGACTGTCTCAATTTATGTTTGGCCAGCTGCTCATGATCTTTGTTAAGACCTCAAAGAAAATGTACGTGGTGAGGTGCTATAGAAACTGTATATCACTAGGTGCAGAAATTCCATCATATGGTAAATTTTTAAGTAAACATTATATCAAAGTGTGAGTAATAAAATCTTTTCTCTTTAATATTCATTCAAAGTTCCCACTGACCTTAAAGTAGAATTAAGTACAGCACAACTGTCCTGAGAGAATTAATCATTTCTTTATCACCAGTCAGGAATCATTTTCCCAAATGCCAAGTCTTGCCCTCTAATAATTCACTTTTACCTTCTGTGGATCCTTGGTTGTGTGCCCAAGCCCTCTCCCTGACCTCAGCAGAACAAGTTGGCTGCAGTGCAGGCTGTCCTTGAAGACCACCTGGGAGCCTCAGATGGTGCTCAGTGCAGCAGCCTGTCGGAAACGGGCTACTGCCAGCGCGGAGCAGGAAACACCTGCGCCTCACAGTCTGCACTGGCCACTCTTCCACTCCCAAGGATCTTTTCAGATACAGGTCAAGTCTTTCTCCAATGGCAATTTAGGGACAGGTATTCCTCAGTTCATCTTGTCCCCACTGCAACATCAATGCTGAGTAAGGACTTGGGAAATGGGGAAGGATAAGAGAAATTAGAAGAGGAGTTGAGTTTCCTTTAATTCCCAAATGCCATTTATCTGACCAGGATTTTGTTCTCAGACCCTACAACAACAAGTGTCCTACTTGTTATAAAGGTGCTCCAAACACACACACACACACACACACACACACACACACACACACACACACACACACCACATAAACAATTTATTGTTTAAACAATGAGTTCATTAAGATTCAGCAACCAATCCCACCAAGATTTGTGGAATTTTCAGTTTCTACTATGCTGGATGCTAGGGCTCCAGGCACGATCCCTGCTTCATGTTCTAAAGGGAAAGACAAAACACAGCTTTTTATATTTAATAAAATGTAGAGAAAATAAGGAAATACTTAAATAAAATTGCTTGCTCTCTCAAATCACACTTTTAGAAGATCTTTCAAGGAAGACCTGCCATCTATAAGTAAAAATAGAGCTCCTAAATGGGAGATGCTTCTAGTTTTCTAAACCTGGTTTAAAACTTATGCTTCACTTTTCTTGGTTAACTTTACCCCCAGTTGCTGTTTGGCTTAATATACAATCGATACAGTATACTTCAGTTTTTAAATATCTGGAAAATATTTACTGTTTCAGAAAGAGTTTAAGATTTTCTTTCATATCCTTCCCCTGAATTGATTTAAGAAAAAAAAATATGGTTTTGATGACTGTTTTTGCAATTCGTAGCACAATGAGATCTCAGTAAACTGCAACTGACCAGTGATTCTGCTAGATAGTCATATTTTACCAACTATGGCAACACTTAACTAGTGGTTTCTCCTTTACATGTAAGAATGTTTTTTTTCCAAATCCTTTATCTTTATTAGCATAGTTGAAATAAAGAGCCCTAATTAGAAATCTGTTTTTTGAGATACCTATGTTATATGTAGTTATACTTACTTGTATCAAAAATATGAAGGCTCAACACCTATTTCATTTTTTGGTTGTTATTACTTAAATGATATTAGTAAATGACAATGTCTAAAACTAAATCACCTTGGAGTTCAGAATTTTCTTTTTTATCTTTAAGAACAGAAGTGTGAGTAAGGTACAGTGCCAGGTTTTTGGAGTTATTTATACACGCATTAAAATTCAGTTGTATGTTCTAAACCTGACTGGTTAACCTTAAGGTATTTATGAGTCCATTATGAAAAACCACAGTATTTTAATATACTTCCCCAAAAGTGATTATTCCATTTTAACTACTACCAAAGGAAAAAACAAATGTCTGTTTTTTTCCAGTTTTGTTTTTGTTTTTGTTTTTTTGCTTTTGGTGCATAGTATAAAAATAACTAGAAAGTAGAAAGCATAATTTAATAAATTACAAATTGTGAATTGTCATTCACAAAGTAATTCTAGCTGATTTAAGTTTATTTATTTATTTTGAGAGACAGAGAGAGAGCATGTGTGTGAGCAGGGGTGGGGCAGAGAGAGAGAAAAAGAATCCCAAGCAGGATCCTCACTGTCCAGAGCCCAATGCATGGCTGGATCTCACCAACCATGAGATCTTGACATGAGCCAAAATTGAGTCAGTTGCTTAACCAACTCAGCCACCCAAGCATCCCTCTAATTAATTTCTTTAAATTAATAATAAGCACATTAAGATACTGGAGCATTTGAAAAATTGGAGTCAAGAGACCAAAGGCCTGGATTCCAAATCATGTTCCACCACCTAATGGTGGTAACACTTAAATATGCCACATACATCTCGTTATATAGGTCAGTTCCTTCATTCATAAACGGAGGCTGATAGTACCCCCTTATAAAATCAGTATATCATAAAACATTTACTGAGAGCTTACTATGTGTTATTAACCCTTTTAAGCACTTTGGATGACTTAACTCAATCCTCACAATTATCCCAAAAGAAGGTACTACTACTATTACCTCTATTTTATCACTGAGGAACTAAAGTCCTTGAAAAGTTAAGTGGCCCACCTCAGGGCACCAAGGATCCTCTCCCATAGCTCTATCCCAGAGAACAGGATTACAAGGTCACAGCCATAAACTCTGTTTAGAGTGCAAAGTAAGGAAATGAAATCAGCTTAACTGGATTCTCAATCATCAATAACATGACCTTGGATAAATGATAGCTTACTCTTTACTGAAAAGAATTTTCACAAAGCATAATCCCCCTTTTCCTGTTGATAAAAGCCACAAAGCAAATGCATGACACTAGGTGCTCTAAAAGGTAGAATGTAATTTCCATCATTATTTTCAAAAATGTTTGTTTAGTGGTGAAAAGCCGCAACTAAGAAAGATATTATCAAATCCATACTATAGAAACAATTTTTCATTCATACTCTGCCTCATATTTTTATGCCTATGAATAGAAAATGATTAAAATGATTAACAGGGAATAGAAACTCTGAAGGTATGAAAGAGTATTATTCATTTTGTGATTAAGAGGTAATCACTTAGACAATATATGTTATTCGCCAAAAAAATAGAAATCCCAGAAATAAACTTCTCCAGCCCAAATATTCTCCTTTTCTCCTTTGGTTTTATCAGTTGCTAGGACATACCCTGAAGATTTCTATATGATGGCATATTCTAGTCTTAACCAAAGAGAGGATTTGTCCACAGTCTCTAAAATCCTTTTAGGATATACCCAGAAAGCAACATAGAACAGGGTGAAAAGCATGTAGCACCTGCCATAGACTAAGAGCTCGCTTTGTATTTGCAATGCTGAACTTGACTCCTTCCAACATCCCAGACTTTTAATTCTGTATTCATATATTTTCCTTCAGGTCTCAAGACTAGAAATTTGCCTTTCTGAATATACCACTAGGTCTTTCTGAAGAGCCTACTTTCTTTCCCCCATATCCCAATATATACATAGAGCCTAATAATTTATCTAATTCTGTTGAGAGGCATGGATTCTTGAGAACTGTTTCAGCTTCAGTGTAAACAATAAAAAAAGACAGCCCTGGGTCAATTGTGATATGAGAAGTAGTGGATTTGGATGAGAGATGTTAAATCAAAACCACTGCTGTCAAGATATAATCCCTAAAGAGTAAGAGAAGAAACATTTGTTTATCATTTATGTCCTGATATTTTGAGAGTTTTCTTTTAGAAAGTCTGGATAGATCCAGAAGTACACTGAAAATATCTCTGTGCTGATTCCCTGTTTCAAGCACCTTTATTTTCTATCTATTCTGATTTCCCTCTTGGGTAGGATATACTTAATTCCCCAAATTAAGACTTATATACCCACAATGCCACTTTCAAATAAGAGCAGAAGAATTTGAGCTACTATGGTCAGCACCAGAATGAAAGAAAGAAAATCATGACCATTAGACAGAGACCTGGTCTCTTCCCAAAATGAAGAAATGTGAAAATATGAGAGAACCTGAGAAATAAACTTCATGAATTCGCTTTGCCCAAAAAGGATATATTCTACATAGTGATAGAAAATACTAGCAAACAGGAGCACCTGGGTATCTCAGTCGGTTAAGCATCTAACTTCAGCTCAGGTCATGATCTCCCAGTTGGTGAGTTCGAGCCCCACATAGGGCTCTGTGTGGACAGCTCAGAGCGTGGAGCCCGCTTCAGATTCTGTGTTTTCCTCTCTCTCTGCCCCTCTCCTGCTCACTGGCTCGCTCTTTCTCTTTCTTAAAAATAAACAAACAATAAAAAAAATTTAAAAACAAAGAAAATATTATCAAACAAATTGAGGAACTTACTATATCCAGTGGTATATTTTGCCATTCAAAACCTTTGGCTAAAAACTCCAGATAACTGTTTATAAATAACATTAAGAGAAAATATATATTACAAATGATATCAAAATAGATGTGCCTACAGTGTTAATAGTTGTTTCTTAATGTGCTTTCTCTTAAAAATATTGTGATTAAAGCAGCTTAAAACTAATCCCCTTTCACTGATCTTGGAAGAGGATTTTTAGCAAGTAATTCTATTTAAATTACTATAGAGAATTAATCCCTTTCATTGCTTAAGGCAAAAGAGAAATCAGAGAAAAACAAAGAATATAAACTGGGGTTGAGATAGTTACATTGAATTCTTTCTTTCTTAATTGAAAAAGAATTGAATGAAGTATTTTCTAAATCCTTCCTCTATATTTATTTTGCTTTCTTCTCAGGGAATAAAAGTCATGTTTTACAAGGCAGATATAAAATACTAGTTTTGTGCCTAAGTGAAATTTTATGATCATTTCCAGAATACATAAAACTAAGATTCTTGTGTCAGTCAAAATGAAAGGTAATAGAAGAACATGAGAAAATTTTCCCTATTCTGAGTTCAGGAGAACATCCTACATTGTGGTTATCTCTCTGTTTGGGAAAATTTTACCTTGTACAGACTAATTACTGAAGTTTACATATTACCTATTGGGATGAGCACTGGGTGTTGTATGGAAACCAATTTGACAATAAATCTCATATTTAAAAAAAAAGTTTACATGCTATTTTCTCAATTCTAAGACTCTTTAGGAAACAATTTTAAAAACTTTAATTGATAAGGAAAAAAATGAGTTCTCATGGTCCAAGATGGTAATTATCAACATGTCAAGCAACAGAAAAGAAGAAGGGATGGAAAAGAGGCCAATGACATATATGCATTATCTTTAATCAAGTTTAATTACCACATTTCTGTTTAAGTATCATTAGCCAGAACCTAGTTAGAGAGCCATATAAAACAGCAAGGTAAACTGGGAAATGCAGTCAAGTTTCAGTTATACAGAGGGAAAAACTAGGGATTTGGACAATGAAAGAAGAAACAGTTATCAATGGGAAACCAGCAGGCTCTGATACACTCTGCCTCTTTAGCCCCCTTAGATTCATTTCTCCCATATGTAGAACACACTCTGCCTCTCCCCAAGAAACCCAGTGCCCAAGTCCTATCCAGTTTCAGCATCCATCTCAAAGTCCAGGATATATGGGTGGTATGATGAATCCAGTCTGGATATGGTAAGTCATGGTCTGAGAACGTACAAAATAAAACACAAATTATATGCCTCCTCACAAATTATTTGCCCTTTAACCCCAATGGTAAAACAGGAATGGGATTTCTCATTAGGAAACAAGGGAAATTAGGAGTATAGAGCCATCACCCATCCTTTGCAATTATCAAAATTTGCTGACCAAGAATTATGAAGACTCCCTTCTCTAAAACCACAGTAAGTTCCTTGAGTAAGTAACTTGACAACCCTGGTTTTGCTTTCTGGAGGCAACATCCTTGTCCACTGTCTTGGCCCTCACTTCTCCCCTTGGGGAGCTCTACTCTGCTATAGTTCATTCCAGGTTCACATGTAAGGTAGGCACTGGGATTTGACCTTTGGGTGGCTGTATAGATTTCATAGCCTACTGGTACAGTTTAATGGGCCTGAAGATTTCATTAGAGATTGGACAATTATGGGCTTTTGCTTTTTTTAAAAAAAATTTTAATGTTTATTTTGAGAGAGAGAGAGAGAGAGAGAGAGAGAGAGAGAGAGAGAGACCATGAGTGAGGAAGGGGTAGAGAGAGAGGGAAACACAGAATTCAAAGTAGGCTCCAGGCTCAGTGCTGTCAGCACAGAGCCCAATGCAGGGCTCAAACCCAAAAACCATGAGATCATGACCTGAGCAGAAGTTGGATGCTTAACTGACTAAGCCATCCAGGTGCCCCTACGCTTTTGCTTTTATTGATTTGGATGGAGATGTGCAATGATCAGTATTTACAATTCACTCAAAGAATATTCACTTCCAGTCAGCTGCAAGTGCAAACTACATCTTGTTTATTTTTGAATACAAATTCTTATCAAGGCATAGATTTTAAGGCTAACGAGTCTGGCTTTTAATTATTAGGTTCTAGCCCTACCCATCCCTCTCCCTTTCATTGCTAGACCATGAAGGTGCTACCTTGGGGACATTTAAAAAATAGGTATATGAGTCCACTCAGGCTACCATAACAAAGTACTGCAGACTGGATATCTTTATCAACAAATATTTATTTTCTCCAAAGTCCGGAGTCTGGGAGTCCAAGATCAAGATGCCAGTAGAATTGTTTTGTGATGAGACCTCTATCTTCCTGGCTTGAAGACAGCCATCTTCTCACCTTACCCTTACATTGCCTGTCTTCTGTGCCCATGTGGAGAGACAGCTGTTTCTCATCCTCTCTTATAAGGACATCAGTCCTATAAGATAAGGATCTCAACCATATGACCTCATTTAACCTCAATTACCTCCTTCAAGACCCTATCTCCAAATACAGTCACATTGGGTATTAGGTCTTCAACATATGAATTTGGAGGAAACAATTCAGTCCATAACAGTTGAGAGAAAAGACAAGACCTTTGAGCTGATTTTTGTCATTAGTTTGCTGTCATAGTTGGCTTGGAAATTGTTTTATATCCTGATAAAAATTACTAATTTTTGGGTTATAGAAATAATTGGCTATTTTAATCCCATAAGATCTTAAGTTACCAACCTCTCAGTTTGCATTCCAGCTGGAGGCAGAGATGGTTGAGCTTAGAAGAACAATATTTCCTCTATATCTACTTGTACCTTGGCCAACTCTACCCTAAGTAAACAGCTCACTTCTATGGCTTCTTGAAATCAACAAAAAGAACCCCTACATTTTAAACTATTCTTACCATTTTCCATAAGGCTTTGAGGATTAGCAGGCCGACAGACTGCCTTACAAGAGACTTTGGAGATGGTTTTCCCAAATGTTTGCCGTGACATAACAGGGGTCACCAGCTTTCCAACCTGTAATGAATTCTTGTTACCTGGCTATTTACACTAATCCAACACTACATGTTAATTGCGGCATCCCATTTCTGATAAGAAAATTTGCATTAGTTAAGATTAACGTTAAAAGTGACAGAAAACCCAAAATAATATATGAAACAAGGTGGCAGTTTATTTCATTCTCATTTGAACTCTTGGTGTATAGTCCAGGACTTGCTGAGTACTCCACAGGGTCTAAGTCCTAGACTCCTTCTATTTTATGGTCATTGAATCTTGATGTTCTAGATTTTGTTTATTGACATCTGGAGTACATTCCCACATCCCTATCACAATGGCTAGAGAACACATGAGCATACTTTCCAGACTCCCTCACAGCTAGGGTTCCAGACAGAAGGTTGGTTGTCAATGAGATGCATAAATCATGAAAGATTTGGAAAGTAGGGAGGGAGAGGGTATGCTACAACAATGGATACAGTGATGGCTCTCAAAGAGTTTCCAAGAGATGTGAGTGTTTGCAGAAGCCATATTTGAAACACAACTTTTTAATAGTGTAAGGCTGCCAAAGAGACCACAGTAGCCTGACCTCTGCCTCACAGGCTTAAAACCAATTGTCCTGTGGCGGTTCTCTGACTTCCACTTTGCCACTCCTCATTATTATTTTGTAAGCACTTAATTCACTGTATTGAGTCTTCTTCTGCTTTAGATACTGAGAGTGGTTTCTACTTCCCAGCCTGAACTCTGGCTAGTATGTCTACTGTCTTGTTCTCATCCACATGCTTGAAGCTGAAGCTGACTCACCGCTCTGACGTCTATATTTCCATCTGAAAAGAGGAGGGAAAGGCAATAATAGAGGACCAGCAGTTTCCTCTTAGGGCATGACCTCAAAGTAGCACACATCGCTTCCTCTAATGCTCCATTGGTCAGAGTCACATTGTCATGTCAAGCTGCAAAGTAGGCCAGGAGAGTAGACACCAGCAGGGCAAACATATGATCAGCTAAAACTCAGGGAGTTTAACTGATGAAAGGAATAAGAGGAGAATTGGATATTGGGGGATAATTAGCAGTCTCTACCACAGACCCACTCAATACATCACCTTTCAGCAACAAAGCAATCATGAGTTTTAATTAAAGGAAAGGTATTGAAACGAGAGTAAAAGGAGCTAGAGCCAAAACCAGACAATGCTCAGTGTCATCATTTCAGTAGTACCCAACCACAGCCCAAGAAGAAAAGGCCATTTTGTCATAATTTAATTCTAACAACAAAACTTACTTAAATTATTGAATTCCTTTGCTCTCATTCTGGTCCATTGAGATCTACCACAGCCTTCTTCACACACACTCAGGTGGCATTCATAAAAAAAAGTACATTTCAGTTTTCAGCTCTGTGTTAGACCAGCTTCCTTTATGTCCTCAGAGCATGAATTCATCAAGGTCTTTGTTATTTGAGGCAGAAAATTCAGTACCACATACATTCAGATACTTTATTTTTTAAGAGATTTTTATTATGACCCTTAATCATAACCTTTATTATTTCTTTTGTGTGGCCTCTCTTTTCAAATTATTCTGTTAGAAAAAGTCAGGCCCCAATTAGGAGGCATTTTCTTTGCTTCAGAGAAGGTGGTGGCATTTTCAAAGCTCTAAGCTTAGTGCTTTAAAGAGTTTGGACAGAAAGCAGTACTTGAATCCTATAATTATACTGTGTTTTGGAGCACCGATTATGACAGGTGTGCAAGCAGGACCAAGTAATGAGAGAGTTGACAAAACAGTTGAGTTGTCATGTAATTCACTGGTCAAAAGCTAATCATTAATAGTAATAACAATGGGTCTTTAGGAGAACTAGAACTTCAATTCTGGCTCAAAGTAATTTTTCCAATCAGAATTTCAAGCACATTTTAATATACTAGCTGCAATGTTTTGTCCATTCTTTTGGCTTTCCTTTCACTCAAAAAAATGTAACATATAACGCCACATTTCTTGCCACACAACAGATGATACTGTAGAACTTTAAAGACCTCCTTGTTCAGCCTCCTATTCAAGAAAGAATTTTACCTGTAACGACTACTGTTCTACATACCTGGTCAAACACCACTGCTCCCCTCCCCACAACAAATGATGCCTCAGCTTGCTGTCTGTAAACCTGGAATAATAGAACCTACTCCAAAGAGTTGTCAAGGGTATTCATTCATTAGGTAATATTTGTAAAACCCTTAGAACAAGGCCTGGAGAATATTGAATGCTAAAGTGTTTCTTAAACCAAAACAAACTACCTAAGAGAAAGAATTCCTTGTGGCACCTGTGTGGCTCAGTTGGTTAAGCATCCAACTTCAGCTCAGGTCATGACCTCATGGCTGGTGGGTTTGAGCCCCGCCTCAGCCTCTGTGCTGATAGCTCAGAACCTGGAGACTGCTTCAGATTCCATGTCTCCCTCTCTGTCTGCCTCTGGCCCACCCACGCTCTGTCTCTCTCTCTCTCTCAAAAATGAGTAAACATTAATTTTTTTTAAGAGAAAGAACTCCACATCCAAGGGAATAGCACTTAGAAAGGGAGTCACTATACCATTTACAGAGCTCTGTGGGGAATATCTTTCTGAGGCACTCAATTTGATTTTCCCTCTTCTTAGCAGCACAGGCTATCTAACCCTTTGATGTTCCATGCATCAACCACTGCAATAGCCGTTTCTATTTCCCGAAGACCAAAATTAACTCACACATGCACAAGATAATATCTACAAGGAGTAGAAGCAGTTGATGAGTTCTCAAAAGAATTTAGGAATTGATATTAGTTCATTTTCAATAGGTTTTTCACCGATCTTCAACTCATTCTGAAATCCTAACAATTCTCCATTCAAATCCACTCAAAATAAAAGGCCAAGTGCTTACTAAACCCTACAAAATATGGCCCCTGAAATATTCTGACTTCTCTAACTAGGCTCCGCTGCCCCATCTGTCCCTCTCACCCATCCCACTATTATTTCTTGAACCACAATGAGCTCCTTGGCGTGCTCCAATTCATCAGTTACACCCCCACCTCAAGACTTTTGCTTTTGTTCTTCCCTCCTTTTAAGCACTCCTGCATGGCACACTCCCTCACCTTCTTCAACTCTGCTTACAATGAGGTCCTGTCTGCCCCCCCCCACCATATAATACAGAATCAGCCTATCCCAATCCCCATGCCCAGCATGCCTTATTCCTCTTACCATACCATATTTTCTTCTAAAGCAATTATCATCAGACATACTATATATTGCTTCCTATGTGTTCACTTTCTGTACAACCATCCCTATACTCTGCTTCACAGCAGGATCTAAGCTTCATGAGGAAAAGAACTCTGGTTATTAGTGTATCTTATGCACAGCAAGTAAAAGAATTCCTAGGACATTGTAGGTGCCTAATAACATGTGTTGAATGAGTAAGTAGGTGAATAAATAACTATATACCACATATATTTGCAAAATACATGGCATAGTTACCTGATTCAGTTTTTGTTTTCATTGTATTAATCCTGCTGTGTGAACAAAGTTCCCAATTTTCCCAGTTTGGGCAGTGGTCCCCAATATGTCATAAGCTCCTTGAATCATCACTCTCGGAACTAACCTAAACTGTATCCATGAGGTTTTTAGTCTCCAGTGCATCCAAAACTCACCTGGGACCTCTCTCTTATATAACACTTCAAACCATTCTGATGTATTCTGTATTCTGTATTCTGTATTTTGACAAAGGCTACACTATATACTTAAGACAAAGAATGTCTAAAGGAAAAAAGATATAATCTATTGGGAAAGAAAAAATGGCATTGACTTTATGTTTGTATCCTCATTCTAGCATAGCATCTGGAAAAAATGCACACTCAAATTTTCATATAAAAGCCAGTACACAAGTATTCAGGGCTGTGCTAGTGTAAAATATCCATCATTAGTCACTTGTGACTCTTTCAATTTAAATTAAAATTAACATTCAAAATTAAGTTCCTTAGTTGTACTGTTTAGAATTTAAGTACACAAAAGCCACATATAGTTAGTGACCACTGTATAGCTCAAATATACATTTCCATCATACTAGAAAGTTCTATTGGACAGCATTGAACTAAAAGATAAGGTGACCAATTATTGCCACATAGCCTAATGTAGACATAGCAGGGTTCCCATGCTCATCTCCAGTCACTAGTTATATGGGACATTAGTCAGGTTACATGACTTCACTGAGGGTGTTTCCTGAATTGTTACAACGATTATGTCAGAATTTGTATTTAAAATATTTAGCCTAGTGTCTAGTACATGATAATCAATATTTGCTATTATTATTGAGAGCTAAAACAGCCAGAGACTGTATATGAGACATGAACTATACTTTGAAGTCTGTACAAGATTGAATTATACAACCATAAACGCACAATGTGGACGTGTGCCCAGAAGACAGAGTTAAGCATCCAAGTCTTGATTTCAGTTCAGTTTACGATCTCATTTGTGGGTTCGAGCCCCACGTCAGGCTCTGCTCTGACAGCACAGAGCCTGCTTGAGATTCTCTCTCTCCCTCTCTCTCTGCCCCTCCCCCATTCATGCTTGCTCTCTCTTGCTCTCAAAGTAAGTGTTTTTTTAAAAAATGCACAATGTCGAGGCAGTTAGAATAAAGGCTAGAACACGAAGAACCTTCAGTGGATCATGGTAAGCCACTGCCAATCCTCACAGTCTTACCACAAAGTGACTCATTTTCTTCTAAAATAGAGTCAATCATTGGGGAGAAAGTTAAGTTTCTTTCTAGCAAATTATGTATGATTTGGGAAAGGACTGAAAGTTCAGAAAAAAAGATGGCAGTGACTCTCTGGTACACTGTCATTTGTGAAGCACCCAGAAGCCTGGAAGAAAACAGAGTTCCGTTCAGCCTCTCTTAGTCATGGAATAAGTAAAATCTGGTTCTAGTCCTGATAAACATCAGGTGGTGCACAACACCACTGTCAAATGTTCTCCAAAAAATGAGTTTAGAAACTGAACCGTCTGTAGAGAAGTTTGAGAAAGATCCATTATATTTATTCAACAAACATTCACCCAATGCCTATTATGTGCTGTTAGCCTTCTACGTATGTGGGGTAATACATCAGTGAAGAAAACCAAAACCTCTGCCCTCATTGAGCCCACATTCTAGCAATTCTACTTAGTTCCACTTTTTAATGAAGTTACAATTACTAAAGTATAATTAGTTTATTTATAAAGTAAAAATGACTAAGATTTAAGAAACTAATAAGGTTTAAAATAGCAAATATATTTAAAGATGTTCTTAGTGGGGCGCCTGGGTGGCGCAGTCGGTTAAGCGTCCGACTTCAGCCAGGTCACGATCTCGCGGTCCGTGAGTTCGAGCCCCGCGTCAGGCTCTGGGCTGATGGCTCGGAGCCTGGAGCCTGTTTCCGATGCTGTGTCTCCCTCTCTGTCTGCCCCTCCCCCGTTCATGCTCTGTCTCTCTCTGTCCCAAAAATAAAAATAAACGTTGAAAAAAAAAAAAAATTAAAAAAAAAAAAAAAGATGTTCTTAGTAATTGCAAAAGAGGAAAATATAAAAAACATTCTGATTGCATTTACATGTAGCAGTTATTTAAGAATTGATACCTTAAAGAATATTATTAGACTACTTTCCTTAAAAATGGAAAATATTAAAGATTAAAATAACTTGATCCTCATCTGATAGCAATGAACAACAAAAAATAATAAAAGCTCAAAAGATAGAATTTTTATTTTGATGCATAAATTGAGGAAATTAGATAATCCTCTGCATTGTTTTTTCATGAAAGTAATAATAGAGTTATCATTTTGAATTTCCCCTGACCTTGTGCTTTTTGGGTACTTAGAATAATTTAAGAAAAGTATAATTATTCAAGTAAATAATATCTTAGATTATTCTACTATATGCAACTCTATCACCCCAATTATAATTATTTCCACATTTTTATTTTATCCTGGGACAAAATAATTCTACACAAATTCTGGGACAAAAAAGTATTTAGAATGATTATAGGAAAATAGAAATCAATTATATCCATATGTTCAGTATTATAACCGATTGTATATCAGATGTAGAATATGAACTCTACTTATATATATACATTTCCGGACTGAAAGATTCTTTAGAGATTTCATTAGCTTTTAATTTGACCTTCTCCTGTAAGCTGCTCAAATCCAGGGCAAATTATGAGCTACTGATACATGATGCTGTGTAACATCCATCCCCAAATCACAATGGCATGAAACAAGCATGTATTTATCACTCCCGGATTTACAGGTCACCTATGAGAGCTCTACCCCATGTGTCTCTTACCTTCGTCTCGGGCTAGCAGGCCAGCAAGTCATGTTCTTCCCTTGGTGGTGGCACAAGCTCCAGAGAGCAAGCCAGCACAGGGCAACCTATCTGCTAACATCCTGTAAGCCAAGGCAACGGCTAAGTCAACTCTGTGCCCCTTGAAGTGGAGGCAGGGAAACAAAGTTCCTTGGTTAAAGATGTAGATACAGAAAAAAGTGATGATCCAGCATCAATAATTCAATCTACCAAGATTAGATACAGAATGTAGTAGGAATATGATGAAATAGGCATAGGCTCCACTTCTGCAGTAGTTTCACATACTCTGTTTCAAGACAACTTCAACAATCTCAAAGATATTTGTGATGAGGACAACTTGGTAAGAGGGGAAGTATATAAATTACTATGAATTTATCACATATCAGAAACATATCTTCACATAATGACAATTATACTTTTTAAAATAAACTATTTTGCCTTCACAGCTATAAGTTTTTATTATTGTTAAAAGTCAAAGTGGCTACATGATGGTTTTGAAAAGGTCACTTACAACTTCAGTGTTCAATATAGGCCAGACATTGAAAAGTTAAAAAATAATCTCAAGTTCTCATTAGAAAGAAAGAAAGAAAGAAAGAAAGAAAGAAAGAAAGAAAGAAAGAAAGAAAAGCTGTAGTAACCAAAGTAAATAGATATGGACCGGACACAACCATTAATTGTTTCTAAAACTTTCTAGTTTTTTTCCCAAGGAAACACATTAGGTCTGATTCTATCCATCATTTTTGAAATGGTATCAAGAACAAATTTCCTAAGAATCCAGCAGGAAAATGTTTCTGTTCTCTCTGGTTTGAAAAGAATGTGTGTGTGTGTGTGTGTTTGTGTGTCAGAATTAGAACATCCAAACCAAACGTCACCTTCAAAACTAGGCACAAGAAGCTCTATACTTATTTTGCAGTGCACTGCGTACCAAAACAGTTTTGTAATTCCTTATTCAGATTTTCTGTCTGCGCCAGTAGCATGTTCTATTCAATGTCCCTAGTTAGCTTTCTTTTCAAATTGAATTTGGATTCAATTTTTTATGTAGCCCAAATAATTCAGAGCCAATTCTGACCACAGAATAGTAAAGCAGTTGTTGTTATGGAACTCAAAAAGCTAATTGAAAACGACTTCCTAAGTAGACTATCTCGGAATATATCGCTTACTAAATGTATGGATTACGGTGGGTTTAGTTAGAAATCTGTTGCACACAAATAAAAAAAACTGTCTCGCATAGCCAAAACAAATTTTTTAAAGAATTTATTTGAAGGGTATCATGGAGCTGTCAGAATCAACATAAAGATTGGAGAATCAGCCCAGAAATTCGGCAGGAACCAGAGACAGCTAGACCATAGGTGAAAACCATGGACACAGACCAAGAGTCAGCTACTGCCTCCATTGCTGGCCACCCTGTCCTATACTACAAATGTCCTGAGTGCTCAGTACTGTCCCTGATCAACATTTCTGCCAGTGGACTGTTCAGACGATATAACTAAAAACTATTCCTTTCTCCTTGTGTCTCTTGCTCCCAATTTTGGTCCCAGATTGGAGCATCCATTTAGCTAAGCCAGGCGCTAGGCAGTGCAGGGGGTAGTTTCTGGCTCACTTGACTTATTGAGAGGAAGAAAAGACCTGGAGAAAATAAAAAAAGAACAGATGCCCTTTCCTTTAGTCCGCTCTCTCATATCCTACAACTTCGATTGGCTAGAATTCAGTAAAATTCATGTGAAGTACATGTGATCGACGGCTTTTTTTTTTATACACTGAATTTCAGGACTAAATGAGTTTAACTGAATAGAAAGTCTTTTGATATAAAATAATATCCTCACATCAGGTGAATAAGTAAAAATTAAAACCAGGAGATTAGATTTCCTTTTGTAAACAATTAAGTGTGGACTATTCTAAGCTGCCTTCCTCATTTTCTCAAGAAAATAATGAGAATCCTTTCTTCAGTCTTCACACTCATGATTATTTCCATCACAATTATCAGTGCATCACTAGACTTCACTGTATTTGTGATCCATTTTGTAGCCAGACTACCAAAATGTAACATGGTTAGTATTGCTCACATGAAAACAATGGCCCCTAAATCTATTAAACCAACATTTGCATTGCTGCTCTCTATTTCTATGAATAGAATGCAAGATGAATTATCTTAGTTTCAAGAAAATAAATTCAGCAAACTTTTCCACGCAAACAAAATACAGTTATACTCAAAAAAAAGTATTTACTAGAAAGATCAGACATACATGCATCAACTTGTGTGTGAAAGACAGAAAGAGGCCACAAAGAATGCTTTGTTAACAGAATGTATCCGTTTGTTCAACAGCCCTTTGCCAATTTTTCTAAGCAGTGAATATACTGATTGGATGACAGGTCTTTCTTAAAACCATCTGCTCTTCTGAGTCAATCCTGTGGGGAATAGTTTATACTAAATTTGTCACACCACACCTCATTTCCAAGTCAAGAGAGTGACAGCAGAATTCCAACTCTTTTGCTTATTCTATCTAACATAGAGATAAATGTAGCCCAGCTAGTAAGTCTTAAAGTTTGGGGACCACAATATGGTGGCTGATTTCTCAAGGATGTGGCCCAGACAACCTGACCAAGACACCTACTAACAGTCATTCTAACAGATGCCTTTCTTGACAATAAAACCCTTTCCTATTGCCTAAAATTTTTATTTTTTGAGAACACTATGAGTAAGTAAGCTTTTGGGGAACTCACTTTGTCTCTTCCATGTGCAATAGAGGAATAGATAAAAAAGATAAAGTTTTGCTGCAGACATAATACTATCTAAGCTATATTCACGAGATTTTGGGGGTAGAAGTTACTCAAGTTCAGTGTAAATGATCTTAAGGCATAGAATTTATTGGAGGGCAGTAGAGTACTTCATATAACACCAAGTCAAGGGAAGAGCAAAGTTAAAGTTGGACCCCAGGTAGTATTAGAACAGCGCCTTGAGTATCATTAGGACTCATTCTGTTTCTCTCCCCTCTGCTTCAACCATGGCTTCATTTTTCTTTCTTGCAACAGATTAACTTTTTCTAGACACTAGAAAAATGGCCAGCAATAGCTCTGAACTTCATATACAACATTTCATTAATTCTAAGGTATAAATATTTTCACTTGTTAACATTTCCAAGTCCCAGATGTATATTATAGTTACTAGCAACAGTTGTGATGCAGTAACTGGCTTACTCAGGTTCATCACTGCCAGGCAGTAACTGTAATATAGTGATTATTGACTGCTTATATGTATCAAAATATGCAAAATGAGAGTCCACGGTGGCTTGAAAGAAAAAAGCTACAGACAGTTTTCTGACTCTCAAGAAACATTGAATCACCATTGCTTGTGATAACACTGGATAATGTATGGGACAAAAAAAAAAAAAAAAACAGATACCAACAACTCTGTCAAAAAGTGATCCAAAAGAGTCAGCTTGAATGGAAAGAATTATTAGCATTCCCTTAACCATTTCACTTATATTTTTCTTTTTATATAGATATAAGAGTAATATATTATTTTAAAAATCAGTATATTAAAAAGACTAAAATAGTTCTTCAGTGAGTGTAAAACAAATGCATCATAGTTAAACAGCATTTTTTTTCTCAGCTTTAAATAAAATAATGCTACATCTTACAAACAAGGGCACCTCAAATTCAATGAGATAAAGTGTAACATTAGTTTCAGGAATACAATTTAGCGATTCAAATACAACACCCAGTATCCCTCACAAGTGTCCTCCTTTCTATCACCCATTTAACCCCTCTCCCCACTCACCTCTCCTCCAACATCTCTCAGTTTGTCCTCTATGTTTAAGAGTCTGTTTTATGGTTTGTGTCTCTCTTTCCCCACCCTCCGCCCATGTTCATCTGTTTTGTTTCTTAAATTCTATATATGAATGAAATCACAAAGTTCCATTTTAATGGGTTGTTATGTAATATAATCAAATCAGCCATTTGATAATCTAAACACACCACTATGAACTCCAAAATAATGACCTTTCCAGGGCCAAACTCCTCCTATCCTATCTCCTCCTATAATTTTTTTTTTTTTTAGAGTAAAGCTGTACCTTGAACTTATTTTTTGAGTAATTACATTGTTCTGTCTGTTGAACTGAACGCTGGATTATATCTTTGTTCAATTTGAAACTGGAATATTCTGGATTCATAAACAGTCATCAATAAAGATAATATTCAAACCACAAAGAGTATATTATTCATTTAGTCAAGTGTTTTGAAAATATAGATGAGCACTACATTTTAATAGGTTAACCCCATTCTGAGTCAATTTTTATTTCAGAAAATAATTCATGATTCATTCAAATAAGCAATACATTTTGCTTCTTCTATTTCAAACTCTTCTGCCAATAACATGACATTATGGAGCAAATGCAATATTTGACTATTTTAAAAGTTTATACATATAATTGTATAATACATAATTTATTGCAATAGTATATTATATATTTATATGTAATATATATTTGATAAATACATGTTTACATGAAATGTATTAAATATATATTAAATGATTTCCTAAAGTACATTATGTTTGGGGAACATCTTTAGAAGGACCCATGTCTAAGGATTAAAATGAACCTATATAGAAAGGTTATTCTACAATATTGCTATTCTTTTCATGTTCTCATCCATATTAATTGTATGACATCCTTTTATTTCCTTGAAGGACATATTTCTTTTAAAGGATGTTATAGTGGCCCCCAATTTACTTTTTCACATAAAAATCTTATTTTTGTGCTTTTTAACAGTCTAATTAAAACAAGAGTCAAAAGACCTATGTTCTAGAGTTAGTCCCTCCTATAATTCATTTTGTGACACTGATCAAGTCAATTGGCCTCTTTGGAATCTTCTAAAGTAAGAACGTTAAACATCCCCTCAAGCTTGAAGACTATGGTTATTAAAATTTATATTCACAAAATTCTAATCATCCTTGAGAAACTCTCTATGAAAACACTGTGTAATTGTTGGTAAAATTATTGAGGAACTCTTTTTATAATGCCATTCTTCTACATGCTCTGAAGAATGCTATATCATTTCTTAAAAATCTGGAAAGAAACAATTATTTTCACCATGCAGACGTAAACATCAAGCAAAAAAAAGTCATCACAGAAATTAGGTCAGAAATCATCTTTTGTAAAAGACTTATTGAGACCAACCAACTATCATCAATTTCCCATGTAAGCATTTTACCAAAAACAAAATACCAGTAATTTTGAAAAATGGAGTATCCTTCTAAAAAGGTATGAAAACAAGTAAAAACTGATAATGACATTGATATACTCACTGATCACTACTTATTGTCTACTCATCCAACAGTCTTTTTACTGACATTTGACTTGTATTGTCATATTTAGTTCTTAGAACTACACTATGTGGTAGGTAGCTTTACAATTGACCCTTGAACAACATGGGTTTGAATTATAGGGGTCCACTTTTATGCGGATTTTTTTTGATAAATTCAGTTCAGTATTGTAAATGTATTCCTTATGATTTTCTTAGTAATATTTTCTTTTCTATAGCATACTTTCTTGTAAAAATACAGTATAAAATATATAAAACTACAAATATGTGTTAAGCACCTTTATGTTATCAGTAAGACTTCTAGTCAACAGTAGACTATCAGTACTTACATTTGGGGGTAGTTAAAAGTTATAGGCAGATTTTTTTTACTGCCCCTTACCCCCACATTGTTCAAGAGTCACCTGTATTTACATTTACTGAGTCTTAAAGAAGTTTAACTATTTTCCTAAGCTATGAAATGTTGAAGTTGGAACTCAATACTAAGTCTGTCAGATTCTAGGGCTCATGGTCTTACCGTTTCCACTATATTGTACTACTTCACTTTATAGCAATGCATATCATTTGCAAATAGCATGTCCAAATGTACAGAATAGACTATTTGGGTATGTTTCTTTTGCCTTTTTGAAAGTAGACAAATCCATATCTTCATGGATATACACTGCAAACTGCACCACAAAACCCACAAATTGCAGAGACTCTAATTTTAATTTGAAAATATTCCACACATTCAGAAAATAATGAAAAAGATACCCATAAACCTATCATCTTGATTTAACATTAAAAAAAATGTTACCATATTTGCTTCAGATTTCTTTTAAGAAACAAGAATGCATTTTAGAGATGGGGAAGGATTTTAAACAAAGATTAAGTGTCTCCAGATAAGTGTCAGTATTGATTTACTTGTTTAAATTATCACATCCAGAATGTATCAGAAATGTTAAAAGTCTCTTCTCTAAAGTTTGCTCCCTGAAACGGGGGAAAAAACGTAGTTTTTTCCAGATGCAACTTTTCATTTGAATCCTATTTATTTCTAAAAATAGAATCAGAAGAAAGCTCTACTTTTAGAAAGTCAAAATATTTGATGCTTGGTTGGAAATATCTTTTCCTAGGATATCTGGAATAATGAGCATACCATATTGTCTTATTGCAACAGAAGTAAGTTGCTTAGTGAAAAGTTGAATCCTTTTTCTGTTTGGTGACAACATAAGTTGATGTCTGCTTTGTGGGACAGATCCCTCATCTCCCTCATGACTTTAGAATGGGGGTAAGAGCAGAAATGATGATGGCCAGATCAGTTAAAAATCACCAAGGGTTTATAATCTCAGTTTGGGGAAGAAGTCCAGTTTTGTTATCGGAGACTTTACATTATGTGATTAATAAGATATGACTATACTGTATTATTCACAAACCATTTAATCACACTTTGGCATATTGAACTACTCCACATTCCTTTATAGAAGACGTTTTATATTTGATTTTACAAGTTTCTTAATGATTTTTTGTACCATAAAAGTTTTTTTGTACCATAATTAAGAACGTATTAAAATGCACAAGTTGTCTAGGTCCATAAGGTTTATTGGTAGTGGTCATAACCAGCTCCGAGATTAATATTAGGATTTCTTAAATTTTCAATCAAATGCTAATACTCTTGTAAAAAAAAGTTATAAATACATCTAATGCCTCACTTACCTGTCGCAGACTACGAGTCTGGAATTCTCTCCTGTGAAGCAGGAGAACGAATGCAGAACTGAATATAAGAGAAACTAATACCCGGGAGGAAACAAGAGCTCCAAACAGGCCTTTCGTCTCTGTATTTAGAGTGCACAAGATATTACTACCCACGTGGTGAATGTAAAGAAAACAAGATCTTACACACGTGAACGTGGAGAAAACAATCAGACGGTAATCATTAAATCGTGCGTGTAAGAAGCAAAGGGTCTGGAGGGGCAAGTGGGGTTTGTAATCAAGGTACATTGGCGCCAGATGGAAAGTAATTTCTTGCAGGTGATACAACAAGTTTCTCATGATCCCATTAAACTATCTCCCTAACTAACCTGGGGCGTATTCACCCAGTGGTATGGCGGCTTTCAGCCCTAAGCTTTTCTCTAACCCATTTATGTAAGTAGAACCTATTTCCACACACTTACCCTCAATCATCTTTTACCTGAAGTAATCACTACCCACCATTTGTTATCATTTCCATGCATATTGTTTATCTAAGATCTATCCAAGTTGATGCCTGTGATAATATATTTATTTTGCATTAGACTTTCATTTTTCTGCCTTCGATGATTTTTTGATTTCCTGATTTTATCTATTTAATAGCCTTTATTAAATAAATTGTGAATCACTAATAGGCCACTTAATCCCTGGGAACAGTAATGTTTAGTTTGCAAAAGCATCCTCTGTAATAGCAGCAAGATATTTTTGCTTACATGGCTTGAAAAAAGTTACTTTCTGGATCCACCTGACTTGCTTGTAGGGTTGAAATCTCTCTTTCAGTGACTATATTTCATTAATAACAGCCAATTCTATTTGGAGTACTAAAGTAAAAATGTTCTTCCCTGTCAGCTAGAGTTCAGATGCAAGTCTTTCAATTTGTGATAGATGCATGTGAATTAGAAAATGAAGTCATAAAGGTCAATTACAGAGTTTTCAAATAAAAAAGCAGAGATGCCAGAGGGAAAAGAAAAGAAAAAAATATAAGATTAAGAGAAAAATACACACAAAGGAAGTGATCAGGTTACCCATTTTGATTTGGGTTCAGCATTCAAATCATGTTTATTTTGCCCTGGTTTGCTTATCCCTTATCTACCAGTGAGACATCATTTTAGTTTGTGCAATACTCCCTTATCCTCTATCACTTCAATCAACTGACCAGACACTTCTGGCAAGTTCTTCAGTTCTCTCTCTCCTTATTGGACTTCATAAAATGTCTTGCACATGTCATTTGTCTCTCATATTTGTGTAGGGAGCACAGTCCAAACTGAAGTTGGCTGTACTTTGTAATGGTGTTTTTTAATAGTTTTTCCTTATTTTTTATTAATAAAATAAGTACCATTCTGCCTAGATTCAGATTCCATCTTCCTTGAAGATAGGAATGGTTGAGGTAAACAAGAGAACTCCTTTACAGTAAAATGGCCTCATTCGTGAAGTATATTGTCACTGACCAAATATAAACAGTCCATGAACAGATAAATCAAAATTAAATAAATAATTAACTGGGGTGCCATTTTTATTTCAATTGTAAGATTAAAAATTAATGTTTATTAGCCCACTGAAGAGTCTTGACTTTCCTGAAAACTGTCATTCCATAAAATTTCTGACTTGGGTCTAGTGTGTGCACATTTATGTGAAATTCATTTCTTTTACCAAGTCAATATCTCTCATCTTTGTATGGTTCTTAATGGCCTACAACAAGTTTTCAAATCACAATACCATTCGATCCTTAGAACCATCATATGACATGGGTGAAAAGGATACTCTTACTAGTTCACAGGTAAGTTGATTTTAATCAAAGCTATGTGTGACTTGGCAGATCACAGAATAAGTAAATGGGAGAATTAGCAGTGAAACTCGGGGATGCTGACACCTAGTAAACAATTTAAAAGATCTTTTCCAAGATTTGGCCTTATCATTTGTATTGTTAATCTGTATTAGTTTCCTAGGGGTGCTTTAACAAAGTACCACAGATGGAGTGGCTCAAGTAACAGAAATGTACTATCTTACAGTTTCTGGAGGCTAGAAGGCCAAGATCAAGGTGGCAGCAGAATTAGTTAATTCTGAGGTCTCTTTTCTTGGCTTGTAGTTGGCAGTCTTCTACTGATGTCTTTACAGTCTTCCCTCTGGGTATGTCTGTGTCCTAATTTCCTCTTCTTAGAAAGGGACACAAGTCATACTGAATTAGAGCCCACCCTGATTACCTCATTTTCACTTAATTACCTCTTTAAAGATCCTATCTCCAAGTACACTCAAGTTCTGATTTATGGGGTTAGGGCTTCAAATTATGAATTTTGAGCGCACACAATTCAACACATAACACCATTATTGCCAAATATTAAAACTAAGAAAATACCTTAAATTTCTGCGATCTTAGCATAATTGCTTTCACTTTTGAAACTTCTTTTCAGTCCTTGTCCATTTGCACATATATTTCACAATTTATACACAATGTTGTATTGTTTGTCTGTTTTATTAAATATTCCATGAAAGAGGGGCTGCTATCCACACAACATCTAGTGACTTTCTAGTTCAATTTGGTGAGTTGAATTGAACTGAAATCAGTTGAGAGTGTGTGTATATATATATATATATATATATACACATACATGAGTATATATGAGTATATATATACTTCAGTTATCAATACTCCAATTTAGATTCTTCCAAATACCAATCTAAAACAACAAGAAGATAATGGTAGTGACTTACATCTTGTAGATACTCAATAAATATTGTTTAAGTGAGTGAGTGAATGAATCAATTCTCATACAAGTGAGCAGATGTTTTAGTTGCTAAAAGCAGCATTAAAAACTGTGCATCTTTTTCAAGTTGCTAATAATTATTAATTGGCAAATTCTTTTAGTAAGACAAATGTTTCCCTGTATAATACGTATATTTAATTTTTTTTTCACTTGCTAGACTCCAGCAATTCAAAAACATTGGGTTATCAGGTAAGCTTGTCCTACAGAATCAGCTACAAGCAAATCATTTTTCTAACCAGTTCATTTACATTTCCAAAGAAAATATTATCTCTCCTGGGCAAGCAGTCAAACCAGCAGACAGTGCCACAGCAGCACGAGACGCTCTTCAGAAATAATATGTGGTGTCTGATCAAGTAGTATCACCAAACAAAGACAGATAGAAATTGATTGATTTTAATACTACACCACAGCAATCACTGAGATTTCCCAGGAATATTTTTCTTTTCCAAATTTCTCAATTATCCACATTGATTCGGTGCTGAGATATAAAAGCAGTCCTTTTTGTTTGCTTCTTTGTGCTTAAACTAACCTTATGCCTTAAATGCTAAAAATTTAACATGTAAGGATTAAGAAGAAATGTAAAGTCACAATTTTGGATACTGGGATGTGTGCTAGTTCCTTTCCATACATCATGTTATTTAGCTTTCACTATAAATCTTTAAAGTAGATATTATTTTGCCTGATAAACTTGCAAGAGAATTAGAGGTAAAAGATATGAAGCCTGCATGTCTGGTTGTTTGAACCAAGGTTATTACCCTCCAAAGAACACGGTCTTTAAAAAACATGGTCTGGATCCACTTTTTATGGTACAGTATTGGTCACCCTGTGGACCACATAAGCACTCAGTGTTCTCATTTTCAGAATCACAAGTTCTCACCCTGTCCTAGACCATGAAAACAGGGACGTCCTCATTGTGGTTACTGCTCTCCACTAAAGAGACGGGAGCTCCTGGAATTCAGGCAAAAGCATCAGGAGTTAGTCCCAAAAGAACTTAAGCACCCACATACATATACTCAACACTTGAAATCTGCTCCAATATCAGGCAAGATTGAGGTTAGCTGCTTAATAACAAAGTTTCCTTTCTCTTCTTGTTTCCCTCATCTAGAGCTCCTCTTTGCCACTAAAGACTGCACCTGATACTCACTTTAACTAGATTTATATAGTTTTGAGGAAAGTAGAAGAGAAAGTTCTTAAAGTTTGATTTGCCTGAATTTTCATGTCTGACATTTTAGGGTCATGAATCCTTCTGAGAACATAGTGAGCTATTAATTCTTTCCTCGCAAAAATGCACATTCACAAATATACAGACACTCTAAGTAGAATTTCAACGATAAAACTAAAACGATTCCTTCTGGTCTCAAATTGACCTTCTGTGGGCTATGTTTTGATGCTCCTTAGAATCATTATGGATCTTAGACATAAAAAAAAAGTTTAATTTAGAGGAACATCACACACACACACACACACACACACACACACACACACTTGGAGAACTGTACAAATGATTCAGAACTTTAGAATTCAATAAGTAAATTCCCTTGTGAAGATTTTTTTTGCTCACATATCACTAGGAAATTCTGGATTTCCTTGGGGGAAGTCAAGTTCTTTTACTACAACAACAACAACAACAAAAATGAATGTATATAATTTAATCTACATCTCAGTACTTGATACCTATGTAAAAAGTAGTGATGTCAAAAAACCATTTTAATTGAAATTTTCACTTTCAACTAATTTATATGCAGCTGTGTAGAAAATCTAGGTTGCTAGGTTCTAGGGAAATATAATACGCAAAACTTGTTTACATATTGAAGAGCACAAAGATAATGCTAAAGTTCAATATTCCTTAAAATGCCATTGTACCTTAGGCTTTAGAAATATAGGAACATTCACAAATAATATAATCAAGGAAGTGGTTGCTTTATTTTTGCAATGAATTGTAAAAAACAAAAAACCCTCCACTCAAAAAAAAATCCAATATCTAAAACTAACTCCAAAGACATAAAAATACAATTCTCTAAAGAAATAAACCCCTATACCTACATTTCAATATAAACTTTAGTTCAAGATCATTTATTCTTAGATGAATAGTTTTCTAGTCAAAGTAAATTTCTCTGTTAAGGTGGCATATTTCTTGAAAACATTACAGAAGAACTAATATACTGGAGAGATGCAGTTGGGGATTTAAGCTGTATACAACAATTTAAATGATTATTTGTGCATGCAGATCCTTACTTAAGAGGAGTTTCTAACTGCTTTTTGCAGTACAGCCCTCTTTAAAAAGAGTCACTAGAGTAAAGAAAGAATTGTTATAAATAGGATTACACTCAATATGAATTACACATGAAAGAAAGACTACCTTCAGTGAACTTCATTATAAAAGAACCAAAAGACATGGCAGAACAGTGGATCACTTGGAAAGAAATGTCACCCTATACAGATTTGCTACTTCTGGAATCGATTTCCCCAGACTTTGGAGAGCCTTGTGCTGTATGTCAGAATTCATTCATGTCAGTTCATTCTGCCTGGCTGTTACAGGGAAGTGTGGGTTCTTTCATTTCACTGTAACAAACAATGATGTGATTAAAATATTCAACTTTGCCTTTAAAAAAGAGCTTGTCATTCCATGGAGGTAGAACAGTTTATTGCTTTAGCTCACAACTTCTTGTCTCAGATAGCCCTGAGTTTGAGACACTGCTCTTTCTACAGTGCTCCAGAATTCAAGCTCCACAAAATAAGGCCATTGTCTTTCTTGGTCACTGATGTATTCCTCACCCCCAGAACCATGCCTGACCCAGAAAATAATTGCTGGATATTGAAAAAAATTTAACATCTCTAAGCATCAGTTTTTTCGCGTATAAAATAAACCTACTTCAAAGAGGGGTTGTAAGGATAAAATGTGACAAAACACGAAAAGTATTTGATCAATGTAAGCACTCCCTAAGTGCTTGCTAATATTCTCATTTCAATGAAAATCAAGTCAAGTTTCTCACACATACAGTTAAGCACATACTCTCTCTTTCACTCATAACTTTAAGGCCTCATAGAGTGTGTAATCATTTTCCCCCAATTTCATATTATCACCTTAGGAAAGTTCCACAAAATCAATTCCAGCTATTCACAGATGATCCCCAGTCTCTCTGCCTCTGACTTTTCTCCTCTTTAAACCAAATATCTCACTGTCTTAAGGGTACTGCTAGTGAGTAGTAAACAGCCACATCTCTCCACAAACCAATAACATTCAGTGTATATATGTGTATTTGCTTTTTATTTTATATATTCATTTAATATGTATGTATATGTACATATATACATATGTTTATATATACATGTGTGTATATATATGTGTGTATACATACATATATGTGTGTGTATATGTGTGTGTGTGTGTATATATATATATATATATATATATACACATACATATATTACTAAAAGTCTCTCCTCAGTTATTTTTATTAGGTACTTCAGACTAAAATGTATGCTTAGATATTGCATTCTGCCAAATAAATGGCATGGCTGTCACAGTTATTATATCAATTATGTTTCCTAGAAAATTTTCTATACTGATTTTATTTGTAAGTCTGGTCTTTAGAAACAGAAAGGAAGTTCCTTTAGGTCAGAAAATATGTAAATAATTATTTTTCTAGATCTCAAAGTTATTTCTACTGCTAATAGTATTCTCCCTGCCCCACTCCCAAGACCATCAAGTCATAGAAGACTAAAGATGCAAGGGATGAAATCAACCATTTGTAGAAATGACTCACAGTAAATCAAAGTGAGCTGGGTATAAGCCCTCAGGAAAACAGAAATGGACTGGAATTGTAATTAAGAATACTCAAGTAGAGTTGCATGCTAATCTCTCTGAAGAAATGAAAGAGATAAACAAAGGAGAATTATTGAGAAGTCCTCTCTGAAAGAGAATTCAACATCTGAAGACTGAAGTGTATCTCATGCATTGGGGTCCAGTGGCTCTAAAGCACATAGCAGTTTAATCTACCCACCATTTAGAGATTCAGGCCTGAAGATCCCTTTACCATCTTCCCTCCATGTTATCTCAGGCTCACTGAGCAACCTTCTGACCATAATTTGACCTTGTGGTAAGATTTGCCACAGGAAAAAAATATATTGATCAGCAAACATGATTACTGGAATCTCTCAACACATTCAGTTCTCAATGTGAATTAATAGATTGGCTTTTTGGATTTTATTCATCAATCTCTATTAGTTTTTTCTGAGTGAGTCTGCCCCTTGAGGCAAATTTGTTCCTGATCCACTGACAAATGATATTAAGCCTGTCAAGCCAGGACCAGTCTCAAAAGCAAGTAAATTCTCTAAGGTAACCCAAACTAAGTGCATGTTTTTCTATTCAAGGAAGTAATGGCCCTAGTCATTTTACATCCAACCTGTTATTTCTTTTGTCTTCTGTCTTTATAGCTTGAGTAAGGATGTATCTCTATACATGCTTTTGGGTGTACAGATTATCTCCTAGGATAAAGCACAGTGTTATAGCATACAGGTTACAGATGCTGACACTCTTGGGGTGGACAGCAATGGGATGGAATGCTGGCCAGTTGCCACAGGCCACGCGCTTCCTCCTCCACTTATCCTAGAATTATATATTATTATTTTCTATGATATGAAAATATGGGAAAGCACTTACTTGAAGTACTCCACTGCTCAGCCACTTAATAGACACACATTATTTTCATCATCAAATAATAAATACATCATGACCTTCCAGTCCTTTCACAAGTTTTCTTGTCTCCACCTACCTGCTCTTCTCTTTTGCCAAAGCCAAGTCACATCTCTCATCTTTGTCAGTTAAGCCATCCTATCACCTATATTTCCTCTTATTCCCTATTACATCCTCAGGTCAAACTGACCTGCTGCTATGAATAGCCACTCTACCTCTGGGGCCACTTAATTTAAGAGGCTTTCCTTAATGAATCGAAACCTGAGGCAAATTTTCAGCATAAGTATCCAGATGATTGCCAGTTGTACTCCAAAACTTATTCTCCTATCCTTCCATAGTAAGAGAAGTTTACATGACCTACCCAAAGGTCACATCTCCCAGTCTCCCTTACAGTTAGGTGGGCCATTTGGAGTCTGAGTTGAGGGAATACTTAACTTACTAAAAATTAAGCATACCCCACGGGATACCACTGTCCCTCACAACCTTGCAAGAATTCAAATGTTCCCAAAATTCAACTTTTCCCTTCAAAATATAAACCACACTCTTCTTTTTTAAAATTTTTTTTTCAATGTTTTTTTATTTATTTTTGGGACAGAGAGAGACAGAGCATGAACAGGGGAGGGGCAGAGAGAGAGGGAGACACAGAATCGGAAACAGGCTCCAGGCTCTGAGCCAACAGCCCAGAGCCTGACGCAGGGCTCGAACTCACGGACCGCGAGATCGTGACCTGGCTGAAGTCGGACGCTTAACCGACTGCGCCACCCAGGCGCCCCTAAACCACACTCTTCTTGAGAAAACTAGTGAATGTACTTTTCTCCACCTCATCACAATCTTAAAGCAGTTCATTATAGTTTGGCTACAGGAGCACTTCACCTACATTATCTCATCTCAAAGCACAAAAATATTTTATAGTGAATTATGTCAAGAAATGTGAAAGGTCTGAGATTTTGCCCTATTTCCAAGTTAATGGGTTAGCCTGATACAGTTTCATAGATGCTGGCAGAGGACATGAGTCTACTCAGTCAGAGACAAAGAACTTTATTACACTCATAGTACAGCAAGCTGCATGAGCTTTCTGCTCACATTAGTTCTTTTATCCCCAAGTGCCTTGAGTGCAATGTGTAGGGGCCTGGGTCTATCCTGCATACACAGTGAGTTTGTGTCATCAAACTTAGGAAACCCCTAATCTTTAATAATTAGTTAGAAGCAAATTTGTCAGTTGCCCCAGAGGGCGATACTATCTTTATTATACTAGATAGAAAACAAATCTATTGTCTTTCTGTCTTCTCAGGTTGTTTATTGTACAAACATCCTTGAAAATGATTTGAAAGAATAAAAAGTTGTCAGTGCCTCTTCTCAACAGTTACAGATCGATGGAGAATTGTCTCCTAAAAAATGGCAATGGTTCAGACCTCAGCATAGGTTCTATGAAGAAAGAAATGAAAACATCAGATTGAAATAAATTCTATTCCCTTCCACCTCCCCATCAATCCTCTGCCAATGACTAAAAAAAAGAACAAAGGGCATATTAATGATGTTTAAGAGGCAAAAAAAAAAAACGTATTGCAAAGCCAAAGTAGACAGAAACATTAAGTAATTATTCAATGTATTTGGGTCAAAGAATCCATTAATCTGTGCTCTGAGAGGTCAGCTCTTGTCCATTATTCAGGTGACCCTCTTCCTTATGCCTCAGTAAGCTGTGGTTAGGTAACCAACTTGGACACCCAGAGAAACCAACAATTTCAAAAGAGACTCTGATTTCTTTCCTTTATGTGGTGATTTTTTTTCTTTTTTTCCTCTTCTCCCTTTCTCCTCCTCCCCTTACCCAACCTTATGCAACCCACAAGCTGATAGTACTAACTATAGGATAAACATGATTTTAAGTTATATGTACATAAATTCATTTAATAAAACAAGCCACTGAGGTAGATTTGAACATCATCCTCCTTTTACAGAAAAGGAAATTTGGAGGGGTTAAGATGGAGGAGTAGCATGGGGATCCTAAGCTTGTCTTATCCCTAAAATGCAGCTAGGTCAGCACCAAGCCATTCTGGACACCTAGAAAATTGATCTGAGGATTAATACAACAATCTGCATAACTTGTGCCACATAACTCAGGAGGTACATGGTGTGGAGAGGTGAAATGGAGGAGAGAAAAGCCACAGATGGTAGGGAGCTGTTTTTTTTTTTTTTTAACGTTTATTTATTTTTGAGACAGAGAGAGACAGAGCATGAACGGGGGAGAGTCAGAGAGAGGGAGACACAGAATCTGAAACAGGCTCCAGGCTCTGAGCTGTCAGCACAGAGCCCGACGCGGGGCTCGAACTCACGGACCGTGAGATCATGACCTGAGCCGAAGTCGGCCGCTTAACCGACTGAGCCACCCAGGCGCCCCGGTAGGGAGCTGTTTTTGCAGAAAGAGGACACCAAAAGGGGGAGAGTGCAGGAAAAACACTCCCCTGAAAGTAGTTGGAGAGAAAGAGACAGAAATAAAACATTCTCAGGGGACTGAACAAGAAATCTGTTCCCCAAACCACTGACAGGAAGAAAGGAGAGGATTTCAATACCACCAGGATTCTAAAAACAGTGGAGCACAGTGTCTGATGTTCTGGAGCTCAGGACCTGAAGGTGCTCTGCTGAGGAGGCAGGGAAAATCCCCAGGAACAGGCAGTGGGGTCTGAGGGGTCCATGTACCAACGTGGAGAAGCACTTCCCCTGCTTAGAGAGAATTTGGTAGAGGCCATACAGCCTCCCCACAGGCAAAGGTCCCAGCAGACCCCAAAGAACAGCCCTGTTTGCTGGTATTGGGATAAAGATGCCAGAGTGCGGTGACACCTATCACTAGCTGTGTGTTGTGGTTTGCCCTAATCTCTGAACCTCTGCCACTGCACGATCACAGGAACACTTTATGGGGCAAGCCAGCACTAGCCATTACTCAGTGAGACCCTCCCCCTAAGAGTCGACATGAGTTCAAGCCACAGGGGTCTCTGAAGGGTGGAGTTTTGAAACACAACCCCATCTAAGATAAAAATCTGGAGGGAGGTGTCTGCCTGGCAGGCAGACAGCTTTGACACAGACATGGTAGAAGTGGGGAATGAATGGAGGCCCAAGACAAAGGAGGGGTGCTTGATCACAGGTTGGTGAGAGCACTTAGGTTCTGTGCCAGAGACTAAGGAGCTGGGTGAAGCCATTTCCACCTCTCCAATGCATGCACACGCACACCACACTGATCCATTCCAGTAAGCTAAGTAGCACCACTGAGTGGAGAACAGAACAGAGCCATTACACCAGGCCCTGCCCAGCTGCTCCCTCCAAGTACATCCCCTAGAAGACCAGCACAAGTTGCTCCACCTGCTTAGTGTACCCACTATAGAGGGCTTCATAGTTTCAGTTCTAGGGGAAACTGGATGTAACTTCATTCAGGTTTCATTCTGTTTGCTGGTTCATGTATTAGTTCTTTTTTTTTTTTTGCTTCTGTTTTTGTTTAAATTGTTTTTCATTTCTTTTCTTTTTCTTGGATTCAGAAAGAGAAAATTTTATTTTTTTGTTTTTTTAATATTATTTATATTTTATTATTTTTTTACTTTACTTTTTATTTTTTCTTAAATTTTTTATTCTATTTAATTTTCTTTATATCAGTCAATTCTCTTTTATTAAATTTTTTTATTTTCTTAATTTTCTTACCTTTTCTTTTTCTTTTCTCACTTTTATTCCCCATTTACTCTATTCTATTAAGCTTCTTTCAACAACCAGATGAAAACACACCTAGGATCTATCTTCCTTTATTTGATTTTTGTTTTGTTTTTAATTTGTTAATTTTTATTTTTAATTTATTAATTTTTTTGTCCTCCAAATGACAAAATGAAGGAATTCACCCCAAAAGAAAAAATAGGAAAAAATGATGAATCAACATAGATATAAGCAAACTTTCTGAACTAGAATTTAGAACTGTGATAATAATAATACTAGCTGGGGTTGTAAAAAATATAGAATCCCTTTCAGTGGAGATAGAAGAAGTAAAATCTAGTCAAAATTTTAAAAATGCTGAAACCGAGATGAAATCTTGAATGGATGCCACAGAGGAAAGGATGGATGAAGCAGAGCAATAAAGAGATTAAGAAAATAAAATTAGGGAGAGTAATGAAGCAGAAAAAAAGAGGGAAACAAAGGCAAAAGAGCATGATACAAGAATTAGAATGAGTAACTCAGTGACTTATTAAAAAGGAATAACATCCAAATCAAAGTAGTCCCAGAAGATGAAGAGAGAGAAAAGGGAGCAGAACGTTTATGTGAGCAAATTATAGTGGAAAATTTTCCCACTCTGGGAAAGGACACAGACATCAAAATCCAACAAACATAGAGAACTCCCATTAGATTCAACAAAAACTGACCAACAACAAGGCATACAGTAGTCAGATTTACAAAATACACAGATACGGAGGGAATTATCAAAGCAGCAAGGGGAAAAAAGTCCTTAACCTATAAAATAAGACAGACCAGGTTCACAGCAGACCTACCCACAGAAATTTGACAGGCCAGAAAGGAGTGGCAGAGTATAGCAACGTGCTGAATTGGAAAAATATGCAGCCAAGAATTCTTTACTCAGCAAGTCTGTCATTAAAAATAGAAGGAGAGATAAAGAGTTTCCCAGACAAACAAAAACTAAAGGAGTTTGTGACCACTAACCCAGCCCTGCAAGAAATTTTAAAAGGGACTCTTTGAGAGGAGAAAAGATGAAATAAAACAAAAACGACCAAAAGCAACAAAGACTAGAAAGGACCAGAGAACATCAACAGAAACACCAACTGGCACTAAATTCATATCTTTCAGTACTCATTCTAAATATCAATGGACTAAACATTCCAACCAAATATCAGAATGGATAAGAAAACAAGACCCATCTATACGCTGCTTACAAAAGACTCATTTTAGACCTAAAGACACCACCAGTTTGAAAGTAAAGGGATGGAGAACCATCTGCCATGCTAATGGTTGTCAAAAGAAAGCTGGATTAGCCATACTTATATCAGACCATCTAGATTTTAAAACAAAGACTGTAACAAAAGATGAAGAAGGGCCTTATATCATAATTAAGGGGTCTATCCACCAGGAAGATCTAACAATTGTAAACATTTATGCCCCCAACGTGGTGCCTAAATATAAATCAATTAATCACAAACATAAAGAAACTCATTGATAATAGTACCATAATAGTAGGGGACTTTAACACCCCACTTACAACAATGGACAGATCATTTATGCAGAAAATCAATAAGGAAACAATGACTTTGAGTTACACACTGGACCAAATGGACTTAACAGATATATTCAAAACATTTCATCCTAAAGCAGAAGAATACACATTCTTCCCAAGCGCATGGAACATTCACTAGAATAGATCACATACTGGACAAAATCAGCTCTCAAGAAGTAAAAAAAGATCAAGATCATACTGTGCATATTTTCAGACCACAATGCTAGAAAACTTGAAATTGACCACAAGAAAATATTTGAAAAAAACACGAATACTTGGAGTTTAAGAACATCCTACTGAAGAATGAATGAGTTAACCAAGATGTTAAAGAGGAACTTAAAAAAGCCCATGGAACCCAATGGAAATAACACCACAGCCCAAAACCTCTGGGCTACAGCAAAGGTAGTCATAACAGGGAAGTACATTACAATCCAAGCCTTCCTAAATAAGTTAGAAAGGTGTCAGATACAAAACCTAACCTTACACCTTGCTAGAAAAACAACAGCAAATAAAACCCAAAACCAGCAGAAGATGGGAAATAATAAAGACTAGAGCAGAAATCAATGCTATCTAAACACACACACACACACACAAAAAAAAAAAAAAAAAAAAAAAAACCAGTAGAACAGATCAATGAAACCAGGAGCTTGTTCTTTGAAAGAATTAACAAAATTGATAAACCCCTAGCCAGATTGATCAAAAGAAAAAGGAAAGGACCCAAATAAATAAATCATGATGAAAGAGGAGATATCACAACCAACACTGCAGAAATACAAACAATAATAAAATAATATTATGAGCAATTATATGCCAATAAATTGGGCAATCTGGAAGAAATCAACAAATTCCTAGAAACATATAAACTACCAAAACTGAAACAGGAAGAAATAGAAAATTTGAACAGACTCATAAACAGTAAAGAAATTGAATCAGTATTCAAATATCTCCCCAAAAACAAGAGTCCAGGGCTAGATGGCTTTCCAGGGGAATTCTATCAAACATTTAAAGAAGAGTTAACACCTATTAGTTTGAAGCTGTTCCAAAAAATACAAATGTAAGGAACATTTCCAAACTCATTCTATGAGACCAGCATTACCTCAACTACAAAACCAGAAAAAGACCCCACTAAAAAAGAGAAAATACAGACAAACCACAGATCAATTTCCCTAATGAACATAAATGCAAAAAATCTCAACAAGATAATAGCAAACCGGATCCAAAAATACATTAAAAGAATTATTCACCACAATCAAGTGGGATTTATTCCAAGGATACAGGGCTGGTTCATATCCATGAAACAATCTATGCGATACAACACAGTAATAAAAGAAAGGATAAGAACCACATGATCCTCCAAATAGATGCAGAGAAAGTATTTGGCAAAATACAGCATCCTTTCTTGATAAAAACCCTCAAGAACGTAGGGATAGAAGGATCATACCTCAAGATCATAAACCATATATGAAACACCCAACACTAATATCATCGTCAATGGGGAAAAACTGAGAGATTTCCCCCTAAGGTCAGGAATACAAGGATGTCCAGTCTCACCACTGTTATTCAACAAAGTGTTGGAAGTGCAAGCCTCAGCAACCAGACAACACAAAGAAATAAAAGGAATTCAAATCAGCAAGGAGGAAGTCAAACTTTCACTCTTTGCAGATGACATGATGCTTTATGTGGAAAAGCCAAAAGACCTCACCAAAAAACTGCTAGAATTGATCCATGAATTCAGCAAAGTCACAGGATGTAAAATCAGTGTACAGAAATCGGTAGCATGTCTATACATCAATAATGAAGCAGCAGAAATAGAAATCAAGGAATCAATCCCATTTAGAATTGTACCAAAAACCATAATGTACCTAGGAATAAACCTAACCAAAGAGGTGAAAAATGTATACACTGAAAACAATAAAAAGCTTGTGAAAGAAATTGAAGAAGACACAAATAAATGGAAACACATTCCATGCTCATGGATTGTAAGAACAAATTTTGTTAAAATGTCAATACTGCCCAAAGCAATCTACATGTTCACTGCAATTCCTATCAAAATAACACCAGCATTCTTCACAGAGCTAGAACAAACAATCCTAAAATTTTTATGGAACCAGAAAAGACCCCGAGGAGCCAAAGAAATCCTGAAAAAGAAAACCAAAACTGGAAACATCACAATTCCAGATTTCAAGCTGTATTACAAAGCTGTAATCATCAGGACAGTATGTTACTGGCACAAAAATAGGCACACAGGTCAATGGAACAGACTAGAGGACCCAGAAATGGACCCACAAACATATGGCCAACTAATCTTTAACAAAGCAGGAAAGAATATCCAATGGATAAAAGACAGTGTCTTCAGCAAGTGGTGCTGGGAAAACTGGACAGCAACGTGCAGAAGAATGTACATGGACCACTTTCTTACACAATACATAAAAATAAACTCAAAATTGACAAAAGACCTAAATGTAAGACAGGAAGCCATCAAAATCGTAGAGGAGAAAATAGGCACAAACCTCTTTGACCTCGACCACAGCAACTTCTTACTTGACATATGTCCAAGAGACAAGGGAAACAACAGCAAAAATAAACTAATGGGACTTCATCAAGATACAAAGCTTTTGCACAGTGAAGAAGACAATCACCAAAACTAAAAGGCAACCAATGGAATGGGAGAAGATATTTGCAAACGACATATCAGATAAAGGTTTAGTATCCAAAATCTATAAAGAACTTACCAAACTCAACACCCAAAAAAGCAAAATGGGAAAAATTGGCCAAAGACATGAATAGACACTTTTCCAAAGAAGACATCCAGATGGCTAACAGACACATGAAAAAATGCTCAAAATCACTCATCATCAGGGAAATACAAATCAAAACCACAATGAGATACCACTTCACACTTGTCAGAATGGCTAACATTAACAAGCAATGACAGATGTTGGTGAAGATGCAGAGAAAGAGGAACCTTTTTGTGCTGCTGGTGGGAATGCAAACTGGTGAAGCCACTCTGGAAAACAGTGTGGAGGTTCCTCAAAAAATTAAAAATAGAACTATACTATGACCCAGCAATTGCACTACTACTATTTATCCAAAGGATAAATAGTACTAGCTATTTATCCAAAGGATACGGGAGTGCTGTTTTGAAGGGGCACATGTATACCAATGTTCATAGCAGCACTATTGACAATAGCCAATGTATGGAAAGAGTCCAAATGTCCATCGACAGATAAATGGATAAAGAATATGTGGTATACGTATACAATGGAGTATTACTCAACAATCAAAAAGAATGACATCTTGCCATTTGCAACGACATGGATGGAGCTAGAGTGTATTATGCTAAGTGAAATTAGTCAGAGAAAGACAAATATCATATGATTTCACTCATATGTGGAATTTAAGACACAAAACAAATGAACATAAGGGAAGGGAAGCAAGAATAATATAAAGACAGAGGGGGAGACAAACCATAAGAGACTCTTAAATATAGAGAACAAACTAAGGGCTGCTGGAGGGGTATTGGGTGGGAAGATAGGCTAAAAGTGCAAGGGCATTCAGTACGACACTTGTCAGTATGAGCACTGCATTATATGTAAGTGATGAATCACTACATTCCATTCTTATAATCGTTATTACACTATATGTTAACTAACTTGGACTTAAATTTAAAAAAAATTAAAAATAACAAAATAAAAGTAAAGAAAACTTAGGCATTAAAAAAATAGGTATCTTGTCCAAAACTGCACAGCTAGTAAATTGCATAACTAGAATTTGAATGTAGGATGCTTGACTCCAAAATTCATGCTCATCATGACTAGTCAACATCATCTCTCAATATTAGCACTCTGCTGGGTTATTTCCATAACCTTCTCCAAGCCAAAAGAATAATATACCAAGACTCAGCTATACATGTAGGTATTTGAGGAATTTTTGGTCAGTGTTTGTTTTTCTAAAGCTGCAACTATTAATACCCTCTTATTTATGTTTTCTTGTTCTTTTCACTTGAAAATCTTCCTCAGCTAGCTGACAAAGATAAAATCTACACTTTAATGAAACATAATATTCCATTGTAAGGATGTACCATAATCTATGCAACCATTACTCTATTCATCAGCATTCATCTTGTTTCCAGTTTGTTCCAACCATAAATATTCCAGTCGTAAACTCCTTGTTAATAAATTTTAATGGACCCATTCTTTTATTTCTATGGGCTCAATTCCCAAGAGTAGGTCTGCTGATTAAAGTGTATGTGTGTCTCTATATTAACTAGACAATGCCAGATTGTATTCTGAGTCACATTTAACAAGCAATGTATGAGAGCACCCTATCTCCACATCAGAGTAGATGTAATCGCTCTTTTTAAATGGTACCAATCTGATGGGTATAAAAAGTGATTCCTCACTGTTACTTTAAGTTGCATTTACCAATGCCAAGCAGTCAACTTCAGAATCTTAATAAGTGTAATTAGCCATTTGGATCTGTTCTTCTATCATTACAGAGTCAAATCTTGTCACGTACTTTTATAGATCTATTTTTTAAAATTAGGGTTAAATTGTTAAATTGCACATTTTTAATAGGGTTGCTTTAATAAATAGTTTTTTTTATTATTTAAGGGCTTTGTTATTAAACATATTTGTTCTTTTTTGTCTTCTATATTTCATTTTCTTCTCCAAATCTATCATTTCTATTGAATTTATTTATTTATGTGAATTTTATGCAAAATGATTTAATTTATAAATATTTGAATATATTTCTCTTTGATAGATTCTGAATATGCTATTTCTAATGGGAGCTCTCCAACCTCTAACTTTTACATGAAGTAATCTACATTTTCTTCCAAAATTTTTAATTTTTAAATTTGTTTTAATCTATCTGAAGTATATGTATATATATGATGTGAGACAGGCTTCTAAACTTATTTCCAAATGGATAGCCAATTGTGCCAGAATCCATTTTTAACTAAACCATGCTTTTCCTACTGAATTAAATCTTTATTACATACTAAATTCTCCTATTTGGTGGGATACGCGCTGGACACTATTCTGTTTCACTGGTCTATTTGTATTTTTCTGTGCCAAATAACACTGCAATTACCAATTATTTAAAAACTAAATGAGAGGGGAAAGAAAATAAGCATCAATTTGTACAAACCAGTAACAATAAAGAAATAGTAAAAAGAGAAAACAGAGTAGCATAAATAATAAACAAAATCAGATAGAAGTATATCTCAAAGTCAGATAGAATTATATGTGTTGTTAGAATAAATGTAAACATTTTCTGTCTTCCAAGCTCTGCTGCTATTGTCGCCAGTGCAGCTAGCACAAGTTCCCAAATCACCTGGAGAGCTATACTAAAGAAATTAACTATTTTATATCAATAGTAGTAGAAAATGTTTTTAAAAGAACATGGTTTCCTGCTTTACATAAATATCAGAGCTAATCTGATGTATTTTTGAAAAATCAATATCACAGTAAAGCAAAAACTTGTTTTCTGTTTTTGTTTTGAAACTGGAGATACTGAACCAATGTCATTATTTCTATAATATGCCCTAAAGTTTTTGCAGTTGACATTATGTTATCTGAAGGATATTGATAGGTGACTATCAACTAAGTGACAGCTGCTAAGTTTTTTTTTTGTGATGATGTTATTTAATATGAGGAATATTGCTAGATAAAAATCAAATTAATGACAGCTTCTCAGGGTACCATTTTGGTCTTACTACCTTCCCAACAGCTTTAACAAAAAGATGAATGAGTTTCAACCAATCAAAAAATGATCCAGCCATTAAAACATATTCTTCTCTTGCTGTTTTGTTCCATATGGGATAGTTTATATTCTACATCTGGCTGTTGTTTTTGACATGGGAAATACTTTTCATCCTTGTGGAAAAAGTATTTTTTCATCCTTGTGGATTTGGGGTGATTTTGTCATTACCATTAACATTGCTATTATTTTAGGAGTGCTGTCTTGGGAACAGTACTTTATTTAAGGTGGTTATATAAATAACAATGAAAATAATACCTATAGAATCCAGGTATATTTAACTCACTTATACTCACCCTATAACATCTAAGCAATGTCAGCCTTATTTAAATGAAACTTTTTAGTAAGCCCAGTTTCTCAAGAATATGTACCCTTTATTTAGTAAGATGGTTCATTAACAATATGGAGAAAAGTGGAGTAATAGGCATTGCTGTCAGTCCTCGGCATCTAGTCCTTATTTCAGTTGGAGATTAAATTGCCTGATGTCCTCACTTTAATAATTGCTGAGGCTGACTTTTATGAGGCTATCATGAGGAACGCTTCAAGCTTTCAAGGGAATGTCATTTAAAAGACAGAAAATTAGATGCTGATATGGCTAAGTAACTGCTAATAATTAATTAAAATGGGTTTCAGTTAGTGAGTTCTTTAATATTCTATGCCTTTCCTAACAAAACATTAATAAAGTAATCAATAGACATTATTTTGGATATTGTAATATTAATACATATATAAGTAATGATCAACATTATATGCTTCGTAGTCTGCATTTAGTTTTAAAAAACATAATCAAAAGCGTCTACTTCATGCAGAGGGATGCTATACTTCTATCACCCTAATGGTGTGAAAATGTAATGATGGTTTCCTACAAAGGAAAACCTCTTTTCTTTGATGTTTGAGCTTGGCTTCCATTACCACAGCCTCAGTAAGCTGAGAAGAAAACACACATTACCCACACTATCAAAGATTCCATGACTGCACTGCTGACAAGCATATACTTAATTGCAGGATTTAAAATGATGTCTCTGCTTTTGATTTTCATGGTGACAACTCTTTACTAAAATAATATAAGCAGTACTACCTAAAAACAGCAGATGAAATGTCCTATTACTTCATAGAGGTGCCCACAAAAAAGTGGAAATCACAAAGATCCTCAGTGTAAATGATGAACGCCTGTACTCTCATCTTTGTGAGTTTCCTTCTTCTGAAACATTCAGTTTGACATAGCCTCTTAAACCTGTATGCATAAGTACAAAACTTCCCATTGTTTGTGAGAAACACAAATTAAATAGCCTAAATGATTATAGACTAAATGTACAAGATATTCTAGTAGATGTCATACTTTTTCAATCCAATTCAAATATGACATTCTAAATTAAGAGGTAGTCTGCAAAAATCACTCTGTCTTAAACATGGAGCAAGGGAAGAAAGAAAGAGATCATGACTTACAAAAAAGGAGTAACTCATCTTACAATATTTTTGTGAGTATTAAGTTAGATAACACATTCCAAAGTATCTAGTTCAATAAAATATTGCACAATTTATCAGTTTTGGAGACAAGAATAAAACATAAAACGTGAAAATCCTGAGGCTTATATTTCGTGGTAATAGGAAGTGGTAAGAAAAACAGAAGAACAGATAAAGAGAAAGAGGGAGAACGATGAAGAAGTAAATGTCGGAGAAGAGGATAAGAAGAATGGGGGTGGGGCAGTAGGGAATCTGCTCCAATTAAAGTTGTTTAAGTTCCTTTAACCAGGAACATTTGCTTCCCAGGAAGGTCTTAGTGTTTGTAGCAGTGATGCCTATCAGACCTTTCTGACAGTGACCAAAATAGAATTCTTTGTCAAAGACTTGAATAAGCCTCCACAGGAGCTCAGGTAGATTGATATATTCAGCATGCAGTGCATATTAGAATTCTGGTCATCCTAAATGAATCCTGGCTACAGAAGCCCATATTGTATGAATTCTGATTACAAGTGGTAGGCAGGAATAAAGAAATTTCATCTGCTCTATCAAGTTGATAACATATGTTAGATCATAAGGAGATGGAGACGTTGGCCTGATTCTGGGAATCTGAACTGTCCTGCTCAGATGGATAAGACTAACCAAAATTTCTGGACTGTTCTTCTCTCATGCAGACATAAGTCTCTCAAAATCATTTAAATTCACTAAGGCTTCATTTGCAACTATGTAGTTGGAGCTAGAGTGTATTATGCTAAGCAAAATAATTCACTCAGAGAAAGACAAATACCATATGATTTCACTCATATTGGAATTTAAGAAACCAAACAGATGAACATAATGGGAGAGGAGAGAGAGAGAGAGAGAGAGAGAGAGAGAGAGAGAAGCAAACCACAAGAGACTTTTAACTATAGAGAAAAAACTCTATAGTTAAAATGGTGGATGGAGGAAGGGAGGCGGGCAGGGGATGAGCTAAATGGGTGAAAGGTATTAAGGAGGGCACTTGTTCTGTTGAGCACCGGGTGTTACATGTAAGTGATGAATCACTAAATTCTACTCCTGAAAACAGTATTATACTATCTGTTAACTAACTAGAATTTAAATTAAAATTTGAAAAGAAAAATTCTCCAAGGTTTCTCAAAACAAAGTCAATCCATGAATGAGAGTAGCTATTGTCCAAATTAGACATACCAGTTACATGATGGTCCAAATCTATTCCTATCAGCATTGAATATGTTGCTGACATATATGGCTATAAGGAATAAAATTCTGGTATGTACCAGAGAGGTAAAATTTAAGAAGCATACAGAATTAAATGACCATATTTTATAATGAAACCATCCCAGAACACTAAAGTAACCAAAAGTTTACATTGGGTAGTTTAATGGATTTCCTACAAATGTCCAAGTCTTTCTTTATGGATATCAATGATAATCTGTTAACTGGCAACTTTTTTCCAAGTAATAAATATCAAGTAAAGGTTATGAACTATGAACTTATGGATATCTGGATATAAGGCAAAGTAGTAGGAGAAATTTACCATGTCTTTTCTTCATAACCTAGTCTACTTTGGGAACCACTTGTAATATTCACACAACTTGTCCAAAAGCTCATGTGTTATTAGTATGCTAAAAACTACACACTAATCCAGCGTTTCTTCTTTTTTCTAAAACAAGTGAAAAAATACATAATGAGATGGATAGGGGTTGTTTAAGTTTTAGGAGTCAAAAAAGTCCTAGAATTCAGTGGTTTTCTTTCAACAGAGAAAAACACTAGCGCATGAGGGAAAAGATGCATACCTCTAATAGAATTAAAGTTACCTACCCATATTATAAGGTAAGGAATATAAACACTTAGGATATTGGCTTGTGCCAGCAGAGAAATAGCTACTTCCTAGAGGGTAAAAAAGTAAGTGCATTTAGTATGGTTCTGTGATACCAGAAAAGCAGGACACGACTGCAGGTGCCCATTGAGAAGGGTGAGTGGGTCCTGTGGGCTTAGTGGATATAAATTATTTATAAGCAATTTCTTACATCTAATGGTGGATATGTTATGTAATATATATGTGATATGTATACATTCAGATCTGTTAAATAAACTTATTAATATAACTTTGTGGTAAGGAATTCTCCCTTTGGTTTTAGTTATCTTCTAAAGTCCTCAGAAGGGAGGAAAATACATCACACGATTGTATTCTATAAAATGAAACTTGGCAGAATTCACAAAAATCAGCAAACACACACACACACAAATGCGCATGTGCACACACACACACACACACACACACACACACAAACAACAAAGGTGCTACTACACAATAAAATGTAAATAAGGCCCTAGATGTGTATGCTAATTTACCAATTATAAATTGTTGATAAATGTATAGAAATCTATACTCAGCATATTAAGGTTATGTACTTATAGTCTCAATTTGTAATTTAAGCAAAATGTAATTAAAATGCCCAGTATGTTCATACTCACACTTAAACATTTAAGAGAATGATACTACACATTTCAAGTATTATTAGCTATTAAAAATATTTCAGGACAGGAGCGCCTGGAGGCTCAGTTGATTGAGTGTCGGACTTCAGCTCAGATCATGATCTCAGGGTTTGTGCGTTCCAGCCCCACATCGGGCTCTGTGCTGACAGCTCACAGCCTGGAGCCTGCTTAAGATTCTGTGTCTCCCTCTCTCTGACCCTTCCCACTTGCACTCTGTCTCTCTCTCTCTCTCTCTCAAAAAAATAAATAAATAACATTTAAAAAAAATTTTTTTAATTTTTCAAGACAAAGATTAGCTAGATTATTTGACTAAAGTAGCCAATTATTTTCAAATAAAGCTTAGATTATGAAATTGTACAATTGTTTGAGCCAAAGTTGCCAATAAACTTTATAATCAATAATACTGAATTTCTTTTGTACCCACAGAGCAATGACATGATTCTATAAGAACATTCAGAGAACAAAAAAAATGGCTCTAGGGTTTTTAAAAATATTATTAAAGAAACTCCAAAACTCTATAGGAAAAACATAGCCATATAAACCAGAACACTATTCCCTCCCAAATAAATTATCAATCAAGTATTAGGGTGGAATAGAGATATTTTCTGATATGCTGCTTTTATCTTGTGCTTTGGCTTTCATTCATTCACTCATTCATTTAGTTATTAAAGCCCAGGAACTGTTATAACCACCAGAGAAATTATTTTTTTATCTTTATTCACTTCTTTTCAGAGAAGGAGAGAGAGTGCAAGCAAGGGGCAGGCAGAGAGAGACAAACCTCAGAGCCTGATGCAGGGCTCAAACTCACCAACCATGAGATGATGATCTGAGCCAAAATCAAGTGTAGGTTGCTTAACTTCCTGAACCAGTGCAGGAGAAGTTCTATATCCTGACTCCTCAAATAGGTTTTTTCCCTTTTAGAGAAAGACATGTTATATTTGTTTAAACTCCCTCATACAGTGCTGAACCTGTACTTAATACATAAAACTTCCTTAATAAATGAACTTTCTTTTCTGCCATTTGCACTTAGAGAACACTAATATATAATATGGGCTAAATATAATAGGGACGTTTTACCTAACTTTATCTTCTTAAATAGCTCAACTAGTTAGATTCAGGGTTAGTTACCATTTCAAATATCCCATGTAGAGCCAAACAATTTACTATACGTAAGCAACAATTCTGGTATTTCAGAAGGCTATTTATTAAATATGGCCAGTGTTGATAGATTGCCATTGTTATCATTTAAAATGTTAACCAACATTCAAACTATCCTTTTTTTTTCAAACTATCCTTAAAGGATCATCTATACACACAATCCAAACCACATACAAAGTTAAATAACATTAGCAACAAAGCTAAGCTTCATATAAACAAAAATTGAAACGTGATGTAAAATATTAAGGGTGTCTGGCTGGCTCAGTCAGTAGAACATGTGACTCCTGATCTCAGGGTCATGAATTCAAGCCCCAGTTTAGGGCATAAAGTATATGTATGTATGTGTGTGTGTGTGTGTATATATGCTATATATATATGCAATGCTCTAAAGAAAGAAAATTTGGGAGACTACATGACAAGAACTTCTACAGGCACTGTTTGTCTTGAAAGAGGATAATCTAGAAATGAAAATTTTCTTGTGGCTGATGGGTGTTTGCAACACTCATATTTTCACTTGTATTCAGATGATCACTTTAAAAAAACATGTAGCTTATGAAGTAAGATTATTGATGCTAAATCTTTAAGCTCTCTATATTTTTTCCCAAATATTTTTGAGGCCACAAAGGACTCAAAATAATTATAAACCAGAATGGTCCCCACTGACTATGTAATAAATTCCATTGTCCAATAGGGCTGCTTTTCAGGGGAAAGAACAAAGATGCAGCAAGAGTCATATCTTAAAATTAAATGAGAACAAATACCTACTTGAAAGTTCAGAGACGTCAATAACTTGGTTATCAAATTTTATGAATTAATTTTGATTTACTTTATCTAGGTGGTTGCTTTTACTGCCAGTGAAACCTGACCTTTCATTCCTTTCACAGAAAACGTACTTATGAACCATTAAGTGGTCATGTAACTATCTCTCGAGTGTTTATTATGAATGATATTCTGAACAAATCAATGTGGGAGACACAAATATCTGTAAAATACAGTTCTCTCAAGAGCTCACAATATAAAGAAGACTATGAGACAAATTACTGGAAGGCAAAACTACAAGTTAGAGCCAAACAAAAAGTATAAGAGAAAATCATAGAAACCCTCCAAAAATCTGCATAAGAGTTTCAACCAGTAATGAAACACAGGATTCATGAAGTGAACTCTTCTGGAACCTATCTCTTATCTTTTGCATTTATTCAAATATTTTTTTTCTTTTGGTGCAGGCATCTTTTGACTAGATAAATTAGGAAACCTGAAAAAAATCATGTGACAAACTATAATTAGGTGAAAGGAAAGACTATCTTATTTTCCCCCCACATATTACAGAATAGATAGAACTTTGACATGTTTTATAAAATAACACCTTGAAATACCATGCTATTTTACTTTGCTTTGTTTACCAAAAGAAGGGTGAAAGTAATGATTGATAAAATAAAGATATTTCTCTTCAATTTAAAAACCCTGAAATTTGTTATTCTAATAAATCACTGCATCAAAATGAACATACACCAGAGCATGATATTCAGTCATTTGAAAGGTTTTTTTCCCCTTGAATAACATATTATTTGGCATTATTTTCATTCTTTTTATGTGAAATTTGACCCAAATTTCCTTTCTTATTTGTATAAAATTCTTTGATATCTCACTTGAAAGAAAGAAGGTAATGGCATAGTAAAGAGAATCCCTTTTCCACAGTAAACAATCTAGACACAAGCATCTTTTGATTATTTTTTATGATATGTGAAACCCTATTATACAAAGGTTTTATTAAACTACAGAATGGCAGAGCCAGGACAGAGAAATTAAAAACACTTATTTAGTTTGCAAACTGACCCAAATAAGAAAATATATAATTTATTCCTTAAATATGTAGTATAAAATGCAGGGGGAAAAAAGCAGCCAATTGGCCAGGATTTGATAATAATGCCTTTTAAGGCAACAAATAAGAGAAAATGATCCTTACCCATAGAACTCCAGGGATGTTTAAAATTTAAACTATTGAGAATGCTATTTCTACCTCACCTGGGATAGTGTTCTTAAAATAAAACATTTTCTTTTCACTTGCTAAGATATGATACTGATTATGTGCCCTTTAAATTGGTTTCATTAAAATCCGTTTGCCTTAAAAAATGATTTGATATCAGAAAATCTATTAATATACTACACTATATTAATAGGCTAAAAGTGAGTAAAATATGTCTATTTCAATAGATATCAAGTAAAAGCTCATGAAGAATTTCAACGTTCATACAAGAAGATCTACTTTTGCCATTATTATTTAATATTCTCTAGAAATACTAGTTAATGAAATGAAAGGAGAGAACTGTGTATTAAAAGAAAAGGGTAAAATTATTATGACTTGCAGATGAAATTTTATATACCTAGAAAATCTCAAGAACTCAATAAAAAGTATTATAAATAATAAGAAAATTCAGAAACATGTCTGGTTTTAAAATTAATACTAAAAAATATATAATTTCCCATATATAATCAATGACCAGCTGGAAAATGTAATGGAAGAACAGAACTCATTTACAACAGTAAAAAAAGATAAAATCGCTAGAATAAACTTTTTTTTTAAGTGTGAAGAACTTAAGTAAAGAAAATACTTAAAATCTACTGAGGGCGCCTGGTGGCCCTGTTGGAAGAGCATGCGACTCTTGATCTCAGGATCGTGAGTTTGACCCATGATGAGTGTAAAGCTTATTAAAAAAATAAATAAATAAACTTAAAAATTTTTTAATTAAATTTACTGATATGTAAAAAAAATATTCTTGGATAGTAATGCTCAAAATGGAAAAGATTCAATATACACTAACAGGATTATTTTTGAAACTTTATGAAAAATTTCTGAAGTTTATCTAGGAAAATAATGGAAGTATGCAGAAAAATCTTGAATAGGAACATTAATAAGGAGGACAAGTTCTACCAGATATTAAAATATATTGTGAAGCTACAATAATTAGGTTTCTTTGGTAATAGGGAAATATTATACAAATAAATTAAACAGAATACACATTTAAATAACGTGAAAATACTATTGACATTAAGGTGGTTTTTCAGTTAGAAGGAAAGGGAATTATTCAATAAATCATCTTAAGACAACTGGTTAGCTACTTGGAAAAATTAAATCTAGATTTCTTCTTTATGTCTTTCACCAAAATAATGCCTAAGCGCATCAAAGAATGATAAAAAGAAAAAGTTTAAATAATAAATATATTTGTAAGCTTGGTGTAGAGTAGGCATTTGTGAAGAGGAAACAAAATCAGGATGCTGTGGAGAAATAGAATGATAAATTTGGATAAAATCAATATTTGTGTATGGTGAAAAATGTCATTGAGTCAAATGACAAATTAGGGAAAATTCATTAATGCATATTTTAAGGATTAAAACTATTGTTATTAATTGAAACAATCCATAAGAAATAATAAGGAATGAAGAAGTAATACAACTTAAAAAAAAGACAAAAAAAAAAGAAGAAGAAAAGGCAATGCATAGGTAGAGGATAGGGGTAGATAGAAGGTCATAAAAAAATAAGTTCAATTTTACTTCCAATTTTAAAAAGCAGATGAAAACCACAATGAAATGCTATTTTCATCTACCCACTAACTAATTGAAAAGGTAGATCATACCCTGTTTATAACCAAGGTGTGAGGAAAATTAATTAACTGACAAAATAGTTTTGGAAAGAAAATTGGCAGGGTCTCTCATAAATGTAAATACATGTACCTTTGAGCCAACAGTTCTGCAGCTAGGAAGTTACCCTATAAAAATATTAATGCAAGTATCCAAAGTTGTATAAAATGATGTTTATCACAGTAGAAATAAAATATCCAAAAATAAAATAAAATAACTAGAATCACTTTAAATGCTCCCTGATGAAAGATAGTTTGTATAAATTAGACTATATGTAGCAGAAATCAATGTCACCATTTTAAGGAATTATATAGTTATTAATATAGAATTATACCAAAACATATTTAGTGAAAATATAAAGTGCAGAAATATAATAACATTGATATATACTTTTTGTTTAAAAAATAGTGTGTGTGTGTGTGTGTGTGTGTGTGTGTGTGTGTAAATTTTAATTTTCTGGAAAATTCACAGGAAACTGTTCCCAGTAGTTTCCTATGGGAAGAGGTTCTGAGAGTGGAGAGAAGTCTTCAAACTTCTGTTTATACCCTTCTATGGTGTCTAAACTTTCTAATCATGTGTATACCTATTTTTAATTCTCAGGATAAACTGATTTTATGGAAATATGATCCACTTTTGTTTTACTTTCTTTACTAAAAATAATAAACAATTTCTAAAAAGTTGTTTGTTTTCTGTTATACAGATTAACAATAACAGGTACTGCTGAGAATACAGGTAAAGTGTAACCTGATATGTGTGCGTGCATGTGTATGTGTGTGTGTGTGTGTGTGTGTGTGTGTGTGTGTGCGTGTGTGTGTACCCACACAAATTCAAGCTTTCTAGTCTTTTCTATAAGATATGTAGGAAGAAATCAGAATATAAGGCAGAGGAGTATCTGGGTGGCTCAATCGGTTAAGTGTCTGACTCTTCATTTCAGCTTAGGTCATGATCTCACAGTTCATGAGATTGAGTCCTGCATCAGGCTCTGCACTGACAGTGTGGAGCCTACTTGAAATTCTCTCTCTCCTTCTCTCTGCCCCTCTCCCACTTGCTCACATGCTCTCACACTCTCAAAATAAATAAATAAACACAAAAAAATAAAAAGAATACAAGAGAGAAAGTAAATAAAAGAGCAAAATCTATATATAATTTTAAGTGAGAAAAGAGTTTGCAGATTAACATGTACAGCATAATCTATATGATTAAAATCATTTATGTGTTTGTATAAAGAGACGATGTTCATTTAAAAATTAACAGCTATCACCCATGAAAAATGGGAGAAATTTTATTTTTATTCTTTTCTACACCTGTGTATATTTATTGAACTTTCTATATAAGTAAATTATATATTTAATCACAAGAAATTATCAGTAGTAAGTTTTTTTTTTAATTTTTTAATGTTCATTTATTTTTGAAAAAGAGAGACAGGGGGACAGAGAAAGGGGGAAAGACAGAGAGAGAGGGAGACAGAATCTGAAGCAAGCTCTAGGCTCTGAGCTATCAGCACAGAGCCCAACATGGGGCTCAAACCCATGAACTGTGAGATCATAACCTGAGCCAAAGTCAAATGCTCAACTGACTAAGCCACACAGACACCCCATCAGCAGTAAGTTTTTAATCACATGCTTTGCTAGATCAATAATTAAAAAATATATTTGATCACAAACTATGACATAAAAGTGCTAAATCTTTTCTAGAAGATAAAAATATCTATGAAGATATTTTTAAATATGCTAAATTTGAAAACTAGGATTAGGAGACTGTAATTCTCACCAAAAACAAATCAAAACAAAATTTAAGTAACATCCAAATTTGGAATGATATTTATTCTACCTGAGGCCTTTTCATAATTATAATTTAATTGGGGCTCAAATTTCCCTAAGACACAATGTCTCTATTAAAGACTCACACAGGGGCACCTGGGTGGCTCTGTTGGTTAAGCATCCAACTCTTGATTTTGACTCAGGTCATGGGATCAAGCCCCACATGGGGTTCTGTGTTGCCAGCACAGAGACTACTTGAGATTCTCTCTCTCTCTCTCTCTCTCTCTCTCAAAATAAAAAAAAAACAGTAAAAGTATTTTTAAAATGCTCATACAAAGTAGGAGCAAAAGAAATACAAAAGTAACTATTTTAGAGGATAAAACAGAATATATATATATGCGTGTGTGTATATATATGTATACACACACACACACACACACACGCATATATATGCATGTGTGTGTGTGTGTGTGTGTGTGTGTGTGTGTGTGTTACTGGAGCTATGAAAACAACAAAGTTGCTTACATAGAGAAGAGCAGGAAATCTCATGGAGTTTGAAGCATTTCACAGTGCTTGAATAATTCTCAGCATTTCTCACTCTGAAACCTCACTAGGCTTTTGGGATTATTGATGTGGTGATGCTCCTCCGTTGTCTGGGAAAATGCACAAGGCCATTACCCTAGTCAACAAGAACTATGAGACACACAGATTTCCTAGGGAAAAAGTCACTTGCAGATGTCCAATCTCCTAACTCATCATCACATTATCACTCCAATACTAACTTCTAAAATAAAAGAAAAAAGTCAATAAATAACGCTCTTCTTGCTGTTCAGATTTTACAACTTATCAAAAAAATAAGCAAAACACATTAACAAAATGTAAGCAAGTTTTATCATGTTTTCTCCTCAGCTCCACCAATCCCATATCATACCAGAATTTTTCTAAAAATTTTTCCATCCATGTCTAAGAATTTCTATCATTATTTTAATCTGAGAAAGCAAAAACAAAAAGAAATATCCAAATGAGGATAATATTTACTTACCTTCTATTATTAACAGCCACAATTTTCCATTTCCTCTGCCTAATTCTAATTCAAACTTTGACTTTTTCCAAGAATTTTCAAATTATAAGAAAAGAAAGAAAAGTCAATAAATAAGGGATATTTTAAACAACTGCCCTATTTATATTTTAATGCCTGATATAAAAAAGATTTTTTAAACTTTAGAGAGAGAAAGAGCAGGGCAGAGGGGCAGAGGGAGAAAGAGAGAGAGAGAGAGAGAGAGAGAGAGAGAGAGAGAGAGAGAAAGAATCCTAAGCAGGCTCCAAACTCTGCACAGAGCTTTATGGGGGACTCAATCCCACGATCCTGGGATCATGACCTGGGCGGAAATCAAGAGTCAGGCGCTCAACCAACTGAGCTACCCAGGCTCCCCTTAATGCCTTATTTTTTTAAATGATATTTCTAACCAGAAAACACACCAATCTTAACCCATCCACTAAAAGAACTATAAAAATATACTACAGATTCTCAAAAGAGAGGATAAGAACATAATTCTAGGATCCAACTCTTTTGATCCTTTTCCATTTAGTTACTGTGTAACTAAGAGCCGGTTCAGCTAAGGTAATGGAAATGCCTCTCTGAAGTTGGTACCAATGACCAAAGGGCAGGAGATCACTTGTCATGCAGTTTCCTTTGGTAAAGAGGTCAATTTAGCTTTTTGACTTCATACCTCAGAAAGAAAATAATCATGCATCTCTCTATAGCCTCAACATTGAACTTCATCACATTCTTTGATATTGGCTCTCTTAATTATGCTTTGAGTTACATTTCCCTTCACTTTCTAGGCCTAGGCCTCCTGGGGGCAAAAGGATTATCCCAGTATTTATACAAATCAGTAGTGCTAAGTCTTACCCAAACAAAGATTTAGAGGGATTTAAGAGTCAGTTTTTAAGACTGACTCTTTGAAAGCTCTTCAGTTATAAAAACCAAGTTGTAATCAACAACATTTAAGATGGTGTTAACAAACATGTATTTCACGGATTATTAATGTGGCCATGATGAAACATTTATTTCTCTCAGTAAAAGGTAAATCTCATTGGCAAAGTAGCCTAAGAATAGCACCCAACTTTATATACTTAATTACATTAGACAAAAATCATGTATGTGGCTTCAAAGACTCACAGTCAAGTTTGAAAGCAAACGACACAGTAGAGATTTACTCCAAAATCCAGGAATATTACCTTTCTTATTAGCATAGAGTTAGAGTAATTAAAGCCATATTATAAATTCTATCTAAAAATAGTTTGAAGAAAGCATTCATTCTTAAACTTATCTAAATACACCTAAAACTGATGTACTACTTCACAAAAAAAAATTCATCAATAAACTAAACATTGTGTTAAGTCATAAATCAGAACCTTCCTGCTTTGGATTTTACTCTTTAACTTCCCATCCCACCATTTCTATTGGATTTGTCTAAAGTCACTATTCTCTGGCCTGAACAGAGCCCAGTTTCTTCTTCTCCCATAGTGTGCTCACTAAGTCAGTATACTTGGGTTATCTTCCTTAAATACTCTCAACCCAAATATAATTATTCCAACACTTCCTTTTTTCTTGTCCCATCATTTTATAATCAACACAGAGAAGATTCCCGAAACTTGACTTCATCTTTCCTCAAAGCCCTAAATACTTTTTTGCGTGCTAGTCTTTTCTTATACTACCACAATATTTCAGTTCATAAAAAATTAAATTCAAGACATCATATTTGAGTTATCTAAGATATTATTAGGTGGTGGAAAACAAAAATGAATAAAACAGAGTTCTTGTCCTCAAAGAGTTCAGTGTTTGTAAGAAGGCAAAATTAAAAAAAATTACAAAACAAAATTTAAAATATAGTAATTGTGTTATTTGCTTTAGTGAACAAAATAATGTGATAATTCATTCTGATGGAAAGAGTAGGAGAATGATAAGGATGACACGGTTGCAAAGGAAGATCGGTACTGCCCTAAACTGTGCTGTATAAGCAAAGGGGCCACCATATGCAAACCACCACATGCTATCTCTGTTTTTTGACAAGATCATTCTAAAGGGGGACATGAAAACTGAGGAATGAACCAGATGAAGAGACTCTAGAGTCCAACACTAGCTGGTAAGGAAAAAGGGGAACTGCAAAGGAGTTGATGGATTTGCAGTTTTGATGTGATACCATCAAGTTGAGTCAAGTATAGGCAAAGTGAGCTGTCATTCTATTTAGGACTTTTTAAAAGGAATGCCAATGATAGCTCTCCTTGGATGTGAAGTAAGCTCCTTTTGGAATTGCTAAAATTCCACTAATTAGAGATTTATTTGTATTAAAATGTTTAAAGTATAAACATTCCTGGTAAGATTAGGGGGCAATCAGGAATTCATAACTTGCTCTGAATTAGCTCAAACAGATTGCCTTCCCATTAATATACCAGGGGAAATTATTTGGGAACATTCTGAGGAGAAAGCAATTATAAAATGATAAAGGTAGAGAAGAACCAACTCTGGCTAGAACAGTCCTAGAAGGCATCCTAAAGTAGTATATGGGGGCTACAAAAGAGTAGCTTGAGGAAACTGAGGACCAGAGTGGTGGGGGTAGGGCCATTCTTAGCAGGATGCAACCTTGATGCAAATCACACATGCTCCATCAATGTGCAATGTAAACTGACTCTTCCTTCATGAACATCAACAGCAGTCTTAAAGGGAAAAGATAATTTTTAAGCATCTGGGTGGGGGGGGGGGGAATGCCTAGGTGGCTCAGTCAGTTAAGTGTCTGACTCTTAAACTCGGCTCATGATCTCATGGTTTGTGAGATTAAGCCCCATGATGGACTTACAGCACTGTGCACTGACAGCACTGAGCCTGATTGAGATTCTCTCTCCCTCTCTCTCTGCCGCTCCCTCACTTGCTCTTTCTCTCAAAATAAATATATAAACTTAAAATTTTTTTGCAGTCTCAGAAGAATATCTATAGTAAAACAGAGATAGTTCAATCTTCATATCTGAAAAGAAATGCTGACATTTTTTATATAAAGAGATTGCAGAATAATCTTTTTTTTTAACGTTTATTTTTGAGACAGAGAGAGACAGAGCATGAGCACGGAAGGGGCAGAGAAACAGGGAGACACAGAACCTGAAGCAGGCTCCAGGCTCTGAGCTGTCAGCACAGAGCCTGATGCGGGGCTCGAGCTCATGAACAGTGAGATAATGACCTAAGCTAAAGTCAGACACTTAACCGACTGAGCCACCCAGGTGCCCCCAGAATAATCTTTTTGTATTGTTGCTCTTTAAGCAGTAAATGGCAGAATCATCTTTCCCCCCACATTGGACAACATCCTGGAATCTCTACTGAGCATAAATAGTGATGGGTCCAGGGAAATTGTCACAATTCACAATTTCCCAAAAGTTGACTCAGTAGAATTATAAAAGTAATTTTGCAATATTTCTAAAGCCCATCTTTGGGTGCCACTGATTTTAGCTTATTTAAGAATTCTTAAACCTATACAAATAGTTATGGCAAAAAGAAAGTTATTTCTCTCATTTCCCCTAAAAAATATCTATTTATATTTATACTTTTATATTTATATTAATAATTATATTTATGTTTGCATTTATACTTATATTTAAAAACCTATTGAGCTGCAGTCAGAAACTATTTCCATACAATTAGTAGTGCCTTTGGCACTACAGAATCATTACCTCAAGTTTAGGACATCATGGCAGTCAGCAAAATCTCTAAACCATTTACATTTATGGAGTTTCTCTGCCCATTTTTTTCCTTTATTTAAATTCTTGCAGATGGGCTTAAGACTTATGGAGACAGTTTTTGAATAAAAATTACAAATTATAAATTATGGCGAGGAATTAAAATATGTCCTATGGAACATTTATTACCCATTCTAGATAATGACAGTAAGTAAAACCTGTTTCTTTACAATTGATGCTGTGATATTACCTGACTTGAAGTTTAAACATTGGGAGAGTCATTATACAAAGAGTTTCTGGCTTATACATTCCAAGACTACAACCAAAAAAAGTTAAAAAAAAAAAAAAAGCTGTGTTATGTGTTATATGGTAGGCCAAATCCTTGCTGTTCAGAATGCAGTGTAAAAGTCAATAGTTAATTAGGACAAAAGCTAGTTTCCTGACTTCTGTCTCTGCTCTTCTCCATCTACTCAAAGCTGATCCATCCTTCAAAATCACAATCAGGATCTTTTCCTCCATGAAGCTTTCGCTGAGTTCTCTAACACCTTCCAAACTTGTCTATGTCAAGTTTTTCTTTTATTAATCTTTTAAATTACTCCTATACTACATCCATTTTAGATGTGTTTATGGCTTGTCTCCTTAACTAGATGACAAGCATCTTTAACCAGAACAATGCCACAGCAAGTACTAGATATTTGGAATGTATTCATTTGCTTGATTTGTTATCTATGATTATTTCTTCTTTGCCAAAGCTGATACAACCAAGATCTGTTGGGCCTTTTGGCTAGATTGATGGCTTTCAAATCGTGCTTCAAAGAACCTATTAGAAGTTGAAGGGGATGGGCACCTGGATGTCTCAGTTGGTTAAGGATCTGACTTCAGCTCAGGCCATGATCTAATGGTTCATGAGTTCAAGCCCCATGTTGGGCTCTGTGCTGACAGCTCAGAGTCGGGAGCCTGCTTCAGATTCTGTGTCTCCTTTCCCTCCTCTCCTGCTCACTCTCTGTCTCTCAAAAAAAAAATTTTTTTTAATTTTAAATAAAAAAGAAGTTGAAATGGAAAAAGGAGGGCCAAGAAAATAAGGCTCCCAGCCAACTCCTTAGGAACTTCTCCCTGCCTTTGGGGAAATAGATATGGCATATAAGGTGTTAGAAGTAAACTAAAAGAATTAGAAAAGAACACATAGAATTTTGCAAATGAATACTTGGGAGAGGTACAATCATCTTTAATTGCCTTTAAATTTGAAATATTTCACTGAACAAGAATATCAATGAATACTTACTGACTGATGATATACTTTTCTCCAATATAAGAGTCTCTGATTGTTACCTTTCTACTACCCACACTTCAGAGATTTTTTTTTTATAAAATTCATAGACTTGCCTAATGAAGGAAATTAAAATCTGGCTTTCATATCATTTAGTAATTAAATTTCAGCCTGTTTAAATTAAAATAAACAAATCAGAGATTACGATCTATAGAATTCTTAAGTTCTTATCTAGTAATTTTAATTATCTAAAATTACTGTTCCTTTAGGTCTAGCAGTTATCTACTTTCTTATGCCTTTTCTCAATACAAGAAATTCTAATGCTAGTCAGGTTTCTACTCTAGGTAATATCACTGGTTCAAATATGGGATATAGCTGCTCTATTCACCACAAAGCTTACCAGTGTGTCTAGTACATAGTAAACATTCAGTAAATATGGATTTGTTGAATGGGTGAAAAATTAATAAATCAATGTCAGAAAATCATTTCCAATTTCAAATTTCAAATTGTCTCTTGGTAAGCACCCTCTTATGATTTTCTCCATCATACCTTAGACAACAATACTTCTCAAAGGAATACAAAAAATATGCTGGAAAACAGCACAGACTCCACAGTCACACAGCACTGAAGTGCACATCTGGACTCTAACACTTGAACTTATGCAAATTAGTGTGTGTTTCTGATTCACAGACACAGTCTCCTCATTTCCCTTTCAGGGTTGTTGTATGTAGTAAATAGATAATATATGTGGAAGTTCAAATCATAGCATTCAGCACACGGTAGGCATCAAAAAGTGTTCCATTTTCTTCCCCTCTTTGCAGCACGCTTTTCTGTCTTCTCAGCTTCATTTGGATCCAGTACCTATAAAATGGTTGTTGTAGGGTTCCAGCCCAGAGGGCTCTGTTTCTGGAATCTACCACTCCTCCATCCCAGCAAATAGCTAAGTGTCATGCCCTTGCCATAAACTCAAACCAGCATTAGATGTCCATCACTCTACCAGCAAAGAAATTTAAACTCTTAGATTACAAAAACCAGAGAATTCTAATCTATTTTTTTAAATTACTAAAACTCCCAAAGAGAAAGCCAAGCATACAGAACCAGGTTTTCAGTTCTTAGTATTTAATCAAAGAATGCACCTCTAGGGTGCCTGGTTGGTTCACCGAGTTAAGCATCTGACTTAGGTCATGACTCAGGTCATGATCTCACAGTTCGTGAGTGTGAGCTCCGCATGGGGCTCTCTGCTGTCAATGCAGAAACGGCATCAGATCCTCTGAACACCTCTCTCTCAATGTTGTATGCTCTCTCGCTCAAAATAAAATAAATAAACATATAAAAAATGCACCTTTAAAGTAATAGAAAATTTGATGTAATTAACACCTATTACTCTCTCTAAAACTGACTTTTAAAGTTAGTGGCTGAAATTTCCTTCCTTGAGTTTTATTGCCTTTAGAAATCAGAGTAATTTGAAATCTTAGCACCCTTACTATTTCATTGAACATTTCTTCAACATTTTAAGTAACTCAATTTCAACATGAAGTATTAATTAGCAATTTATACCTTCTCAATGTCATAAGTGACCTTTATTCAGAGGTTGTTGAGGTAATTCTGTGATGTAACCAAATTAAATTTCAACCTTAAATCAGGCAATTATTTTAAATCAGGTCATTTAATAGTGACTAAATAGGCACTTGTATTACTTACCTTGTAACTTATTTCCCCACAGAGAGTTAACAACTGTTGTTCCTCTGGATAGCTTAAAGAGTTTTCTATAATCTTTGACAAGGCAGGAAAGAATATCCAATGGAATAAAGACAGTCTCTTCAGCAAATGGGAGTGGGAAAACTGGACAGCAACATGCAGAAAAATGAACCTGGACCACATTCTTATACCATACACACACACAAAAAAAACTCAAAATGGATGAAAGACCTAAAAGTAAGACAGGAAGCCAAAAGAATCCTAGAGGAGAAAACAGGCAAAAACTCCTTTGACCTTGGCTGCAGCATCTTCTTACTTGACATATATCTGGAGGCAAGGGAAATAAAAGCAAATATGAACTATCGGGACCTCGTCAAGATAAAAAGCATCTGCACAGCAAAGGAAACAGTCAGCAAAACTAAAAGGCAACTGACAGAATGGGAGAAGATATTTGCAAATGACACATCAGATAAAGGGTTAGTATCCAAAATCTATAAAGAACTTATCAAACTCAACGCCCATAAAACCAATAATCCAGTGAAGAAATGGGCAAAAGACACAAATAGATGCTTTTCCAAAGAAGACATCCAGATGGCTAACAGACAGATGAAAAGATGCTCAACATCACTCATCATCAGGGAAATACAAATCAAAACCACAATGAGATACCACCTCACGCCTGTCAGAATGGCTAAAATTAACAACTTAGGCAATGACAGATGTTGGCGAGGATGCAGAGAAACAGGATCTCCTTTGCAATGCTGGTGGGAATGCAAACTGGTGCAGCCACTCTAAAAAACAGCATGGAGATTCCTCAAAAAATTAAAAATAGAACTACCTTATGACCCAAACTGCACTACTAGGTATTTACCCAAGGGATACAGGTATGCTGTTTCGAAGGGGCACATGTACCCCAATGTTTATAGCAGTGCTATCGACAATAGCTGAATATGGAAAGAGGCCAAATGTCCATCAACAGATGAATGGATAAAGAAGATGTGGTATATATATACAATGAAGTATTACTCAACGATCAAAAAGAATGACATCTTGCCATTTGCAACTATGTGAATGGAACTAAAGGGTATTATGCTAAGTGAAAGAAGTCAGTCAGAGAAAGACAAATATCTCATGACTTCCCTCATATGTGGAATTTAAGATACAAAACAGATGAGCAGAAGGGAAAGGAAGCAAAAATAATATAAAAACAAGGAGAGGGACAAAACATAAGAGACTCTTAAATACAGAGAACAAACAAGGGTTGCTGGAGGGATTATGGGTGAGGGGATGGGCCAAATTGTAAGGGGCATTTAGGAAGACAGTTGTTGGGATGAACACCGGGTGTTATACATAGGGGATGAATCACTGGAATCTACTTCTGAAATCATTATTGCACTATATGCTAACTAACTTGGATGTAAATTAAAAAATAAATAAATGAATAAATTTTAAAAACATACAAGAATTACATATCTTTCTAATTTTCATTAATGTCATAAAGTAAATTCATTGTAGATAATGTTTTTAAATTTTTTTTTTCCTAGTTACCAAAGGAAAAAAAAAAGTTTTCGGGGCGCCTGGGTGGCGCAGTCGGTTGAGCGTCCGACTTCAGCCAGGTCACGATCTCGCGGTCCGTGAGTTCGAGCCCCGCGTCGGGCTCTGGGCTGATGGCTCAGAGCCTGGAGCCTGTTTCCGATTCTATGTCTCCCTCTCTCTCTGCCCCTCCCCCGTTCATGCTCTGTCTCTCTCTATCCCAAAAATAAATAAACGTTGAAAAAAAAATTAAAAAAAAAAACGAGTTTTCTATAAAGCCAAGTAAAAAGTATATTCATCCTCTAGCAGAAAGTACGGGAATGACTGCCTGCTCCCACAACATAACATTTAATTTCTGTTTTAAAAAATAGCTTCTAGTTGTCCCTATGAAATCCCCCATACAGCTGTCTTTTCTCCCAGCTTGGCTCACTTCCCTTCCCTTCGCCTTAGTCCCTTTAATTCTGCAATCCATACTCTGTTATTAACTATACATTTATCTCTCATTCTCATTCACTTTATCACTGACACTAGTCCAAGATGTTTTTCTCTAGCTCTCCCACTGATGTTTCTTTCCCTATTACTTTGTTTTCTTAAGAAGAAAACACGGGAATGGTCTTCACCAAACTGGAACTACCTTGCGAGTAACAGAGTTTATAGAATCCCATGGCAGACACTTCACAGAAAACGTATTAAACCACTGAAACTACTATGAGAGCATTCATTGATTCATTTATTCAACACTATGTAATATTTTTAACATTTCAATGAAAAAATTTCCAGATTCTCCGTCATTCTATCTAGACCAGAAAATGAAAGTCCTTCTGATTTTCAATAAAAGTGGGTGACTTTATATTCCATTCTTACTTAGAAAACCGTTACTCTAAGAATAACTGGATAAGCAGAGTGTGAAAAAAATCTGGCGGCTCAATGTGTCTCAGCTCTTCAAGGAGTGAAGTAGGCAGCAGTTCAGAGTGCTACTTGACACAGTCGGATGTCATTGTACTTATTCACTCTATAAGCATTTATTAAACGTGTACTGTTCTGGACACTAAGATTTGAACGATACACTGAAGAAGGAAGTATCAGAATATTCCTTTTCACATAAAGCTGAATGTCTTGCAGTCTTACAAACCATGACAGTGAAATGGAGGACAGGGGTCCTATGTCAGACTGGGATGTCAGGGAGGGCATTCATGAGTATACTTGTGGAGATCAAATGAGACAGTGAGTACAAATGAACAGCCCCAAAATAGTGGACAAATCTAATTAAAATCACATCAAGTGACTGTTTTCAATAGTTGAGATTGTATGGAAAAGTAGAGAGTTTGTATGCTGTTGGGAGGATGACAGAATATGCTTGATAGTATTAACACAGAAAACGTTGAGTGGCTGGGAATGAGGCATCCATTACAAAGCTGTGGGCTGCATACATGTGTCCAAAATGCCCTTCACCCACCACAGCATCAGGAACACCATCCACAAAAATACCACGGTCTTTGCTTTTCCACCACTTATTAGGCTTGATTTACTTTGAGGATAAGTTCCAAAATCGGGAGGCCCTGAACCCAGCTAAAACATTCACTGTGGCAAATTTCACGTTTGTCCAACCTTCATAAGGAAAGGATAACACGCTAAATGGAGCCACTGAGAGGAAAGTTAGAGCCAAGCCCCTACCCGCCAACCCCAGTCAACATCGTTAATAGTCTCAGATCCATCTTTTCTGGATGGTGTCTCAGATTATCATAAGAGGTGGGATAAATCTGAAGAAAGTTGGAGAATACATATGCTCACTGGGAAGTTCTAATTAACATAAGTTTCAGAAAAAGGTTACTTATGTAGGAAAGCCAATAGACACAGTGAACGCCATCAGTTCTCAAGGTTGCTCCAGCAGACTCTTATTTGTCTCCTTTTCATTGCCCTGGAATCTCAGCACACTAATGCAGGTTCATAAGTAAAGGCCTGGAGGACTGCTGTGCTGACAAGCCCTCCAGATAATTTTGATTTTTTAGCCAAGTTAAAAAAAAAAACACTATTATAGAGAAAACTAGCCAAGTTTGTATAACCCTGGACTAACAAGGTAAAGCATGCCTTACAAAGACCAGGAAATTTGTTTCTTCTTCATTCAATGTCTGTTAAATAATTTGGTTGCAAGTTAATAAGAAAATTTGAATTTCAAATATTCAATTCTGATATTGATATTAAGGTAAAATACTTTGTATTTAATTTTAACCCGTTCTTTCATCTATTTACTCTTGTGTCAGAATGGTTTCCACAGAGTGTGTATTTATAAAGATAAGCAAGCAGCTGCATTCTTTTGAATGTCCCACAATAGTGCCTCCAATAACGTATGCACATAAAATACTTGTTAAACAAATATATGTTAAACCAAATTTAATTACAAAGCCAACTGCTGACAGTTGCATTATCTCACACATGTTAAAAGTTCCAGGGGGTTCCTGAGAAACCAGTAACCTTATTTTTAGTTTTCATTTTCATGAAACAGTTTACTCCTCAGGCTGTCAAAGTTCACACAATGAATAGCCTACCTTTGTCAATTGTACTCTGAAAAACTTGCCATTTCTCTTCCTTGGTCGTGTGGGACTTATTTTCTTTTACTTTCTTATCCTTAGTAAAGCATCACCAAACAAAGGACAAAATAAGGGCAATGAAACAATTGTGTGATGCCTTCTCTTTCACAGCTCTGCTCATCTGCTGCACAAATAGCAGAATCCATGGTTAATCACCGCGTACTCCCAGTTCCCAGGGCACTCGTGGAGCTTTCCATATGGTCTGTTCAAAATGGAGACTCATACATATATCAAATACAAATTATGCAAAGAAATGTGATCATACAGTGGAACCAAGTCGTAAGAGAAAAATACCTGTTCAACAAAAACAGAAATCTATTTAATAAACACTCCACATTTCTTGTTCGCAAGGTAAAGCAATAATGTGTGCACTATATAAATCTTCATCCTAACATTAACTAGGATAATCTCTCAGACATACTCAACTGGAAGCGTTTGTTTTCACTCACTCAGGCAAAAGAAAAAAAGTTTAATTGATTATTTCCATTTTCTTCTTCTCTAACGTTTTAGGCTTTTCAGATCTTGCTGCCTACTCGGGGTGACTTCGTCCCTCTATGGTAAAGTCTTTCAGTGATTTTTCCCCCCAAAATTTCATCTTCAAGCTTTATTCTGCCATGTTTCCTACTGGCTTAAGTAGACGATTTTTAGCCTTAGGTAAGGTAACCGTATAATTTGATTCCAACTAGGGCACTTTTGAAAGTGAAAAGAGGCATAAAACAGAACGAACAGGGCAACAGTGAATGAACTAGAGATTGCGCTGGGAAAACTGGCAAGTACGTCAAGTAACCTTAGGGTCTGCTTTTGGTCAACAGAAAGCTTCTCCCCTAATTTTTAAGGTTCTTCAGAAGAGTCACTTACATAACCAGAAACTGTTTGACTGTAAGATGGATCCTATTTCCCACACATTTCATATTCCTAACAGAAATCAACTGAGAAAGGCCGTTAAAAAAAAAGTATGAGTTTTCATGAGACTTTTCCAGTGACAAGAAAGCATGGAGAATAAAAGAGGGGAAAAGAAAGCTTTTGGTGCAACTATGTGCCAAGCACTCTGTCTATGGAGAAAGAGGGAAAGTGAGAGATTAATTGTATGTTCTTAACAATCCTATAACTTAGATATTAACATTCCATTGTAAGAAATAGGCAGTCCACACATTGATGGTGAATGTGTGAACTACTACAACATTTTTGGAAAGTAATCTGACAATACCTACTGAAAATGTAAAAGTGCCTACGTTTAGACCAGCAATACTACTTTGGTATGTATCTCTTACAAAATAGAAAGCACCTGGGGTGTCTGGGTGGCTCAGTCGGTAAAGGGTCCAACCCTTGGTTTCAGCTCAGGTCATGATCTCACAGTTCATGGGTTTGAACCCCCTTGGGATTCTCTCTCTCCCACTCTCTCTGCCCCTCCCCTGCCCATTCTCTCTCTCCCTCTCTCTCTCTCTCTCTCTCTCTCTCAAAAATAAATTAATAAATATTTTTAAAAATGAAAGCACCTGAACATAATGATGTATGTCCAAGGGAGTTTACTACAGTATTGCTTTTAGTGGCTAAAAAAAAAATGAACCAATTAGAAATTACATCAGTAAAAGTATATCACAGAATAATTCACACAATGATCTTGTTTTTTGTGGAAAAAAAAAGATACCGGTTTCACAAAACATATGTATAATGTGTATACATACAACTTATTTTATTCATTTAACAAAGATATTTTGAGCTCTCAGTATGTGCTGCAATGTGTTCTAGATGCTACATTGGTGTGTACTTGTAGTAGCAGAGAGGAAGATTAATGGGGATTCACAACAAAATGTTAAATTATATCAGAATGGCAGCACTGACAAGAGAGAGGATAAGAATAGTAGGTCAAACACCCCCATGTTTGTTTGTTTGTTTGTTGACAGGTATGTATTAGTTTTGTAACTTTTACAAATCCAATTAAAAAGGAATCTGGGCATTTCAAAAATATGCATAAAAAAAGACTCACTTCTCTTAAATAACTAAATGAATTGACCCTCCTTGACAACTAGAAAGTGGTCAACTTGAGCTGAGATCCCTGTCTAACTCCAGAGCACAGCTAGGAGTAGAGGAGAAGCTGTTACTTTAAAATCAATTTAATGCTTGGAGATCCAGCAGTTCATTTAAGATAAAACAAATCTAGAAGGAAATGGAAAGAGATCTAAAGTTAAATTTTTCTGCTCCAACAAAAACAAAATAAAAGTTAGTGTCCATTGCTCTTATAAATATTTTTGTTCACTGAATCTCATTATAAGTTTGATACCTTCTTCATTTTATCAACTTTGTTCCTGATTTTCCCACCTAGAAGATTTCTACAACTGAGTTTAATAATTCAATACATGTGCAAAGGGTAAATGAACCCGGCTTGCCTAGAGCTGCAAAATCAATGTACAAAATCAAGAAGAACAATGATAGTTCTTAAGTGAATGGGGACAATTAAAACAAAATTTTCAAAGTAAAACATATATTTCTTTTATTAAATATTAAAACTTTATTTTTTAAGTTTATTTATTTTAAGACTGAGAGAGAGAAAGAGAGGGTGAGAGAAGGGGAGGGGCAGAGAGAGAGGGAGAGAGAGAATCCCAAGCAGGCTCAGCACCATCAGTGCAGACCCAACATGGGACTTGATCTCAGGAACCATGAGATCTCGACCTGAGCCGAAACCAAGAGTTGGATGTTTAAACGACTGAGCCACCCAGGCACCCCAAATATTAAAGCTTTAATAATGGGCATTGTGTCAACCACACAATAAACATGGATTCACAAACTACATTCTTTTTACACATATCAAAGTCACAACAGGGGACTCCAGAAAAAATAGCAGACTGAGAGCACAACAAATACAGAGCAGGTGCTGCTTAGGTCAAAGTCACAAAGAACAGGGCTAAGGGGGAAGGGGCACACAGAACAGAAGGAAGCCATGAACTCTTGATCCAAGAACAGAATCAAAATGTAGTCAGATCTCAGGCAAATAGGAGCTGGGAACTGGAAAGCCTTGAACCAAGGCTATTTAATTCAGCAGCAACAACCTCCTGGTCTCCTACCTGTGCTTCTCTCTGGGATAATGTCTGCACCATCCTCCTTTCTCCACAGTCCCCTCAGCTAACTCACCTTGGGTAGGGCTCAAGATGGTGGCTGGCTTCAACTCATCATCATGGCCCTCACCTCCAGTAAACTCCACTGATTAATAATGGTTTCTTCCATTTTTTAAAATGTTTTTAAGTGTATTTATTTTTGATAGAGAGAGAGCATGGCGAGGGGCAGAGGGAGAGGGAGAGAGAGAAACCCTAGCAGGCTTTGCACTGTCAGTGCAGAGCCCAATGCAGGGCTCCATCTCACCAACCGTGAGATCATGACCTGAGCCGAAGTCAAGAGTTCGATGCTTAACTGACTGAGCCACCCAGGCACCCCTTAGTTCAATTATTTTATGGCAAAAAAATTCTGGTTGCCTATCCCAGCTGGTTTAATTAAAGCCTTTTGGTTCAGTTGTTTTTTTGGGTTTTTTTTTTGTTTGTTTGTTTTTTTAAGTTTACTTATTTATTTTGAGGGAGAGAGAATACACACGTGCATGAGCAGGGGAGGGTCAGAGAGATGAGGGGAAAGAAAGAATCCCAAGCAGGCTCCACACCCAGTGCTGAGCCTGATGTGGGGCTCAATCTCCCAACTGTGAGATCATGACCTGAGCTGAAGAAATCAAGAGTCACTTAACCAATCGAGCCACCCAGGTGCCCCAAATTAAAGCCTTTTGTACTACAGCGTGTCATAACCCCTGGTCAGCCTGTGGAATGGTTGCCTGAAGACTGATGGCTCAGTCTTTCTCCCCCATATGGAACACATCCACTCAGCAGGCACTATAGCTACAGAAAGACCTAACAGATAGATATGTCTGACATGTTTCAAAAGTTTATTTGTGAATCAGTTATTTGTAATTTATACAACTATTTCTCAGGAAAACAATCATAAGGAAGAGAAATAATATTTAAAACAAACAAAAATCAATTGCCTACTGTAAGTTAAGCACAGTGATAGGGATTTTACATTCATTTCTAATTTCATTTCATTCACACACCAATTCTCTAAGCAATTTATTGTTCATAAGGAAGTTTATACATTGTGGTTAGGCTCAAAAAATAACTTACAATATTTTATTAAACTAAAAACATGTATTAATAGCACCCAAAATAGGATAAATGATAACCATCATCTAAATCATTGTTTCTAAAGAACAATATATTTCAAGTTCCAGCACAGGCACATTTTCCCCAGTGGGAGCAAAAATTACACATTCTTGCTCTCCCAATGTGGTCTGTCCAGCAGTAAGGCACATTGGCTCTGGACCATAAGTGACGCAGTGCCCATGGCCTAAGAGAGAGGCCCTCAGGTGAGACACAGACATTAGAAGCAGGCAGTTAGCAAAGGTGAACACATTATTTCAATTGTTTAGAAAAAAGGACTATGAAGGCTGAGGAAGAGGAGGAGGCAGTAAGAAACTTAGAATGAAGTTTGTACTCTTATTCTCTCTGAAGTTTTGCTTTCTTTTCCTACTTATTACTACTTTTTTTTTAATGTTTATTTATTTTTGAGAGAAGAGAGAGCACGCGTCAAGTCAGGGAGGAGCAGAGATAGAGAGAAACAGAATCCGAAGCAGGCTCCAGGCTCTGAGCTGTCGGCACAGAGCCCCACACAGGGCTGGAATTCAGAGCGCCGAGATCATGACCTGAGTCAAAGTCAGACACTTAACTGACTAAGACACCCAGGTGCCCCTACTTCCAATCTTAGTCTTAAGAAATTATAAAGTACAAAGATGGGAGGCAGCAGTGGGAGGCCCACTCTTTGCCACAGCTTTAAAACTGCTCAAACTACGAATGATACAGAAAGAGATGGGGGTGAGAGGAAGAGAGGATTCTGCCAACCCTCTTTCAGGAACCCATTTGTAAATGCAAGGACATTCATAAGTCAGGCATATGCAAGTCAGGGACTGCGTGTAATTGGATCGTATAATATGACATTCATCCCTGACTTTTTTCCCCTCACCTAGTCTCCTGGTTTTATATCCTACTTTGATGTAAGATAATATGGTTGTACATGACTGACTTGAGTTAAAAAATAGACACATAAAATTCTCTCAAGCTAGATACTCAGCAACCTAAATTGTGAGACACTCTTTAGCCAGAGACAATTTCATAGAGAAGAGAAATGCGACACTGTATTACACAAATGGAAAACAGCCTTTATTCCCTTATTAAATTTTCAAGGAGTTGCATGGAGATTTAACCACAAAGCTCACATTATTTAGGGGATTTAATTATTGTTTGTTTCTTTCTTTCATTTTCTGTCTCCAAATAAAAGCATATTTCATTACATGGTGAGTGTTAATGCTTTTAGGAAGGTTCAGAAGGAAAAAAAATCAGCCTTTTACAAAAACAAAACCATATTCCTTATTATCTACACAAATTAAGAAAAGCCATGCTCCTCTAGGGCTGGACAGAAAAGAGGTAGCACCTTCTCAGTTTCCTCTTTAGTAACAGTGCTTCCTAAGTTTTGGAATTTGGGTCTGCCAGGGCCTAGTCTCACAGAAGGAGAACACTGTAAGCCTTAGGAGAGTATTTCTAAATATGAGGTGCCCAGATTCATTTAAGGAGAATATAAAATGTACAGATCCCATGGGCCCCAATCTAGACACCCTGGAAGCCAACCCCCCAAAATAGTACCTTGAATAAAGGCTCCCTGTGAATCTCTCATAGCCTATGGGCACTTGTCCAAAATATATATACATATATATATTAGATACATATATTTAAATCCATTGCCTAGAGCCTTTTTTTCTCAAAGTATGATCATTGTATTATCTTCAGGCAGAATCATTTAATATGTTTGTTAAAAGTGTACATTTCCAGATTGAACTTAAAATCAACTGCATCAAATTATCTGTGGGTTCAGATCCAGGAATCTTCCCTTTTATTAAGAACCCAATTAAATCTCATTCCTACTAAAGTTTGAGAATCACTGCCTTCAGAGGCTTTCAGCTGGGCATGCATCTCTTGTCTATTTTTCTCCACTCCATAGTTAACTTCTGTATTAATATACAGGTTTTTAAATCATATTTTCGTTAAATTAACAGTAAAAAAATCTCTTTTCCCACATGATTCTAAGGTTTTTCTGGATGTACAGGAAACCCTTGGGATGTTCTTCACTTGGAAGTAGAGGCCCCTGGCCATTTGCCATGTGTCCTTCCTTAATCTGTGTGGAAATGGACCTTATAGATGGTGATCAGTGGGCTAGGCCCTGGGATTGCAAGGCTGTGACAAATTCATCCCTTAAAGTGTACAACTTACAACACATTATATATTGCTGCTCAGTTTCCCAAATTAGAAAACTTCAGCTGTTTTTGTCACCATTAATTATAAATTTGGGAGTCAATGAGTAGGTGATGTCCATAGAGCCTGAGTGTGGACAAACTTCTCTTTGCTCACCCTTTGGGAGCCATGGAGAGACAGTTCTCAACTTGTCAACTGTTTACCCAGTCAAAACAAAAGAAACCTCATCTGCAGCAGGCTAAAAAAACCAGTACAAGAAATACTCATGTTCTACCTAATATTTCCTTGAGTAGAACAGGAAATACTCATTTTTTACTTAATATTATCTTGAGTAGAACATACAAGGACTTTTGAAAATGCTTTTTACTTGGTTTAGGCCATTTAGAATTCTAAATCTGCCATTCAGTTACATCATAAAAAGAAGCAACCCACTTCTTAAGGACAAGCAGGGAAAGGGATTCAGGCCTGGCTTATGACCCCATTCCTTAGGACATGAGTGCCCCCTTTATATGGGATATCTAGGGCTCACTGTGGCGGGGAGCAATTTCTCTTATCCAAACACTCTACTGAGAAAGCCAGGGAAATCTTACAATTGAACTGAGCAACAGACTGTCAAAGTCATTAATATTTGTAAACATACTGACTAGGACATATCAGAAAATACGTTTAATTAAAAGAAAAATCCACAGACTATGTATTTTGCAACAAGAAATCTCAAGTAAGCTAAAGGTTGTTTAAGTTCAAATACTCACAATTATTCTCACAGACTAATTGACAATAAATTGTTCATCAAAGGAAGAAATGAAGTATTTTCCCTCATTTTTCTAGAAAAGGTTTCAGGCCAAAATGAAAAAGAATATGAATATTTGACTTCATATCATTGTTAGATAAACAGTAAAATCACCTCCACTTTCTGTGCTTCTTAAAGGCAAGTTAGGTCTGTTTTATTTATGTTTGTCTCTCCTGCACCTAATCAAACTAGAACATGCTCAGTAGATCCTGGTTAAATATATGAATGAAATGCCAATGTCAATGCAATCCATATTTTTAAAATTTAACGACTTTTTTTCCAACTACAAAATGAATATATGTTGAAAATAGAAAATTTGGAAAAGAGAAATGCAGCTATACACATAATCAAGAACCTATAATCCAAAAATCAATACATAAACAATATTACTATTTTGACATTTTTTTAACATTTATTTATTTTTGAGAGAGAGAAGACAGAGTGTGAGCAGGGGAGGAAAGAGGAGACGTAGACTCCAAAGCAGGCTCCAGGCCCTGAGCTGTAAGCACAGAGCTGAACGCAGGGGTCAAACTCAAAAGCGCGACATCATTACCTGAGCTGAAGTGGGAGGCTTAACCACTTAACCGGCAGACCCACCCAGGCGCCCCAACTTTTTTCATACCCGTGTGTGTGTGGGGGTGTGGGGGGGGTGTATTTTTTTTACCCAAATAAGAATGTACAGGGGCGCCTGGGTGGCGCAGTCGGTTAAGCGTCCGACTTCAGCCAGGTCACGATCTCGCGGTCCGTGAGTTGGAGCCCCGCGTCGGGCTCTGGGCTGATGGCTCAGAGCCTGGAGCCTGTTTCCGATTCTGTGTCTCCCTCTCTCTCTGCCCCTCCCCCGTTCATGCTCTGTCTCTCTCTGTCCCAAAAATAAATAAACATTGAAAAAAAAAATTAAAAAAAAAAAAAAAGAATATACATACTGTTTTCTGTTTTGTTTTTATCTTAGAAATATATTTTATAGACTTTCAATTACATTAATAAATATTTCTTAAAGTATGATTTTAAAATCTGTATGATATTTGAAAATACAAATGAATCATAATTCATTCAACCAATATTTTGGAAAAAAGGGTATATTTAGCTTTTTAAATATTTTGCAGTTATATAAATAACCCTCTGATGAACATCTTTGTGTACACCTTAAATAATCTAGTAATATTTCTAAGAAAGAAATTAATCAATTAAATGCTCATTTTTACAGTTTATGAAACATATTTCTGAATTACCCTCCAGATAATTTGTACCAATTTATATTTTTCATCACTTTCAAACAGATGCTAAAATATTTTTGACAGAAAAAATATTCTCCAGTTGTAACAGGAATATTAATTCAACTAAGCGGTCTCAATAAAGAGACCAAATTATGTCAGCATGTTAATTTTTTCACTTTCAATATTATCTGTTTTATTTTTATTTATAGACTTTACTTATAGACTATTTTCCCAGAAGATTATGACAGGTCATGCCAGTGTTTCCAGGAAATATTTTTAGGTCTTCACAGAAATCCAAATAATAATCATATGATTGTCCTGCAAGTATAGAATCAAAGCCAAGAAAATTAGTTGTTCCACTCCACTGTTTAATTCGATCAGGCGGTGATGGCCTGATAAGTGCATCTCCACAGTGGAAGATGACACTGGTTGACACCTGGACTCGGTTCATTTCCTGCACAGAATATTACAGAAGACATTTGGAGCACCTCTTTCTGGCTAACAAATCTTTTGGTTATAGTAATACAATCTACCCCATGATACTTTTGGCAAGCTGATCATGCTGGACCTTGACTTTGGCAATAACCCGATTTGCTGTTGGGAAGGAATCTACCAATCATATATCATTTCCTATTTTCTGGTTACTTTCCAAAGTTGTAGTCTCAGACGTTTCACAAAGTTTTCAACTTGGTGAATGTCTTGATGTCACACTTTTATTCTCCATACCCAGAAATGACAAGGATTTACCAAATATGTGTGCATCTCTTTTATAGTGTGAATCTGTTACTGGGAAGCAGCTGCCTAACCAAGGTCTACATTTCAAAGCAAATTAGTTTTCTATCGCTGAATAACAACTTACCATAAACTTAGTGGCTTAAGTTTAGCTCCGTCATTAGTGGCTAAAGTTTAGTTCTGTTACATTGGCTCTGTCAGTGGAGGGCTCTCTCAGCTTCTCTCAGCTGCCATCTTTTTTCTCAGGTGACTCTCCCTCCATACTTAAGCCAGCAACAACTGTCAAATCCCTCCTTGTGTTTAGAGTTTCTCTGACTTCCTTATCTGTCATCAGCCAGAGGAAGTGCTCTGCTTTTAAGGGCTCATGTGTTAGATCAACAACCCAGATCATATCTACCTTAAGGTCAACTGTGACATGTAACATAATATAATCATGGGAGTGATATCTCATTATATTCACAGGTTCCATAGACTAGGCTAAAACACCTGTGGGAAGCATTCTGCCTACCATACTCAGCCTCTTTTCTATTCTGGTGTGTTGGCTAGTTCTTACCAATAGAATGTCAGCAGAATATTCCAGGCTGGGATTTTAAAAACCAGGTGTTCCTTCATCAGTATATCTCTTCCCCATCTTCGAGATGAATGTTAAGGATTTTAAGGCCCTAATAGATGGTACAGCCATAAATAAAAGGGTCCTGGTTTGTAAATCATCAGGTGGAAGAAAATTGCTCATGGACAAGGAAGATGCACAGTGGACTCTTAATGAGAAATAAGTGTATTTTTGTTGGGTCAAGCTACTAAAAAATTGGCATTGATCTGCTACAGTGAATAACACTTTTTTACCAGGCATCTGTTTTCTTCATTTATAAATATGGAGTAAGCAAAATTAATTCCAAGTACACATTTTCTGAGTAGAATGGGATAGCTCTCAGTTTGAAGTCCAGTTACTTCGAGTAATAGTTCTGCGGCCTTAAAAAAGTTATTTCATCTTTTTGACTGTGATCAAGTATTTACAAACTTCTGGTGCCTGATTAATTGGAATAGAAGGACTACAACTTCATCCCCTTTTATAGCAAAAATCATGTCTTATATTTAACATTCAACACCTATTAAATTCTACTAATCATGCTTTTCATGCACAGATCCTTTGGTATTAGAGATGCTGACCCAAACAACTGAAAAAGTAATAAGGATTTTACATTCCTCATAAAGCAATCCACTCATGCTATTAGGGACCATGTTCCTATGTTTAGTGCTTTAAAGTGTACATCCTATGTACCTATAGGTACTGTATATCTGCCTTCAATAAACAAAAACAGATGTTTCATTAAATAGCTAGAATGGATAAAAAATATCCATTAGCAAACCACAGAAAATGAAAATTACCTCTTCTGTAGTATGCATCAGAAATAGATAATATTCAGTTCCTGAAACTAGGAAACCAGAAAATACACTTAAAATGGCAATTTTGAGATGAAATTTTCATTTCATGTATAGGAAGGATTTTTTTTTTCCTTCGGCAAATCAACATTTAGTCTGTAAAACACGATGCTCGCTCATAATGTCATGCATCTCACTCTCAATAATTCTTTCTTATTAACTGCTTGGGTACAATTTATTTTCCTCTCAGGCTATGAAGGTGCGTGCGAGTACAGCAGACTCTGGCTGGAGCTGATAAGCCAGCCCATAGCAGCAGCACTGCTGGCCTGATGAGATTTGTAAGAAGACAATATTCCATTGGCTTGGAAAACTATGCTGTATATCAAACCTATCAAAAATAATATCTACAAACAATGCCTTGATGCATTTGCCAACTCTCACAGAAAGCTCTCTGGTATTCTTCTGAAAATATACCGAGATTTTTTTTTTCTGTTGCAGTGAAGAAATACAGACTTATTTTGAAAAAAAAAAAAATTCTTGCTTTTGTTTACATTTTTTTCACTAAGCATCCTAGTCTAAAAGAATATTTTTAAACCTTGGCTTCTAAACAGGCATCACTGTAGTTCAAGAAAAGGATAGATTACCCATCCTTACAGTTAGGACCATTTATTTCATAGAAGAGTAAAAGAAGAAATTAAGGAATGCTCAAAAATAAAACAAAACAAAACAAAAACAAACAAACAAAAACATGTCATAATCTCCACAAACCAAAACTTCATTATAAGTTTTTCAATGCTTTTAAAATGAAATACTTATCATTGAGGAAGGCAAACACCCCCCTAAAAAAGATGATTTTCCTTCCACTTAGAAACATTGTTTATTATTTATGTTATCTTATACCACAAAATTGTTCCTCTCAAAGATATATATAGTATTTTAATTTAAGTATATTTCTAAGATATTTCTTTCCAGTCAAAATCAATGCTACTGAGAAAAATATTATTTTTAAGATAAATCCCTATGAGGAACTTCAACAGATGATGCACTGAATATATTCATTTTATGTAGGTACTGAGGTACTAAAGGAAAATAAACTACAAAGATGATATGCTATTTAGATAATGCTTTACAGCTTAAGCACAGACACATATTTTCCACATGGCTGTCATGTGGATATGCCTAGCACTGGAATTAACTTCAAATGCAATTGACTGTCACGTATTAAGTGCTACTATTTACTCTATGCTTTACATATATGATTTCATTTAATCCTCTAAACAACCATGTGAGATTTCTTACAGAGCACTATTTCATTGGCTCAGAAAAATCCCTGCTGTATATCAAAACTATCTAAAAAATCTAAAACATGTTTTGACGAATTTTCCAAATTTTACACACTCTCTCTCTCTCTCTCTCTCTCTCTCTCTCTTTCTCTCCCTTTCTCTCTCTCTCTCTCTCTGCTGTGTGATTTTTTTTTTCATTTTTTATAAAAGAATAAGGAATCAGAGGCTTAGGGGTGTTGAATGACATACATAAAAGCAAAGTACAGAGACAACCACATACTTGGAGCACCGACTATGGATGTATTGAGTGCTTTATGTACATACATAGAATCACATGATCTCACTTAATCTTACCAATTGCTCTCTGTGAGCCTGATATTATTATGATTCCTTTTTACCTTTAAGTTTTATTTTTTTAATGTTATTTTCTTAATTGTCAGACAGTGAAATTAATTTTTTATCTTTAGGTATACAGTTCTGTTAATACTAATTCATGTTTGATTAATGTAATCACCACTACAGACACAAAAAGGATATCCATCACCCCAACAACCTCTCTTGTGCTACCCCTTTATAGTTACACACACACAAACCTTTCACTGCTAACCTCTGCTAGTCACTGATCTGTTCTCTGTCACTACAGTTTTGTCTTTAAGAATGCATTCAAATGGAATCCTATACAACATAACCTTGTGAGACTGACTTCTCTCACTCAGCCTGATGTTTTGAAATTCATCTAAGTGTTTGCATGTAACAATAGTTGGTTTCTTTTTATTCCATTTTACTCATTTTAAGTATAAACAAAATTAGACATAAATTTATTCTTAATATGCTTTACAGATACCTGCTAGTTTAATATGCTTTACAGATACCTGCTAGTTTTGTATTCTCCCATGGTTATCTTTTTTTCATCTTTTAATTTTTTTAAATATTAATTTATTTACTTTGAGAGAGAGAGAGTGAGAGAGCAAAAGGGGAGGGGTGGAGAGAGAGAATCCCAAGCAGACTCCATGCCTAGCACAGAGCGTGACACAAGGCTTGATCCCATGAACCATGAGATCATGACCTGAGCTGAAATTAAAAGTTGGACGTTTAACCTACTGAGCCACCCAGGTGCTCCTCTCTCTTCATTTTTTGTGTATGCCTTTTTAAAATCTAGATTTTATGGCCACATCAGTTTATTTAAATGCTTCCTCTGTTTCTACTTTGATGGGATAAAGTGTGATTATGCTGTTGAAATATGCTTTTGAGAGCCTTCCCCCACTTATCCCTCTTGGACCATCTTTCCTCAAGATTCTCAGAATTTAGATAGAGTAGCACAGCCAGTTTAATAGGCCAGCTTTTATGAAAACTCCTTGGAAACATAATATCAAAAAATTATCTGGAAATCACGTAGACAGAGGGGATCCAGTATTTTTAAAAGCATACTGAGCAGGAAAGTCTCAGAACTCAAATAGGGTATTTGCTTATTTTACAAATGTTGCTTATTTAGGGAATTTTTTATTACAATCACAAATAATTTAGATGTGAACAAATTAAACAGTACTGTAATTAGAATCACCTTTAAAATCGTGAAAGAACTTACTGAAGGGAACTGCCTATTCATATCACTTTGAACCTGCCCTCATCATCCCGTAGAGCTCAGAGCAATGCTTTGAGAGAAGGCAGTTCTCAAACATGGTTGATTAAATGACCTATTACCTATCTCTCAGGGACATTGCCTTCCTTAATGCTCCAGTGGCTCCCTGTGTTTCCATTGTCATAAAAGAACAGATTTTTACTCCCAATAACATAACCAACAGATGTCTCCATAATCCTAAGGCAACTAGGATGGTGGCAGTTTGTGGTATTTTCTCATCCCTTATGGTACATCGGAAATATCTGTGCAACCACCTGTGTTCTTCCCCTTTGCCCATGCAATTAAAGCTGTTTCATAACGGAGCCAAATTAAACAATAAAATGGCTCTAGGAATCAGAAGATTTTCTTATCAATTCCAACTTTCAGAATGAAAAAGAGGTGAACTTTAAGAAATAAAAGGAGTATAATGTATTTGGATTCATAAATTCTGTGTCCTTTGTTACAAAGTAACTTGTGTTACTAAAAGTTTTCTACCAGTACTTATATGAAAGAAATATCTACAAGCTGTTACTTCACATTCTACCAAAAATACATCTTCTGACTCTATATAGTTTTGAACTGTTTTTCTTGAGTTTGCTATGATGCCACCACTTGCTGCCATGACACATTTCCAAAATCCTTTGTGCTGATTTCCGTATCAGAATCACAAGTGTGGCCTCACAAAAGGCACATTGATATGTGTGAATAGATGATCAGAGATGACCCTGTTACTAGAGAAAAGTGCTTCCCACAGGAAGATGCCTTTGGATACAACTGTCCAGCAAAGTACATCAATATCCTGGTGGAATCACTAGAGACCGCCCAAGGGAAGCAGTAGGTTGAGATCGCCAAGAAGATGCACATTAAAAAATCGCCAAGAAGATGCACATTAAAACTGGGTTATCTTGGGGCGCCTGGGTGGCGCAGTCGGTTAAGCGTCCGACTTCAGCCAGGTCACGATCTCACGGTCCGTGAGTTCGAGCCCCACGTCGGGCTCTGGGCTGATGGCTCAGAGCCTGGAGCCTGTTTCCGATTCTGTGTCTCCCTCTCTCTCTGCCCCTCCCCCGTTCATGCTCTGTCTCTCTCTGCCCCAAAAATAAATAAACGTGGAAAAAAAATTTAAAAAAAAAAAAAACTGGGTTATCTTGATTATATTCTCAGAGCAGTGTATGACAGAAGCTGAGCTATCCTGAAATACTTGACTAACTGTCACCAGTCAGTACCTATACTGTGGTTACCAATTAGATAGTTACCTGTTAGATATTATACATGTTAGCTATCATCTCCTGTAACAGTTTCCTTGCTACCCCTTCCAGACAGAGTCAGCATAAACATGAATCATGGGATATGCCTCATGTGTGTATCATGGGATGGGTGCCTTGCCGATCATTTAGAGGAGGAGATTTCAAATCTAAAATTGCAACATATTAAAATGTCTCAATTAGTTGCAAAAGATGTCCAAAATGAACAAATCAGGAGACTATAGATGCTGGAGAGGATGTGGAGAAACGGGAACCCTCTTGCACTGTTGGTGGGAATGCAAACTGGTGCAGCCGCTCTGGAAAACAGTGTGGAGGTTCCTCAGAAAATTAAAAATAGACCTACCCTATGACCCAGCAATAGCACTGCTAGGAATCTACCCAAGGGATACAGGAGTACTGATGCATAGGGGCACTTGTACCCCAATGTTCATAGCAGCACTCTCAACAATAGCCAAATTATGGAAAGAGCCTAAATGTCCATCAACTGATGAATGGATAAAGAAATTGTGGTTTATATACACAATGGAATACTACGTGGCAATGAGAAAAAATGAAATATGGCCTTTTGTAGCAACGTGGATGGAACTGGAGAGTGTGATGCTAAGTGAAATAAGCCATACAGAGAAAGACAGATACCATATGGTTTCACTCTTATGTGGATCCTGAGAAACTTAACAGGAACCCATGGGGGAGGGGAAGGGAAAAAAAAAAAAAAAGAGGTTAGAGTGGGAGAGAGCCAAAGCATAAGAGACTGTTAAAAACTGAGAACAAACTGAGGGTTGATGGGGGGTGGGAGGGAGGGGCGGGTGGGTGATGGGTATTGAGGAGGGCACCTTTTGGGATGAGCCCTGGGTGTTGTATGGAAACCAATTTGTCAATAAACTTCATATAAAAAAAAAAAAGATGTCACAATAATTCACTACATGTCAAAGCTTCAAGATTTGGGAAATGATGCACTTTAAAAGTTAGATCACATTCAAGACTATTTATACAATAACACCATTCTCACACCTAATAAGTTATATGCTCCAGGTGGGTAAGTTTCCTCCCTTTTTCATTCAGCCGGAAAGTGCCTCTGACATAATAGGCATTTATCAAATAGTTGCTAATAAATAAATTCCACTTTTATCCCAATATACTTTCTTGAGTAGTAGAGAAAGGGTGACAAAATAACCATCTTGCTAGTAGTTACTTGCATCCCATGAAATTTCCTATGCCCATGGGAGCATGTCTTTGTGAGTATAGTCTATCAGAAGCACTGCAACAGGACAAAACCAAAGAGATAATTACTATTCTAAATCTCAAACAATTTCTTAAATGAATCTTTTTTTTCTTTTAACCTCAAAAACAATGCTAAGCCAGTGTTTTTTATGGGAAATCATTATTAATAATTATATCAGCAACAATCATTGCTATAACACATTATGCTATGACCATCATGCTCCACACTATATACATCATCTCGTTTAATCCTCATGGCCTTATAAAATAAGAGTGATTTTCTTTATTTAAAGATAAACCAAGATGGTCATGGTATTGGTAGTAGGTACTAGAGCAGAACTCAGAGTCGATCTATTTGATGCCCAAGCCCATGATCTTCCCATCCCAACATGGCTGCCTCTGCTGAATAAGGATAAAGAAAATCAGAAATGCCTGACCATTATTAGGCACCCCTTAATTGTAGATTGTTTCCAAAATTTAGAAATCCAGCAGCAAAATATCAAAAAAATTCTAGTATGCACAAGACTTCATACTTCACTATATTATGTACCAGACCATATTATCAGTAAAACAATGTGTAAGAGTCTCATTTATATGCAAGGCAAGAAAACTTTTTGGAAAAAAAATTACCTTAAGCTAAACTTTTTATTCCCCAAAGGGAAGTTTTTTGCTCTAATTTTAAAAGTAGGCCTATATATAAGCATCATTCTGTGACTGTATCTACACAGAAAGGTTGCTCCTTGGGCGCAAAAAGAGGATATGTTATATTCTTCACTGGTTTCAATGCTAATTTTGGCTTTTCACATAAAAGGCTTTCCTGAACAGTTGGGCCAAATGTGTAGTAATTTTGGATATAACTTCTAAGTTATATCCACATAATACTCAGCCAAAATTACCAAAATAATTTAATTCAAGAGAATTTGGATTCAGTCCTTTCATAAATAAAGAAAACCTAGGAGAAGAAAAAAAAAAAAAACCCAAAACAAAAACATGTCCTTTACAGAGGGAAACAATGCCAAACAAAAAGCGGCAGTGTTTAATTTCACAATGTCATTGATAGTAAGGTTAGTCCATCTTTTCATAGTGTACTTCAATACCACATACATAAAGCTTTCTAACTATGGATACCCCTCATACAGAATTAATCCACAGAATTGTGTCCGGGCCCTCCTCTCTACTTTTGCCCTAACCTGTAGGCTTTTATGACCACCTCTCAGCTCAATGTAAATAACCCACAAATCTACATATGAATGTTTCAGAAACCTTGAGCAGTCCCATGCAATCCCAGCAGTATTTCAAACAAAGAACAATAGAGTGTAAAGTGAGCTCACCTTTTTTCCCTTCCAACCTGTGTCTCCTCTTGTGGTCCCATTTGTTTTTCATTGCACTACCAGTTATCTGGGATCACATCTTTGGATTTTTTAACTGACATTAAGCAAATATTTTGCTACGTTCAATACTCAGAATCTAAATATTTTATTACCTCTACTGCTGACACTTAGTCCAAGCCACTGTCCTCTCTTACTTGAGTCACTGGAATGACCTCTCCTGCTTCTCACTTCCTCCTTTATCAGTTAGGGTGGGGTTATTGGTATATATGACAGAATGCCCAAAATAATAGGACTTTGAGTGAGACAGGAGTTTATTGCCCTCACACAAAATAGTCCAGATAGAGGTAGTACAGGTTCGTAGAATGTTCTGTGATATCAGTAGCCCAGGCTACTTCTACTTTGTTGCTCCACAATGAAGAGGATTCTTCTAATAGTCTAAGATGTTCACCCAACCATCAGCCATTAAGTCCATATCTGATTCAGCATATAGGCAGGAAGGTTGGAGAAGAAATGTTTCTTCTTTTAAAGGCAACTTCTGAACACTGCACTTAACATTTCCAGTTTCCTTCCACATTCATAGAGCTGAACTTGGTTTCATTGCCACACATAGATACAAGGGAGGCTAAAATACACAGTCTTTATTCTGACTGGCCAAGTGACCAACAAACTATTAAAAGAAAAGAGAATAAATACTGGGTAGCAACCTAATTCTCCTTGACATAACCCCCCAGAATCATTTATCCATCCAGCAGCTAGAGTAATCCTTTAAAAATATTAAGTTCCCTGATCGTATCTTTCAAAATTCTCCAACAGCCCACGAGACTTTATATGAAATAGGGAAGAGTAGTAGGATTACCCTTAAATATTGCTGGTCTTGAATTTTGAGTGAGATGATTCAGAATGCTTTTGTGTCCAACATGTTCAGCTACAGAGATGCAAGCAAAGAGTGGGCAAACCACCGCACATAGGTAGGTTTTAGGGTTTGTCAGGCAAGTACGACAAAGTGAAAAATGAGTAACATAGTTACTATGGAGTCTGATATGGGTAAGAATGGAAGTAGGGATATATGAGCAAAGTGAACGTTTAGTCCCATTCCTACAGGAAGCAGATGCAAATTAGAATTAACAGTTCAAACATTTTAGGGGCACGCGGGTGGCTCAGTGGGTTAAGAGTCCTACTTTGGCTCAGGTCATGATCTCTCAGCTTGTGGATTTGAGCCCCGTGCAGGGCTGTGTGCTGACAGTTCAGAGCCTGGAGCCTGCTTTGGATTCTGCGTCCCCCTCTCTCCCTGCCCCTCCCCCGCTCGTTCTCTCTCTCTCTCTCTCTCTCTCTCTCTCTCTCTCTCTCAAAATAAATAAACATAATAAAAAAAACTTTAAGTGCAAGCATTTTAGTAGGGAAAACGCCTGTATGAAAGGAAATGGGAATGGAGGCAGAGAGGGCTAGGAGAACTACAAAACCATGATCCAAGCTATCTGACAAGTAAGACAGAAAGTTGAGATTAGTATCCTAGACTGTCATGCAGCCTAAGAAAAGTCTAACTAGCCATCAGAGTCCTTGAGCCAAAGTTGGCAAAGGAGTTCCATGTCACCCAAGATTGGGTCTGACTTAGAACACCTACCACATTCAGTCACTGGCCTCAGTGCAAATGCAGCAATGGATTTCGGGCTGCAAATGCAGACACTGCAGTCCTCCATCAATCCCTGCAGTAGGAGGTCTGCAAGATGCATTCTCATGGCCACCACACTGAGAGACATTTAAAAGTGTTGTGATCATAAGATTATAAGTCTCAACAAATACAAAGTATTTTTGGAGATCACATATTAGAAGGAAGAAACTGGGGGGGGGGGGGGGATTCCTGGCTGGCCCAGTCAGTTAAGCATCTGACTCTTAATTTCAGCTCAGGTTATGATGTTATTGTTTGTGAGATGGAGCCCTGCATCCAGCTCTGCACTGACAGCACGGAGCCTGTTTGGGAGTCTCTTCTCTCTCTCTCTCTCTCTCTCTCTCTCTCTCTCTCTCTCTCTCTCCCCCTGCTCTCTCTCTCTCTCTCTCTCTCTGCCTCTCCCCTGCTCTCTCTCTCTCTCTCAAAATAAATAAATAAACTTAAAAAAAAATTCTCTTCTCTAGGCTGCTATAGTACAGCATACCTTATCTTTAAAAAAAAAAAAGGAAGAAAGAAGAAGGAGGAAGCTGGATATATAGGAGGCAGAAATCCTGAAATTAAGATTTAAAAAAAAAAGTAGTCATTAATAGTAACAAAGTGGAGACTGCAATCGTGAGGGAAAATAGCTAAAATTGGAAGAAGACAAGACCATGGAAGAAGAATCAGGAAGACAAGGGCATTACAGAGATTTTCCACTTATAATATTAAACCCATCAAAAACTATGAATGGAGTAATCTGGAGAGAAGAACAGCAATCCAGATATTGAAATCTTCAAAGAATTAAGAGAAGCAACTTAGGGTCTCCAGATGATTGTGCAAGGAGACAAGTGGGTGGCATAATCTGATGGTATGAGTTTTAAAACTGTGGCTCTGGAAGGGAGAAAAATTTGAAAGCAACAATGAGGAGCAAGTAGTCTGTCTATGCCATTTCCCAGCCCAGTGGTTCAAAGAGTATGGGAAAGAAAGCAGTCACCCATCTAGGAGGACAGAGGCAAAATATTATCTTTAATATTTGACTGCAGTTATGGGGGAAAAAGTGAAAGGGAGATAGAAGTTGCTGAGCTTTAAAGCCGAGATATTTTTGCTTAAGAAAAATGCATTCTAGAGAGAAGAGTTGGATTTTAAGAAATGGGGAAAAGGGGGATATAGGTTCCAAGTTAGGAGTTACTCAGAGTCAAATGGGAATGAGAGCCCAAGTAAAAGTCCAAACGGGCTTTGGGGTTCTTGTGGTAACTGATGTAAATGGAGATAGAGAACTTGATGCAGTTCGTATTGTATCTGGCAGATTTCAATAGTGAAGCTCTTCTCCTAACAGTTTAATTCTATGCTTTGGTAAGATTAGACTACCAAAGGCTACATTTTTGGACTGTATCTTTAAACCTAACTAAATCACCCTTTAAGATCCTATATTTGGCTTTTTTTTATTTTTTACATAGGCTCCTTGCCCAGTGTGGGGCTTGAACTCACAACTCTGAGATCAAGACCTGAGCTTAACCGACTGGGCCCCCTAAGTGCCCCCTTATATTTGACTCTTTTAAAAGTTGGTTACAAGAAATAGGTACATGAAATCCACTTGAGCACGTGTTGTACAATTTTTAATAGACTGTAAAAAGTTAAAGATGTTTAGAGAAAATACTAAAAAATAATAATGCAAGGATATATGACTGAAAATAAATAACAAAAAGGTATACCTAAATCCAGTCAATTAAAATATATATATGTTAATTGTTAATGGACTGGGAGGGATGCGAAAAAAAGTTAGTGGACTAAATACTCTGGTTAAAAAGTCAAAATTGTCAAGGTGTATATAGAGCAATACCCAACTACATGTTTTCTATAAGAGATGCACTTTAAATATAAAGATGCTAGATTACAAATAAACAGATAGGAAAAGGTATACCCTGCAAACAGCAAGCATTAGAAGATTGTAGTCGCTACAGTATTATCAGATAAAATAGACTTTAAGGCAGAGTATTACCAGAGATAAAGACAGACAATCCATAATAATAAAAGAGTCATGTCATCAATTTCCCGCTTAAGGCCCTTGCCTCTCAAGGAAGGCCATAACCAGGTGTAGTTTGGCTGTGGCTCAGTGAAATTGAGAGGAGGCAGGTTTATCCAAACTACAGAGCTGCTGTATTTCTTTCAAGTCTTCCCTTCTTCTTATGCACCTGCCCATTAAACCCTGATCAAATCATGCCTTATTCCTCATTATACTTTAATTAGTACTAAATCTTGTGGCAGACTGGGAATCAAGTCCCAGGCATCAGCTCTCCTCTGAGGACCCCTTTGGTTAATCCATAACCTTTCAATACATTGTCAGATCCATTTTCTACCTGGTTATTTTGTGGGGCAACTAATATAAGTCATTCTTCAAGTTCTTTGTACAGCTCATAATATGCTGGAACTATCAGGAATATTCCAATTCGCATATAAGGATTATTCCTATTCCCTGTATCAATCCTTCTCTACTGTCACAGAAAAAGAAAGATATGTCTATACTGCATAGACATAGACTTAAGAGAAACAGAATACCCACATATATCTATACAAATGATACTGCATTGAGATCTCAGAGGGAGCTTATATACTATCAGGGTGTGGATTCCTTTTCTTGAAGAGTGAGAAATTATTTTATAAAGTTGTTCTTTGGATTTGATTCTTTTCAGCTACAAATTACTAGTAGGCTGTTTTGTAAATGAATTCATCTCAAAAGATAAATATGGCTAGTTGCCAACAACAGAGTTGCTAAAAGATAGCAATACTCCCTGGAAAGAAGGTAAAAATGAATCTCAAAATTCTTATTATGAGTCATACCAAATTGTAACAAACTGTTTTGGGAAGAAGGAAAACATCAAGGAGAAGTTATCAGATGCTGTCAGATGCTATATACAGACTAGAAGATATACATAGAAGATGAACAGATAAAGTTTCACTTCTCTTTGCTACAATTTCAAAGCAGTGAATTTTACCCTATTATCAACATTAAATGAGAAAACTTGCTTTGCCACATTACTGGTTTCAAATCAATGTTGTTTTTACACATGTACATATATATGCATGCACAGACACACATATGTATATATTTCTCTCTTAAAAGCATAATATTGGTGATTTGAATATGTACACAATTATCCTTACTTCATTTTCCAACATGTGTTTTCTTCTTTCTCTGTCACATAGCTTTCCATAAGGAACAGTAAAAATAAAACTTAAAGATTTTAACGTTTATTTATTTTTGAGACAGAGAGAGACAGAGCATGAACAGGGGAGGGGCAGAGAGAGAGGGAGACACAGAATCCGAAACAGGCTCCAGGCTCTGAGCTGTCAGCACAGAGCCCGACGCGGGGCTCGAACTCACAGACCGTGAGATCATGACCTGAGCGGAAGTCAGACACTTAACCGACTGAGCCACCCAGGCGCCTCAAAACTTAAAGATTTTAAAAGCTATTATCTGCTAAGAATTTTTTGGAGTTCACTTATATCAGTCCCAATATTTCCAGCTTTATTTCAGGAAATCAAATGTTCCAAATAACAATTCATCCTGTTTTGGATCTAAAAAGGCAATTAGAATCAAAGTGGCAATATCTATAAGAATAAGAAAAAGAACTTTGCCCTTTAAAATTACCTGTTTCATTGCCAAATTGATTATTTAAAACAAAGATAAGTCTGTGTTAAGGTGAATGATGTAGATTTGGTTCTACAAAATCTATTCATTCTGGTCACTTTCCTCATCAACTTAAGTAGTCCTGCAACAATCCACATTGATCACAATTAAATTAATAAATCAACCAGGTTCTAATCTATTTGTTTCATCAATGCAGCCAAAAGGTGTATGAATGAAAAAAAAGGTGTATGAATCAAAAAAATTGAAAAAGAAAAATAACAGCCTCTCTTTTATTCCTTTTTGTTTTCACTTGTGATGAAAATCCTTGAAACAGCTTGCTTTACAAAAAAGAAACAATTATGAGTCACAATTCATGTCATGTTCTTCAAAGGAAAGCAATCTACTAATAATGAAAATAGCTTATATCAATTATAATCCTGCCCTTTATTAACCAAAGACACCCCCCAAAACCCACACTCACATCCACAGTAAAACAGGAATCAAGCAATCAAATAATATGAAAGAGAAGGATATCAAGAAATCAAATGAAGTTATTAATATTTGGCATTCATGGGCTATAAAATGTACTGGCTTGCTAGTTTTATTATTAAACCACAAAAAAATGGGATTTCTTGCAGAGTTCTTACCTATATTTAATCCTTCAAACATACACAAATAGAGTTCCTGCATATTTTTAATCTTTAAAACACACACACATACATACTCGTCACACGCATACACACATACACCTTTTAAGCACTCCACTTGTTCAGAGTGAACGAGAGCACATTTTAGTTCCCAAAAACTGAAGAAATTTCCAAGAAGTAGATACTCAACATGTCTGTTCTCCAGCTACCTTCTTTCCATTCAAAAATATAAAAAATTGTCAGCAAATATTTCTTGAATATCTATCATATGCCAGACATTGGAGTGTTAGAGTCCGTTATGAATGTTTTCTGAGCTCCTTCTCTTTTCTGTACTCAAGGAAAGGGTGGGTAACTCATGATCCCCCCTTTTTTCTTTGCCCCATAAGCTCTGTATGTATGCATGTACACTTCATAATTTCAGCTCTCACCTTGTGCACTCCTTGAACTCATCTTAATGCATTGCCTCCAAATACAACCCAGATTCAACCACAAAATGGATATTTTATTTTATTTTTTTAACTTTTTTTATTATTTAAATCCAAGTTAGTTAACATATAGTGTAATATTGATTTGAGGAATAGGATTTAGTGATTCATCACTTACATATAACATCCAGTGCTCATCCCAACAAGTGCTCTCCTTAATACCCATCACCCACTTAGCCCATCCCCCAACCCAACACCCCACCAGCAACCCTCAGTTTGAGAGTCTCTTATGGTTTGTCTCCCTCTTTGTCTTTATCTTAACAAAATGGATATTTTCAACAAATTTTTACTGGAAGACAAAAGAGAAGTTAGATTACAATCACGGAGAAAAAATTTCTCACCATCCCATCAATCCCTGCTAGTTCTATTTCTCCTCCCAACCTATCTGATATATTGAAAATCCCCTAGCTGATATAGCCTACTTGGTAAAACAAAAGCCCAATAACATTCCAAACAGGCTCCACTAAATAAAGCCTCAGTAGGTAGCCAAATCCCAAGCGAGTGATATTTTCATTCCCCTAAAAAGCTTTAATTATCTACCTATAGGTATTAAAACTATCTACAACGATATCACTTTTCTTCTCATTTGAATTCGGGCCACTGAACTAATGGCCCATGCAGTCTTCTTTTTTAGCATATCATTTACCTGATGATGCTAAGGATTCTGGATAGCAGGGGGTATGCCCAAACTATATACAGTCCTGGTTCTACTATGTTGCTCAGTCTTAAACCAGCTCCAAAGCAGAAATCTAAGTTGGGACACTGAAGTCAAAATTGTTTGGTTCCATTACACAAACTCAATGGGACTGCTTATAGGCAACCCCATGGATGCCTGTAGACCCTCCTGTCCACATAATCCCTCCTGTCTAAAAGCAATCATTCTTCCTCCAACCACTGCCTTTCTCAATCCAAAACCCAATCAGGTTTCCCCAACTGCATGTTCAAGACTGTCTCCGAGTTCTTAGGTCCACAATAAGGAGAAATAAAAGTGTGCAAGTGGGTGAAATAGGGCAGGAGCATGCCACTTCTTGCTTATATAAGCAAAATTTCTTCAATTTTCCAGAACTCACAAAAGATGAATATATAAAGTAGATTTAAAAAAACAGATAAACCCTCAGTAAGTGTTAATTGCTGTTGTTGTTTGTTGTTGTTGTTACAAATATTATTTCTTTTTTTTTTTTTTAATTTTTTTTTCAACGTTTATTTATTTTTGGGACAGAGAGAGACAGAGCATGAACGGGGGAGGGGCAGAGAGAGAGGGAGACACAGAATCGGAAACAGGCTCCAGGCTCTGAGCCATCAGCCCAGAGCCTGACGCGGGGCTCGAACTCACGCACCGCGAGATCGTGACCTGGCCGAAGTCGGACGCTTAACCGACTGCGCCACCCAGGCGCCCCGACAAATATTATTTCTATTTGTTTCTCTGTCAACCACGAGAAAAGAGAGCCAAACCAAGGTACTTTTTAAAAACAGGCACTTGCACTACAAGCAAACTGGAGGGAAGGAGGGCTATCCTTGCCAAGGACAAGTTTTAATTGATGACGGCTGCAACACTAATGAGGCTGCCTCCCATTGATATGGCTCCTGGTCCCAAGTACCCCTCAGAGGGGCAGCAGTAGAGACAGACAGAAACCACCCACTCTGTTGCCAGAACCTCCCACGTGGCAACATCAATAATCAGAACAGCACTGATTCTATGCCTTTAAATCCGTGTTGTCAGTTCATACCATGTTTAGAGAAACAGACTCTCCTGGGAAATACTAGTTAATGAAATAACTAGAGAGAAACGAAGTGTTACTCTAAGGTGGTCCTTACGGTAGATGACTGGTGTTTATTATCAGGAAAGACCAGTGACATGGAAAACATTTCTTTCGAGGCTTATGAAGCTAAGACTTTCAAACGGTAAATTTAACAATTGTAAATAAAAATATTTCTATGTGCTTTCAGTTTTTCATGGGAACAAGATATTTTTAAGGCAGATACTCATTTCTGCAAAAGTCATGAATAACCAAAGTTTTGAACTTGAGTAGAAGAGGAGAAAATTAAGGTAATTCACTTCCACTAAACCTCAAAAACCCTAATATCTGATATAACTTTTCTTGTTTCTATCTAGAGTGGTTCCTTGAACTACTCATTTTATAAAAAAGTAACAGCTTCCACTGAGTGTTTACCATGTGCCACAGTATACCACATACTTGTGGTGAATTGCCTCATTTTTTAGTCACAACTTTCTGGACAGGTACAGTGGCAAATGAGAAACTTGAGGGATAGAAAAAATTATAATTTTCCCAAGATCACATAACCAACAACTGACTGCACTGGGATTCAATGCACGCGGTCTGGTTCCTAACAAGCTCTTGTAACCACTACCTTTACTGCTTTCTTTATCTGATCAAATAGAGTTCGCCAGATAAGTTCATGTCTACTTAAAAGTAGAAGGTCAAACATTTAGAGGCAAATTCTTTGCAATCTTCTTCCATATTTTCAAATTATTTCTAGACAAGTCAAGCACATATTTCAATATAACACAATTTTACTACATTTTTTTATATCACAATTCCCCTCACTCTCCAAAATCCACTATCAAGACTAGTCAATTTTACCTCCAAAAAAAAAGTCCTGAATCCGTCCACTACTCTCCAACTCCACTGCCATCATTTTATTCTGTTACTGCTATTCCTTTCCTGGATTACTGCAATAGCCTCCTAATTTATCTTTTTCTTTCCATTTATAGTCCCCACCCAATCCCTGAAATATAATCCCTCTACATAATAGTATGATTTTTATAAAATTTAAATCAGATTATGTCCTTCTTATGCTTAAAACCCTTCAGTGACTTTAGACTGTTCTCGGAATAAAATATAAACTCTAACGTAGCCACAAAGTCCTTCACAGTTAAGCCGATCAACCTCAGATCACACTCGTGCTCAGTGTGAGTTAGCCTCTCTGGACTTTCTGTTCTTTTAAAGTAAGTAAGCTCAGTTCTGCCTCAGGGCCTTTGCATTTACTCTTCCCAGTAATATTCTCCACCTGGCCCTTTGCATAGATGGCTGGCTCCGTTTTACCCATTAGGACTCATCTGAATGTCACTACCCCAGAGAGGTTTCCCTGACCAATTGTCTAAAGTAGCACACACACACAGACACAATGTCCCCCTGCTTTGTCCATTACCATCTATGAGAGCCCACCTCTTATTTCCATTAAGTTATTTACCAAAATGTGTAGTTATTATCTGCTTTCTCCACTAGAATGCAGGCCGAAGTAGAAGGACTATCTCTCTTATTTGTTGTTGTATTCCATGTCCAGCACAGAGTAGAAAGTCAATAAACATTTCTGAATACATGAATGAACTCTCCAAACTTCCTGTCCTGCTATTTTTCCTGCTTTGGAAACTCCTCTTAGGTACTCAAAAAAACAAGGAACTAAAGAATATTAGATCAGACTAAAGGGAAATCTGTATGTAAACATACACCAAAAGAAGTTAAAAATATTTCCATAATATACATACCACAAACTATACCCATAAATCTGCTTGAAAAGACTGTAAAATAGAAAATTTGGACAGGCATAATGCTTTCTGAAATTCATAAATTAGTCCAAATATCACATTGTCTAATTTTAAACAGGAAATAAAGGTTGAAAATTTTTTAAGGTAGCCTAATCTATCCTTGCTCCTTTACATGCTTTTTGCTTGTTTCAAAAAAAAAAAAAAATGGGAATGCAAGCTGATGCAGCCACTCTGGAAGACTGTATGGAGGTTCCTCAAAAAACTAAAAATAGAACTACCCTTCGGCCCAGCAATTGCACGACTAGGCATCCATGGGATACAGGTGTGCTGTTTCGAAGGAACACATGCACCCCCATGTTTATAGCAGCACTATCGACAATAGACAAAGTATGGAAAGAGCCCAAATGTCCATCGATTGATGAATGGATAAAGAAAATGTGTATTACTTGGCAATCAAAAAGAATGAAGTCTTGCCATTTGCAACTATGTGGATGGAACTGGAGGGTATTATGCTAAGTGAAATTAGTCAGTCAGAGAAAGACAAAAATCATATGACTTCACTCATATGAGAACTTTAAGAGACAAAACAGATGAACATAAGGGAAAGGAAACAAAATAATTTAAAAACAGGGAGGGGGACAAAACAGAAGAGACTCATAAATACGGAGAACAAACTGAGGGTTACTGGAGGGGTTGTGGAAGGGGGGATGGGCTAAATGGGTAAGGGACACTAAGGAATCTACTCCTGAAATCATTGTTGCACTATATGCTAACTAGTTTGGATGTAAATTTAAAAAAAAAATTAAAAATAAAATTAAAAAAACAACTAAAAGAAAATCTCAGATTCTACTTAGTTTTTATACAATTTGAAATGCAACTTTTCACCACCTCAAAGGGAAGGTTGCAAAAATTACAAAAAATTATAATCAACAATAAGGTATTTTTGTAATAGGTTAAACATGTGTCTACATCTTTGGTTAACTGTGTCGATATATTTTCATCGCCTAATGGTCAGATTTCTGGGCAAATTTATTGTCTGTTTCAAAGCCTGGAAGGTAGCCATATTTTGTATGCCAAGAGTAAAGACAAAGAATATGCCAAAGCAGGAAATATTATAGGAAGAGAATTCAATGAGAAATGTAATGCAAACTACTCAAAGTGATACTCAAATTTCAAGACCCCGTGAATCTCCTATTAAAAATCACCAGTTGGCAATTTCTGCATAAATGATTATTTCCTGCAGTCTAAGACTCTATGGGATTTTTGCTTAATGTAACATTTATTGATTTCTTATTATGTACAAACTGATACATGTAATTTTAAAGTTGAATAATGTTAAATATGGTCCCTGCTCTTTAACTGATTAATGATTTATCAAATTATGCACACTTATAAACAACTCTTGACTCAAATACCTCTTAATCCCAGGTAGAAAGTCCCAACTGACTTCATGATCTCGTGTCAAGAATTTCTTCACAGTGATACTGTATTTCTGTATTTCTGATATCTTTTCACTACAGAAAAAAAATAAAATATACAACTATGATTAATTTATTCTATCTTTCTTGTACATTACAATTCATTTCAGATATCTGACATGAACATTGAGAGTTTATATACTGAAGCATGTAAACTAAAAGCAAGTGCTCCAGACCTGATTCCAAGGTCCTGACTCAGCCAAAATTCAGACTTGAATACAAGTGCAAATGATAGTCTCATGCCCTCAGGAAATAAGAGTGGTTCAAAGTGCTAAATCCAGCTAGCAGTTGCAAAATATCACCTATTGCTTATCTATTGCATTACCTGACTTCATGAGATTAACCTGGGCAGAATTTCAGTTTTAACATGGATTAAATGGAAAACTGAATGATAGCTCAAAAACTCTAATGTCGAAATTACTGGAAGAAAGAAAGTGACTTTTCTTCATTACGGGATGTAGTGAATATCTACTCTGTATGTCGCTTATACTAGGCACGCTGACAGTTTTTCGTCTTTAATCGGACAACATTAGAACATCATTTACTGAAGATACACCCATGCAGGCAAATATTTATCCAAAGAGAAATGTGCAATATAATAAATGACATCTGCTTAATAAAACTTTATACCACTCTACAAAAAATAACTCACCTGCCTTTTATTATATTTAATAAAAATTTGCTATACTCAGTGGAGTACAGTGAAGTGGAGACACCACGTTCTTTTTTAAATGTAAGAAAAGACAGTGTCTGTTACCTTTACTTTTTATGAGTTGCCTGCTCTCCGTATTTGGCAAGACAAATAGAATTACATACTGTGAGTGACTCAGAACAGAACTTCACTATCAATCATCTGCCTGGCTCTGCACAAATTCTGTAGGGCATTCAGGACATTTTGCTGCCTATGAATATTTTAGACAAGAAGAATCCCTGAAAGCTTCCTGATGGATTAATACAAGAAAGGAGGACGTTTTCATGTTTTATAGCTATTTGCTAAAGTACTACGGCCATTACTACACTCCAATGAAAAGATGCCTCTTTAAACAGAAAGAAGCAGCTCTGTGGAAGACTTCTGGCTCCCTTTATCATAAACTGATTTCAAAGTAATGATATATAATATATAAATATTGCATGTACTCCTCTGCAGAAAATGAAATGCTATACTGGTGCCAACACCTTTACACCCAGAAATAATTGTGGAAAAAAGAAGAAGAAGGAAGAAAATGTATGCCAGCCATTAAAGAAAAGAAGTTTGCTCGTGTACCTATTTAGCTTTGCCAATGAAATAAAAAGCAATTTATTAGCTTCTCTATCATTTTACTGTGGGATTCACATCCATGAATAAACAGCAGAGTACTAGTCTCAACAGCAGTTCACAACTCCTCAAATAAAGCTTATACTTTATTTTAAAGGTAACAGAAAATTTAGAAACCACAGGAAAATAAACAAAATATTCACTTGTGGGCCCACTATTATCAATATGATATTTTGAAGTATTTCCTTCCAGTTTTTAATGTATTTTATATGCAGTATTCTGTATCTTACTTTTCACTGATATTTAAACATTTTATCATGTTATTATAAAGTCTTCATAAACATTTTAATAGCTAAATAACATTCCATTAAGAATATGTAGCAAAGCTGGGGCTCCTGAGTGGTTCAGTTTGTTAAGCAGCAGACTTCAGCTCACTCAGACCATGATCTCACCATTCTTGAGTTTGAGCCCTGAGTCGGGCTCTGCATTTACAGTGCAGAGCCTGGAGACTGCTTGGGATTCTCTGTCTCCCTCTCTCTTTGCTCCGCCCCACCCTCAAAAATAAATAAACATTTTTTAAAAAGAATATGTAACAAAGTTGAGTTAATATTGGCCCATGTCAGATATTTAGAAGATGTCCAATATTTGCTCCTATAAATATCAGTATTTCACATCACTATTCACATTTATTTTATTTTTGATTACTTTAACTTTTTTCTTTCTGAATTAAGCAATCTCTATTCTAGAAATAGTGGGCTAATGCACTTAACTTCCCAGTGACAAAACAGGTCTTTTTTTTTTTTTAGTGTCTCTTCTATTACTAACATATAGAAAGTTCACATATATCTAGAGAATAAACTAATGACTATCAATTATAATGTATTTTATAATTTATTAACATTCTCAAAACTGCACTGGGATGCATAATTATGTCAGTTTTTCAAATTAATAAATTGTGGACAAATGAGTTTAATTGCTCTAATCAAGCACAAACAGTAAGTTGTGGAGCTAATACTTTACCCCATGCGTTTCCAACTTCAAGGGCCACCCTCTTCTTATCATATTGATGAGGAAGGGAACTAGGAGAAAATACTGTGTAGTTGTGAGCATGAGGACTCGAGTCCAACAGCCTTGATCCAGAACCCACTTCTGCCACTTATTCTTCCTGTGATCTTGTATAAATTATGTATACCCTCTGTGCTTCAGTTTGCTAATCCCTTGAACTCTGATGATAATAAAAATACATATATATTAAATCTAGCATAGGTTTGTTTGTTTTAAAAATCAAATGAGAAAATTCAATTTACTAAGCACAATTTACAAAGCACATGATTAATGTCCACATTTGTTTTTTACCTATTTGTTAGCTTAAGTTTTCCATACACTTTAATACAGAGTTTAATTTGATATTGTCCATATTTACACTCTGATGTAGATGATATACATTTCATCCTCCATTAAGAGTAAATATGAAACAAAGCTAGACCTCAGAACTATCATCCACCATCTAAAAAAGCATAGGGGCGCCTGAGTGGCTCAGTCGGTTGGGTGTCCGACCTCAGCTCAGTCATGATCTCGCTGTCCGTGGGTTTGAGCCCCGCGTTGGGCTCTGTACTGACAGCTCAGAGCCTGTAGCCTGCTTCCGATTCTGTGTCTCCCTCTCTCTCTCTGCCCTTCCCCTTCTCCTGCTCTGTCTCTATCTCTCAAGAATAAATAAACATTAAAAAAAAAAAATAAAAAAGCATAAAGTAGATTACTTAATCAACCCATATATGGATACAATGCTTATATTTGTTAAAGCTTCAAATTAACTGATCTAGCTACACCTCCAAAAAGTGTTCAGTACAAAAATACAGTTCATATCATTCAAATGAGATCATCTGATCACTCCCTACTCTGGTATTATACCCTCACATGACATTGTACATGGCCTTAAGCATAATTAAAAATAGCAGAGTAAGCTATGTTTATAGCTTTAGTTACTACCAGTACACACTAGAATGAGAACATTGAATAACACTAGAAAAATTAATTTAGACTTCTTGCCAATAATGAAATCAAATTTATTTAGGTCAAGATACAAGTCTTAAATATGCATGTATACACACACACACACTCACACACACACATACACACACCCATAGTAATTAATGACAAAGGATGAAAAGCAAAGAAAAAGTATCAGAACAGGTTTCAGCATGAACAATTGAATCAGTCAGGGTTCAACCAGGAAAAGACGCAAGTGAACTATACCCTAAGAAATTTATTATAAGTATCATCGCATACAATTAGAGAAAGGGCTAGGCAAGTGAGGTCCAAGCAGGAAGTTGTAGGATCAGAATAAGAGTGACCAGTCAGGCAATCTGAGAAACCAAGCACATCTAACCACTGAAATGGGCTGTGAAAGGCAGGGTCATGGAGAGGTCTATGCGTGCTTCTGTGCAGCTACCACTTCTGTGAGCCCACTACAGAGAGTCTGGAAGTGGGCCTGGAGCCACTATGGGTCAGTTAAGGTCAGTAGTCAGGAAAAAATGCTGTATGCAGAGCAAGAACCAGCTGGAACCTGCCAGTACCTGCTGGTACCTCTGCATCTATAGGCAACTGCATCTAAACATACTAGCCTGCTGGGGACATGGTTACTGTTTCATTTCTGCTTTCCAAATCTTGCATAAAGTTCTCTTTTGGCTAATGCTAACCTAAAGCCACACAGAGAGGAGCATTCTAACACATATGGTTTCAGCATAACTGACACAGTACAAACCACCACAAGAGTCTGGATTAAATGGACAGGTAATTAGCATTATAACACAGCATGCCTATTCTAACAGTTCTTGTTATCCTAAGGAAAAAACAGTCAACATGCTAGTATCAAGGAAAACTGCAACATTAAATGGGGAAAAAAGCAAAAATGTTTCTTTTCAAACCAAAACATAAGAAGTAAAATGGGAATAAACAAATAAAATTGTCTGATTTGCATGCCTGGGGGAAACATGATCTAGTAAGATTACTCTTCTCAAGATAACAAATTGTTTCCTCATTAATCATCACTACCATTAAACAAGATTCATTCAGCTAGAATCTTTATCGCTCATCTATTATAGTTTATGAAGACAATGCAGGATTTTTCAAGAATATTTTTTCAAATTTTTGAAGGGAAAAATAAAACTTAGAAGGCCAAAAAACAAAACGCAAGAAGGCAAGAGAAGGGCTAAATGATTTCACTCCATCAATCTGAATGGGACTGATGGAATGTGAAATAAGTTCTAGGGCAAAAATACGCCATGGAACAATAGGAAATGTCAAATATTATTTATTTGTTTAGCTTTATAAGACACAGGTAGGAAAGGAGAAACGGGAAAAAATGTTTTCTTTAAATAAAATGTCTAAAATATTTTAGGCACTGAAACGTGCCCTATATCCCTCAAATAAGAAATGTTAGGCCACCATTTTTTAAAAAAAATCCATATTTTCTAAAAAAAAATTATAAAGGTAACTGTGGGATTTCACAGTGAGGCTAGTTTATAAAAACAAATTAAAATGATACATAATTATCTAGTAATAGAAAGACTGTCTGAATTATCAAAATGAAAGAAATTTTAATCTGAATTACTCCAACTCATTGTTACAACAATTTCAATTCAAAATCAATTATTTATTACAAATCAAAACCACACTGAAATACCACCTCACGCTGGTCAGATTGGCTAACATGAACAAATCAGGAGACTATAGATCCTGGCGAGGATGTGGAGAAACAGGAACCCTCTTGCACTGTTGGTGGGAAGGCAAACTGGAAACGCTCTGGAAAACAGTATGGAGGTTCCTCAAAAAATTAAAAATAGATCTACCCTATGACCCAACACTGCTAGGAATTTACCCAAGGGATACAGGAGTGCTGATGCATTGGGGCACATGTACCTCAATGTTTATAGCAGCACTTTCAACAATAGCCAAATTATGGAAACAGCCTAAATGTCCATCAACTGATGAATGGATAAAGAAGATGTGGTTTGTATATACAATGGAATACTACTTGGCAATGAGAAAGAGTGAAATCTGGCCATTTGCAGCAACGTGGATGGAACTGGAGGGTATTATGCTAAGTGAAATAAGTCTGTCAGAGAAAGACAGATACCATGTTTTCACTCACATGTGGATCCTGAGAAACTGAACAGAAGACCATGGGGGAGGGGAAGGGGGAAAAAAAGTTACAAAGAGGGAAGGAGGCAAACCACAAGAGACTCTTAAAAAACCACTTTAAAAAACCTCTTTAAAAAAACCACAAGAGACTCTGAGAACAGAGGGTTGATGGGAGGGGGGGGTGAGGGAAAGGGGAAACTGGGTGATGGGAAACCAATTTGACAATAAATTATATTTAAAACAAAACAAAAAAAATCAATTATTTATTATTTCATGTATACTACTGCTACATGAGGTATTAAGTACACAAAGGTGAATAAAATATATATAAAGGGAAATCTGCCATTTGTGTTATCCCTCCAAAATATGAACCTCTTTCTAGTTTGTGTACAAGGTCTCTACTTTATTATCTTGATAGAAGAGCAAATGCTTCTTACCACCCAGGAGCTGAAAATGTTAGAAGCTCACACCCCAGCCATTCTTGCAGATAGAGAATCATCTTATGACCTAGGCTCTGGCAATCAAATATAACCATATCTGAAGGACTCATCCCCACTGCCTGCAGATGCAGTATTGGTAATAGAGGCTGTAAGGCCTAGGCTCAGAAATGGCATGTGGTCATGGCTGTGGTAAAGTTGAGCTGTTGGCATCAAAGAGGCAGCAGTACAGGTATTGACTGGTGCTCTTCCATGGTTTCCTCTTTGGACCGTTCCAGTGCAAGATTTGGAGCTTTGTTCCTAGAAATATTTTTCCTGCCTTGTATTCCAGCCTTCCATCAAACCTAGAAGATACTCAATATATTCTTTCAATAAACTGTTTTTTTGCCTAACTGGAGCCAGTATCTGTTGCTTGAAAATAAGAACTTTGAGTGATAGAACATGTTTCCTACCTTCAAAGGGTTCACAGTCTCTAAATGATAATACCATATAAAAGGCAGAAGTATGGTATGTCTAATTAATAATCAACATCTCCACTGTTAGTTATCAAATGTCCTTTAAACATAGAATGTCCAAAACTGGAACTCAAACTGGACCCCTGTCACTTTTGTTTGAGTCAGTGATTGTTCTGAAAAAAACCCATAAGACTTCTTAAAACCACCCTCTTCCTTGTTGCCAGTATTCAATATCCCATACATCACCAAGTCCTACCAATCTGGGTTTCTACATCTTTAATCATTCACTTCTCTGGGGTATCATCACCACCCCCAAAGGCTAAGCATTCATGATCTCTCACTGGGCTTCACTCTTTCTTATAAGAAAGCCAACTATCAACTATCCATAGACATAACAACATTGTGAAATCCAAGAACCACAGGTGAGGCCAAACCCCTCCTTAAACAACAGAGACTAAGAAGGACTGCATTAGAAGGGTGAATGTTTCATCTTATCTTCTCCTGCCCTCGGACTGGGATTTATACCATCAGCTCCTGTTCACAGGCCTTCACTCTCAGACTAAATTATACCACTGGGTTTCCTGGGTCACCAGCTTGCAGACTGTGGGACTTCTCAGTCTCCAAAATTACATCAGCCAATTCCTCATAATAAAGATAGATAGATAGATCTATCTCTGAAGAAACCTGACTAATAGAGTTACCTATAAGGAAAGGGAGGGAAAAGCAAAAGCGTGTAAGGATAAAGCTAGCTTTTCAGCATATATCTTGCTTTGTGTATTTGATATTGAGAATGCATAAATATTTCATACAAATATAAAATAAATGTTTTTAAAACGCAATCCCAAAATAAACAAAAGTAAAAAGAAATTTAGAAGCCAAATGGTATAACAAATATAGGACAACTTGAGAATCAGTAAAAACAATAACTGCAATGGATTGAAAAAGCAAAAATACCAAAATTCATGAATACATAATGAAACTTAAAAAAAAAAGTTGCATGGGGCGCGTGGATGGCTCAGTCGGTTGAGTGTTCAACTCTTAATTTCAGCTCAGGTCATAATCCTAGTGTACTGTGATCAAGTCCCGCATTGAACGCCCCCATCAGGTTCTGTGCTGAGGGCAGAGCCCACTTAAGATTCTCTCTTTCTCTCCCTCTGCCCCTCTTCCCTGCTCACACACTCTCTCTCACTCTACAATAAAAATAAAGTGCATTAAAAAAAAATCATTGCACACCTTAAGAAAATATTAGGGAACCAAAGTCATTATTTTGAAAACTGATAAATCTTGACTTTCTTGCATGAACTCAGGATGTTTCAAGGTAATTAAATCGTTGATTAGAAGTTTCTTTTTATTTGGGTGCCTGGGTGGCTCAATTGGTTAAGAAGTTTCTCTTTATAGAAATATTCCAAGTAATAAATTTTAAAGGGAGACTTAAGACATCATTTTGCAACTCCTAATAAAATAACATCCAGGAAGTTATCATCAGTAGCTGCTAGCATCAACAAAAGGGAGACAATCAGATATCCTGTGACTTCTATTCTTTAAGAAATGTTCTTGCAAACCACAAAAAAAAAAAAAGATAAGGAAAAATAAGGAGGAGAAGAAAAGGAAAGAAAAAAGAGAAACAAAAGAAAAGTAAATCAAACTGCATCTGGTCAAGCCTCTAAATCTAACTACTAATTTATATAAAATGAGGGAGAAAGAGGAACCTGTTAAAGAAAAAACAACAACAACAACACAGAACTGTAGTCAGCAAAATCCACACTGGATGAAAATTTGCAGAAAAAAATGTAATGAAAAAAGAAAAAGAATAAATGAGAGGAAAAAACTAAAATAGATTTCAGATAAATTTTCAATTGCTTGTCATTATGGACGCTGTTAGGATCCATATTTGAACCAGAAAGAATTATGGGGGTGCCTGGGTGACTCAGTCAGTTAAGCCTCCGACTCTTGACTTCAACTCAGGTCATGATCTCATGGTTCATGAGATTGAGCCCTGCGTCAGGCTCTGCACTGACAGTGCGGTGCCTGCTTGGGATTCTCTCTTCTGCTCTCTCTGCCCTTCCCTTGCTGGTACTCTCTTTCTCTCAAAATAAATAAATCAACTTTTAAAAAAATAAATAAACAAAAAAGAATTATGAGACCATCAGGAGGAATACTTGAACACTTGATATTTGATGACATTAAGTAAAGTTTTAGAAGTGATGATGGCATAGTGATTATATTTTTAAGAGCCTTTATGATTTAGAAACAAATACTGAAATGATTTCAAAGGAAATGATATGAAGTATTAATAATGATATGAAGAGTATTAATAAATGAAACCAGGCTGACTATTTATTATAATTATAATCACTGTTAAAGCTGGAACCAGGAACAAAAGAATTCATTATGTTGGTTATCAGAAACATATATATGTTTGAAATTTTTCACAATAAAAAGATTTTTTAGTGCTATGTAAATAATGATATTTTTAGAAATTTAAAATCTAGAGGGCTTCTCAATAAAATATCAGCAAATTGAATATAATTATTACTTTTGCATCAAAATGGCAAAACTCTAGGCTTTCTAAGTAATAGATATGGAAAGATTAGAAATTCAGTCAATAGTTCCAAAATAGTCCAGAGGTTCAAAAGACAAAAAGAGGAGAAAGGGATAAATGAAACTTTATCATTCTTTCAAAAGATAGAAAACAAGAAAAAAAATTGTAAGTAAGGTAAACATAAAACACAAAGTAAGATGGCAAAAACTAGTTCAAATAGACAGTAAAAAAGCATGAACTGACAGAAAAACAAGAGGAATTGAGGGATCAAGTATAATAGCGAGAGAGGTCTGAAGGCTGTAGGCTCTACAGTGCAGCCCCTCACCTCCCCAAAATACTACACCCAAACACAAACACACACACACACACACACACACACACACACACACACACACAGAATAAGCTATTCACTCATTCATTCAAACAGCTAATGAGAAGCCACTAAGTCCTTGGTACTGTCTAGGAACCAGTGATACAACAGTAAACAATACAGGCAGGATGCTTTCCCTTGTGGAGCTTACAGTCTAGTGGAAAAAAGCCTAGAAAAATACAGGCAATTCCAATCCAATGTGTGAAATGCTATTATGGGGTTTCTAAAGATACTGTGATAAATGGAGAAAAAGTTTTATACACATTATGTGCTTTTCTTTTAAGAATGAGTTGTATTAAAATATGCAAGCCCTAAGGAATATTAATACATGTAGAGAAATAATATTCACCATCACATCATACTGATGCACAAAGCCATAGGGCACTCCTGATTCTTGTCACTAGAGTCCAAGATAGATTCTCAGCTGCACACATGATATAAGAGTGCCCACTCCAGCCTGAAGAGGGCCCAGTTTAGAATAGTCTTGCGTAATGCCAGAAAGATCATGACAGTACAGAAAGTCTCATCAGGAAAACAGGAAGTGTGCTAAATAGTTTGAACACAGAGTATTTTCTTCAAGGAACCATAAAAAATGATGGAAGGGCTGAAGGATCAAAACGTTTTGGTAAGGTGAGGAAAACCACAGAATAAGAGGCACAGAGGGGCATCTGGGTGGTTCAGTTGGTTAAGCATACAACTCTTGGTTTGGGCTCAGGTCATGATCTCAAGGTTCATGAGATGGAGCCCCTGGTCAGGCTCTGTGCTGCCATTGCAGAGCCCATTTGAGATTCTCTCTCTCCCTCTCTCTCCGCCTCTCTCTCTCTCTCTCTCAAACTAAATAAATAAACTTAAAGGAAAAAGAAGCAGGAGCAGAGAAGCTGCTACCACTCCTTGGGCTGGAATAACAAAATGGAGGAACCCAGGGCACACTGACAGCTAGCACTGCTGGGAAATGCTGCTGCCACTGATACCCTGTTTGAACCACCTAAAGTCACTGGGAACAGTAGTCCTGCCTGGCCTCACTGCTGATACCTCTGAAGCCACAAGAACCACCTCTATCATTGGTGGAACTACCAAAGGACACTACATGTTATAGTTGTATAGGTGTTGGAAATGCCACCAGAAGCAGAGGCTATTCCTCTCTTTCCATGTCTCCTACAGATGTCTCCCATTAGTCAAATCTAACTGGCAGCTACTTGGCAAAAAGAGTCTGGAAATTGAAGTTTGCAAGCATCCAGCTTCCTGGTACACATAGTAAGACATGGAAGGGCAGGAGTGGATCTAAGAGCAGCCCAAAGACAGCCCAGCACACTACTTGGGCTACTCAGCATCCATTCTTTCCCTTCTATCCATATTTAACTTTCTTATAACAACTTGCTATCTGGATGAATATAAGTTAGGGATTCAAAAATTGAGCAGAAACCATGACTCCATACTGAGCTGACTTAAACCACTTGAGCCCATCAAATAAACATAGCATGTACCTGGGTGGTGACCACCACCAGGGGATGGTCAATTGCAATGAACTATAGCCCCAAATTTCTAAAATAAAGCAACATGTCACCTACTGTTAGTTGACAATTAGAATTCTATACTATACGGTTTAGGCTTTAGATAACAACATGGGATTTTTGTTCCCAATAGACAAAAAGTAGCATACTACCAAACTATTTATTTCACTGAGCACTAATTAACAATAATTGTAGCTGAAATAATTTAAATGCCTCTAAATTAGAGAAATTACATCAATATATGGCTATTTGGCTCTAGCAATTAAACTAGAAATTATTAATATATTCACTAATGACTCAAAAGTTTTACAATAAGAAATAAAACATTCTATTCCTGAAAGATTGTTTCAAATTGGCTCAGCTATTTACTGGTAAGCATATTACAATTTTATTTATCTAGATTTTATGATTATCTCTAACTTTTATATATCCCACATTTAAAAGGTAATTTTTTTAATGTTTGTTTTTTTGTTTTTGAGAGAGAGAGACAGAGTGTGAGCAGGGGAGGGTGGAGAGAGAAGGAGACACAGAATCCAAAGTAGACTCCAGACTCTGAGCTGTTTGCACAGAGCCCAACATGGGGCTGGAACCCACAAACCATGAGATCATGACCTGAGTCGAAGTCAGACATTTAACCAACTGAGCCACCCAGGTGCCCCTATATATCCCATATTTAAAACAAAGGTTGGTTTATAAGATCAACATTGACATTACAATAACCCATACAATTACCATTATGTTCCATAAAAATATAAGTGAACAATAAGAAGAGAAATCTTTTATTCTTTAATGTATGCCAGTGCCAAAAAAATTCAGTTGACTGAAAAAAATCATCATGTTTGATATATCATGATAACTTCCAATATATAAAATGTCATCTGCCAGGTGTAAACGCAAAATGATTCCCTGTTTTCTAAAATTCCCATTCATCCATTGTATAATATGTCTTGCTTCATGCTGTTTTACATTATGTAAAATAAACAATGAATACAGACTCTGGGTTTTAATGCCTGAGGTGTGAAATTAGTTCTCTGCCAAGTGTGTTTTTGATTGTTAGAGATTTAAACCATTCAGAAGTATGTCAGTCTGAGACAACATTTCTTCAGTTCACTTACAAGAAAAGTTATCTAGATATTTAAATGAAGCAAATGGGACAATGTTATAGAATGTGCTGTTGTGATTTTGCACAGAGTCTTTGGTATTCATTGGATTTTATGCATACCACTAACTATGGCAATAAATAGTTCCCATACTCAGTTTTCCTAATTTTTCCTCTGAGGCTCCTTTACATTGCAGTTATCACAAATCCTCCATTATAACAAGATCATCTTGTTTACAAAAGTATAATCTCAAAAAACATTTGCATCTCTAATGTAATTAAGTACTTCTTCACATGATAATGTGTCCTTCCTAATCTTCTATTTGAAAATTTCCTTATCTGCACTGAATAGAAATATTTTCCTGGTTAATAAAATGCTTTGGAGACCTCTGAGTTAAGATGATGGAATAAAACTGCTGCACATAATTTCCTCTCCCAACATGCAATTCAGTGAAACACAGAAAAAATTCAGCAGCAACTATGCAATTCAATACCATGAAGCCCAAGAAGTGGCACCAAAAGGAGGAGAAAAGATGAGACTCTGGAGCAGAGTGTGAGGTATTTTACAGTGAGGCACTTATTCCCTCACACACACCTCTCCCTCAGAAACCAGACAGTCCTTTCTGAATACCCTCAAATCTGGGGAAAATGAACCAAGTGATATTTTGATGGGGAGAAGTGGAAAGAGCTACAGGGAAGAAAGAAGTAAAGTTCAGGAAATGTACAATAAAGCTAGAACACTGAGTGTCTCTAATGGAGGCAAAGCCTCCAAGGCTACACATGAGGAATAAAGAATAGGGCAGATCCATTTCCCTGTTTCCTCAGTAAGAACAAGACATGTATTCTAATTAGTTTCAGGGGACCCTATTGTGGGCTGTTTAACAAAACCTCAGAAGTGAGAATGGAGACCAAATATTCTAACACAGCATACAGAGGATTCAACTCAACTTTCCTCCCAGCCCCACCCCACAGTCCTTCACCATGGAAGACACAGAAATATGCAGCCATCAATTATAATATGTTGAAGAAAATTACTGTCTCTCATAGAAGCAACAGTGAATCACCTCTGATTTTATTTGAGAGTTCTCTTTTTTTTTCTTACTAAATATGGGTAAAGGTTGACAATTTTGTTTATCTTTTCAAAAATAACTTTTAGGAAAAAAAAAAAGAGGTTAGAGTGGGAGAGAGCAAAAGCATAAGAGACTCTTAAAAACTGAGAACAAACTGAGGGTTGATGGGGGGTGTGAGGGGAGGGCATTGAAGAGGGCATCTTTTGGGATGAGCACTGGGTGTTGTATGGAAACCAATTTGACAATAAATTTCATATATTAAAAAAAAATAACTTTTAGATTTGTTGATTTTTTTTGTTTTCTATTCTTTATTTCTTTCTGCTCTAATCTTAGTCTCATTCCTTCTGCTAACTTTGGACTTGTTTTGTTTTTTTTTTTTTCCTAGTTCCTTGAGGTGTAAAGTTAGGTTGCTTATTTGAGATCTTTCTTTTTTAATATAGGCATTGCTATGAACTTCTCTCAGTAATGCTTTTGTTGCATCTCATGAATGGTATGTTAGGTTTCTCATGTTCATTTCAGATCAAAAAAACCTATTAGCTTTGGGAAAATTTTAATGCAAAATGTTAAATATTGAGACATATCTTAGTTAAGTTATTGAATTTCAAAGATTACAGAAAGAATTCTTCAGGCAGATCTCTAGGGGAAAAACATCACCTATAAAACAAATCTGCCTGTACTTAGATCTACACATAACAATTAATGCATAAGCATGGAAATGTTGTCCACAGATTTCTAAAGGAAAGGCAGTGACCCAACATGCTGCCATGATATTAGTCAAGTATAAAACCCATATGCAATCATTCTAAAACATGAAAGAATTTGGAGACCACAAAACCATGAGACTTTCTTGAAAACTGCTTTGCAGAAACATCAAAATTTAAAGCTACTTTTATCAGATAAATGAAAACAAAGAACTCAGTAATGGTAAAACAATATAAAAATGACATGTGATGAGTACTGTCTCCATTTAAATAGAATACAAAGAAAATTGTGCAGATTACGTTTATAGAATAGAATGTAAATGCTATAAACCTTGACAGTATGAAAATAATAATGTTACTAACAAATACCAGGAGATTAAAGAAGAAAAGTAAAAGGAAACATAAAAACACAGATGCCTTATTACACTCATAGTCAATCAACACCATCTTAAATTGAAGATGTAGTTTATTTATTTTTATTTTTTTAATGTTTATTTATTTTTGAGAGAGAGAGAGGGACAAACGATGAGCTGTGGAGGGGCAGAGAGAGAAGGAGACACAGAATCCGAATCAGGCGTCAGGCTCTGAGCTGTCAGCACAGAGGCCAACACGGGGCTTGAACTCACAAGCCATGAGATCATGAACTGAGCTGAAGTCAGACACTTAACCCACTGAGCCACCCAGGTACTCCAAAGATGTAGTTTTAAAAAAGGATCCAAACTCTTAGTGATTTTCATAATTCTTTTATTTAACCTTAAAAGGATTTTTAAGAAATAATAATTCAAAATATTTGAGTTTCATCAATACTTTCACTTCACCTTATTTTCATTACTACCTCTAAATTTAAATAAAACTAAATTTAATATATTTTGTTCTTAAAATATCACATACAATATGATCCTGCTTCATGACAAACATTTTAAAGCTAGCCTCTATTTGCAAACATACATAATAAGATAATGTGATACTGTTTATTTAATATGTCAGCTATTTGGGGGTACTGAGATTAAAGATCACTTTTATTAATTTCTGAAATTTTTTGAATTGCTTGAATCTTTTATTACAAAAATAATAAATTAATTTTCCTAAGAAAACGAAAAGTTTGGTTCAAATGGCAGGAATGAGTTTCAGAGACATAATAGTCTTTTACATACATTTAAAATTTATATGTAGGGCACCTGGGTGGCTCACTCAGTTGAGCCTTGACTCTTGATTTTGGCTCAGGTCATGATCTCACAGTTCCTGAGACTGAGCCCTGAGTCAGGCTCTGCACTGACAGTGCACAGCCTGCTTGGGATTCTCTCTCTCCCTCTCTCTCTGCCCCTCCCCTGCCAGAAGAAATAAATAAGTACTTAAAAAAATAAAAGTTATATAAATTTCCATGAGTGCTTTTTAAAAGCATGTGTACCATAGGGCACCTACCTGGGTGGCTCAGTCAGTTGGACAACTGACCAGCTCAGGTCATGGTCTAATGATTTGTGGATTTGAGCCCCGCATTGGTCTCTGTGTGGACAGCTCAGAGCCTGGAGCCTGCTTCAGATTCTGTGTGTGTGTGTCTCTCTCTCTGCCCTCCCCCACTCACACTGTGTGTGTGTCTCTCTCTCTCAAAAATAAATAAACATTAAAAAAATAAATAAAATAAAAACATGTGTACCTCATTCTCAGAATTAGATCATAATCTTCTTGGGAAGAAAAATGAAGATTTATAGCTATTAATATTCCCAGTAAATCACTAAGCACTTAAAAATTACATGCTTAAATTACATATTTATACATTAAAAATAAATTTTAAGCTTTTTTTTCTTTTGCATTTTGAACCATAGAGAATATTCTGTTAGGAATCAGAAATTAACCTGGTATTCAAATATATTTTGAAACACACACAAAAACACTTACAACACAGAATACACAGAAAGAACAAGATTTTAACATGATTTCCTTGAAGAATGAAAATAGAAACATATTTATGTTCATTTGTATGTTCATAAAGAACCTCTGGAAGAATACAGATTAACAGTGTTAGTAACATATTACCTTAAATTTTATTAATTAAATACTCTTCCATTTTCACTCCCTATTTTTGCTGATATTTTTTTAATCACTAGTTTTGCTGAGACTTTTTTAAATATCCAAAGAAGCCAAAGGAATTTTTTTTTCAATAATAGCTATTACTCAAACGTCCATGAATGTATGTGGCAACTGCAGGAAAGCAAAATCCCCCACACTCCTTCTGCCCCTGTTGGTTCCCTTGAAAGTAAAAAGGGTGTGAAAAGTGATTAAATGCTCATTTACCCAGGAACCCTCTCAAGTGCTATTCAACTCAAAGCATCTGGACTGTAGCTGACAACTGCCATAAGGTGGGAAGATGCATATATGAAGAAAGATAGAAAATTATGTACAAGCAAAGTATGTACATAAGTACTTCCTCTTTGAATTGACACAGGAAACACAGAAATGCATACTAAGAAATACATATTTAAATAAAATACTTGATTAATTATACCCTATTAACTTCTCCTTTGACTTCAGAGATGGGAAAAGTGCAAACATATAGTATTCTCCTATTTTTAATTAGTTTGAAATTGGGGAGAATGGAAGGGAAAAGCAAATATTCTTTACATTTCCTCCACTTTGGACTTGGAGGCTGATTTTACAGACTAGAGCTCCAAAGTTCAGACCCAGAAGAATCATGTCGGAAAGAGAGCAGATATCCAGACCAGATCTCCCATGCACTCACTCAGTGTACTACATTTACAACTGATACACCCTTGCAGAGAAATGATGGCCAAGCCACAATGGGAACAACTTTGTCCTCAGCCTAAATATTGTTTAGAAGAGAGCAGGATTTTTCTTTTTTTTAATGAGTTCATTAAGCAGAGATGTAGTGAGTCATTTGAGTAAAGCTGGGTCTTTTCTCAGAAAATGGGGGTACCTCAGAAAGGCCATTAATGAATTGACCTCAAAGAAATATAGCTGGAGTAATTGATTTGGATCACTAAGGTCAAGTTGAACACATCAGTATTTTGTGATCCTATTAGTCAGTCAAAGATAAACACAGCACTTTAATCGAATGTAATTAAACTATTGCTGTGGGGCACCTGGGTGGCTCAGTTTCTTGAGCGTCTGACTTCAGCTCAGGTCATGATCTTGTGGTTTGTGAGTTCAAGCCCCACATCAGACTCACTGCTGTCAGCCCAGAGCCTACTTCGGATCCTCTGTCCCCTCTCTCTCTGCCTCTCCCTCTCTCTCTTTCTCTCTCTCTCAAAAAATAAATATTTTTTTAAAAATTGCTATAAGTTCAAGTCTTAATAACCATAGTCAAATGCCAGTTGCACCACAAAAATTTCCCCTAAGTGTTTAAAAAAATTCTTGAAAACACCATCCCATAAGTTAAGCGAAATCTTTTCAGGGTGACTGGGGGGCTTATTTGGCTGAGCGTCTGACTTCAGTTCAGGTTATTATCTCGCAGCTTGTGAGTTTGAGCCCCACATCCGGCTCTCTGCTGTCAGGGCAAGCCCCCTGCGGTTCCTGACTCCCTCTCTCTTTCCCCTTTCCCAGCTCCTGCTTTTTTTCTGTCTCAAAAATAAATAAAAACATCAAAAAAAATGTTTAAAGAAATATTTTCATGTTTGTTCCCAAAAGTCTGTCATTGCATTTATGGGTATGGTATATATGGAGCTAGAATCTGAAAAGGGATATTTGGGTATTTATGAAGACAACATATTTATGATTTAGAAAATATATATATACAATCTGAAAAATGATTTTCTTATTCTTCAACATACCTGAATTTCTTACTTTATTTTTTATAATTATTTCTAATCTTCACAAATCAAAAAATTTACTGTAAAACAGCTCAGTTTTCCATTGTTTTTAACTAAAGGTGAGCAATAAAAAAACACTTTTTATGTACACAGATTCACATTTGTACATCTCCTAGGTAAGTTTTAGAAGCCACTCACCTATAGTGCACTTAATGCAATGCCAATAAAACACGGGTTACAGATGTTATTATAATGTGGCATTCTGTTTTATGTTTCATATTGTTTGCCTTCTTTTCTCGTAATACCTTTCTAGCAGCTGTTAGATGCTAATTATAAATTTTAAAAACTCCCAATCATCCAAATAGACATGTAGACACTGGGTATTAAAATAGAAATCGTGCACTTTAGGCTTTAATCATATAAATGTATAAATATGATCGCTAGTTTAATGTTTAAATTGTGTAGATTAATATACTCCTACTATTACAACTCATGGGTGTTTTGAAAGGTAACCAAATTGAAAACACTGCTCCCACCAATGCAAAGATGTTTTTATTATTGCTGTTAAGCCAGAGTCTTCTCTCTAAATATGTACAGCTAAAATTCTATGAAAATGCGTAATTAGTACTACATAAATGACCTTCTAAATCCCTTTGTAGGCAATGCTTTAATTATTTATGAAAAACTGGTAATCAAGATACAGAAAAACAAACCTGCAAAATAGAACAACCCCACTCTAATTTGTAGATTACAGCGCCTCCCGATCTGTACTAAACAGATTATTTTTGTTTATTTTTAAAGAGCTCATCATTTATATGAAAAGATATAGGTTGAAATAAAAATGTGTAAAAGAAAACAGTCCCATAATGAAAGAAGCCCTGGCTTGCTAAAGGATGACATTGCATCCATCAGTAAAATGAAACAGCTGTCTCAGAAAACAAAGATAAAAGCTGAATGCCTTCATAGAGGAAAAGGAGATGGAAGACCATGCTGTATTATTCAAGCTCAGAAGTCTTGGAGACAAAGAAAGGTCACTGGCAGGTACATCAGCTGTGGTGGAACCACCGACACTAAATGCTGAGGTCCAAGGGGTCAACATTGCTCTGAATGGTTTCAGTCCAAATGACACCCGCTCAGTGACCTTTCCTGACCACCCTTCCTCCCAATATAATCTCAATTCATCCCAACACAGAAGCAACATTCTCCATCCCTACATCCTATTCATTTCCTTCAAGTCACTTTCTGCTTCATTGTTTTTCTCACTGCTTCAGGACGGTAGAGCTCACTTCCGATTTGTTCACCATTATATTCCCAGCATCTAACACTTGCCTAGCACATAGTAGGCATGCAAAAAAACAGTTACAGAAAAAATTAACAAATGTTCCACTGCCACAGAGAGAATGCCTGGACTCAACAAGTCCTAAACTGACAAGCTGTGACTTCTTAAGAATGGATTCTGGATCTTTGGCTTCATCATTATTACAACCGACTTTACAGTTTAACTGAATGCATCATTGTGAAAAATGTTAACAGATTTTTAACAGACTCCCAAAATTAAATGCAAAAATTCCTCTCTGAAAAGAAAAAGCTGGCGTCTGCTTTCAAGGAGAATCTATGAGTCTGTGAAAGAGCTTAGACCTATGGGAAGTAGGTTTTTTGTATCATGTGTATGCTGAAGATATTATAATTATGTTATGGAAAAATCCACATTAATTTACTGACAGACTTTAAGTATTTATACTGACTGAAGAACAAAATTAAATGGTTGCCATCTGTACTTCAAACGCAGATATAATTTTTTTTAATGTTTATTTTTGAGAGAGAAAGAAAGAGACAGAGCATGAGCAGGGGAGGGGCAGAGAGAGAGGGAGACACAAAATCTGAAGCAGGTTCCAGGCTCTGAGATGTCAGCTCAGCACAAAGCCTGGCCTGGGGCTCAAACTCACGAACCATGAGATCATGACCTGAATTGAAGTCAGAGGCTTAACCAACTGAGCCCCCTGGCAACCCAGATGTATTGTTTTTTAAACTAGAATGTAATAATTATTTAAATTATAATTAATACCTCAAAAAATCTCAATAGAAAACATGAATTAATGTACTTTCTCATTTAAAAAATGTTTGTGCCTTTAGTGGACCAAATGCAATAATCCTACTTCGAATACTATGTTCTAGTAGTCTATGCCATAAGTAGTAAAAATTACCACAAAGGGAAAACATACTATCCACTAGACATTTTATATATGATTTTATATTATTCACTAGATTCTCACAATTTCATGAGATGCTATTGATGATTTACATTTGCATTTAAGAAACTGGGGCCTCAAATGAGTTAAAAAATACGGTCTAAGGAGAAGAGACTAGTAAATGGTACTATAGAGACACTGCAGTTGAGCATGACTCAGTGAAACAGAACACAATAAAAGGTTTTGATCAGCCAAGCAATAATCTAATATCAGAAGAAAAATATTTATCCAGAGAAAAATAAGGAAGAAAAATCATCAGTCATTTTTAGATACTGAATATATAGATTCTACAAAGCAAAAACCATAATTCCTCCACACTGTGTGCCTTGGATAGCTTTGTTAAACTCAGCCCGAAGGCTCATACCTCTCTTCCTTGAAAAAACTCTTTTCTAAGTTATAGACTTCATATTTTAAAATGTGGTATTGAAGAAAAATGTGAAAGAAGATTGGAAGTGATCTTATTATTATCAATAAAACTTCAAATTCCAAAGGTTCACGGTGGACTCCCCTGGTGGAAGGTTTGTAGCACAGCTTGTTAAGGCTATTATATCCCACAGATAACCACAGTGTTCTGAAAGTAGATACTGAGAAGTGGGAACAATTCATACAAAATTTAGTTTATTTTCTCTGTCCTCCCAGCCTGCTTGAATTGAATGCAGATTTGTTTTGCTTTGTTTGTTTGTGTTGCCAATTTCATTGCTCCCTTAAGTAATCTGCAAATAGATGCTTCCTATCTTGCAACCATTATACGTTCATCCAAGCAGCTTTTTCTTGAATCCAACAAAATAGTTTTTTTCATTTATGATCTTATGTGTCTTGAGTGAGCATTGACTTTGTGTCCTTCCTAACAGATGACCATGAAGTCTGACACAGGTTGCTTAGCAACTGCCTTATGCCCAGAAGTAGAAATAACTCTTTGATATACTTTCTATGTGTATTTCTCCTGATTTATTTCATTTGTGTTTAACATGGTAGATCAAACAGAATCATTAGAATCCTACTAACACCCCCAAGGGTAGAAGAGCTCCTGGTCCACTTTCAGCTAAAGTACCCAGAGATCAAAACAGCTTACATGTCAGTACTGCAGAATAGAAGAACAATAAAATACACTGTGCCCATTACCAAGGACAAGGTGCATACATTCTCATCAGTACTGGCACAACGACAATGTTCTTTGAAACTTGAAAAGAATTCTCAAAATTGTTATTGTAACTCTCACTTTTTGCAAAATGATAAAGGACTATATATTTCCCATCATGTTGTTGCTAAAAAGTCTTTGATATCCTGAAGGACAATCCATTGTTTTAATGCATGATATGGTGTAATTCATCATGTAGCAAGAACAATACTAATCACCCCTCTCGTTTGCATCAACCATCACTCTTCGACCCTCATTGTATCTGATCCAATCTAAGCTCATTTATATTATACGTGACTTGTTTATATAGAAAGAAGTCAGGCAAATATGCGATGGTACTGTACCTCAGAACAATAATCCATGCAGAAGGGTCCTGGGTCTAAAATTCAAAAGTAAAGAACTTAAAAGCTTTTAAAAAATAAGTTTTGGATGAAAGTATGTAGTTAACATTAGGATATAATAAATATGAACATTTACAATATCAGCAAGGATTAAATTAGAAAAAATTTTAATAAGGGAAATCAGATTTTTATACACCTTCTGTTTTAAGCATAAGTTTAAAATTTTCAGTGTTCTGGAAACCATTTAGAAACCATGAGGTTGTTGGACACCTGGGTGGCTCAGCCAGCTAAACATTGGTTGGTCTAATTTTTTTTAACGTTTATTTATTTTTGAGACAGAGAGAGAGAGCATGAACGGGGGAGGGTCAGAGAGAGAGAGGAAGACACAGAATCCGAAACAGGCTCCAGGCTCTGAGCTGTCAGCACAGAGACGGACGCAGGGCTCAAACTCATGGACTGTGAGATCATGACCTGAGCCAAAGTCAGACGCTCAACAGACTGAGCCACACAGGCACCCCAGTTGGTCTAATTCTTGATCTCATTTCAGGTCATGATCTCACAGTTCATGAGTTCGGGTCCCATATTGGGCTCTGCATTAATAGCATAAAGCCAGCTTGGGATTTTCTCTCTCCTTCTCTCTCTGTCCCTCACCCTCTCTCCAAACAAATGCATAAATAAATAAACTGAAGGAAACCAAATAAAATAAATTAAAAAAATAAGGTTGTTAAAATAATAATATCAAGGCAAAATTCACCAAGTCACAAGACTAATATTAAGGGGTTATTTTGTTTTAGACAATGATTTTAAAATAATTCAAATGTCTATGAAATGGAGACTACTTAAATCAATTCTAGTAATCACACAGTGGAATATAGCTAGATAAATGTAACAGTCTATACAGTGGAATGCTCTGCAATAGTGTTTGTTTCTTTTTTTCCTTTTGTTAAAGATGCGGATCTGTGGGAACTGGTATGGAAAATTTCCCAAAATGAATTTCAAAGTGAATAAAGCAAAGTGAATATCCTCCTTCAAAGGAGGATAAAGCAGTGTGCTATTACATTTGTTACATCTGTGTTCAAAAGATAGTCTTTATATGCATAGTGAATGCAAATATTACATACATATTTGACACAGGTTGTATATGCATATGTATATATAATATGTCCAGAAGAATATACAAGGAACTAGTAATAATATTTGTTGTTGGGAAGTGGGAACATGGGTGAGAGAGAAACTTACTTTTCACTGTACATTCAGGAAAACTTTATTTCTCCTTTTGTTCTGTTCATGTGAGATGACAGAGCCAGAAGAGTGTAGGGTTTGTTTTCCTTAGTGATCAAGAAAGAACACATAACACATAGTGCCCAGTGGATCCCAAGAGGTGCACAGGGTTTATTAAGAAAGAGTGACTCAAAATAATAAAGCAAGGAGCCAAGGGGAAAAAGTCAGATTATCTAGTTTCCTCTCCAATCTTCTACCCACGAATCCAGATGCAAGCAAACAGAATTAACAAGATTCAGAATATTAAAGAATAGGAATTTTCAATGAAATATTATTTCTATTAGACCTGAAATCTGGCTTTTCAGAATTTTAACAAAGGAGAATTTAATAAGGAATTATTTGAAACCAATGCAAAAGACCAAACCTTCTTTTAAGTGAGTTAACTATCACAGTGCAGTGGCACTGCAAATGTAGCATGCAGTAAAAAGAGAGAGAAGGCAACGCATTCCAAAGTGGGTTCTACAAAATGCTACTCCCATGAGAAGTTCCCACAAGTGAAGCTTCCATGGTCAAATAAGAATACTGTGCCCCATAATCCTATATGATATATAGTGGCATACTGGAAACTCTGGGTAATTGGTGTAGTAAAGAAACTTGTTTAACTTCTTTGACCAGAAACATATTTTCACACATATACAACTATTAAAATTCCCAGAAACTAGTACTTCCTTGATTCCATTTGGGGAAAAAATGCTCTAAGAATATAAAAGCCATATTGATGACCTTCCCAATAGGGAAAAACACAGCTTATCAATGAATCAGTAGGCCTAATATTAAAAGTCTATGGTTAAGCTGATTATTCTGCTGTGAAGTCACATTCAGTTACTTGATAAAACACTGAAATTAATTTTCAAGAAAAATTAAGCTACTCTTAATCCACACTCTGTCACACCACATAGCTTTATCACTACCTGGTTTTTTTTGTTTACTTATGTGCTTATCTGTTATTATCTATTTATCCCCAACTACATTGTAAGCTCCATAAGAATTGGAACCTTGTCTGTCTTAATGCTGTTATATCTAGTACTTTGAATAGCATTTGTTCATACCAGTTTCTCTATAAATGTTGATTGAACACTTAAATAAATCTAGCTCTTTTCTCTTTGTTACCTCCTTGAGTCATAAGAGCACTTCCCACTTTTTCTCCTAAGACATTAATCAATTAAAAGAATATTCTGTACTTGGGGCACCTGGGTGGCTCAGTTGGTTAAGCATCCAACTTCGGCTCAGGTCATGATCTCACAGTTAGTGAGTTTGAGCCCCACATCGGGCTCTGTGCTGACAGTTCAGAGCCTGGAGCCTGCTTCAGATTCTGTGTCTCTCTTTCTCTCTGCCCCTCCCCTGCTCCCACTCTGTCTCTCTCTGTCTCTCAACAATAAATAAATGTTAAAAAAAATAATAATATTCTGTACTGATTTACTAGTTGTGTCACCATCAATAGGCTAACTGCTCTATGCCTCAGTCTCCCTAACAATAATAAAGTTGTTGAGGCAATGAGTGAGTTATTACATGAAAAGTACTTAGAACAGTATCTTGTGTATGATAAATACTTGGTAAATGTTGATAAATGATAATGATGATGGTGATGATGATGATGTTAAAATGTGCCAAGGAAAAAAAATACTAAATTCAAATGAATTTGGGAAATGCCTGACTTACAAAGTTAAACAGGTATTTTACTGTATTCTTAAGAGCTTTTAACTTTTACTAATACTGGTTGTGAATCTACAAGAAGTAGACACAGTCGGAACAATTCAAAAAATTGACCCTTAAACTGTCTTTCACAGAAAATATTTTAATATTTCCAGAAATACTAGCACTCTCAGAAACACATTTTGGGAAAACCTCAATTAGAAATTCTTCCCTGAAGTAAATACATACCTCACTCCACCCACCCCAGAGCACACACAAATCACCATGGGATAAAATAGAAAATGAGTGAATGCAAAAGACACTTACATCCATGGTCTAATGTTATTATCAGTCCCTCTTACTGTCAGTATTGTCTTCCCTTGAGGTTTCCCTGATATTCCTTTACCCCTGTAGCAGTTGGCTGTATGGTTTCACAGAGGCCTACACTTGAGCTCCCATCTTGAGACGTCTGTACCCCGGGGCTACCATTCTTGACTTTCAGCTCCCTTCTCTTGCAAACATTTAAGTTAACATTCTTTACCATAGCTTTTTCAGGCAATGAGACTTCAAAGGATAAAAGAGAATTTTTCCGTGATCAAAAGACTAAACTTGTAGTAAAAGAAAGAATATCTGAAGGTCTTTCACCTAACAAGCCTCTACATAAATGAAAAGGATTAACAGTTGATTTTTAATACCTTTTAAAGGAAAAGAGTTTTTGCTCAAATGTAGATCAAGACAAAATTAGAATCCTGGGGGTCAGTAAAGTCACCTCCTGACACAAGTGATGGGAAAGCTCTGGTGACAGGTCAAAGTGATTGCAGGGTAGGATAGTGAAGGCATGGGCTCTGGAACAGAGTAAAACTGGACTGGGATTTCAGCACTACAACCCCCAGCTGTGGGTCTTCTCTGAGTTTCCATAACATCTTCTACAAAATCATAAAACACTATTTAGATAATATCTAAATATTGAACCCATACCGAGTACAGGGCACTGTTCTTAGTACTTTCTATGGATTAATTCATCCACTGCTCATGTCAATGTCCTCTAGCCAAGGACTGTGAGGAGCACACCTTTGGTCAAACAAGGTTGGGTTTATTGACTTGTTATAAGGAGAGAGACCACACATTGTGGACAACTGTAGGGCATCTCAGCAGATGAGTGTTAGAAAGCACTAAGGTTCAGGCTTCTATTAGGTGCTTTAGGGGAAGTTAGAAGAAACACAACATTGCTCTGTATTTGATACTGTCAGAAAGTAAAGGTAATTCTATGATTGGTATCTTAATAGTTCTTATGTAGAAGGCAGGAAGAACACAGTAAGGCTAGATTTGTAATTGGTAAAGAAGTTACAGTCATTCATTTTGGCCAGGATAAAGGGATGATCATTTTTGTGGTCAATTGTCTTGCATCTTGTCTATGTTCGGACACGATTATAGTCTTGTCTTGGTTCATTACAACCGCAGAATGGCCTCGTTCTATGCCGCTAAAGTTCTATGAAGTCTTTATGTTCAGCAGACAAACATCACAAACTAGCTGCCCATTCTCAAGCCAGTTTCTAGCTATACCAAAGCCTAATGGATAGAGCCAGGCCCCTTTCTCACTTATAGAAACACTGTAAGATAGGTGCTACTGACCTAGATCTTGAAGATAAGAAACCACCACTCACCCATTAAGTTACATGGGTCGAATCTGAAGCCAGATAGGTACCAGGCACTATTCTCTGTCACTCAGAACCCATATTCCTAGTCTCAGTGTTAGCTATTATCACCTTATAGGATGGCTGTAAAGACTGCAGCTGATGATGTAAATGTCTGGTTCATGATAAGACTTTGACTAAAAAGTGGTACCTATTATTATTTACAGAGAAACTAAAACATTTTCAGTTTAGGTTTATTTTCAGTTCTTCAGGAGTTCCTACCTTGTAAACTGAGCATCTGAAGAGGAGCAGGAAACTTGTCTCTAGGTCCACTAACCAACTACATGAGTATGAGTTACAGGATTCTATAAAACCCTGCAATGTTCTGTTCCCAAGGAATTCTAAGTAGTTTTTTAATAGTTTCCATTGAAGAGCTCTAAGTGTTTTTTTTTTTTGTCAAATTATTTGGTTCTCTTTTTAAAGATGCCTTCCTCAAAATATTCTTTGTGTGCAAACAAAATACAAATCAATGGACTTTTTTCAGGTATAAGATTAAAGCATTTTTTAATTGTTAATACTTAAAAAAAACATAAAATTAAATTTTCATTTTACTCTAGTGATGACTGCAATATTAAAAGCAAGGCCTAGCAGTGAGGGTTCCAAAGCTAGATCAGTGCTAGAAACAAGCACAAAAATGTTTCATTTTCAAATATGTTCTTAAAGGCTTGTTTTTTCTCAGAACACAAATGCTGTACATAGAACTAATCCCAACAAAGTTATGTATAAGACAAAATCAACCCAGCTCCAGGCTTCTGGTGCCTCCAGAATAACTCCAGTTGTCACTGCCCATCACTTGAGAATTCTAAGTTCCACTGTCCTCCATGTCACCATACTTCCAAATTTTATGTTGCCTATTTCTCATCCCTACTTTCTGCTAGTTCACCTTGTTAACCAAACAGTTCATGAAGACTTAGTTACAATGATAATAAATCATCATGTCAACCCTCCAAGATGACTTACTTGGATATTTTGATTACAAAAAAGAGGGGGGGAGGAGGTTTGATATAGAACTTTCAGGCATCATAGTAAGGAATGGCAAAAGATAGTTTTGGCTATGTGAATGCAGGGAAAGAGGCAGAGCAAAAGCTAGTTCCAAAAGTATAAGTAGGTAACCAATACTTTGGTATTTCAGGAGTTTTAAAATAATCCTCCTCCTAGGGGCACCTGGGTGGCTCAGTCAGTTGAGTGTCCGACTTCAGCTCAGGTCATGATCTCGTGAGCCTGAGTGGCTCAGTCGGTTGAGTGTCCGACTTTGGCTCAGGTCATGATCTCATGGTCCGTGAGTTCGAGCCCCACGTCAGGCTCTGTGCTGACAGCTCAGAGCCTGGAGCCTGCTTCAGATTCTGTGTCTCCCTCTCTCTGCCCCTTCCCTTCTCGTGCTCAGTCTCTCTGTCTCTTAATAATAAATAAATGTTAAAAATTTTTTTTAATAATAAATAAAATCCTCCTCCTCACCTCTAAAAACTATACATGTGTAACATGTTTTGGGGCACAGTTGGGGAGATGCCTTGTGTAATCTGCAAATACATGCAAGCATGCTGGCACACACACACACACACACACACACACACGCAAAGTTACTATTTAGTTTCAATGGAGTCAGAAATTAAAGCTTTTCTTAGTCTTTTCTATTAAGACTAAGAGAAGATTAAATCTTTTCTATTTTGCAACTAAGTTAACATCTAATAAAGCTTAAGTAATGAAATGACAGTCCCATTGACATGCTGCTAAAACAAAATAATCTCTCAACTCAGAATTTAGTTCTTTGAATCTGCTGAGGATACCATCATACCTGACATTTTTTCAGTTTAAATGTCACCTAAAACAAAATGAAACAAACAGACAAAAACTAACCAACCCAAATTTCTAGATTCACTTTTTGTGAAAAGTATGAACTTAACTTCATTCATTACCATAAATTGTAATGATTAATCCTAAAGAAGAGGGAACACCTACTATCTGTGGGTAGAGCACTGGATTTGTATCAGTGGGATTTTTAAACAATTGATTGTGAGCTACTTATCTGCAGATTTAGAAAGGTAGGGAAAAGAAGTAGTTCCCCAAGGTCCATAGGAGACCTGGAGCTATTTTCAATATTTCAAAACTATAATATAATTAATGTATTTGCTATAGGGAATAAATTCGCAGTTGCCAGGTCGGTGGAAGGATGGGTGAAATAGATAAAGGGCATTAAGAGGTACAAACTTCTAGCTACAAACTAAATAAATTCACAGAGATGAAAAGTACAACATAGGGAATATAGTCAATAAGATGGTAATAATGTTGTTTGGTAACAGAGGCTGACTACACTTATTGTGGTGAGCAATGAGTAATGTATAGAATTGTTGAATTATTACATTGTACACTTAACTAATAGTACACTGTATGCTAATTACATTTGAAAAAAAGAATTAATGCATTTGTTCACATTGACTCTGCACTAAATACTAGGATTTTTTTATCTGGTTGAAATTCATCATCTCAGAATGGTGTCATTGTCATTGTTAAACTCATGTCAAAACGATCAGCAGTTGTATGCATTTCAGATTAGTTTAAAATGAAAAACCTAATTATCATTTTAGGAGTGCTTTTGGTGAGGAAAAATAGACAAAATATTTCAAAATGTTGAACCACTGGAGAAAAAAAAAATAATTAAAAGAGACCTTGGCAATGAAAAGGTCAAGGACCACTCATACCAGACAATGTTTATGATGTCTTCCCACTTTAAAAATCAATTTAACTGTGTATCATTTTAATATATTTTCTATAAAATTATATGAAAAAGCATATCAGATTCTATTTCCAACCAGCTTTAAAGTTGATGAAATTTTTAAATGTCTACATTTGACATTCTCCTATGTCTAGCATAGGAGAGTAGGTTTTCAAGATAAAATGCTTGTAATATAATAACTATACACAGCCTCCTTAGAGTTATCTACTTACTGAATTTCTCCATAAAGGTATAAAATTTAAACAGCAATAACTCCCATTTTATGTTTTTAACATTTATGTATTTATTTTGTGATAGAGAGAGAGAGAGAGAGAGCACAGGAAGAGCAGAGAGGGAGGGAGACAGAGAATCCCAAACAGTGTCCGTGTTGTCAGTGTAGAGCCCAACATGGGGCTTGATCTCACAAACTGGGAGATCATGACCTGAGCCAAAATCAAGAGTCAGAGTCTTAACCAATTGAACCACCCAGCGCTCCAATAACTCCCATTTTAAAATGAGGATAACAAATTTAAAAGAAATTTGAAAGCAAAAAAAAATTGCTTACAATCATACAGTGATAATTAGGGGAAAGGAATGATGAACATTTTGACAATGTGTTTACCATTATCTAGTACTTTAGAATTCAAAAAATATGAACTGTGATTGGAAAAATCTAAAATATCTTAAAGTTTCTCTAAAATCTTTCTAACTCTGGGTCTGAAAATGTCAGCAACTAAAGAGTCTAACAGCAATGATGAGCTTCTGTGCATTCTTTCACAAACTTTTAAAGATTTCACAAAGACACACTCCAGTCTATTTAAAACAAGATCAACAACTCCTAAGAAACCTTGCTCTTTCTTCTTCCTTTTACATGACTACACAGTATGAACATCAATAGTCTGGCTTCTGTTCTTCATGTAAGTACAAATAATAAATAGTGGGATTGCAACACTCCTTGGCTAGCTACAGTAGAAAAATTTGTAGAGACCAAAAAAGGACTGATGGGTTGGACTGTTTTCTTACTCTAGCTACACAGTGTAACTGGGTGATGGTTTTGATTAAATTCATCATCAATCAATCCAGTCCTAGGATTTCAGATATTTTATGTATCTTGCAATTCATCCATTCCAACCCCCCAATTTCTCCATGAGAAACCAGAAGCCCAAGAAAACTAAGGGACATCCTCACGGACATACAACTAGTTTGTGGTGGACCTTAAATCCAGCTCTGAGTACTCCTACCCAGTGTTTTTTCTACTACCAGAAGTCAGAAACAGTTTTGCTAAAATATTCCCTCTTCCTATGGTTTCCAAATCTCCTAGGTTGGTATGCCCTAACACAATTGTGGCCTTGGTATGTGTCCTCTTCAAATGGAGGATTTGCTCAGATAATGTCATGTCAAGGACATCTGACACCCTCAGTTCTTGTACAGACATCTTGTTTTCCTAATATGTGCATTTCAAATTTGACACAGCTTTAACTCTACCCTCTCTTTCAAATGGATAGCCTGGTAACCCATGGCTTTTGGCTTAAACTGGGTGATTTTTCCCAGTCTTCATTTGTTAGTTTCACTCCTCCAAAAGCTTTAAGGTTAAATGCCTCTTAAGCACCTAACCCTTTTAGCAGTCTTGCCATTCCTTTATTTTGTTAGCCTCTCAAGTTACTAAAAAAAACCTTTATTGCAGACTCGTTGAACCCAATCTTCTGTCTCAACCCTGAACAGATGGTTCCCCAGGCCCAGGCAAGGCCTCTTCAGTCTTTTCAAGCTAGTGCTTTTCTTGTTAGTTCCTGGCTTCTGCTGCCCTCTAGCAGCCATTAGTAGCATGGCAGGACATGAAACAATAAAGCCACATTTTTACTGAATTGGATTACTTGATGGGTTATTTAAATATCATGTAAATATGGCCTAAAAAAAAAAAAAAAAGAATCATGACATGTAACTGGTTCCATTGTTCTGTGATCCCCCCACACTCAGGCCTAAGTCAGACCCTCGTTTTAAATTTAGGGCTATAAAAAATGAAGTAAAATAAAGCTAGGGCTATAATGAAACTAATGATAATAACTATGCATGCAATAGATTCTTTTATACCTCAATTTATCTGCCAAACTCATGCCTGTCTAGTGTCCAAATCTTTAGTCCCCTCATCTGTTCAACTTAAATTCTGGCATAGGAACACTTCAAAAAGAAGAAGTGACAAAACAACCTAAATGTCCAACAATCAGGGATTACTTAAATCAGTTTTGGTAACCCTTACAATGGTATATTTTGTGACTATTAAAAATTATCTTTTAAAAAAACTCCAAAACTATGGGAAAATAATATATTGAATATAATAGCTAAATATTAAGAAAAGAAGAAGAATTATACTAAGATCTCAATAGCAGAGAAAGAAAGAAAAGAAATGGAGAAGGGAAGGAAAAATAAGATAAAAAGAGAGAGGGAGGCAAACCATAAGAGACTCTTAAATACAGAGAACAAACTCAGGGTTGCTGAAGGGGAGATGGGTAGGAGGATGGGCTAAATGGGTGATGGGCATTAAGAGGGGCACTTGTTGGGATGAGCACTGGGCATTACATGTAAGTGATGAATCACTAAATTCTACTCTTGAAATCATTTTTACACTATATGTTAACTAACTTGGATTTAAATTAAAAATTTTTAAATTTAAAAAAAAGAAATGATCTGAAATGTTAGTTGGCAGTTGTTTTTTGTATTATCCCATATACATGTGTAAAATTTTATAATCATAAAAGCTGCACCTATGTGTGCAAACTGTGAGTCACTCATGCCTGACTGTAAGACTGAGATATCAGGATCTCTGGAAAGAACTACTGTGGTGTGCTGGTCATTGCAGTGATGACAGTGGCATCATCGTAGTCAAGGACATGGATGATATTAGCATGCATGGAAAAGATGTTACAGTGCCAAGACAAAATCATATGGTTACTCACATTCTCCTGCTGTTTCTCTGCCTCAAGATTCCCTAGGGAAGACAATCTTTTTTGGCAAATTAAGCCCACTAAATTTTTCAACAATTTATGTGGAGGCGACTTCAAAAGTGAGCCACCAGATGTTCTACTGCTTTGAGCATGCGGAGTCTTGAGGAATGTACATGAATTATATGAATTTTTCAACTAAATGTGACTTTCTGTGTAACCAGGCTGGTGAAACAGGTCAATCCATGTACATAACAACACTGAGTGAGATACAGTGTAGGAATCATGGTGTCAACCCTCGCAAACATGTGCAAGGTTTCCTATATGCATTCTCAATATTATTCTAGAAAGTTTGTACCAGTTTACACTATCGGTGTGGAATAGATGAGAAAGGTCTCAGGTTGTGTACATTTTCCAGTGTACTTGTTGCAAATATGCTACTTTGTCTAATTCAAAAAGAGAGAGAGAGAGAGAGACTGCTATAAGAATAATCACATCTGCTCTTATTTTATTCTTTTTTTTAATGTTTATTTATTTTTGAGAGAGAGAGAGACAGAGCATGGACAGGGGAGGGGCAGAGAGAGAGGGAGACACAGAATCTGAAACAGGCTCCAGGCTCTGAGCTGTCAGCACAGAGCCCGAACGGGGCTCGAACTCAGGGACCGTGAGATCATGACCTGAGCCAAAGTCGGACGCTTAACCGACTGAGCCACCCCTGTGCCCCTCTTATTTTATTCTTTTAAAAATATCTTATTCAGGGGCACATGAGTGGCTCAGTTGGTTAAGCGTCCGACTTCGGCTCAGGTCATGATCTCACAGTTCATGAGTTCGAGCCCCACATCAGGCTCTGTGCTGACAGCTCAGGGCCTGGAGCCTGTTTCAGATTCTGTGTCTCCCTCTCTCTCTGACCCTCCCCTGTTCATGCTCTGTCTCTCCCTGTCTCAATAAATAAATAAATATTTTTTAAAAATTAAAAAAAAATCCTATTCAAACTTGGTGCTTCCTCATTATGTGCATGCAAATTTCTTGCCATTCACCCATGTGCATAAGAATCCATCATGACATGGCAGGTGAGTGCTGATGTCCTAAAGTAGAAGATACTGAACATATAAGGACCTGTCAATTTTCCTAATATTCATTTTAAGAAAGTATTTTCAGCAAAAGAAAACATTTTATTTTCCCAAAATTTTTCTGTGGTAATTTCTAAACACACCATTAAAGAAGATGTGAATTCCTGAAGAAGCACCAAGACTAGGTTTCCTCTCTTTTTTAGTTTTTATTAATTTATTTTTATTTATCTCTCTCTTGAGGGTAATTTATCTCTCTTGATAGAGAGAGTCTGAGTGGGGTAAGGGCAGAAAGAGAGGGAGAGGGAGAATTCCAAGCAGTTTCCATGTTGTCAGCAGAGAGCCCAACGTGGGGCTCGATCCCACATCCCTGGGATCATGACCTGAGCTGAAATCAAGAGTCAGATGGTCACCAACTGAGCCACCCAGGCACTCCTAAACTAGGTTTCCTCTTTACTTTTTATTTTTTTCTTCAACAATTAAACAACCACTTGTTCAATATCTGTTATGCGCCAGGCATTGTTCCAGGAACTGGGGACACAACAGTGAACTAAACTGACCAAAAAGAAAGAAAAGAAAACAAAAACAAAAATAAATTCCTGACCTCCTTGAGTTTACATTTCAGTATTTTCTAAGTATTTGTTACCTATCCACCTTTTATTCTTAAACTCTCTATCTGGTCAGCAAATTCCATCAACTCCACGTTCAAAATATATCCAGAATCCAATCACTTCTCACCACCTCCACAGTTACCACACTTAGTCTAATTTTTCTTCTAAAGATCTCAATGGTATTTTAGTTGTTCTGCTTGCTTTCAACTTCCCTCTTCCCCATCCCCAACCACCACACACACACACACACACACACACACACACACACACACAGAGTCTATTCTTAACACAGGAACTAGGATCATCCTTTAAAGCAAAAGTCAGATGACATCACTTCACTGCTCAGCATCCTTCTATAGCACCTAGCTCAATTAGAGAAAAAGCCAAGACTGTACAATGGTCTACAAGGCCTTATAGAGTCTGTCTTATTGCCATCTCTCTGACCTCCCTATTCTTTCTCCCTTGTTCACTGAGCTCCAATGATGGCAGCCTCCCTGCTTTTAACTCACAGGGCACCTTTGTGTTTCTGGACCCCTGAACAAAATAATCCCTCTGCCTAGAATATTCTTCTCCAAATATCCACATGATCCACTCCCTCCTCAACTTCAGACCTTGTCTCACATCTAATCTTAGCAATATGTTTCCTGACCACTCTATTGAAAATTACAACTCTGTATTCTTCCTGCCTTCCTAAATAATTTTTTCCAAAGCCTAGAAAGGTAGTCACCTATGCAGAGTTGGGCTGGTGGAGGCAGCAGATCTGTGCATCGTGCAGCAATCCATGAGTTGCATGAGTCCATTTGTGCAGGGAACACTGAGAGAGGAAACTTGGAACAGGATGTTGAAACCTCAACAGGATAAAGTGGTGGAGACCTGAAGAGTTTAGCCCTGTGGAAGAAGGGGGCTGATAGCAGCAACAGGAGATTTGTTCTATTCAGAAAATATTCATCTAATACTTAATATTAAAGGTTATGGCAGCCACATTTCTCACTTGGGGAGAAGGGAATTACAAATATGGAAAGGGAGAAAACTAGAATGAACCCTGTGGATTCATTGGATTAGAGCTGGAGGTTAGTGTTAATTCATGCTTTCAGAATACATAGATATAGAAATAAATATGTAGGTGCATGTATAAGTATATACATATATGTACGCATACATATATGTATATGTATGGGTTTCATACATATAAACCCAACTCTGAGCACTAAAAAGATTTGGGAGTAGCCATACCCCATTAACAAAAAATATATCTAGCATTCAGATCTTGGTTTCCAAATATCCATTGTCATTCTCCACTTAAGAGATCCAGGGATCCTCCAAAGTAGCTGATTCCAAGGCTAGGTAGAGAAATTACAAGATAGGCCTGATGCATCTTTTTATGCCAAAGAGAAAGGAAGGACTCAAAGATGGGGCTTTGTCAAAATGGCACAGGTGTCAGCTTAAAAGGGCCTCCACTGGACAAAGCTGGGAAAATTTGAGTATCAAATTAAATAATAATGCTAAAAATTATATAACCTGCTGAATAAAATAAAATCCATGAGTTTATCCTGATCTAAATTTTCCAAATAATAAATAAATTCAAAGACAAAGATTTTCTCTATAGTAGAATGAGGACTAATAAATGTAGTGAAAGTCATGGACCATGATGGTAATAATCAAACAAGAAACATCAACAGATGCTAAAACTAGTGAATGAAAGTCAATATGCAATGAGATGTTTACATACTCTCAGAATATTTCACCATAAAATGCTTTTTAATTACGAAGGGAAAAAGAATAACTTTGCAGTGGAGATGCCTGACAGACGTCTTCTTAATGAAATGATAAAAGTTAACATTAACAATTATGAGACAAATTGAAATAACTTCTCACTTGATTGTATGCAATAAGAGCACAATTTGACTTATGTGGCATTCTTACCAAAATGTATAATTGGCATTTAACCATGAAGAATCATCAGACAAACCCATATACTAGAACATTCTACAAAATGTTTAGCAACTAATTCTTTAAAATTGTCAAGGTTGAAAGTCAAAGAAATATTTTAAAATCTGGAGGGTTTTTTTCCCGGCTTTACTGAGGTCTAATTGACAAATAAGATTGTAAGACATTTAAAGTGTACAACATAATTATTTTGAATGACATGCACACACATGCGTGCGTGTGCACGCACACACACACACATACATGGTGAAAGGATTTTCCCCCATCAGTAAAGGACTATTTTTGATTTAAGACACTGAAAAGACACAACTAAATGAATATGTCATTCTGAATATGCTCTTTTTGTATAAAGAAGATTATTGGGACAACAAATGAAGCTGCATGAGCAGTGAACAATCAGTGCTAATTTCCTGATTTTGATGGCTATATTATGATGATGTAGGAGACAGTTCTTGTTTATTGTAAAGTAGTCAGGAATGATAGCAGCTTACTCTAAAATGGTTCTTGAAAAAAGAAGTTTCTTGCACTATTCTTGCATTTTTTTCCTGTTAAGTTTGAAGTTGTTTCTAAATAAATATAATTGTAAATCCAGCCAACACATTTCCCATTCCCCTCTTCACTTTATTTTTTTCCAGGACACTTATCAACTTCTGATAGACAATATATTTTACTTATTTATTATCTTCCCTCCTCTGCTAGAATTAAGACAGAGACTTTTGCATTAGTTTTACTTCTGTATTCTAGCACCTACCACAGTGTTTGATCCATACATGAAGCTCAACAAATATTTGTCCAATGAATCGACTATTCCTGTCTTCAGGTATAGATTGCCAGTGATCTGCTGCTGAAGCAAGCCAGTTCCCTTCCATGATATCTATAGAAAAAGAATCTCTTCTCCAAAGGAAATGACACATAGAAATGAGGAAATGCAGATCTACCCACTCCCTAGACAAACACTGATTTACCACAAGAGATGGTTTCATCCATTAGAAGCACAGACAACCGAACTCCTTCAATTTCATTGGTAGTTTTATATAATGAAATGGACCACAGCAGTTTTTCCATAAAAAAGAAACTGCTTCTAAGTCAACTCAAGTTATCTCTTTGCCAAATCAGATTAAAAAAAAAAAAAAAAAGGTTCTGTGTTTGAATAGACAATCTCTTTTATCTTCAACAATTTCATCAAAGTTTTCAATGTTCTCAGGGAAAAATTAAGTCAAGATATCTTGTTAAATCATCTGTTGAGATATTTAAATGTATACTGAGAAAAAAAATCATATGAAATTTCCATTTGAAAGAGTAGAATCCATCTGAAGTAAGTTTTTCCTTTTTTTGTACTTTATTAGTTACACGGTTCTCCAGAATGTACTTAAGTTAATATGAGAATATTGTGGGAGAAAGGAATATTATAGCATAAAAATATGAATGAATAGATAGGTAGATAGATAGTAGATAGATAGCACTTAGCACAAGGTCTGCACATGGTGATAAACACATAAATATTAGTTTTTTGGGGCAAATGTAATTGAAACACAAACTCCATATATAAATTATAAACATGCAATAAATCTAACTGAAGTAAAATATACAAACATGTAGGGTTTTTCTCTTCAGTTCCATTCTGGAAAAGTTTTACAAGTGGAGTCTCATTTTCTGTAACTCACATTAACATATCCTTGAAAAATGTTATCATAGAGAGATATAAATGTAAAGATGCAGCTTTGGCTTTGCATTGTTAATATTTGTGGGAAGCTCAAATTTTATGTAGAAATTATATTACTTCAGCTTCAAACTGCTTTGTACAATATGACATTTCATTTTCATTTACACACATTTTGTCTCTCACTAATTAAATAATTTCCCAAATCAGCTTGAATTTGTCATATCTGTTTATAGCTGAAGGTAACAACCAAATTATTTTGGGACTAATTTACATAATAAGTATAGTGGAATTTTTATTCTATACAAAGCATTAGATATGAATATTAGTTCAATAAAGTGCTAAAGGACTTAACAATATAAATTAATTATGTGATCTGTATACATCTGTATTCAAATCTCATTAAATGTTAAAATAATTTTTAAAAAAAAAAGCCAGTGGGGCGCCTGGGTGGCGCAGTCGGTTAAGCGTCCGACTTCAGCCAGGTCACGATCTCGCGGTCCGTGAGTTCGAGCCCCGCGTCAGGCTCTGGGCTCATGGCTCAGAGCCTGGAGCCTGTTTCCGATTCTGTGTCTCCCTCTCTCTCTGCCCCTCCCCCGTTCATGCTCTGTCTCTCTCTGTCCCAAAAAATAAATAAACGTTGAAAAAAAAAAATTAAAAAAAAAAAAAGCCAGTGTTGCATAGGCTACTTGTTCTCTTTTTCAGTTAACATTGTTTTATAACATATCCTCAGTCTCATCTCATATTGAATCTGCTTTTTTAGAGCTAGTACCAGTTGCTCTTGATTCACTTAATGTTAAAGTTGAGTAGCAAAGTATTTCCAATTCTCAGGATAGGTATTAGGTTTCAGGTCTCTGGCTTATGTCTAGTCCAACTAATGTCGAGACAGCTTACATTAATTGATCATGTAAGGATGGTCAATAAATACCTCAGCAGTTACAGCCCACACGTTCAATGCAATGTTATTTCAATCATGCATTAATTATCCACTAGAGTCTAGACCTTTTTGGAGGATCAGTTAAGCTTGTAATAAAGATTAGAACATATACACATAGTAAAGATGTAGGTCAAGATATATACATATATACATGTCAAGATATTATCACAGGTCCACTGGTGGTGACAGGGTTGGTGGGGGGGAAGGGTGTCAGCTCTGGTTGTCATCACCCAGGGCCCCAAGCATAAAAGGCTCTATCCCTGTGTTCTAAGACAAAAAGAAAGGAGAGCAGCAAGTCACATAAGAGCTCTAAAATTTTACCCAGAAATGGCATTACTGCTCACATTGTATTGGTCAAAGCAAGACACACAGTCCTACCAAGCTTCAAAGTACAAGAAAAACAATCCTACCATATACCCAAAAGAAGGAAAGAACTAGAAAAATTTGGTTACCAGCAATAATAACCAATATAATATTCCCAACATCACACCAAATATCCTGTTCATTGTTCTTCCACAGGCAAAATATACTCATCACCTCCCAGTGGAGTCAATTCAAGTTATGCCATCAAGCTCAAAGTTCAGGATCTCTGAGTAATATACAAAAATCTCTGCATCAGTGATTAATATAATATGTCCAGTGACCAGGATATAGTTTTTCTTGATCCAGAGTCCTATGAACTAAAAATGCAAGTTATCATTCCCACAATGTGAAGTATACAACAGTGAAGTAGAATAGGATAATCAAAATAAATACATTCACAAAGTGAAAAAAAACAAAACAAAACTGGGAGACACTGTAGAAAACATTGGTCCTTAGCAATTTTGAAATATGCAGGGCAGAATTGTGAGGACCCCTTAAATGAGGTGAGAAATGATTTTTTTTTAATTTTTTTAATGTTTATTTATTTTTGAGAGACAGAGAAAGACAGAGAACTAGCAGGGGAGGAACAGAAAGAGGGAGACACAGAATCTGAAGCAGGTTCCAAGCTCTGAGCTGTCAGCACAGGCCCCGATGCAGGGCTCAAACCCAGGAACCACGAGATCATGACTTGAGCTGAAGTCAGTTGCTTAACCGATTGAGTCACCCAGGCGCCTGGAGAAATGTTTTTTGATTAAGCATTTATTTCGGTTACTGAAAGTAACACCCTTCTCATTTTTCTTCAGGGTCCCTGGACCATCCTCTGGGATATTCCTCTCCCCCTTTAGTTTCTTTGGCCACATAAAAAGTGGACTTCAAGATATAGACCTTTCATGAAGTTTGAAGAGTTTTCTCCTGCCAATGGATGAGATATGTAAAGCCTCAAATAGTCATAAACTTTATGTACTCCAGGATAATGGTTTATCAGTACCACTTTCTTACGAACACAACAAATGTTTTATCTGTTTGATTCTAGTCATTTCGATGTGCCAATAGCCACAGCCATAATTCATTTCTAGACACACTTCTTTAATTTGCTATTTGTTTCATTTGTTTTGCTTTCTTCCCACTATGCCACACCCACCTTCAATACAATTATGTATTCTATGAACCTATCAAGAGGTTAATCGCTTTAATCTTTTGCTAAGAATGTTTTGCTCAATTTAGAGTATTTACTAAATGCTTCCTTAAACCATTCATAAGTTTTACCAGTGAATATCATCAGCAGACATTAAAGTTTAATCCTTAATATATAACCGAATTTTAATAGTCTTGTCATTTTTTTATTTATTAATTGGGATTGTGAGGCAGTCTCTTTGTCCAGTCTTACAAATTTCTGAATTTATAGTCTCATTCCATTCCCTTTAATCCCTTCTTATAAGCAGACCAATTCTTTTCTGATTGTTTCTGTCTTGTAATCCCTTGTCAAATGCAATCAAAAGAAGCTCACTTATGTTTATAATGCTTTCCTTAAAACCTCTTCCCTAAGAATAACAAATTCATTTGGCTCATGATTTTCCTTCTAAGTCATTTCATACAACATTTCCCCAAGAGTTTTACCATAGCAGTATGTTTTTTTTTCTATCCTCCTAATCTCCAATAACCATTTTTTGAATGTCCATTTATTTTTGAGAGAGAGAGAGAGAGAGAGTAGGGGAGGAGGAGAGAGGGGGTGGTGATAGAGGATCTGATGTGGGTTCTATGCTGACAGCAGGGAGTCCAATGTGGGGCCTAAACTCATGAGCCATGAGATCATGACCTGAGCCAAAACTGGACCTTCAACTGACTGACCACCCAGGTACCCCTCCATTAACCATTTTTTTAAAGATTATCTTCAAATTCCCAAGACAACATCACATATTTTAAACTTACGTATTATGACAGCCCCTACTTCTGGTACCAATTTTCTATAATATAGACTTGATTACACTGTAGTAATAAATTTAGTAAGGATCAGGTTTTTCAGGGTTGATGGTGATGTGGGAGGACCCTAAGTCACTTCATCCCACAGATACAACTAGATAACAGCCACATTGGTATAAATAACCTAGAAATCAACCTGAAAGGTGGAAGAACAAACTCTCCACAGCTAAATGTGGATAAGAGGCCACATTAAGGAGGGTAGGAAAAGCAGAGATGCAGTCAGGAGCTAAATGGACCCACAAAACTGTCCACAGAAGGGAGAGACACTGCAGGTGCAGAGAGAGAAAAGAACAAAATCACAAACCAGGGAGCCTACGTGGGGAAGACAAAACACCATAACATTTGGTTTTGAAAACCAGAAGGATCAAATTTCATGAATCCTTACAATCACTGGGGCTTAAAACATAGAATTTTAGGGGCGCCTGGGTGGCGCAGTCGGTTAAGCGTCCGACTTCAGCCAGGTCACGATCTCGCGGTCCGTGAGTTCGAGCCCCGCGTCAGGCTCCGGGCTGATGGCTCGGAGCCTGGAGCCTGTTTCCGATTCTGTGTCTCCCTCTCTCTCTGCCCCTCCCCCGTTCATGCTCTGTCTCTCTCTGTCCCAAAAATAAATAAACATTGAAAAAAAAATTAAAAAAAAAAAACATAGAATTTTAAAGTCAGCAGGCTCCTGGAAGGATGAGAGGAAAGTGAGTCCCCACCCTTGAAGAGACAGCAAAACAAACAACCCCATGGAGATACAACATAGAAGCAGCAATTTGAAAAATGCCTAGAGTATACCGGAGTGAGATATGTTTACCAATCTAAGAGTGCATGTTGGAGGATCAGGGATCATCGGGAGACTTCTCTAGGAACAAAGGAGCTGGCAAATGCATTTCCCTCCCCCATCCCCAGCCTAGATGGTCACCTGCTGTCAATACTTGTTCCCCTGCTTTCTCCTGTAGACACACCCCCTCTAGGCAGGCCCCAATTCCAGGTCCTCTCCCACAGCAGACTTGTGCAAACTTTGCTTACACTGCCATCCTGCCCTCACATGCTTCTGCTGATCTATCCCCTCTGACCTGGCTTGCCTTGGTTCCCTGGCAGCTGGAGGTTGCCCCCAGCCAGCATGAAATTTGCTGGCAACACATGTCCCCACCCTTGCAATTTCCTGCAGTTTGGTGCTACTGCATCTCTGGAAAATGCCTGGGCTGACATTTGTGGGAAAAAAACACAAATACATGGAGGTTAAATGACATGCTACTAAACTATGAATGGGTCAACTAAGATATCAAAGAGGAAACCAAAAAATACATGGAGACAAATGAAAATGAAAACACAATGGTCCAAAATACTTGGGATACAGCAAAAGCTGTTCTAAGAGGGAAGTTTATAGCTATACAAGCCTACTTCAAGAAGCAAGAAAAGTCTCAAATAAACAACCTAAATATTACAGCTAGAGACGCTGGGAAAAGAAAAACAAAACCCCAAACCAGTAAATGGAAGGAAATAAGAAAGAGTAGAAATAAATGAAATAGAAATTTAAAAAAAAAAAAAAAAAAAGGAACACATCAGTGAAACCAAGAGCTGGCACTTTGAAAAGATCAACAAAAATGATAAATCTTGAGCCAGACTCATGCAAAATATTTTGTAAAAGTGTGCAAGAGAGACAGAGAATTCAAATAAACAAAGTCAAAAATGAAAGAGGAGAAATAACAACTAGGACCACAGAAATATAACAGAATTATAAAAGAATATTATGAAAAATCATCTGCCAACAAATTAAACCTAGAAGAAATGGATACATTCTTAGAAATTTATAATCTCCCAAAACTAAATCAGGAAGAAATTGGAAATTTGCACAAAGAGAATACTGGCAATGAAACTGAATCAGTAATCAAAAAACTCTCAACAACAAAAGTTGAGGAACAGACGGCTTCACAAATTAATTCTACCAAATATTTAAAGAAAAGTTAACACCCATACTTCTCAAACTATTCCAAAAGATAGAAGAGGAAGTAAAACTTCTAAATTCATTCTATGAGGCCAACATTATTACCCTGATAACAAAACCATATTAAGACACTGCAAAAGAGAGAAAGAGAGAGAACTGCAGGCCAAAATCTCTGATGAGTATAGATACAAAAATCCTCAACAAAATATTACCAAACTGAATCCAACAATACATTAAACAAGTTATTTATGACAACCAAATGGAATTTATTCCTGGGATGCAAGAGTGGTTCAATATTCACAAATGAATGAATGAGATAGATCACCTCAATAAGAGAAAAGATAAAAATCATCAGATCATTTCAATAGATGCAGAAAAAGCATTTGACAAAGTACCAAGTGCAACATTCATTCATGATAAAAACCCTCAACAAAGTAGGTTTAAAGGGAACATACCTCAACATAATAAAGGCTACATATGACCAATAAAGGCCACAGCTAACATCATAATTAATGGTGAGAAACAGAGCTTTTCCCCTAAAATCTTTTTGAGGTGATTAAAATGTTCTAAAATTGAGTGTGGTGATTTTGTACATGTATGTAAACACACGAAAAACCTTGAGTTGTACACTTTAAAGGGGTGAGTTGTATGGTGTATGAAACCTATCACAATAAAGCTGTTTTTAAAAATTCTATTACTGGAAAAGTGTTACAGTATATTCAAGAAGATTGACACAAATGTACAGATGACTTATTAACAGAGTGTTAATAAAAATTAGTAAATTTGGGGTGCCTGGGTGGCTCAGTCAGTTAAGCGTCTGACTCTTGATTTTGGTTCAGATCATGATCTCACGGTTCATGAGATTGAGCCCCGTGTGGGGTTCTACACTGCTTGGAATTCTTTCTTTCCCTCTCTCTGCCCCTCCCCCCACTCATTCTCTTCCTTCTCTCTCTCTCTCTCTCTCTCTCTCTCTCTCTCAAAATAAGTAAACATTAAAAAAAGGAAAGTCAGCAAATGTGGTTTTATTACTTCCTGGAAGAGAATTATATTCTCCCGTAAAATATTTCTTGGTTCCAGTATACATACATAGATAGAGCTGGATGATCCATTGGTCTAAATAAATATGGCATTTGGGGTTTTTTGTATGTTAGACAAAAAAGAGGAAAAAAGGATACAAAGAGCTTTCAGAAAAAATAGTTTTTAGAATTTAAGTTCTATATAAATGAACCTTCTCTTTTTTCCTTATTACAATTTCCCTTAGTTCCTTGAGACTATTATCCCTCTTCTGATTTTACTTGCTTCTTTGCAAAACTTGAGCAGAGCTCCCTGAAGTGATAACTCTCTTCAACCTTAGAGAGGCACAGTTTTGCCTGGATCAACCATAGCCCCACCTGGTAGCCTCTGGCATAAAGCAAACTCCTCTGGGGCTTCTCAGGGGGCAGCCCAAGTGCTGCCCTCAAAAAAAATGTTTGAGTATCCTTTGGTGTGTCTTATTCTATCATACAATGATGAGCATGAACACGGATGTTTTCTATCACCAAGACATCCTCAAAATCTGGTTCAGCAGTCAGCCACTGCCCATTCCCACAAATGAACCAGGAAGATGTTGGAGGAGTTTGTGTTTCAGGCATCAAAGTAGTACAGCCCATTCTCCAGAATATTGGGGTAAAGTCAGGCAGCAGATCCAACAGTCACAGTTGGAGACTATATCCCCAAATCCATCAGTATAAGTAATACTCTTGGTTAAATTGCCCTTTCAGTGGCCACCAAGTTAGCTATAGGATGATTCCCCTAATAATGCATATACATTTGAACACTTAGTCTGGGGGCACCTGGGTGGCTCAATCAGTTAAGCATCTGATTGCAGCTCAAGTCATGATCCCGCGATTCATGGGTTCGAGCTTTGGTTGGGCTCTGTGCTTACAGCTCCAAGCCTGGAACCTGTTTAGGATTCTATGTCTCCCTCTCTCTCTCTGCCCCTCATGTTGTCTCTCTCTCAAAATAACAACAACAACAACAATAATAATAATAATAATAAATACTTAAAAATAAATAAAATGAACACTTAGTCTGAAAAAGTTTGGATCTGAAATCTTGCTTCACTATCTCAAAAAAGTACTACATTTAACATTTACACATTTAAAATACTGATTGCAATTCCTATAAAATTAAATTATTCTAAAGAATTTCTTTTAATTTTTAATACACTTATGTGAATAATGTTTCTCATCAATAATAACTATTAAGAATTTAAACAGATCATAACATAATAATTTTGATCAGTAATTGCATATGGCCATTCTAAGGCAGAAAACATCCTGATATTAAAAATGATATGCTCAGGGGCGCCTGGGGGGTGCAGTCGGTTAAGCGTCCGACATCAGCCAGGTCACGATCTCGCGGTCCGTGAGTTCGAGCCCCGCGTCGGGCTCTGGGCTGATGGCTCGGAGCCTGGAGCCTGTTTCCGATTCTGTGTCTCCCTCTCTCTCTGCCCCTCCCCCGTTCATGCTCTGTCTCTCTCTGTCCCAAAAATAAATAAAAAACGTTGAAAAAAAAATTTTTTTTTAAAATGATATGCTCAGAAAACTCAGGTTTTTCATTAAAATTTTTAAAAGATTTTATTTAGAATTATATACAAATTCAATAATAGTATCTTCCATATTATTTGCTATTCATTATTCTTATTAAACTATATACTACTAAAAAATAAAATAAGCAATACATAACTTTTCTACTAAGACCCATATAAATGACTCCAAATGCCACAAAAATTGTTGTTTGCATATCATTTTCCCGCCAGGACTTGGAGAAAGTTAGGAAAGTATTAGTTTAAATCCAATGGCCGCCCATTTTGAGGAAGCCCTCATTAGCAACAGTTTGTTCTTAAGATAAAAACAGAAAGAGAGGCAAACCAAAAGAGACTCTTAAATATAGAGAAAAAACAGGATTAATGGGGGTGGGAAAAACGGGTGGTGGGCATTAAGGAGGGCACTTGTTGGGATGAGAACTGGTGTTATATGTACGTGATGAATCACTGGATTCCACTCATGAAGCCAAGACTATGTATGTTAACTAACTTGAGAATAAAAAAACAAAAACAAAAACAATATTGTCTGTTCTTCATCTCTGCCCCCACTCTCCCAAACACTCTTGTTTATGTCTACTATTCCATTTCGCAATTCTGTTTAATTCCTGGTATTTATACAAAGTCCCACTCCCAGCCTGCCATGTCTTGCTTGAGAACAGATTCAAACTATAATAAATGAGTATACATTGCTTATAAATGTCAAAGGGAATTCACCCTCTTTTTTTCAGAAGAGTAAAGCTAACTGTCATGGACTGAATCATGTCCTCTCACAAAACTCGTATGTTGAAACTTGAACCCCCAAAGCAACCATATTTGGAGACTGGGCCTTTAGGGAGGTAATTAAGGTTAAATGAGATCATAAGGGTGTAGTCCTAATCAAACAGGACTTATGCCCTTATAAGAAGAGGAAGAGACATCACACACACAGAAGGAAAGTCATGTGAGGAAGAAGGTAGCCATCAGCAAGGCGGGAAAAGAGTTCTTACCAGAAACTGAATTTGCCAGCACCTTGATCGTGGGTTTCCAACCTCCAGAACTGTAAAAAATAAATGTCTCTGTTTAAACCACCCAGTCTGTAGTACTCTCTTAGGGCAGCCTGAGCTGACTAGTACACCACTGTAGAGAAATAACTTGGCTACTTACTACATACTTTGCTGCGTCTGATTACATACTATCTTCTCTACTTGACTCTTAGGAAAAAAGAAAAATCTCTTATCTCCAAAATAAATCCCTTCATCTGTATACTTCCATCAAAGCTCCTCTCTGTTTCTCTTTCCCTTCTCTCTAGTATCAAGTTATTTGGGGACAATGAATTATTAGTGAGAAGATTGTCTGGTAGGTAAGAAAGCAACATGAAGAGAAAAAGTCTTGAGGAAATTTTTGTTCAGACAATGACGAAATCTGAAGAATTCTCCTTGCTCTTAACCAAGTCAGCTCTGTGATAATGAAAACAGTTCCTCTCTCTAGGTTCATTGTCACTCTCCATTTGAGCCTGTTGAATTCACCACTTGATTACTGGACTTTGGTCTCCCTTTTGTAGGGTTCTATGCTCACTATCTATAAATTAATTTCCATCTAGAGATAAGTAATATAATTATGAACTGGTAAACTTTCCATTTAGTATATTAAGTTGTCACTTAATTATGATACAGCTGTTTATGTTTAATATGATTAGTGTATGCCTGGAGATCGTTATCTATACTCACTGTCTCCATTTCTTCATTTTCCACTCATTCTTCAACTTATTCCATAGAGATTGTTCATGTGACATCTGCATGTTGCCAAATGTGGTGACTATTTTCTGTCCTTTTCTTATTGAACTTTTCAGCAATAGTACAATTCACCACCAGCACCATCCTTCTTGAAACAGTCTCCTCATTTGGTGTCCATTACACTACACCATGTCTCTCTGAACTGCGTCATCTCAGTCTCCTTTTCTGCTCCTCCCTCTCTACAAAATCTTTAAATGTTGGAATTCTTCCAGATCTGTCCAGGACCTTTTTCTTTTCTGTATCTATCTGCTATTCCCTATGCATTCTTAACCACTACACTACCTTTAAATACCATTGATATGCTAATATCTCATAAATGCCTTCTCTCCAGGTCTCCAGACCCACATATCCAAGCGCTTATGATATACACCCACTTGGATATCCAACACATGTATCAAACTGCTGGTCCAAGCACAAATCTTGATTTTTCCCATAGAACTTGTTTTTTCCTAAGTTATCCATAGGTTGGTAAAGGGTACATCCACTCATTAAGTTGCTCAAGCCAAAAACTAAAGAATCATTCTTAATCCTTCTCTTTCTCATCTTACATCCATCAAGTCCTATTGCTGCTGGTTCCACATTAGATCTAAAGTCCATCCTCTTCTCTCCATCCCCACTGCCACCACCCTAATCCAAAGGTAATTTTAACTTATCAAGATTGTTAAAAGTGGCTCCTAATTAGTCTCCTTGCCTTTCTTTACTCTTGATCTCTTCCATCCATTCTCTAAACAGCAATCAGACTGTTCTTTGTAAAACAAAGAAACAAACAAAAACAGATCACATCACTTACTGAATAAAAATCTTTCTATTATCAGAATAAAATCCAGTTCCCTTACTCTAGCCTGGTTCCCGCCTCCTTTCTCACATCTTTTTGTACCAGTTTTCCAATCACTACACTCTACCTATGTATGTTTCATGTGGCTCTTCTTTCAAGGCTCAATGCCTTTGCACTTGTTAACACTTGTGACTGTAAAGCTATTCCAACAGCTTGTCCCTTGGCCATGCCTATGCTTCAGGTTTCTACTATATAACATGCTCACAGAGAAGTTCCCTTACAACTTGATTCAGAATGCTTCCTACCTCTTCTTTGCCTTTTCTTTTTGTTCTCCATCTAATCATCTTGTTCATTTCCTCAAAGTACTTATCACAATCTATAACTAACATATTTATCTATCTCCCCCAATAAAAGGAAGGGAGTTATATGTCTGTATTCTTAGTCCCTGTCTCTGTGTTTGTCTCAATAAATATTTGCCGAATAAATTAATACATGAATAAATGATTGTCTACTCTTCAGAACCTATGCTTTAGTAACTAAGAGACTTGGAAATCCTCAAAGTTCATTTTCACATCTGCTGAGCTCAGAAACAGAAATTTCTACAAGTGGCTGATCTGCATTCATTGCCTGTATATTCTCCAAAATTTTACCCTCAGAGTGTAACTGATCATAAAATTCGACATATATTATCTTCACCATCATATGTACATGTACATATACTAACTAAAACCAGGTTCAGATTTATAGTTCAAAGGCAGATCCTGTTATCCTTCAGATCTGATTTTCTGGACCACTTTCTAAACACCTGTTTTTGGGGCACCTGGGTGGCAGAGTAGATTAAGGGTCTGACTTTGGCTCAGGGCATGCTCTCAAGGTTCGTGGGTTTGAGCCCAGCTTTGGGCCCTCTGCTGTCAGCATAGAGACTGCTTTGGAACCTCTGTCTCCCTCTCTCTCTGCCCTTCCCCAAATCACACTCTCTCTCTCTCAAAAAGAAATAAACATTAAAATAAAATAAAATGGGACACCTGAGTGGCTCAGTTGGTTGAGCTCCAACTTAAGCTCAGATCATGATCTCACAGTTTGTGAGTTCGAGCCCTGCACCAGGCTCTGTGCTGACAACTCAGAGCCTGGAGCTTGCTTTTAATCCTGTGTCTCCCTCTCTTTCTGCCCCTCCCCCGCCCATGCTCTGTGTGTCTGTGTCTCTCTCTCTTTCAAAAATAAAATTTAAAAAAACATTAAAATTTTTTTTTTTTAATTTTTTTTTTTCAACGTTTATTTATTTTTGGGACAGAGAGAGACAGAGCATGAACGGGGGAGGGGCAGAGAGAGAGGGAGACACAGAATCGGAAACAGGCTCCAGGCTCTGAGCCATCAGCCCAGGGCCTGACGCGGGGCTCGAACTCCCGGACCGCGAGATCGTGACCTGGCTGAAGTCGGACGCTTAACCGACTGCGCCACCCAGGCGCCCCAACATTAAAATTTTTTTAATAAAATACTTGCTTTTGCCATTTTATATTGCTTTTATTTGTGCAATTTTCATAAATTTTAGTGTCTTAAGCCACCACAATTTGTTTTATAGGCTGCAGTCTAACCAGCTGCTTATCAAACTATTTTGTCTTCTTTTTAAGCACAAAGCTAGTGCGATAGTTCTTTGTATTCACTAAGTATTTCTGCTTTACATACACAGGATAGGTTGTGATCCTCTGCCCACTTTGATTTTAGGCAATAACATCTGGCTTGCATTGGCCAATGGGAGGAAGGAGAACTAACAGGAGTCATTACTGGGCTTATGCCTTAAGAGTAACATTTCCTTCCCACTGCTTCAGGGATTACACGTGGGGACCAATCATCCCAATTTGCCCAAAACTGAGTGGGTTCCTGGGACATAGGACTTCGAGATTGAAGATTGAAATAGTCTTAGGCCTGGTTTGACTGGAACTAATGAGCATTCATGGGAAACAGGGTTTTCAGTGCTATATCTAGGAAAGATCTTGACAAACTAGAATGGGTTGGTCACCCTATGCTTTTGTAAGAAAGTGGTTTTTAGATGAAACCTCTAACTAGCCTTGATTCCATAATGTCCTTTATGAACAGAACCTCTCATCCAACCCACATCAGGAATGTAGAATGAAAGAAAAATAAATTTTAGTTTAGTAAGTCTCTGAGATTTGGGAGTTCTTTATTCTATATCTGCCCTATCCTGAAAAAATGCGGAAATTAGTACTTACCGGTCAGGTGCTGCCATAACAACAAAACCTAACAAATGTGTTTAGACAACAGGAAACTCTTTTCAGAAGGTGAAAATATGATTTGTCAATACTACGCCATGCCAAAGCATTTGATAGACCTGACAACTGGAATAACTTAAATGGAAGATTATACACCTAATGAACTTGTGGCCATAAGGGAAAAGGTTAGAAAGAGAAGTTTAGTAGCATGTTTTAATTGGTGTTGTCTACCTTCCATGAGATATTATAAGAAAATGAGGTCATGAAATGAATTGGCTAGTAACAAGCAGGAATATAAGGTTTAGAAAGAATACCTGAATGTTGGTGACTTGTAGGGTTGGAAGAGGTAACTCCTTGAGGCCAAATAGTTAAAGATAAAGCAGAGTAGACCTCTGAGCAAGAAAGACCAAGTAAAACAGCCTTCTAACAGAGAATAAACCTAAGGTTTGTGAATAAATTCTCATTATGTGTTTTTTTGGTCAAAATGGCCCAGGGAAAATAAACCAATGGTGTGTTCTGCCACTGAAGTCTGATAAGACCAAGGTACCCCAATCAAGCTGAGATACCAGGGGAAAATGATGAGAGTGATATTAATAATAGAGCAGATGGGGATGAGAAAGAAAGGTTAGTAAAACTATGTATGTCTAGAAAAGAACTATGGATGTGTCACTGGCACGTAAAAGTAATGAATCATATTAAATGCCTATTAAGTACAAGAACTTTTTTATTTCAAAAAAAAATCATGTCTATGGGGTATCTGGGTGGCTCAGACAGTTAGTGAAGTGTCTGTCTCTTGATTTTGGCTCAGGTCATGATCTCACAATTCGTGAGACAGCATGGAGCCTGCTTGGGATTCTTTCTCTCCCTTTCTCTCTGCCCCTTCCCTGCTCATGCTCTCTCTCTCTCTCTCTCAAAATAAATAAAAAAAAACTTTTTAAAAAATCACAAGATTATACTAGAAATTTCTTTGACAGTTGAAGACTTAGAATGACCCTTGGCTTCCAAACTCCCTTGGACAGAAAGCAGGTTGAATAAAAGTGACTTAGCCTCCAAGGAGGACATACTCTACAATGCTCACTTAAGGTGAAACTGAGAGGAATAATGGAAAGGAAGAATCTTCAAAAAGCAAGACCTGAGAGCCACAGAGAACAATGGACTGGGGGGCACCTCCTAGAAAATAGAACCGACCCAATCAAAGATATTGTTTATCCTTAGGGTTGGGGATCCTTATAACATACAGGGATTTCAGAATTCTAATAGGCCAGAGACTTTTGGCCCATTCTTCCTCTTTCTGAATGGGAATGTTTATTGTGATTATCATGTGCCTATTCTACCACTGTATATTGAATATGTGGGATATATAGTTTGTCTTATAGTTCTCAAGTCTCTGAATCAAGAGGAGCAATATCTTGACTTAATTTAGAAATTACTGCACATTATTCCCTGAAGTAGAAACTATTATGTATCACCCAGGAATCAATCTCAACTTTGAGGTTAGTTCCATATCTAGATACAAATTAGGAGGTAGCCACTTTACTTGAGAGAAGCAAATGAGCCAAATTCTTAGTGACCAAAAGAGTAGCCTAGGAAATAAGGTCCTCAGTAGCTTAGGGTGCAGAGTGATTTTGAAAAGCAGAGTTCCCTCATTGACCTGTTTTGAAAATGGTCTGAGTGAAGAATAAATTTTTGTTAATGAAGTTAATGAAGTTTTGGGTGTTGCTTTTTACAATAGCAAAACCTAACCTATCTTGACTGATGCAGCTAAAGTACATTCTCCAGTCTGTCTTCCTTGCAGTTAGCTATTGATATATGAAGGAGTTATTGTATAAGGAGTGTGACAGCGGTGATATGAACCACTTGCAAGCATGTTGTATAAAACTTCCATGTATGATCTTCTGTTCTCTTTACCCATCTGCCAAATAAATGCAGAGGACTCCAAGGTGCTATAAAAGGGTAGAATCACACAGAGGAAGATTCCAGAATATGAACCATATTGAAACCTTCCTGCCAAGGAATGCTTGTGTTGGACTTCACTAAATCCTATTGTGTTAAGCCATGAAGATTTGGAGTGTTATGGACTGAATGCTTATGTTCCCTCAAATGTTGAAGCCCCAAATACCAATGTAATGGCATTTGAAATGGGGCTTTTGGGAGATAAGTAGGGATAGATGAAGTCATGAGGGTAATACCCTCATGATGGCATTAATGTCCTCATAAAAAATAGACACCTGAGAGTTTGCACTCTCTCTCTTTTACACTCTCACTCTCTCTCCATTATGTGATGACATAGAGAGAAGGCTACAAGCTAAGAAGAGTGTTCTCACCAGAAACTGAGCCATGTAGGTACCTTAATCTTGGACTATCAGCCTTTAAAACTGTGAGAAAATAAATTTCTATTGTTTAAGCCACCCAGTCTATAGTATTTTGTTAATAATGTAGCCCAGCTAAGACAGGGAGATTTAACTGTTCTAACAATATTTCCTTAATGAATACATGTAGCATATATTATTTTTCAAACAGCCTTTCAGATGGACATTCTATTTGAAGGTCTTCTCAGGGTGCCTGGGTGGCCAAGTCAGTTAAGCGTCTGACTTCTGCTCAGGTCATGATCTCGTGGTTCACGAGTTTGAGCCCCACTTGCGGCTCTGTGCTGACAGCTCAGAGCCTGGAGGCTGCTTAGGATTCTGTCTCCCTCTCTCTCTGCCCCTCCCCGGCTCGCTCACACACACACACACACACACACACACACACACACACACACACAAATAAATAAATAAACATTTAAAAAAAAGGTCTTGTCTCTCCAACTCACCATATACAAAATATACCAGATTAATCTCTTAAAGGTAATCTCTATCATAATGATTGTGTCTATCAAGTGCTCCTCAACTACCATACAAAATTCAATCTTTTCTTCCTTTCTTGATCTGTCCTCAACACACATATTCAGTCTTATCTCTTACTCTTAGCTTACACACCTTATGCTATAAACCTTATACCTTATATCCCTATTTATCACTGTCTAATATATCTTTTTTTTCCTGTCTCCCACAACATACACCAAGAGCAGGTATAAACCATAAAATAATCGCCAGAGTAATTAACTGCATTTGAGTTCCCTTCCCTCTGCATTCCCCTCCCACGCATCCCTTTATCCCCAGCCATTTTTCCATAAACAGTATAAATCACCAGAAGATACTGAAACTTAAAGCAGGGAGGAAGGATTATATTTTCTTCTCCATGAAGCCCAACATTTTAGCACAGTGGTTAAGCATGTGCACTCTGGAGTTACCCTGCTTGGGTTCAAATCCCATTTCAGCAATTTGTGTCTATGTAACCATAGGTAATTTACTTAATAATTGCAATACTCATCTCTTCATCTGTGTAAACAGGAATACAAATAGCCCAAAGGCAATGAAAAGAGCAAGTTATAGTAAAGGCAAGATTAAGCCACTCCCACCAGGTTTGTAGTTTTGTAAAGCAAGATCATTTTGCAAATGGCTTTAGTACTCAAAATTACTGACACTTTTCTCATGCTGTCCTGACAGGCATAGTTGGACAAGTAGGAATAATTTACCAGAGAAGAAGTATGGGATAGTAGAAAGAAAACAGATCTTGGAGCTTTGTAGATTTGGATTCAAATACCTGTTCCTATAAGCTAGTAGTGCGACTCTAAAATCACTTATTCAACCAATCCCTCTGAACTTCATTTCTCCTATATGAAAATAAATAAAATAATGCACCCAGTAGGATTGATGGGAGGATAATAAGTAAGATAACCCAAGCAAATAGCCTTGCACATTCAAACATGAGCTCCCTGGTCTCCCCTCACTATCCATTACAGAAGCAAAAGCAAAATTAATCCCTTAATTCCTGAAGCTTTATTTTTTATCCCTAGCAGTCTGATTATTCAATGTTTCTCCATGTGCTTTGCTTTCTAAGCATTTCTTTCCTAACACAATATTTCATTAGGTTTGTGCTCTTAGGAAGCAATATAAATTAGCTAAAATGTCTTTCTGTTTTCTTTCCACTGAACTAATTCTCACTGCATTCTAATAAATAAATAGCACTGTATTTCTTGCAATTGTTTATGATCTATAATCAAGTCTACATGTTTATATGCCAGCAAATATCATACTCATTTCTTCTGCCAACACTTACTTGAATTAAAAAAATTACACTTATTTTAAATTCAAGTTCAAAACTAAAATTAAAATTTTTTTTGTACAAATATTGACCAGTAATATGACATTTTTGTTTGTTTATGGACCTGAAAATTAATAACAAGCATCTAGTTCTGTTCCTCCATGGAGTACTTTACTCTCATTATACACTAGGTCTTTTGTTTTATTTGCCTGGAGTACAGAAACTAAAAGCAGAAGACATTTAATGTTCATAGTCATTTTGCTTCAATATGAAAAACAAGCCTATAATTTATTCATGACTGTTAGGCACTGTGGGATTCTAGTAAAAGGGGGGGGGAACATATCACTATATTATAATGATAAACTACAAATGCCTACATACATGATTTTTCTAGAGTAATTCAAATTAATACCTTCCATGTAGAAATGTCATATAAGGTGTCTACATAGTAAACAACTGTCAGTAATTAGGGTTTTCTCAACCACTATTTCATTGCTGTTTTATATGTGATCCCTTCAGGCTTCTATAAAAAAAACACACTTTAATGTATTTTATTTTCATTTTAATAACCTATAAGCACTTGAACTTTTGCTTCTAAACATTCATTCAAAATTCAACTACCGTCTACAAATTAAGTTATACAGTCACTGAGAAAATGTTTATAAATCAAAAGCCTCTGCAATCACATTATGTTCTCTATACCCACGCAATGAATACTTGGAGGCCTATTAAGTAGGGACACAGTCAGGCCTTGGGAATATAATGATGAGCAAAACAAGCACAGATGCTGTTCCCATGGAACAGAAAATCTCAGAAAATTTACAGAAAATCTCAGAAAATATACAGAAAATCTCAGTGTTGCATTCACAATGTGTGAAATGGGGAAGTAGATTTATACATAGTTTGGGTAGCCATCATAAATATTAAATTCATGGCCATGTATTATGGGAGGTCCAAGGAGAATAAGAATCTAGGCTGAAAGTCACATTCTGGATTTTTTTTTTAACCTTCCTTTCTTTTCTCTCTCTTTCTCTCTCTCTCTCTCTCCCTTTTTTTTTAAAGAGTAGCTTTAGGTTCACAGCAAAATTAAAGGGAAGTTATAGAGATTTCCCAAATACCCACTGTCCTTACACATGCATAAACTCCTCCACTATCAACATCCCTGACCAGAGTGCTACAATTTGTAACACTGATAAACCTACCCTGACTCATCCCAACCATCCAAAGTCCATAGTTTACATTATGGTTCATTCCTGGTGTTGTTCATTCTATGGAATTGGAAAAATGTATAATGACAAGTATCTATCACTATAGTATCAGTCAGAGTATTTTCAGGGCCTTAAAAATCCTCTCTGCCCCACTTATCCATCCCTTCCTCACCACTACCACCATGCCCAACCCCTGGCAACCACTGAACTTTTCACTGTCTCCATAGTTTTGCTTTTTCCAGAATGTCACACAGTCAGAATCATAGAGTGTATATATAGCCTTTTCATGTTGGCGTCTTTCATTTAGTAATATGTATTTAAGGCTCTTCCTGTCTTTTCATGGTTTGATATATCATTTCTTTCTAGTGCTGAATAATATTCAACTGCCTAGATGTAATAGTTTATTTATCCATTCACCTACTAAACGACATTTTGGTTGCTTCCAAGTTTTGGCAATTATGAATAAAGCTGCTATAAAGACTCATGTTCAGTTTTTGTGTAGGGCACACATTTTCAATTCCTTTGGGTAAATACCAAAGATCATGTTTAGTTTTGTAAGAAACCCACCAAACTGTTTTCCAGAGTTAAGCCATTTTTTCTGGGCTCTCTATACTGTTCCATTAATCTACTTGTCTATTCTTTTGCCAGTACCAACATTGCCTTGATTACTGTAGCTTTGTAGTAAGTCTTGAAGTTGGGTATTGTCAGTCTTCCAACTTTGTTCTCCTTCAATATTGTGTTGGCCATTCTGAATCTTTTGCTTCTCCATATAAAATTTAGAATCATTTTGTTGATATAGACAAAATAACCTACCAAGAATTGGATCTATATTGAATCTATAGATCAAGTTGGGAACAACTGGCATCTTGAAATTATTGTTTTCCTATCCATGAACATGGAACATCTCATCATTTATTTAGTTATTTTATTTCTTTCATCAGTATTTATAGGTTTTCTCATATAAATCTTATATATATTTTGTCAGATTTATATCTAAACATTTCTCTTGTTTTGGATGCTGATGTAAATGGTATTGTGTTTTTAATTTTGAATTCCATTTGTTTATTGCTGGTATACAGGAAACGTATTGACTTTTTTAATGCTTTATGTTTACTTACTTTTTTTAGTAATCTCTGCACCCAGTGTGGGACTTAAATTTATAAGCCCAAAATCAAGAGTCATATGCTTTTTTGACTGAGTAAGCCAGGTACCCCAAATGATTGATCTTTGTATATTAACCTTGTATCCTACAACCTTGCTATAGTCATTTATCAGTTCCAGACATTTTGGTAGATTCTTTCAGATTTCCTACATAGGTGATCATGTCATCTGTGAACAAAGACAATGTATTTATTTCTTCCTTCCCCGTTGTTATAAGTTACTTTCCTTTTATCATCTTATTGGTTTAAAGTTTATTTACTTATTTTAAAAGAAAGACAGCATGCAAGCAAGGGAGGGGCAGAAAGGGAGAGGAGACAGAGACTCTCAAGCAGGCTCTTCAGCAATGGCACAGAGACCAAAGTGGGGCTTGAACTCACAAATAGTGAGATCATGACCTGAGGTGAAACCGAGTTGGACACTTAATTGAATGAACCACCCAGGCACCCTGTCTTACTGCTTTAGCTAGGACTTCCAGGGTGATGTTGAAAATGAGTGGTAAGAAGCCATCCTTGCCTTGTTCCTGATCTTAACAGGAAAGTTTTCTCATTGTTAAGTGTGATGTTAGCTACAGGTTTTTTGCAACAAGTTTTATCAAGTTGAGGGAATTTCCCTGTAGCCTAGATACTTAGAGTTTATCATGAAGTTTTTACCAAGGGGTTTTGTCAAATACTTTTTTTGCCTCTACTGATAGAGTTATGCAATTTTTCTTTTTTTTTTGTTTAACGTTTATTTAGTTTTGAGAGAAAAACAGAGCGTGAGCAGGGGAGGGGCAGAGAGGGAAGGAGACACAGAATATGAAGTAAGCTCCAGACTCTGAGCTGTCAGCACAGCACCTGATGTGGGGTTTGAACCCACAAACCTTGAGATCATGATTGACCTGAGCCGCAGCCGGACTACTTAACCAACTGACCTACCCAGGCACCCCTGCAATTTTTCTTTACTAGCCTCTTGATGTGATTGTGTGGATTACATTAACTGATTTTCAAATGTTGCTCCAGACTTGCATACTTGGGATATTTCCCACCTGGTAAATTATTTTATGCATTGTTGCATTCATTTTGCTAATATTTTTTGAAGATTTTTATATCTAAGTTCATGAGAAATATTGCTCTGTAGTTATCTTGTAATGTCTTTTTTCTGGTTTTGCTATTAGGGTAATTCTGGTCTCACAGAAGGAGTCAGGAACTATTCCCTCTGTTTCTATCCTCTGAAAGACAGTGTAGAGAATTGGTATAATTCTTCCCTAAATGGTGAAATCCACCACCATTAAACATTTAGGTCTGGTGCTTTCTGCTTTTGATGGTTTTTCATTATTGACTCAATTTCTTTTATTGATATAGGCCTATTAGGATTGTCTATTTCTTCCCATATAAGTTTTGACAAACTGCATTGCTCAAGTAACTGGTCTATTTCATCTAAATTATCAAATTCATGGATTGCTCATAGTATTCTTTTATATCCTTTTAAAGTCTCTGAGATATGTCGTAATGGTCCCTCTTTCATTTCTGATGTTACTAATTTGTGTCTTCTCTCTCTCTCTCTTTTTTTTTTTTTTTTTTTTCAGCTGCCTTGGCTAGAGGCTTCTCAATTTTATTGATCTTTTCAAAGAAACAGCTTTTGGTTTCATTGATTTCCTGTTTTCATTATCACTGACTTCTGTTCAAATTCTTATTATTCTTTTTACTACTGCTTACTTTGGATTTAATTTTCTCTTCTTTTTCTAGTTTCCTAAGGTGGAAATTTAGATTACTAAAATATTTCTTCTTTTCTAGTATGTTCATTCAGTGGTATAAATTTCCCTTAATAATGCTTTCACGACATCCCAAAAATGTTGATTCACTGTATTTTCATTTTCATTAGTTGAAAATATTTTTAAATTTTGTTAAGATTTCTTCTTTCACTCATATGTTATTTAGAAGTGTATTGTTTAGGGGCACTTGGGTGGCTCAATCAGTTAAGTGACCAGCTTATGATCTTGGCTCAAATCATGATCTCACAATTGAGATCAAGCCCCATATTGGACTCTGGGCTGGCAGTGTGGGGCTTGCTTGGGATTCTCTCCCTCCCTCACTTATGTTCTTTCTCTCTCAAAATAAGTAAATAAACTTTAAAAAATAGAAGAAGAAGTGTATTGTTTAGTCTCCATTTAGTTGGGTATTTTCTCATTTTCTGTTACTAATTTCTAGTTTCATTGTGGTCTCGGTGCAGACAGTGCATGATTTCTATTCTTTTAAATTTGTTAAGGGGTGTTTTATGTTATAAAATGTGGTCTGTCTTGTTGCATGTTCTGTGTAAGCTTGAAAAATATATGTATTCTGCTGTTGCTGGATGAAGTATTATGCAGATGTCAATTATATTCCATTGATTGATAGTGTTATTGAGTTCAACTATATCCTTACTGATTTTCTGCCTGCTGGACCTGTCCATATCTGACAGAGGGGTGTTGAAGTCTCCAACTACGATGATTCATCTGTATCTCCTTGAAGTTCTATCACTTTTTGCCTCATATAGTTTGACACTCTATTGTTAGGTGCATACACATGAAGGATTATTATGTCTTCTTGTAGATTTGACCCCTTTATCATTATGTAACAGTCCTCTTTATCCCTGATAACCTTCTTTGCTTTGATATCTACTCTTTCTGAAGTTATTATAGCTACTCCTGTTCTCTTTTGATTAGTGTTAGCATGGTGTGCTTTTATCCATCCATTTACTTTTAATCTATATGTCCTTCTATAGACAACATATAGCCAGATCTTGTTTTTTGATCCACTCCAACAATCTCTTTAATTGGTACATATAGATCATTGTCATTCAAGGTGATTATTGATATAATTGGAATAATGTATTACATATTTGCCACTGTTCTCTGTTGCCTTTGTTCTTTGTTCCCATTTTTGTCTCTTACTCTTTTTCTGCCTTTTGTGGTTTTCACTGAGCATTCTATGTGAATCCCTCTACTCTCCTTTTTTAACATATTTATTTGTTTCTCTTTCAGGATTTTTTTCTTTAAATATGATTTTCTATAGTTTGAAAATAATAAGTTGGGTTTTTTTTTTGTTATTTTGTTCTGTTTTGGAATTTATCTGCTTGGTGTCTCAAGTTTCTTGGATCTGTGGTCTGCTTTCTGACCTTAATTTTAGCAAACTGTCAATCATTATTGTTTAAAATATTCCTTTGTCCCTTTCCTTCTTCTCCTTCTTATGTTTCCATTATATGCATGTTACACTTTTGATAGTCGTCCCACAGTCCTTGGATGTTGTTAATTTTTTCCAGTCTTGTTTTTCAGTTTTTAAGGATTCTATTGATATATTCCTTTGCTCAGAGTTTTTTTTCTCAATCATATCCAGTCTATATAGAGACCATCAAAGGGATTCTTCATTTCTGTTACAGTGTTTTGCTTTCTTGAATTTCTTTTTGGTGTTTTGGCTAGACAGGAACTAAACTCAAGTTATATATTACTCCAAATCCCATACTCTTTTTCCTACATGATCCAAAATTTTTAATTAAAAAAATAAAAAAACCTTAGTATCTCCCCAAAAATTAAAAAAAACACACACTTGATCAAAGAATAGCAGTTTTCATATTTGTGTAAAAATCTAAAACCATTTTAGAGACTTAATTTTGCTCAACTCCATGGGATGTCATTTGTACCACAGTCCACATGAAAAGGCCATCTCAGGAGTTATTCAGTATGATGATCCTGTCCCATATCCTTTCCCCTCCCCAATTGCTCACTTCCTACATTGCAGCTACCTTCCAGCTGCCAAAAAGCCAGAGAAAAAGTAAGTACTAGGAAATGGCTTAATGATAGTATGAGATTTCTATTAGTCACTTTTTTCTAGTTTATTATTCTACCATAAAATATAAGAAGAAAATGAACAAAACTTCTATTTGAATCCACTCAGTGGTGTGTGGGAACCAGTTCACATCGGTTCCTAAGAGCTGAATGTTCTCATCTTTTCCCAACCTGTGATCAGTAACACCAACATGGTACCTTGAACCCTGCCATGGTGGGTGTATTATTTTTCTATTATTGTTACAACAAATTACCATGGATTCAATGGTTTAAAACAACACAAATTTAATATTTTAGTTATGTAGGTTAGAAGTCTGTCATAGGTCTCATTGGGCTGAATTTCTTTCTGGATGCTCTAAGAAAATCCGTTTCCTCAGATTTTTCAGATTCTAGTGGCCTCCTACATTCCTGGGCTTATGGCCCCTTTTTCCATTTGTAAAGCCAGGAACATTGCATTTCTTTGATTGTTATTTTGTAGTCACACTTCCCTGTGACTTTCTTCTTCAGCCTCCCTCTTCTACTTTTAAGGACTCTTCTGATTATACAGAGTCCTGGATAATCCAAGATAAACATCCCTATTTTAAAGTCAGTTGATTAGCAATATCAATTTCATTTGCAAACTTACTTTTCCTTTGCCATGTAATTTAACACATCCTTAGGTTCCAGGCATTAGGACGTGGACTACTTTGAGGGGAAAAGCATTAATCTGCCAGTAACAGGAACCAGCAAAAATTGCTAAAAATCAGGATTCTTTGTCCCAGAGAGCTGATTGTTAAGCACTTACTAGCACACCATTGCTACAAGAAATCATGAGGGAACATCAGACAAAATCCTTATAAGAATTACAGGATTAAAGCAATTTACAGAAATCTAACAAAGTTGCTTTGTAACTTAAGAAGTTTAAATACACTAGATAAATGGGAAGGATAAATTACTCTTTGAACAGTTTAAAACAAATTAAGTTTGCAAAGTATCTTCACTTAGTATGAATTAATATGGAGTCTAAAAATCTTATGCAGTATTAGCTCCTTTCTGGTTAGGAACAAACAGGAAAACAATATTATAAAGTACATAGGCTGTTGCCTTTTAAGATTTAAACACACACACACACACACACACACACACACACACACACACAACAGCAAGGCTTAAGGATTTTTTCCAGATGCTATTTGCCATTCATATAGCATTAAAGAATTCTTTCAGTATCGGGCATGAAGTAACTCAGTATCATTTTCAACCTAGAAGAGATGACCTGCATATCAAGATTTTAATTCACTGAGTCATAATGCAAACCAGAGAGGGTGGAACATTATCATGGCACGCTATGTGGGTAGGCACTGCTTTAGCAAACTTAGTGAAAGACATAAATCACACCACTTCTTAAGTCTTAAAGCTCTGGTACAAAAGGTAGTCCACCTTGTTCAGATGTTGAAATCAAAGATATTTACAATACAGGATCATCTGATCAGGTTGGTGGTAACTGGATAAGCTTTTACTAAATAGTATTTTTCTTTAAGTTTTATATAACATGGCTTTTAAGAAGTTTCGCATTAAAGTTTCTGATGGAAGGAAAGGAAGAAATAAACTCCAGGGTTTATAATTACAATAGCTAATAAGTAATGTTTATTCTGCTAGGAAATATACTATGCTTCTTCCATATAATATCTTATTTAAATCTGAAGACAACCCTATGACACAGTTCTAGAGGGTTCTGAGAATGAATTCTGAAATCAAATTCCGTGGATTCAAATCCTGGCTCCATCACTTCCTAATCATGTTTGACTTTGGGCATATTTTTATGCTTTCGTTTCCTAATTTGTCAAAAAAAAAAAAGTGGGGGAGGAGTAATAAGTCTGCCATACAATGTTGTAACTAGTAATAAATGAATACATGTAAGGAGCTTAGTGTGGTTCCTAGCTGAAAAATGTCTATTACTTTTATTAGTTTCATTCTGTTATAAAATGCCCTCTTATAACCCTCTCTTGTTTTTTTCATTACCTTTTGCATAACCAAGGGAAGTAGAGATTCCCTCCAAAAATGAATTCTACCAACCACCCCAGAGGAAAGGGACAAACTTACAATGGGAAATGTTGAAGTGTAGTAAATGTACATATAATTTATATATATAATAAATGTTTTCCATTATTTGATTTGAAATTTAAACTTCAAATTAGTGTATATGGTTTTACTGAACAGTAACTGTTATTTGTCAAAATGGGGTTCTGAATGCCACACTTGAGCATTTTTGAGAAAGCAGTTACAAATAGCATCTAACATATTCTCTACACCATGAAAAAAAAAGCCTTATATATTTTCTGTGAATTATTTTAACTGTGCTTTTATAATTAGAAAAAATGGATAGTTTTGGTAATGATGACTATGGTATCAGGGACTCAAGGACTTTTTTTTTTTTTTAATAAAAAAAGGATCTATTTGGTTTTATTTGTGCCTGTACTTCTTTTCCTTTCTTCATCTTGATATCTTGATTGCAGTGTTGTGAAAGAAAATAGCCTTCAAATTCCAGAATAGGAGATGCTGTTTTAGTACAAGCATAATGCTCCAGTTGGAAATTTTAAAAACCTATTAAAAATTATCAACTGGGGAAAAAAAATTATAAACTGGGGGTGATGATGAGGGAGCACAGTTCAGAGTGCTTTTGTTAAAAGGTGTTTTGCCATCCCTAATTCTGATTCTCTGCCTCCATTGAGTCACTTAAGACTAGACACTCTGTTCTGGATGCTTAATCAACTGACCCTTTATGTATCCATTTACCAAGTATTTATTGAACACCAACTATGTGCTAAGTGCCACCATAAGGTGTTATGGATATAACAAAATGGACAAAAACACTTGTCCTGATGGAGCTTAAATTTTAGTGAGGGGAGAGATTTCAAACAAAATAAGTAAGCCAATTACATATTTAGATGGTCATAAATATAGGAAGAGATACAAAGTGATGAGGGTGGAAGCAGGGTGCAAAATTTTGGACAGAGGCTTCATTGTAGCACTGGAGAAAGACTAGAAAAAGTGAGAGAGCAAGCCTTGCCAATATTTGGGGAAGATAATTCTAAACCAGAGGAGGTCAGATCCCTGTGCCAAGAATATGCATGATATGAAGATCAAAGAAATCCATTTGGTGGAGGTGTGTGAGCAGAGAACAACAGAAAGAGGAGTCAGATTGAAATATCTAGCGTTTGAATAAAATGGGAAAATGTTGGTGGGCTTTGAGCAAAGGATTGTCATATTCTGACTTACATATTAAAGATCACTTAGGCTGCTGTGTTGAGAAAGAGAGGGAAACTAGTTGAGATGTTATTTTAGTAATTGAAATTAGCTGACAACAGCTTAGGATCAGGGTGATAGGGGAGGAACTGTTGAAAACAGTGAAATTCTGGGTATATTTTGAAGGTAGAACAAACATGACTTAATGATATATTAGGGTATTCAAAAAAGTTAAGACTCCAAGGATTCTGGCCTCAACTATAAGAATGGTGTTCCTATAAACTGATATGATTAAAGAGTTATGCTAAAGATTGTAGATGTGGAGTCTGAGAGGTTCACAAATTCAGAACTGACATGTTAAATTTAAAATGCCTATTAGACATCCACATGGAGAAGTTGAGTGAATATATAGGTATATCCATATAGAATACGTGTATGTGTATATACATATACATACACATACACATGGAAAAACATCTGGGCTGAAAAATTACCTTGGACATCCACAGCATTGTATTTGAAAATGAGACTGGATGAAGACTGCAGATAGAGAAAAGGTCCTAAGTGTTTTTCCTTTGGAGCAATCCCATATTAAAGGTCACAAAGATGAAAGTGTACCACTAAGAAACCGAGTAGAGAAGCCAATGACATAGAGGAAAACAAAGTATATTGTTCTAGAGACTACAGGATGAGAATGTTTCAAGGAAGAGTTATGTCAGCTATTAAATGTTAGGTCAAAGTGATTACTAATAATTGACTTTTGAATTTAGAAACATGGAGGTCATCGGATAACCTTAAAAGAAGCATTTTTACTGAAGTGATAAGGGTAAAACCTCATCAGACTGAGTTAATAAACTTCAAAGAAGTGAAATTCAGTAATTTTGTTTGGCTCCCTTTTTTTTCAAGGGTCTACCGGAAGCATTTGCAAATTCTGAAAACTGCAACTCATCAAATATACATAAATGCTAACACAAGACATCAGTATTTAAATGCAACTTTGTTTGGTGATCTCATGAAGATAAGGAACTAAAAAAGGCAGTCTGTTGTGTGATTACGCCAGCGCAGCAAAAACAAAATGGCCACAAGCTCAGACCCAAGTACAATTTCTGATAAACTTGAAAATCTTCACAATAAAGACTGCCATGGTAAAAATCATTAACAACTGCATATACTTTGACATCTGTCAGTAACAGAAATCCAGATGTTTCCACTTTGCCAAAGCCAAAGACACTTGAATACTCTTCCCAATCTACCTTTGCATAATATCCACTTTCAGTTGTTAAATATGCTCTAGTGAAGTTACCAAGGGCCTATACAAAAAGTAAAAAGTGTTTGAACAGTTTAAGGTCTTCTTTTCAAATTATAAACAGATGGAAACTCAAGAAATTCCTTAAATTCTAAGTTTATTTCCTATACCCTAGTTATAAAGTTGAAAGCAGATTTTCAGCATTAAAAAGTGACACATATCAAGTTTCAGATATTTATTAGTCAGTGTAAACCCCAACACAATACATCAACATGACTTCGTGCATTCGGAGGGGAAATATTTCCTGGATAAGTGGAAAATTGTGCGGATGGCTTCTGGAAGACCTTCATTCTAAGCAGCTTTATAGTGAAACATTTCATTTAGAAGTCTGGACCTTCTTTCTTCAGTTTGCTGTAATCTACATTCACTGAGTAGAACTTGGAAAAGAAAAAAGATATTTTAGATAATCTATCAAATACACAGAGATGGTACAGAAGTTTTAGAATTATTTTTATTCAGCTTTCTATAGTAACAATTACAGACATGAATTTTTATTACAGATATTTAACAATATAAAAGTCATCCAAAGAAAGACACTGAAATTCCAGTCCTTTAAGGATTTTGGTAAGGTAAAAATATTCAATCTACCTCAAAAGAACAGTGTTAGTATGTTCCCTTAATTTCTTAAGCCAGATTGCACCAAAATCTGACCATTTGACCACTTCTGGCACGAAAGTTCTTAAATAATACTGTATTTTTTGTTTCAAAACCATATTGTACTTAAATAATACATATTTGGAAGCCTGTAATTTCCAAAAATTTCCTTATATTCAACTGAAATTAATTTTAGAAATAAATCTATGATTGCTTTAGAAAAAAACTGCCTCTCCAATAACTTTTTTTTAAATGATTTGTATTTAAACATCTCTAGAGTGTCTATTGAGAAAACATTAGGATATAAACATAAGCTCAAATAAGGCTATAATCTTGGGTTTACTCATTCCTGTGCTAGAGAACAGTGACAAGGTTGTGTTACAATTACTTGGAGACCACATTATTTAACTCCAAAAGAACTAAAAATGCAGAATCATCAACACTTTCTTCAGGGTTTTTAAGCAGCTCATAAATTTGTATCTATTATTTCTTCAAACCCTTTTCTTTATTTTTCCAAACATACCCTAACTTCTTGATTTCTAACTGAAAAATTCTTATTTTACTTAAGCTTTTTAAAAAAGAAAAACTCTCAGGTTGTAAAGCTTATCCTTGAGATATACACAAAGTTGTATAGACAGCTAAGTGCAAATAACCCAGAGCAATGATCTTTGTTCTGACAGTATTCCTATGAAGTAACTGAATCTAAAGGAGATTTTTTTTAAAAGAAACTAATTGTGTGCTATCCTTAACATTGTTGACAAAATTAGAAAGAATACTACAAAAGAACTACAAGCTATACATAAAGAAAATAAACACTGATTGGGTTCTTCTAATGGATGCCAGACACCGGGCACAATGCTTTATGTTTAACTATCACAACCTTACTCATTCTTACTTTACGAAAGACGCAATTGAAGATCAAGTTATAGGACTCCCCAGTGAATGAGAAGCAGGATCAAACCCCTATACTCATGCAATGTGGAAAGGTCATAATATCTTTGCCAATTTTCTCAAAACTAGTAGGCTTCTGACATATTTGCTTCTTTTTGCTTCCATGTGTCAGCATCAAAATTCTCTGTTGAAGTAACGAGTTAATTTTCAAAACTGTTTTAGTTGTCAGCTTCCATGTCCCCATTCCTTTTCTCCATTTAATGGTGGCTACCTTGAAGGTCTCTGGAACAGTAACTGGGAAGGCACAACATATTCTGATCATGGCTTGGGGCATTTAATCAAGTGAGAAGTGTTGCTGGGTCTTTAATGATTAAATCCTATTTTAGTCCTCATGTTTGTCTACATTTGGCTGGATTTGCAAAGGAGCAACAAATAACCCCCAAAACTTAGTGGTTTACAACAACAAAGGTTTACGTTTCACTCGCATTATATGCCATCTGTAAGCTGACTGCTTCATGTTCTCTTCATTGCAATTCTGGGCTGAATGAATAACTCTTACATGTCCATTTTGGTCTCAGGTCAGATGACAAAGAACAATGGGGGAACCACACACTGGTTCAGAGATGGGAGATATCATGTCCCCTCACTGATGATTTTCCAGTCATGAGGCTAAACCTGATGTTAATAGGCAAAAAAAAAAAAACCCACAAAAAAAACCCAAACCCCAATTTTCTTAGGTGAGTAGTGAATGATAAAGAAAATAATCTAGTTTACTTCACTGTTTGCGTTTAGAAGCAGTAGCAGGCTTCATTCACTCTGGGCTTATTTTCTGGACTTTGTTCCCTTTTATTTCTGCTTGCAAATTGCCCAATTCTTCTACAAGTTCATCTCTTGGCAAATACAACCAGTCTACTAACATCCTATTTTCCAAAATATTTTTCTATAACAAACTTCTTTAGACACAGTCTACCTTCCAAGTTACAGCAGGTTATACTTTATCAGATATTTTGCCATTACATAATGATTCATCTTTCCAGACTTGAAATAAGTGTCATGGCTACTCAGCCCATTCATGCCAAACAAATTAGATTTTTGTTGCAGCAACATTCCATTTCCAACTCACATGTCCTTATACTGACATGTGTTATCATGTTCCAGGGCACTGGTAATTTGCCTTCATTATCATAATCACTTGAAGAGCTTTTTGAACTACACCTACCCAGAGACTCTAATACACAATTTGGTAGAAGGACCAAGGAAAGTGCATGTGGTGAATTACACACTTTAAATAGTTAAGTTGTATGGAATGTGAATTATACCCTAATAAAGCTGCCCTTGGTTTTAACATTTCCAGAGTTAGTCTTTGTACGCAAAATTTTGACACATAAGGAAGGTTATATTTAGAGAATAAATGGTCTCAGATTTGTGGCAACACAGATGGACCTTAAGAGCATTATACTAAGTACGATAAGTCACCAGGGAAAGATAAATAAGGCATGATATCATTTACGTGTGGACTCTAAAAAAGCTACACATGTAAAAGTAGTAGAATGGTGGTTACCAGGAGCCAGGGATGCGGGAATTGGGAGAGGTTGCTTAAGAGTACAAACTTGCAACTAGTAAATAAATCCTAGAGATCGAATACACAACACAGGAATTATAGTCAACAATATTGCATTATAAACTTCAAAGCTGCTAAGAGACTAGGTCTTAATTGTTCTACACACACACACACACACACACACACACACACACACAATAGTAACTATGTGACATGATAAAAGTAGTAGCTAATGCTACTATAGTAATCATATTGCAATATAAAATTTATCAAACCAACACCTTTGTATACTTTAAGCTTACATAATTTTATATGCCAATATCTCAACAGAATAAATAAAGTCTCAGTCAATGAACTCATTCTGTGAAAGAGTAGTTCCACAAATTACTTTTCGGAAAGACGTTAAAAAGTTTAGTTAGAAGATTCATGGTAAAATTTAAGTTTCAACCAATTTCATTTCTTCCTAATTACCCTCTCCTGAAATATTTCAACCATACCAACAAGAAAAAACAGCCAACCAAACCATCCACTGGAATAGTGCTACTCAAAGTGTGGTCCATGGACCAGCAGCATCAGCATCACCTGAAACCTTGTTAGAAATGCAAATTCTTAGTCTCCACAACAGACCAACTAAATAAGAATCTCTGGGCGTGGAGCTGAATATGTGTTTTAACCACCTCTCCAGTTGAGGCCCATGTACATTGAAGTTTGAAAACACTGCACTAGACTATTTAAGATCTAAGAAAACGGTATGTGATAGCTCTATCACCTCTTTTGCCCATAAAATCAGTAGAATGAAAACATTATCTTAACTTCACATCCAGAGTCTAAGGTCTGTGAATAAAAAAATCCTTAGAAAAAAATTTCTGCTAGGGAAATATGCCATTTTAATTTCACAAAACAATCTAGCACTTCCTCAAAGTTCATTATAATGGAATTTTACATGTATATCCAATTTCAAAAAAAAAACACTACTACATGAGAAAACGTATTAAAATATACTTCCTAGCAATTCTGAAACAATTTTATAGCTTACCTTGTATTGATCATTGGGACCCAATTTGTTCCAGGGTTCTGGGTTATTCTTCCTATCCCAACTAAAAGAAACAAACATTATTAACTACTATAGTAATAAAACACTATTTAAAATAGTTTTCTACTTCCTAAGGAGCTAATATTTTGAATAGATCTCATTTTCTATTAGATTGAGTACGATGTTTTCAGTAGAGTTGAAACAGAGATCTATTTAGCAATCCCATGTAGTTAATTAGAAAAAAGAGTTGAACAGAGAGCCTCCTGGGCAGTGTATTTGTCCCTATCCCTCTCACAGGAAACTTTAAACTTCGTTTTTGGGATGCCTAGGTGGCTCAGTCTGTTAAGCGCTGACTTCAGCTCAGGTCATGATCTCGTGGTTTGTAGGTTCAAGCACGGCATCCAGCTTTGTGCTGACAGCTCAGAGCCTGGAACCTGCTTCTCATTCTGCCTCTCTCTCTCTCTCTGCTCCCTCTTCTGCTCATTCTCTCTCAAAAATAAATAAAAACATTAAAAACTGTAAAGAAAATTCATTTGGCTTTCCCTAAGTGATATATAGAAAAGTACAGAATAACAATACATCAATCTTTTTGTTGCATGTTGGTTCTTTAACTTCAAAAGGAAACATTCCTTATTGAGGAAAAGCAGACAAAAAACATTTACATGCATCAGCAACTCTGATTAAGTATTTTATAAAAATAGTTATCTCAATTCTCACAAGAATTCTCCAAATAATTAGCAGTTTACTCTACGGATGACAAAAATGAGACTCAAAGACATTTAGACAATTTTATGACCCAGGAAAAGAAAGTGACAACAGGATTTGAACTTCCTATAGAAGCCTATAAAACAGGCTCTTTCTACTACTTGATTTTGCCTCCCTAAAGACTGTGGCTCCCAAACCAGCTTAATAAACCATCAAAGTTCCACTAAACGTTTTTAAGCACTTACCTGACATCTGGATTGAACAATGCCAGGCGCAAGACATATAGTGCTGCTCCAGTACCTCCCGCTCCAATAAATATGAAGAGGGGGATCAACTAGAACCAAACACAAAATAGGCAAGAATTAATGGCCAGTTTCAAATACCTAGATACTGATAAAAGAAAGGCTAGAGTTAATTCCTACACAATGATTCTCAGGTCTCAAAATGGTATTTTTCTACCTTGTTTTAAAATTTTAATAAAGGTAGACCTTAAATTGAGGTACGATTTCTTTTAACTGTGTTCAAAAGAAAGAAATGTAATTTCCAAAAGACGTGAAGAGGGTTCTGGTTTAATGTGGAAAAAAATTAGATTCAAATTTTTAAATTTCCAGGAACATATGTCAAGTCTTCTCCACCTCTCTTAATATTTATACACGTTCTCATTCAATTTCCCAGCTTCCTTTATCTCGAGGCTTGTAAAACAACTTCTTGGCCTGCCTTGATATAGGGGTTATGAAAAACATAAGTTCTGTGAAATAAATAGACCAAATATAAACATACCTATGACAAACATCGGTTACAGGCATAAATTTCTGAAGACATATTACCACCATGTTTAATTCGTAGTTAGGTAATGGGTTTAAGATAAAGACTGAGTAACTGGGTTTTAGGACCAAAGTACGTTGATGTGCTGCGGAAAAAATTACACAAAAAAGAACAACTCTGATTCACCTCTGCGCTACCAAGCTCCCCCAAAATCTCAAGACGTCAAGCAAACCGAGAAGTCCAAGATTACAGACATTTGTATTTGCTACAAGGCCTGGTGGTGCAGTGCCGTAAGAGGTCTTTAAGAGACAGCATAACAAACAGGAAACCTGACCTGCTGATCTCTAACCCACACGACGCACCACTACCCCGGGGTCGGACCAACTTACAAGAAGGTGCAACCACCCGACTGTTCCAACATTCACTGGCTTATTTTCCTCCAAGGTATCCCTCACCTTCCGCCTGCCAGCCCAAACCCCTCAATGCATGGCGTGGAAGGTCAGAACTCAAGGGCTTGGGACAACTAAGAGAATATCACAAGTAAGCCAAGGTCCAGACCCGAAGAACGGTTAATAATTGTGAATGAGGAAGTCCCCAGGTAACCGAGGCAGTCGCAGCTGGACACAGAATGGACAAGTAAAAACACTGCAAAACGGGTCACGAACTTACGCTCGGATGCTTCTTGGCCTGACCGAAGATCTGGCGTAACATGGCTGCAGCAGAGGCCTCGGCTCGGGGAGAAGAAAAGATCAAAACTGCAAGGCCCGGCACTAAGCAGTCCCTACACCAAGCATGAACGGACGTCCAAAGTCACCCAGAACCTCCTACCTAAGGACCCCTGGCTCGGAGGACAGCTTGCGGCAAGAGCGCCCGGATGCAGCTGTCCTTAACAGTGCCTGCTTTGATCCAGCACCTCAAGCATCCGCACTGACCTGGAAAGACCCTTAGCGTTCCAGTCCCAAGCGCAACAGTCTCGTTCCTGTCGTATATATGCTTCTAGCCGGTAAAATTTTGCGTCGAAACTAGAACACTTTGATTGACTAAACAGGCACTTTCTCGGGAAAACACTCGTTGAGACATGGGGTGGGCGGAGTCTTCTTGGGTCCGCGCGTTGAGGCCCTTGGGGCGCGCGTGCTTGGCGCGCGCCTGCGAGTCCTGACGGGCGCTGAGGGAGCTGAGCGGCGCCTGTGGCTGCTGGGTGTCAGGCGCTGGGAGGGCAGGTCGAGTCTCTTGCTGCTAAGGTCAGCGACTGCGGTTTAAAAAGACTGCAGCTGCTTCCTGTCTTAGATTGTCGCTTACGGGCAGAAGTTAAGAGCTAGTAAATGGCTTAAAGATGGCAATAGTCCTGTCAGCGTAATCTCTAGATCCCCAGGTCCTGGCCCTCGATTTAATGTTAGGTGCCATGCCACTGTACATTCTCCCTAGACCCGAAATTAATTTTTAAAAAAAAAAATTTTTTTAACGTTTATTTAACGTTAGACAGAGCATGAACGGGGGAGGGTCAGAGAGAGAGGGAGACAGAATTTGAGACAGGCTCCAGGCTCTGAGCTGTCAGCACAGAGCCTGATGCAGGGCTTGAACTCACGGACCGCGAGATCATGACCTGAGCCGAAGTCGGATGCTTAACCGACTGAGCCACCCAGGCGCCCCCCGAAATTGATTTTTAAAATGTTTTCAGTGGTCATGTTCCTACACATAGTTTTTCCAGTACTCTAACACAATTTTCATTTGTCTGTTGTGTGTGTTCCTTTTTGGGTTTTGGGTTTTGGGTTTTTTTTACATCTGAAAGTCAGGGGTCTCTGGGGACAGTGTGAACCCTTTCCCATATCCTGCGTAGTTTAAAGAATCATATCACAAGTGTTTGGGACTGGGAAGAAAGACTAGGAAAGGGCTTCTCTGAAAAAGCAACGTCAGGCTTAAAGAGAAGCAAACATGTGAAAACGGATAATGCCGCTGTACAAAATAGTGATAAGTGTGACAGCCTGAAACTTGAAATACTCTGAGGAAGTGTAGGAGGTGTGGCGTGGTAGGAACTTGAAGAGGGAGAGCAAGGTGGGAATCAGATCTGCTGCACCAGTACATTAAGGGTTTTATGCTGAGACCATTAGGAAGTTATGCAAAAAAAAAAAAAAAAAAAAAAAAAGTTGCTTTAGTTTTCAGTGATTGCTTTGTCTATGAAGAATGGATTAGAGGAGATAGCATGAAAGGGGAGGGACTGGTCCAGGGCCACTGTAGTAGTCCTTGTGAGATGATAGTAGCTTTGACCCGTGTGGGAAATATGATGAAGAAAGGATTCTAGAGATATTTAAGAGGTAGCACCAACAGAACTTGGTGATTGGTTGAATATGGGGAAATGAGGAGAAGCAGCTCAGGATAATTTCAGAAGTTCAGTTTTGACCAGCTGTTTGGATGTTGATGCCAGTTATTGAGAAACAATAGAGTCAATAGAGTTATTGAGGAACAATAGAGAATGATGGATAAGTATTTATGTAAAATACAAGTAGATTTCTGTAGGGCAGAAAAGTGATCTAGACTACACAAATATATTTAGGGCTCAGTTTATTCATGGGAAATGACACCATATGACTGAAAGATTGCTTAGGGAGCGAAGTAGCAGGTAACAAAGGGGACAAAGGACATGGAGCTGAGGAATTCCAACATGCAATGTTAGGTAGAGGAAATAAGGCCAACAAGGTGGAAAAGAAAAAAGATAAATTGTGATTAAGATGATAGGTTATGAAGCTTAGGAAGACTGGTGTTTCGTCCATTCATTCAGTAAATCTTATAATAAGTACCTACTCAGCACCAGGCAGTTTTCTAATCTGGGAGAAAGCACTGAATGAGAACGTTGTTTTGTCCTAAAGGAGATTACATGGAAGTTGGAAAGAAAAACCATAAACAATTAAGATAATTTTAGATAGTGATAAACCAATAAAATATAGTAATAAGAGGGGCACTTACATGGTTCAGTTGGTTGAGCATCTAACTCTCGATCCCAGCTCAGGTCTTGATCCTAGGGTCATGAATTCAAGCCCCACGTTGCATGGAGCCTACTTAAGTATATATATATTATATAATATATATACATATTATATATGTATATATTTATATAATATATGTTGTATAAAATATTAAGTGTATATAATACTAAGTATGAATTCATATTAAGTATGTATATAAAAAGTATGAATTCATATTAAGTGTTAATTCAAGCCCCATGTTACGTGGAGCCTACTTATATATGTATATATTTATTTATTTATTATATAAATACTAAATTATGTAAGATATTAAGTATATATAATATTAATTATGAATTCATATTAAGTATGAATTCAAACCCCATGTTGCATGGAGCCTACTTAAATATATATACAATATAAATATTAAATTATATAAAAAGTATATTTATACTTAAATATATATTATAGTATTTTACTTATATTTTAAAATATAAGATAAGGGAGAAAGACATGCAGGACTGGAGGAAAGAATGTTACTTTAGTGAGAAAAGACAAGGAAGGTCCCTCTGAAGAGGTAAAATCTGAGCTGAAACTTAAATAAGGAGGTAACCTGGTGATGATATGGGTGAAGAATGTTCCAGTTGTCAAAGGCAATGGTTTTGAGATTAAAAAACAAAACCCAAGGCCAATGTGGCTGATCCATATAAAAGGAGAAAAGAAAATGAGATGAGAGAGGTTGTAAAGGACTCTCACATTGACTTTATAGACTGTGGTGAGGAATGTGGCTATATTTTTAAAAATCGGCACAAAAATCATGGAAAATATTTAAAAGTAAACACAGAAACCTAACAGCAATAAGTGTAGGTGGGCTTTCAGCAAAGAATTGGGAGGAGGAAAATCTCTTCTTGCAATATTTTATTTTTAATGATAAGTGATAATAATAGGTAAATAGGTATACATGAATACCACTGTTAATAAGAAAGTAAAATCTTGTGACTCACTTTTTTGTCATTAATCCAGTTTTAGAGGTATCAAAAATATAGGTAGACAAGTGATGCCTTTGGAAATGTTAACAAAGCAAGGTTGCAAATTATAAATTTCATTAAATATTAACCAGAATGTCAAATTATAAAAGTTTGAATTATGCATATTAAAGTTAGAGGAATGAGTCTATGGCCTATATTTTAATCAGGGATTGGAAGAATAGAAGAGACAATCAAGGAAAAGAATCCATAGTGGAGGATACATATTATAAAAATACATTTTAGCTTTAGAAGTAGTTTTGGTATGTGTGGTAGATTTTATTCTATACAAATACCTGTTGCCTCTCCCTGGAAGAGGTATCACTCACTTGCCTCAGTGTCACGCTTGATAGGATGACTTCCTTTATTAGCAAATGGAATGCATAACATGTAAGCTGTGTCATGCACAAGCAGAAGCTTTAAGAGCCGAAATCTGCCATGTTCTTTCTTTTCTCTCTGCCACAAGATCTACAGTGTTCTAGATAGAAGCTCAGGTGTCAGGGTGAAAATTACTTGGAGCAGATCGCTTCTCGGCCTTTTGGCTAAGATCAAGTGAAAATTACTTGGAGCAGAGACATTGCTGACATAAAATGAACATATATTGAGAATAAGAAATAAGACTTTGTGGCTGCAAGTCACTAGATTTGAGAGTAGTTTTTTTACTGCAGCCTGACTTAACCTACTCTAATAAAGAATTTGGCACTGAAAATGAGGTGGCACTGAAAATGAGTATATATATATATATATATATATATATATATATATATATACTATATAGTATATACTATATATATATATATATATATATATATATACACTATATATAGTATATACTATACTATATATAGTAATATAATAAAAATCCTAAAATATGTGGCATTGGATTCAGGTGACAGCAACAGGTAACAAGGTAACTGTTACCAGAGACTGGAAGTATGGCAATTTAAGTTATACAGTGCTAGAACATTTGATGAAATTGTTCTCAATTGGAAGGCAGTTAATGACCCTCATAAACTCCGATTTCAGTGAAATGGCAGGCAAAGGATATGTTAGCCACATGTGCCAGGTACTATTGGCAACAGTTTACAAGCAAGTACAATAGATGGGCTCAGAAAATAATCGGTGGGTTTGCAAGCTGCAGTGACAGGGAATGGAGCATCTAGAAATCCAGAGACTTGTAGAGGTAGAGGATATAGCTGATATTATCTCTACCTGTATAAGAGACTGATGTTTAGCCAAAAAGATCAATTAAAATCTCAAGATAATGACCCAATCAGGAGTATAGCCATCACACCCTTATTAAAACATCTCAATAGGGGCGCCTGGGTGGCGCAGTCGGTTGAGCGTCCGACTTCAGCCAGGTCACGATCTCGCGGTCCGGGAGTTCGAGCCCCGCATCAGGCTCTGGGCTGATGGCTCGGAGCCTGGAGCCTGTTTCCGATTCTGTGTCTCCCTCTCTCTCTGCCCCTCCCCCGTTCATGCTTTGTCTCTCTCTGTCCCAAAAATAAATAAACGTTGAAAAAAAAAAAACATCTCAATAAATTAAGGTGTCTCAGTATATCCTCTCAACTGAACAATTTGAAGGTCTGGACAAAGAGATAAGGGTGTAGCTCTCTCACTAAAGTCTGACAGGATCAAGGTGACTGAAATTAAGTCTAGAAAAATAAGGAGGTATGACTAAAAAGAATTGTGAGTATGGGCATTGGTGGATGGAGTTGGTTGGAATCAAATAAAAGTAGTCTAAATAATGCTAAAAGAACCATCACCTGTAGATTAAAGACTCTGACTTTATTTGATTTAGTTTTGTGAATAATTTTAAAATACAAAAAAGTATAAATACTAGTTATCTAAATTAAATGTAAGTTATACTGTGAATAGCTCTAAAAAAGTCTAAGCAGTATATCAATAACACCCTCCAAAAAATTATTTTTCTTGCATAGTTTCTCTGAAAATTCGAGCCTAGAAAATTCTGGAAGGTATAGTGATTGTGTGTTGTTATTAATGTGTGACAGTAAAGAAATAGCTTCTTTAGAGAGGAATAATTTGGTAAGTGAGCTGTGGAATATGATTATATTAATGCAAATTGAAGGCAGAATCTTATATTTTTTTACTCTGCTTGCATTTAGGCATTTAATTATTTTTCTACCAGATAAGTTGACAACTGTGGTTGTTTTTCTGATAACGCAAATACAAATTATACCTTCTCTTGTTAATGGAGATTTTGTCGCTATCCTTAATCTAAAAATAAATATGTTCTTCCACTAGTATTATGGTTACTTAGCATAAGCTGTATTTAATTATAAAATTTCTATTAGAAAAATGAAAACATTTTGGTTTATGAAAGTTTACTTCCACTGTTATGAATCTCATAGCTTCACATACTGTCATTAGTTTAAATTAAATACCTGAAGAACTTTATATACAAAATTCAATGAATACTAAAAAGTAAAGAAACTCGAACAGTTTAAAACTGGTATGTATTTTTACTGAAACCTTATGGTTAAATAATATTTTAGGAAAACTGCATGTTTAAAATTTTTGGAAAATTATACCATACACCTAGATCTTCACACTAGAAATTATTTAGAATAGCTATGTTGTATTCTTCTGTGTTTTTATTTATCTCTCTGAAATTTCTATCTTCTCTATGAATCCATTTATTCATTCATTTTTTCAATGTTTATTATCTTGAGAGAGAGAGCATGCGCATGCACAAGCAGGGGAGGGGCAGAGAGAGAGGGAGAGAAAGAATCCCAAGCAGGCTCTGCACACTCAGCACAAAGCCCCACGCAGGCTTCAAACCCATGAACTGTGAGATCGTGACCTGAGACAAAATAAACAGTCAATGCTTAACCTACTGAGCCACCCAGGGGCCCCACGATTTATTCATTTATTAAACATGTATTAAGTGCCCACTATGTATTGTTCCTCATGCTGAGTGGTTAGGATAAGAAGAACACTGCTGCCCTTCAGCATCTTCAAGTCTAGTGGAGCTAGGGGTATAATTATTACAAAGCTCTATGATATGTGCTATAATAGACACTGATAGATGACTTAGGTTACTGGGTATATAGTGTCCTAACCAAGATCAAGAATATACATTCATCTTTGGAAATGTTAAGTTTAGGATGCCTATGAAATATCCAACTAGAGATACTCTGAAGGCTGGCAGAAACATCTCTCTTCAGCTCAAGAGAGCAGTTTGGTCTAAAGGTAAACTTCAAAAGGAAAGGAGATATAAGTGAGTTATTAGGAACTGATGAGCTTGTCCATGAATAATGTGTATGAAGGAAAGTGTAACAAGAAAAAAGCGTCAATGCTAAAACCCTAGAGAATGTGAACAAAATCAGGACCAGGTCAGGAGAGAGGAGTCAGGACAGAAAAGTTAGATCAAGTCAGTCAGGGTTTAGCCAGAGAAACAGAACTTCTAGGAAATATACATATATAATAAGGAATTTATTATAAGCAATAAGACATCATACAGTGTCTTACTGTAGTCTGAAATCAACAGGGGAGGCAGGAGAGGAGGAACATGAAGTGTAGAAGCAAAGCTACATTAGAACCTGTGGGGATGGGTGGAACCCATGAGGACATAGTGACCCTGTTTCTAGAGCCCTTTGTCACAGGATTAGATATAAACCTAGTTCAAGAATATGGAAACTGAAGGAGGAATTTGACAAGAAAAGGAATAGTAAGAAAATGCCTAGGGGAATCTCATGCATTTCAGACATACTCCTCCTTGCTCTCATTGAGCTGACTTATCCCAATTAACCCTTGCTAATCAAAATCAACCACCCAAGCTACTAGAGTAATAGAGTTTTCTTCCCTTGAAATTATGACTTCTAGGTCAGTAAAACCACAGTTTCAGAGTAACTTGTTGCAGGTAAATTGCAGGTAAGTCATAATTTTACTAGTAGATAACTAGGGAAAATAGTAAGAAAACCATGCTGTATTATCTTTCACCACTGTGCTTTAAGATCAATTCAGAGTGGGACTAAAGTGTTAACAACTCACTACGTTGGAATGTTGATAGCATTTTATACAGAGCCATCTGTAAACTAGGCTCAAGTAGGCCTTAGTTAATTGGTCATAGAGAATGCTACATACCATAGGTTCAGGTTGAGAGGGGAGTATAGAACATGGATATGCAATTTACATATTCAGGACCTGCTCAAATCCATCTGGTGGTGGTTTCCATTTGATGATGAAATGCTACTGTGCGTATTCAATCTGATAGCTTTGTTGATCAGTTAAGACCCAGTTCATGATGGATAACTGAGGTAGCATGGTAATTTGCTTCAAGCACCAACAGATCTGCTAAGTTATCCATCTTAGTTGAAGAACAATTCGTGAGGCAGCCCAGACCTGTTGCAGGACCCTGCCCAAAACTAGCAACTTTTCAAGTTGCTCAGTAAATGGATCAGAGTAGCACACAGATGAGGTAAATGTTGACTCCAGGATCCAAAGAGGCACACATAGTAGAAATCATCTTTGTGATAAAAGGAACCAAATGCAGTAATCTGTTCTTCTCTTTGAAAGAGCTATCTCAGGGCACCTGGGTGGCTCAGTCGGTTAAGCATCCAACTTCGGCTCAGGTCATGACCTCATGTTTGTGAGTTCAAGCCCCACATTGGGCTCTGTGCTGACAGCTCAGGGTCTGGAGCCTGCTTCAGATTCTGTATCTCCCTCTCTCTCTGCCCCTCCTCCGTTCATGCTCTATCTCTGTCTCAAAAATAAATAAACGTTAAAAAAATAATACAATAAACATTAAAAAAAGGCTATTTTGACATGTCCCAGACCCAGACTACTGGAACCCTAGAAATTTTACTAAGGTGGCAGAAACCTGATTTTTGGTCAGATTCACTTCCCAACATATCTGGCATATAATTATTTTACCTATGTCCTAACTAGTTACTTCTTTCTTAGCCCAATCAGCATGATACCATCCATGTAATTGCCCAACATAAATTTCTGTGGAAAAAAGAGATGATCAAGTACCTGTAATAGGGCTGCAGAGTTGATGTATCCATAAGGTAAGACAGTCAAGGTGTGTTACTCATCTACAGAAAGCAAACTACTTTTGTTGGTCTTTAATAACATCTATAAATATAAAAGCATTCACTAGTCCAAAGTTAAAGTGCCAACAGATTTGGTCCGTAGTGAGAATGCTTTTCCCGGCTTGCAGATGGAGGCCATCCTCACTTGGCAGAGAGAGTGAGCAAACTCTGGCCTCTCTTTTTCTTATAAGGACACTAATCCTGTCATTGGGGCTCCACCCTCATGATCTCATCTAAACCTAATTACCTCTCAAAGCCCCCATCTCCAAATACTATCACATCCGAGGGTAGGGCTTCAACATATAAACTGGGGGAGCATACAAACGTTCAGTCCATAATAGCTAGCAAACCTTCAAGGTGTAGATAATTTCTATGCTATTAAATTTGAACCATAACTTTGGAAAAGGAACCTTCCAAATTCACATTTCAAATCAAGCATTAACCTCATAATAAAACTTAATAAGAATAATCCATCCATGTTTTCTTTAATCCCAGCCAGTCTAATTACAACAGTTTTATCCAAGAACTATAAGATCTCTCAAAATGTGGGGCTCTAGTGAAATATTATGAGTTAAAATTACTTAATTTAGAAACTGTTCATAGACTTTCACTTCCAAGATTGGCAGACTAGGTTATTCAGACAATCCAGACTATCTTTTTTCTTTTCAAAGACATTAGTGTGGAGCATTGAATAAAGTCCACTGAAAATTCATGAATACCTGAAACCTCAGAATATGAACTTATTTGGACTTAGGGTCATTGCAGAGGTAATTAGTTAAGGTCAGACTTGATTAGGATAGGCCCTAAATCCAATGACTAATTTTTTTTTAAGAAAAGAAGGGAAGACACAGACACACAAAGAAGTCCATGTGAAGACAGAGACAGAGATTGGAGTTATGCTACCGCAAGCCCAGCAACACCAGGAGCCACTAGGAACTGGGAGAGGCAGGGAAAGAATCTCTCCTAGAGTTTTTGGAGGAAGTGTGCCCCTGTCAACCTCGTGATTTCAGATTTCTGACCCCCAGAACAGTGAGAAAATAAATTCCTACTGTTTTAAGCCACTAATTTTAATTATTTTTATGGTAAACTTTGAAAACTAAGACAGATTTTGGTACCAGAAGTGAGTTGCCTCTGTAACAAATACCTAAAAAAAGAAGAAATGCCCTTGGAATTGGGTATGGGTAGAGGCTAAAAGAATTTTGAAGTGCATGATAGAAAAATCCTAGATTGCCTTGAAGACACAGTTGACAGAAGTATGGACATCAAAGGCAATTCTGATGAGGGTTCAAATGGAAGTGAGGAGCATGGTAGAGAAGGCTTCTGTCATCTTAGAGAATACAAACAGAATATTGGTAGAAATATGTATATTAAAGGTGTTTCTGGTAACAGAGAAATGAGGAACATGTTATTGGACATTGGAGGAAAGATGATCCTTGTTGGATATAAAGTAGAACTTGTCAATGATGAATTTGGATATTTAGCTGAGGAGATTGCCAAGTAAAGTGTTGAAGGTACAGCCTTGTTTGTCCTAGATACTTATAGTAAAACACAAGAGGAAAAGAATAAAGAAGAACTGTTAAGCAAAATGGAGATAGTGCAAGACATATACTCCATAGAGAGCATCCAAGATCCATGAAATCGAAGTCCTAGAGATGACTAGGAGATTAGGGGGAAAAAATTGGAGGTATAATAACAAAGACTGTTTCAAATCTTATATAAGGTATCAAACTAAAGAGTCAAGACTCTCTTTAAGTACCATATAGAAGAAAAGAAAACCAGACCTAAATACATTGCTGATGAGAGTATAAATTGGTGCTACATTTTGAAAATCTGCTTGCCTTTTTGTACTAAAGTTGAATATTTGAATACTATGTGATACAGTAATTTCACTCTGAGATAACCCAACAGTGATGTGTGCTTATGTGCACCAAGAGACATAAACAAGAATGCATATAGAATAATTATTTAGAATAACCTTGAACTGGAAAGAGCAAAAATATTTATCAAGGGCAAATGAATAAGTAAATGTAGTACATTCAAGCATGTGCTTCCACACTGCAAATGAACTACAAATAGACACAACATAAATGATTCTCACACACCAAAAAAATATTAGTCAAAGAAACCAGAAATAAAACAAAACATACTGTGTGAGTCCATTTATGTAAAATGTAAAGACAGTATTAGACTCAGGATAATGACTAACTTTATAGGAACTGGCAGTATGAATTGAGGGGGCTCAAGAGAGACTTCTTTGGTCTTGGCATGGTGTTTAGAAAGCCGTTTGCTTCTTGATGATCCTTTGATCTTTATTTATTTTTCACTTTTCTCTGTTATATTTTCCATTAATTTTTTTAAATGAATTGTATAGATTTAGAAACAACAATGTTAGGGAATTGTCTTATGATTTTTTACTTAAAGATCTGATGGATTAAAAAAGAACAGAAGGTATTTATGCATTTTTGTTTGTTTGAAAGCTTCTCCACCTTTTGAGTTGATGACATGAAACCTGTCTCTAACTAACCTTATTTGTCTCTCTAACATCCAGTATTGTACATTTTATGATGTTGCTTCACTGATGCTGTCTTTGCCCATCTGCTCTGCTTTCTTGGGACTTGCCCCTTGTGAAACACAGCTCCTAAGACTGCCATTCATATGCACTGAAAAATAATTAAATACATTAGCTTGTCTAACAGAAATGTCTAATAAATAGCTATTATAGCAAATATTGAAGTACTCACCTCTCAATTTTATCTTCATACAGAACAAATACTGATAACATTTCATAGTATCATGTTAGTTTTTTTTTTAATAATTTATTGTCAAGTTAGCTAACATGCAATATAGTCTTGGCTTCAGGAGTAGAACCCAGTGATTCATCACTTACATATAATATCCAGTGGTCATACCTCCTCAATGCCCATCACTCATTTTCCCCATGGCCCCAAACCCCCACCCCCATCAACCCTCAGTTTGTTCGCTGTATTTAAAAGTCTCTTATGGTTTGCCTCCCTCTCTGTTTGTAACTTATTTTTCCTTCCCTTCCTCTATGGTCTTCTGTTAAGTTTCTCAAATCCCATATATGAGTGAAAACATATGATATCTGTCTTTCTCTGACTTATTTCACTTAGCATAGTACCCTCTTGTTCTATCCATGTTGTTGCAAATGGCAAGATTTGAATTCTTTGTCATTGCCAAATAGTATTCCAAGGCATATATATACCACGTATTCTTTATCTGTTCATCAGTTGATGGACATCAGGGCTCTTTCCATAATTTGGCTATTGTTGATAGTGCTGCTATAAACATTGGGGTGCGTGTGCCCCTTTGAAACAGCACTTCTGTATCCTTTGGGTAAATACCTAGTAGTGCACTTGCTGGGTCATAGAGTAGTTCTATTTTTAATTTTTTGAGGAACTTCCATACTGTTTTCCAGAGTGGCAATTCACATTCCAACCAACAGTACAAGAGGGTTCCCAATTCCTCTGCATCCTCACCAATATCTTTTGTTTCCTGAGTTGTTAATTTTTTGCCATTCTGACAGGTGTGAGGTGGTATCTCATTGTGGTTTTGACTTGTATTTCCCTGGTGATGAGTGATGTTCAGCATCTTTTCTTTTTCTTTTCTTAAACATTTTTATTTATTTTTGAGAGACAGAGAATGAGCAGAGGAGAGGCAGAGAGAGAGGAAGACACAGAATCTGAAGCAGGCTTCAGGCTCTGAGCTGTCAGCACAGAGCCCGATGCAGGGCTCGAACCCATCAACTGTGAGATCATGACCTGAGCTGAAGTTAGACGCTCGACCAACTGAGCCACGCAGGCGCCCCTTTCAGCATCTTTTCATGTGTCTGTTTGCCATCTGGATGTCTTTTTTGGAAAACTGTCTATTCATGTCTTCTGCCCATTTCTTCACTGGATTATTTGGTTTTTGGGTGTTGAGTTTGGTAAATTCTTTATAGATTGTTGATACTAACCTTTTATATGATATGTCATTTGCAAATATCTTCTCCCATTTTGTTGGTTCCCTTTTAGTTTTGTTGATTGTTTCCTTTGCTGTGCAGAAGCTTTTTATCTTGATGGGGTCTCAATAGTTCATTTTTGCTTTTGTTTCCCTTGCCTTCAGAGATATGTCAAGTAAGAAGTTGCTGAGGCCAAAGTCAAAGAGGTTGCTTTTTTTCTCCTCTAGAGTTTTGATGGCTTCCTATCTCACACTTAGGTCTTTCATCCATTTTGAGTTTATTTTTATGTGTGATGTAAGAAAGTGGTCTGGGTTCATTCTTCCGAATATTGCTGTCCAGTTTTCCCAATCCCATTTGCTGAAGAGATGTCTTTATTCCATTGGATACTCTTTGCTGCTTTGTTGAAGATTAGTTGGCCATATATTTGTGGGTCCATTTCTGGGTTCTCTATTCTATTGCATTGATCTGAGTGTCTGTTTTTATGTCAATACCGTAGTGTCTTGATGACTACAGATTTGTAGTACAGGCTAAAGTCCGGAATTGTGATGCTTCCAGCTTTGGTTTTCTTTTTCAACATTACTTTGGCTATTCGGGGTCTTTTGTGGCTCCATACATATTTTAGGATTGTTTGTTCTAGCTCTGTGAGGAATGCTGGTGCTATTTTGATTGGGATTGCATTGAACGCATAGATTTCTTTGTGTAGTATCAATATTTTAACAATATTTGTTCTTCCGATCTATGAGCATGGAATTTTTTTCCATGTCTTTGTGGAAAATGCAACCAGTTTCTGTACATTGATTTTATATCCTGCGACTTTGCTGAATTCGTGTTATCAGTTCTAGCAGTCTTTGGTGGAGTCGTTCAGGTTTTTTGTGTGGAATATCATGTCAGCAAAAAAGTGAAAATTTGACTTCTTTGCAAATTTGGATGCCTTTTATTTCATTTTGTTGTCTGATTTCTGGGGCCTAGGACTTCCAACACTGTTAAACAACAGTGGTGAGAGTGGACATCCCTGTCGTGTTCCTGATCTCAGGGGGAAAGCTCTCAGTTTTTTTCCCATTGAGGATGACATTAGGGATGGGTCTTTCATATATGGCTTTTATGATGTTAAGGTGTGTTCCTTCTATCCCAACTTCTTGAGGGTTTTAATCAAGAAAGGATGCTGTATTTTGTTAGCAGTGACAGAATCATATGGTTCTTATCCTTTCTTCTATTATGTGATATATAACGATTGATTTGTGAATATTGAGCCAGCTCCGCAGCCCAGGAATGAATCCCACTTGATCATGGTGAATAATTCTTTTAATATACTGTTGCACTTGATTTGCTAGTATCTTGTTGAGAATTTTTGCAGCCATGTTCATCAGGGATATTGGCCTGTAATTCTCCTTTTTAGTGGGGTCTTTGGTTTGGGAATCAAGGTAATGCTGGCTTCATAGAATGAGTCTGGAAACTTTCCTTCTGTTTCTATTTTTTAGAATAGCTTGAGAAGAATAGGTATTAACTCTGTTTTAAATGTCTGGTAGAATTCCCCTGGGAAGCCATCTGGCCCAGGACTCTTATTTTTTGGGAGATATTTGGTAACTGATTCAAGTTCTTCGCTGGTTATCTGTTCAAATTTTCTATTTTTTCCCTTTTGAGGTTTGGTAGTGTGTGGGTGTCTAGGAATATGTCCATTTCTTCCAGATTGTTCATTTTGCTAGCATAAAACTTTTCATAGTATTCTCTAATAATTGTTTTATTTGGTGGTGTTGGTTATGATCTCTGCTCTTTCATTCATTATTTTAGCTATCTGGGTCCTCTCTCTCTCTCTTTATTTTTTTTATTTTTGAGAAGCCTGGCTAGGAGGTTATCAATTTTTTTTATTCTTTTTCAAAAAAATTAGCTCTTAGATTCATTGATCTGTTCTACTGGGTTTTTGTTTTGTTTTGTTTTTGGGTTTTTTTTGGATTCTATATTGTTTAAATAAACACTCTTTATGCTCTAATCTTTAGTATTTTTGTTCTTCTGCTGGCTTTGGGCTTTTTTTTTTTTGCTACGGCTTTTCTAGTTCCTGTAAATATGAGGTTAGGTTCTGTATTTGAGACCTTTCTTGCTTCTTGAGATAGGCCCGGATTGCAATGTATTTTCCTCTTATGACTGCCTTTGCAGCATCCTACGGGGTTTGGATTGTCGTGTTTTCATTTTCATTTGTTTCCATATATTTTTTAATTTCTTCTTTAATTTCCTGGCTCACCCATTCATTCTTTAACGGATGTTCTTTAACCTTTATATATTTGGGCTTTCCAAATTTTTTCTTGTAGTTGATTTCAAGTTTCATAGAATTGTGATCTGAAAATATGCATGGTATGATCTCAATCCTTTTATATTTGTGTGTTTTTTAAATTTACATCCAAGTTAGTTAGCATATAGTGCAATAATGATTTCAGGTCTGGAATCCAGTGATTCATCCCCTACATATAACTCCCACTACTCGTCCCAACGAGTGTCTTCCTTAATGACCCTTGCCCATTTAGCCCATCCCACAATCCTTTTATGTTTGTTGAGGGCTGTTTTGTGACCCAGTATTTGATCTATTTTGGAGAATGTTCCATGTGCACTCAAGAAGAATGTGTATTCTGCTGCTTTTGGATGAAAAGTTCTGAATATATATGCTAAGTCCATCTGGTCGAATGTGTCATTCAGAGCCATTGTTTCCTTATTGATTTTCTGCCTAGATTATCTATCCATTGTTTAAATGAAGTATTAAATCCCCTATAATCACTGTACTATTATCTATACATTTATTTATGTTTGTGATTAATTGACTTATATTTTGGGGTATTTCCACTGGGGGCATAGACATTTACAATCATTACCTCTTCTTGATAGATAGACCCCTTAATTATGATATAATGCCCTTCTTCATCTCTTGTTACAGTTTTGTTCTGAAATCTAGTGTGTCTGATATAAGTATGGCTACTCTGGCTTTCTTTTGACATCCAGTAGCATGATAGATGGTTCTCCATCCCCTCACTTTCAATCTGCAGGTGTCCTCAGGTATAAAATGAGTCTCTCATAGGCAGAATATAGATGGATCTTGTTTTTTTTTCAGTCCATTCTGATACCCTATATCTTTTGATTGGGGCATTTAATCCATTTACGTTCAGAGTGATTATTGAAAGATATGGATTTAGTGTCTTGTGTTATCTGTAGGTTTCATGATTGTGGTGATGTCTCTGGTCCTTTGTAGTCTTTGCTGCTTTCCACTCACGGAGTCCCTGTTAGGATCTTCTGTAGGGATGGTTTGGTGGTCATGAACTCCTTTAGTTTTTGTTTGTCTGGGATAGCCTTTATCTCTCCTTCTATTCTGAATGACAGCCTTGCTGGATAAAGGATTCTTGGCTGCATATTTTTCCTATTCAGCACATTGAATATTTCCTGCCACTCTCTTCTGGCCTGCCAAATTTCAGTGGACAGGTCTGCTACTACCCTTATGTATCTAACCTTGTAGTTTAGGGCCTGTTTGTCCCTAGTTGCTTTCAGAATTCTCTTTATCTTTGTATTTTGCCAGTTCCCCTATGATATGTCATGGTGTCAACTTGTTTTTATTGATTTTGAAGGGAGTTCTCTATGCCTCCTGGACTTGGATATCTGTTTCCTTCCCCAGGTTAGGGAAGTTCTCAGCTATAATTTGTTCAAATAAACTTTCTGCCACTTTCTCTCCCTCTTCTTCTTCTTCTGGAACTCCTTTGATGTGGATATTATTTTGTTTCATTGAATCACTTTGGTCTCTAATTCTCTCCTCATTGTCTAGTAATTTCTTTTCCCTCTTTTTTTCCCACTTCATCATTTCCCATAATTGTATCTTCTATTTCACCTATTGTCTCCTCTGCTTCTTCTATCCTTGCTGTCACTGCATCTAGTTTATTTTGCACCTCACTTACAACATTTCTGAATTCGTGACTGTTTCTTAGGTCCTTGTTCTCTGCAGCAATAGGTTCTCTGCTGTCTTCTATGCTTTTTTCAAGCACAGATTTTGTCTTATGACTATTATTCTAAATTCTTGTTCAGACATATTGCTTATATCTTTTTTGAGCAATTCTCTGGCTGTCATTTCTTCCTGGAATTTTTTTTGAGGAGAATTCTTCCATTTCATCATTTTGGTTAGGTTTCTGTCTTTTATGTGTTTTAATAGCTTGTTATGTGTCCTGCACCTGTGAGTACTACTATATTAAAAAGAGACCATACACTGTCCAGGGCTTGGCACTTCAGGAAGTACTTTTGGAGTGTGTTGCATGCACTCTGTTGTTGCGTCTTTAGCTGTTCTATCCCGCTGCTCATGGTGGTGTGTTGCAGACTTTGAGTTTGGAGTTCTCTCTTGTCCAACAAGAGAGCGGATGCAGAATTGAATACGAGAGAGGCTAATGTCCAGGAGGAGACAAGAGCCCTGAGTAAGGGTCCTTGCTCTGTATTTATTAGGATCAGAAGGCTTTCAAACATGATGGATGTGCAGAAAGAGACAATAAAACGGTGATCATTAACTCATGTTTGTGAGAGAAAGGGGTTTTCTAAGATATGTGGTGTTAGGGGTTTGGGTCAATACAAAACAAAATTCTGGTGCTGAGCAGATGGCTGTTTACAGCAGGCACCAGGTGCTGTGTCTGTTTATCCTAACTTAGATAAGATGGATAGAGCATGCTGCCTCAGGGTCAACAAGGCACTTTTTTTTTTTTTTAATTAGCTCTAGGCAATTTTACCCTGCTTTGGAGGTCTTTCTCACTGTTTACCTTTCAGCTCTGCTGGGGGCGCTTCTGCTCTGTGCTCTGTTTACCTATTCTCAGACGCTTTTGTCCTGTGGAAGCAGTTTCGTGCTCTTTGCTTTGTTCTATGCTGGGGGCACTTTAGCCCTGTGGCTGCTTTCTGCTCTAGCTCTGTTAACCCATTGGTGCAAGCTTGGGAATTCCTAAACTTATTCCCCACAGTGGTGGATTTTTTGGACCTTCTACCAGGTGTGCTTTGATTTGTTCCTTGAAGAAACCATACAAAACCACAGGGCAGTTGTCTGTTGGTGCCTGGAACTAGAGGCTGTGCTGGTCTGAGAGGCTGTTTGGTTCAGTCAGTGTCAGTCTCAATCCATAGATAAGCAGTTACCAGCTATGGAGGGGCATGGTTTGGTGTAAGTGTGTCCCACCTCCACTGAGGGCTGCTGTCCTGTTCCCTGAAACCCCACCATGTTTGTGACAGGGAGAAAAATGGTGACACCCCAATCTCTCCTCCCCAGACCTGGTGTCTCAAACCACACTGTTCAGGTAGCACTCACAGTGTAGTGCCAGCAGGCAGCTTGCCCTGTTCCACAGTCTCCTGTGCCTCTTCAGCACTGGGCTAGGATTCAAAACCTGATGTCTTAAAGGATTCTGCTCCATGACCTGTCTGGGGTATTGCCACTCTGCCCAGATGACAAAGGGCCTCTGGCTGGTGCTTAGAGAGTCTTTTGTCCTTGGAGTATACCCTCTTCCCACAGTACTCAAGGGAGGGGACTGTTTTCTCCCAGTGTGCCCCTGAGATCACCACGGCATACCTGTGCTAGGTCCCCTTCCCCACCGCGGGCACCTGCACATGGCCCACTCCAGTCCACAGAAAATTGCACACCCCTGAAAACTCCGATCTTTATCTCCTAAGGCTGTTTGGAAAGTAGAAACTGACTCTCTCCATATTTTTTGTTCCCTAGTCCATGGTCTGAAGAGTTTTTTCTCTTGTCCAAATAAAATACAGTTCCACAGCTTCTCTTTCTCTTCCTCTTGTCTCTCCACAGATGGGGTCCCCTCCTGTCCGTGCCCAGAACCACCAGTTTTATCTCTCCCAATTCATGAACACGCACCTCTGTCCCGCCAAGCTGTCTCTTTCCACCTGTGGAGATTTTTCTGCCACTCCGCAGCCTGCATTCCCGGGCGTTCCAAGTGTTCTGACCTCAATACAGCTGTGTTTGAGGGAGGAGGGAAATTGTGGTTCCCTTACTTCTCTGCCATCTTAACTCCTGGTGTCATGTGAGTTTTAAAAAAAAGCCATGTTACTATGTGAATGAACCATGAAAACATTGCTTGATAAAATAATCCAGACACATGAGATAACACATTTTTTATTCCATTTATATGAAATACCTAGAATAGGCAAATCCATAGAGACATAAAGTAAATTGGTGATTGTGAAGACTAGGAATAGGGGAAATGAGGAGTAACTACTATTGGGTATGAGGTTTCTTTGTGGAGTAATGTAAATGTTCTAGAATTATATAGTGGTGGATGGTTGTACAACTTTTGAATATGCTAAAAATTGCTGAATTTTACACCAGAAAGGGTGAGTTTTATGGGGTGTGAATTATATCTCAATAAAGCTGTTATAAAAACTCAGCCCTGAGCTAAGCGCCTTTTTTAAAAAAGGTAATCTTGTTATATCTAGAAAGATGACTGACTGGCTAGGGTACAAAGATAAGCTGATAGTTTATTTTCATGGTACTCTTTTGTGCATTTAAAATTTTTTTTACTGTGCATACATACTATCTGTGAAAGTTAACTTAAAATATTTTTACTATTATGTATTCATTAAATATGTAGAAAGTTTTTATTCATGTAATACTATAGTAGATCCTTGCTGCCTAAATTCTTAAAGAAAATCCTATGGTCAGTATGTTTGAAAAGAATGATTATCAATGAACCCTTTATTACAAAACATAAAATGATCTTAGAATTTCTTAGACCTTCAAAGTTGCAGTTGGGAATTCTGATTTGAATCTGATTCCTATTCCTTTGTCTATATTCTCTCCTTTCTCTATGAGAACATTAAGAATTCTCCTGAAGTTCAGAAATTTAAGCACAATCTTTTCTTCATCAATATTGCTTTCTCTTGAATATCTCTGAAAATATTAATTATGGCAAAATAAAATGATCCATGGGCTTTCTGGGATCATAAATGACAGCTAGCTTCTGGCTTCTTCTGGCTACAACCCAGCTCAGTATTTCTTATTTCCATCTTAGCATTCTATCATAACAAATACTTTTTACCAAACACTGGCCTTCAACTGGCACCTTATTCCATGTGATTACATGTGGTAATATAAGTAACTCTTTTACCATGCATGCCTGGGAATACTGATGTCTTATTTTCCACTGGTAATAAAATCATCACTGTTGGGGTGGCTGGGTGACTCAGTTAAGTGTCCACTCTTGATTTTGGCTCAGGTCATGATAGGGTCGTGGGATCAAGCCCCACATTGAGCTTTGCACTGACAGTGCAGAGTTGGCTTGGGATTCTGTCTCTCCCTATCACACATTCCACTCTGCCCATCCCACGGTCATATGCATGTGCTTTCTCTGTCTCTCAAAATAAATAAATACACATTTTAAAAAAATTATCACTGTCTTTTGACCCACACCACTTCAAATAATAAATCTTAGATTCCCATTTTGAGGTTTTATTTCTTTCTTTTCTGAACATCTTAAGATTTTAGTAGAGGAAATAGAAACCAGTCTAGGTATGTTACTCTGAAAAGAAATTTGGTGCATACAAAATCATTTGAAAGCCTGGAAGAATGAAAGTCAGGGATCCAATGAGACTTTTAGTTTGAAGATCATACAATTGTAGCTGTGATGTAGAAGTGAGAAATTGAGTGCAATTATTGCCACTAACCTTTTTCCAGAACTGCTGCTCCACTGTAAGTTTATCCCTTTAAAGCTGGTGAGTAGATTCTGCCAGAATGTGAATGGAGCTTGTTTTGGTGCTTCTACAGCTAACAGAAGATGACCTCTGCCTCCCTTTTACCTTCTAAATCTCATGATGTATGTAGGAGCCCTGATATTTCTGAATTATAGAACTGTTTTAAAGGTTTTTAAAAGTTTAGTTCCTTTCATGTTGTTAGATTTAATATTTAATTAATATTTTATACTTTAATACTTATACTTTTTTAAGTATAATACTTTTATACTTAAATACTTTAATATTTAATTAATCTTGTTTGCTCATATGTCTGTATACATAGATTGCATGGTATTGGTAGCCAGAATTTATATACCTTGCCTAAATAAGAAGCCCTGTTCACCTGGAAAATAGATAATGGATACAAGTTCTGTTTATAGATGTCTTTGCTCTTATGATTATAGTGGGTGGGAAGAAGTTTGGTGGTACAGGGAAGGTGCATGTGAATGAGTAGGCTGTCCTTTATGGTTTATTAGTAGTTTATAATGCTGAATTTTTCCCTTTCTTTTGGCAGTTGACAGTGGACTCACTATCTTTCTTTCTCTTATAAACCTGGTACCCATTCTGAAAATTTCTGGAGTCAGACTTCCTGCTTAATAGAACTGAACTTGAACTTTTATTCTGGAGAGAAACATTGTTTTCAGCTTCTCTGGAAACAGGATCGCTGTGTGGTTTTTTTCCTTTTAATGAATTATCCAACCGGTTGTCTGTCTTAGCCCTCTTCAAAGGCCTCATTATCTCTCATCTGAGGGTTATACAGACACTTTTAAGGAAAATCTCACTTCAGTAACTCCTTTCTTTCACCTGGGTGAAATTATTAGCTCCTTAGTTTGGTGAATTTTTTTGGCAATCAGAGCCTACCTTTCCATAACTGTCAAAATCCCTTGATAACCCTCAAAAGTTTGTGACACTCCTCCTGGGTTTACAACAATACTATGGTTTAATGGCCTTATTTCGGTTTTTATGTTTATTCTGTGATTTCAGTGAAATTTGGGGAGGGTACAAAGGCAATTCACATGTTCTACTACCTTTTGTGAATCAGATCTATTATCCTTAGATTTATAACAAACAGTTTTGTATTTTCCTGGCTTCTTAACAAAATAGTCAGGGTCAATAACCTCTTCCAAACCAAATAAGACAATTCAATTTTTGTTTTCATTTTTCTTATTTTACACTCCCCACACACCAATTTCTTTACCACCAATTCTCTTGGGTTTGGTTATAATCTTTAAAAATTATGACTCTTCTGGTTACCTATCCTTGCTTAATACTTGTATTAAATTCCACAATTTCATTGTCAATAATTATTAATATTTAATTACAACTTTTATTTTCCTTTTCTTTTACATCATTATTTGCATTGTATGTCACCCTAGTTCTTGGATTTTTTTTACCATTTTTTTGCAGTAATTTTGGAAATAGAGTCCTTTGTCATCGTCTTCTCAACACCATTTAACTAGAGTAGTTATTATTATCATCTCCAGATTCTAAATGAAGAATCAGAGGCTTGGGGTGCCTGGTGGGCTTAGTTGTTTGAGTGCCTAACTCTTGATTTCAGCTCAGGTCATGATCCTAGGGTCATGGGATCAAGCCCCCTGCATTGGACTCCATGCTGAGTGTGGAGCCTGCTTAAGATTCTCTCTCTCCCTCTACTCCTCTCCCCTGCTCATGCTCTGTCTCTCTCTCAAATAAATTAATAACAAAGAAAGAAAGAAAGAAAAAAGAAAGAAGAAAGAAAGAAAGAATCGGAGGCGTTCCAGTGGCTTATTCACATAAGCATCCAACTTTGGCCCAGGTCATGATCTCACTGTTCATGAGTTAGAGCCCTGCGTTGGGCTCTGTGCTGACAGATCAGAGGCTGGAGCCTGTTTCGGACTCTGTGCCTCCCTTTCTCTCTCTGCCCCTCCCTTCCTTGCTGTCTGTCTCTCTGTGTGTCTCTCTCTCTCTCAAAAATAAATAAACATTAAAAAAATAAAAAATAATTAAAAAAAAGAAAGAATTAGAAGTTCAAAGAGATCAAGTTGACTTTTTAAAGGTAACACAGAAATTCAGTGGCAAAGCTTGGACTGAAATTCAGGTCTCCATATTTGCTGTTTGCTGTCTTTTGTTTTCCTGTTTGTTCCTCTTTCATACAGAAAGTGTCACATAACACTTTGCTGCTTACTTCACCACCTTTTGTAGGAGTAGTTTGAAGGACCATTTTTACATATAAATCTGATTTATATAATTATTGTTGATGGCACTTACACAGTCATGTTCAGCTTGATTAGTTGAAGATCACTGTGAACATTAAGAATATGCTTTGACAAAATACTACATTAAGGCTGTCTGTGATTGTAACTATTATGAAATAATTATTCTTATAATATGCATACTAATGCATGAATATCTCGAATTGAACATAGAACAAAACGAAAAACATGATGGATTATGTAACACAGGTATTTTAACAAGATGGCATATCATGTGAAGATTCAAATTTGTTAGATTTAAGGCCAACAGTAATTTACAATGTGTGCCTTTAAGACATAGAGAAAAATATTATAGATGTTAATGTAGCAGCTCATAAACAATAAAGATTCTTTATGTACAAAAAATAATAGCAAAGCAATATCCCTTATGAACATAATGCAAAAATACTCAACAAAATACTAGCAAAACTGAATCCAGTAACATATACACCATGACTAAATGGAATTTATGCCAGTAATGTAAGGTTGGTTCAACATATGAAAATCAATCAATGTACTATGCCATACTGATAAAATTACAAAAGTATAAAAAACACATGATTGTTTCAATAGATACAGAGAAAGCATTAAAAAAAACTCAAAACTCTTTCAAAATGAAAACAGTCAGTAAACTAGTGACAGAAAAGTTCTTCCATGTGATAAAGGGCATCTATGAAAACCCACAGCTAACATCAGACTCAATAGTGAAAGACTAAAAGCTTTCTTCCTAAGATCAAGAACAAGACACAGAAGTGCACTCTCACTAATTTAAATTTTTTTTTTTTGATGTTTATTTTTGAGAGAGAGACAGACAGACAGACAGAGCCTGAGCAGGGGAGGGGTAGAGACAGAGGGAGACACAGAATCTGAAGTAGGCTCCAGGCTCTGAGTTGTCAGCACAGAGCCCGATGCAGGGCTCAAACCCATGAACCGTGAGATCATGACCTGAGCTGAAGTCAGACGCTTAACTGACTGAACCACCCAGGTGCCCCGCACCCTCACTACCTTTATTCAACAGTGTACTGGAGGTTCTATTCAGCCCTAAAATTAGGCAAGAAAAAAAAGAAGGCATGAAAAGAAGAAATAATTTATTTCATGTAATTTCCTGGAAGTTGCACATACCTTTTCTGCTAGCATCCCATTGGCAGAACTTAATTATGTAACCACATATAACTTTGAGAAAGTTAGATAATGTAGTATCTATTCTTGAAAAACTTGTGTCTGGTCAAAATTTGGGGCTTTTATTTTTGAAGAAAGGTTAATAGGTATTGGAAAACAAGTAACAGTTTCTTTCACATTTATTAAATGCAAATCAAAAAAGCAATTTGCGGGGCGCCTGGGTGGCGCAGTCGGTTAAGCGTCCGACTTCAGCCAGGTCACGATCTCGCGGTCCGTGAGTTCGAGCCCTGCGTCAGGCTCTGGGCTGATGGCTCGGAGCCTGGAGCCTGTTTCGGATTCTGTGTCTCCCTCTTTCTCTGCCCCTCCCCCGTTCATGCTCTGTCTCTCTCTGTCCCAAAAATAAATAAACGTTGAAAAAAAAAAGCAATTTGCTATTTAAATTTTTTTTCTTTCTCTGTTTCTTTCCTTTTCTTCCTTGTCTTTTTTTTTTCTTTTATCACATGGGTTGCACAGGTTAAAAAGATTGCTAATTTAAGTGCAATGTGGGAGAACCTGGGTGGCTCAGTTGGTTAAGCATCCAACTCTTGATTTTGGCTCAGGTCATGATCTCATGGTTCATGAGATGTAGCCCCAAGTTGGGCTCTGTGCTGACAGCATGAAGCTTGCTTGGACTTCTCTGTCTCTCCTTCTGTCTGTCTCTGCCCCTCCCCTGCTCAACCTCCCCACTCCCAAATAAATAAATAAACTTAAAAAATAAAGTAGTATGGTCCTCTGGGTGGGATCTTGGAACAAAAGAGGACATTACTAGTAAGGCTAGTAAAATCCAAATACATTTTGCAGTTTAATTAATAATATTGTACTAATGTTAATTTCTTAGTTTTATAGATATATAACATGGTGATGCAAGATGTTGACATTAGTGGAAACAGGATGAGAAGTATACACAAACTCAGTATTATTGTTGCATTCTTTCATAAATCTAAAATTACTTAAAAATAAAAAGTTAGGGGTGCCTGGGTGGCTCAGTCAGTTAAGCATCCAACTTTGGCTCAGGTCATGATCTCACAGTTCGTGAGTTCGAGCCCCATCTTGGGCTCTGTGCTGACAGCTCAGAGCCTGGAGCCTGCTTCAGATCTTGTGTCTCCCTTTCTCTCTGCCCCTCCCCTGCTCATGCACTCTCTCTCTCTCTCTCTCTCTCTCTCTCTCTCAAAAATAAATAATAAAACATTTAAAAAAACTAAAAAAGTGAAAAAAAAAGATTGCTAATACTCAATTGTCAGGGGTTTGGAAAGAATTCTTATGCACTCCTGGTGGTAATATATATTACAGCCTGTTTTTAGAGAGCAATTAAGCATTGTTTATTAAATATGAATGTGTTTATATTTTTTTATTCAGAAAATCTATTTCTATCAGCAGTGCACGGTGGCAAGATGGTGATGAACGTTTCCAAGAAGAGGAAGTCTATGGCAGATGGCATCTTTAAAGCTGAACTGAATGAGTTTCTCACTCAGGAGCTGGCTGAACATGGCTACTCTGGGGTTGAGGTCTGAGTTACATTAACCAGGACAGAAATCATTGTCTTGGCCATCAGGACTCAGAGTGTTTCTGGTGAGAAGTGCTGGTGGATCTGGGAATTGACCCCTTGGTTCAGAAGAGGTTTGATTTCCCTGAGGGCAGTGTAGAGTTTTACGCTGAAAAGGTGGCCACAAGAGATCTGTGTCCCAGTGACCAGGCAAAGTCTCTGCTTCACACATTACTAGGAGGCCTTGCTGTTCAGAGGGCCTGCTATGGTGTGCTGTGGTTCATCATGAAGACTGGGGCCAAAGGCTGTGAGGTCGTAGTGTCTGGGACACTTGAAGGACATAGGGCTAAATCCATGATGTTTGTGGATGGCCTAATGATCCACAGTGGGGATCCTGTTAACTACTACATTGACACTGCTGTGTACTGTGTGCTGCTCAGACAGGGTGTACTGGGTATCAAAGTGAATTTCATGATTCCTTGGGACCCAGATGGTGAGATTGGCCCTAAGAAGCTGGCCCTAAGAAGCCCCTGCCTGATCATGTGAGCATTGTAGAACCCAAAGATGAGATACTGCCTACCACCCGCGTCTCAGAACAAAAGGGTGGGAGGCCAGAAAGGCCTGCCATGCTGCAGACAGTACCCACAGCATAACAAGGTTTCCTTGGCAGGTGGATCTGGAATCTGGATTTTGCTCTGTAAAGACCTTTAATAAAATCTTTGAAAAAGAAAAAAAACACAAAAACTACAATCTATTTCTTCGAATTCCTCCTATAGAAACTTGAATGCTAGCTTTTGGAGTGTCTTTCCCTTCTTAGATAATTCAGCATAATTCCTCCCAATGAATCTAGGAGGTTGTTAGAGAGTGGAATGTTTGGTTTTCTAACTTCAGAGTTAAAACAATCCTTATTTTTTTATAAAGTAACTTATTATAAAATAAATAAACATTTATTTATTTATTTATTTATTTATTTATTTATTTATTTAGAGAGCGTGCAACTACAAGTGAGGGAGAGGCAGAGAGAGAGGGAGAAAGGAAGAGAGAGAGAGAGAGAGAGAGAGAGAGAGAGAGTCCTAAGCAGGCTCCAAGCTGTCAGCATAGAGCCCGATGCAGGGCTCAATATCATGAACCTTGAGACATGACCTGAGATGAAACCTAGAGTCAGACACTTAACTTACTGAGCCACCCAGGCACCTCCGTATGGTTGATGTTTGAAGTAGAATGGAAATTAAGTTCCCAGAGTAGAGCTGGTTAAATAATTAAGTTCCTAGGCTTTTAACTCAAGGAGTAACAGGTCTGAAGGCCAATGGAGAATATGAAGGATACGATGCTACCTCTGGATCTGGAGAAAATGAAGTGTGGGAGGCTGAGTGGCCTCCAGCTGAGAGGGCTGCAGGGTAATTTCCCATTTTAGACGAGGAAGTGCATAAATGATCCTTGAAAAGGAAGAGGGATTACTTTGTAGGTTTTAAAATTTTCGAATTTAGTTTGTAAAGCACTGTGGAAACACTTGAGGGGGCACATAGCAGTGGTAGTTTGGGGCAGGGCACTAGAGATTCTTAGAGATTGGAGAAGTTTACACTTTTAGCAGGGATGAGCAACACAGAAAGATGAGGTTGCAATATAATTTGTACAACTACTGTTATGGTGGAATGTCCTGGGGTATTAGAAGTAGTCCAGCCTGGGGCGCCTGGGTGGCGCAGTCGGTTAAGCGTCCGACTTCAGCCAGGTCACGATCTCGCGGTCCGTGAGTTCGAGCCCCGCGTCGGGCTCTGGGCTGATGGCTCAGAGCCTGGAGCCTGTTTCCGATTCTGTGTCTCCCTCTCTCTCTGCCCCTCCCCCGTTCATGCTCTGTCTCTCTCTGTCCCAAAAATAAATAAACATTCAAAAAAAAATTAAAAAAAAAGAAGTAGTCCAGCTTTTGGTAAATTTAACTAGCCATGCTTTCCTAGCCCTCAGCATTTGTGTATGACTTTTCCTTGGTCTGGAACACCTCCATCTCCTTTTCTCCCTTTCTCAGGCCAGTTCAGGCTATGTTTGGATCTATAACTTACTCCAGGAAGCCTTCCCTGAGTGCTTTCTCTCCTTTTAGCATGTGTACTTTTTCCCTGGTAGCCTTTCTCACCATACACAGCGAGTTAAGTTCTGGAGGAGAAAAGACAACTGTCTTGTAGAAGGTCCAGCCCCTACGTAATCATACCATAAATTACACGTCTTTATAGTGAATACTATTTTTTTCAAGTTTAATATTATAAAATTCAATTCCAGTTTACAAAATAATTCAACATGTTTCTTTAAAGAGTAAGTTCCACTACTAATGATTTGACTCCTACACATTTACTTCCCCATGTTACAAACACTGCCACTCCATGTTTATGTGTGGAATACACTAATGAACTGAATTAACTTCATCCAAATCTTTCTCAGCCCTTGATATATAACCTTTGAAAAATATTAATACTATTCAGATTCTAACATTTTAGTATCATTTAAAAAGTATTTAACCTGTATGTAATATGGCATTTGAAACTGTTGAAGAAATAACAAATCCGTTTGTACATGTTGAGCTGTTCTTATGGGTTTAAAAATTCGTCTCAAAAAATAAATTCCCTAGGCAGATGCAAGGCATTATGTCACGTTCATATGGACACACATCCCTAGGTCATACATGATATACTGGTGAAATGGAATATTTCCCGCTAGATGTATTCTTTCTCTTAGTAAAATTGAACTATTTATGTGAAAATAACTGTCCACAGTACACTCGTTGTAATATTAACATAACTAAATCAATGCTTTTTCCCCCTTGTTACATTTGTGATTTTCAAGGCAGCAAAGTCTAATACAATTCTCACACCTCATTTCCCTCTTAGGGAAAATAAAATTTTCTCAAGTTCCAAGATATTTAAAGCGATGCAATTTACAGAAGCAGTAGGTAGAGTGTGGCTCTCGGTATTATTTACGTTTCTTTAGTAGTAACTTAAGTTAGCAACGTCTCTTTTTACGTCCAGTGTACTCTGAGTAACTCCTTACACGACAAAAGCCAGAAACAAAAATTGCCTCCCAAGGATTTGGGCTGGCGGTGAAACCTCAGGGATTTGTGTAGGAAGAGCGGCGCAGGGTCCTGGAGGACTCTCGGCTCCCTCTCGTCACTACTCGGCTCGTCTCGGTTTCCTCTCGGTTCTTGCTCGGCTCTGTTCGGCCCCTCCTCCCACGGGGCGGGGGGTTGGGGAGACAGAGAGAGATAGAGACAGAGAGAGACAAGGAGAGCGGCGGCAAGTTCGGCGCATGCGTTCACGTCTGTGGCTGCTTTTAGGGCAGTGCTTTGCCGTGTATTTTCACTTCCTTCTCTTCAGAGCTGTATCCGGGTCGTTGCTTTCTCTATTGTCTCAGGCAAACGGCCTCGGACTTTGCGAATTCTGGGTGTTTTGTTGCATCTGGTGCAGGCTAATAAAGTTTTTCTTTCTTTTCTTTTATTTTTTTTTCTAACAGTTTTGACGGAGGAAATTTACTGCCCGGGGCTGCTGGGGCCTGAGGGCGCCTCTGACAGGGGAGCCGTGGGAAGGGGCGCGAGCTGCAGGGGCCGGTTCGGCGAGGAGTAGGGGGCGGGGTGGGGGGCGGGAGGGGACCGGGGCCGGTCGCTGCACCGATTTTAAGTAGCATCTTTCGGATTTGTTGCCGCGGTATCAGTCCCGACCTCGGCGCTGCCTGGGCTCTCGAAGCCTCTCCCTAGGTCTCCTACAAACGACCACCTCACGGATTCCTTAGTAAGTGTGTCGGAGGCCTCCGGCGGGAGAAGGGTGCATTTCAGCCCTTCTAGAAGTCAGGGCCTGTGGGAGCAGGGTGGGGGTGGCAGATTCCTGCGGGAAACTGGACCTTTTTTGGACCTTCCACGTACACGGGAATGAACAGGCTTCTTTTATTACCTGGGCTTTGCGGTTTCTTTGTATTGACTATTACCATATCTAAGTGAGGGATTATGAACAAGTGGCAGAAACATAACAATGTGCAAGAGGGTCAGCTTCGCTTTTGGCCGGCCTGGGTTCGCCTTTGCCGTACCCCAGGCTGGAGCTGCAGGTGTTGCTGCCCAGCCCTCCCCAGCCCGCGTACCCACCGCGAGCTTCTTACACCATTTGCTGAGAACTGAATTAGACAAAGATTCCCTGCACGAGGTCACCTGTGTCTTCCCTCAGCATCACAGGTGTCTTCTGCCCTTGGTGTGGTTATTAATGACGATGTAATGCTTTTCTCTTAACAGTGGATCGCAGCTCCAAGAGGAGGCAGGTGAAGCCTTTGGCAGCTTCTCTGCTAGAAGCTCTCGATTATGATAGTTCAGATGACAGTGATTTTAAAGTTGGAGATGCCTCAGGTAAATGTTTCCTTCTCTCTTCCCTTTTCTCAGCTTCCTGGAATTGGGCTTATTTTCAGAGCCTATTAAAAATCGGTTTTGATTTAAGTGCCAATTTAAAGTTAAAGCACATAAACTTCACTTATTTTGTCCATGTGATTTCCCTAAGGTTCTTTTACTAGAACCTACCGTTGCTTCTGTTTATGTTGATACTCAGATAATTAGCAGGCAGAAAAAAACTTATTCCATTGATTCGAAAGCATTTTCTCTATTCTTTACTCAAAAATGTATTTATGCTTATTTTATGGATAGAGGGAAAAAAATCGAGAAGTATTGCGAAATCAATAAATACCCTGGGAGTATCGTGAGCCATATACAGCCCATGAGCAGGGTTCTTTTCAAATCACTTGACACCCTCTGAGGGGAGTTTTGCTGTTTGTCTGTTAGCTCCCTTACCAGAATAAAATTAGCCAGTGTGAAAAGTTGTACTTCGTGGTAGGTGTTGGACCTTGTGGATTGGGCCTTCCAAACAACTCTGAAGTATAAAGATACATGTTTGCTCATTATACTTTGTGATTCTAAAAACAGTAAACTTTTTAAAAAGGTCATATATTCACATACTAAATGGAAAACAGAAAAATATGGTTTTCCATGGTATCTTCTGTTTTTTGTGCTTCATGTATATAGTTTTAATTGCAGGAATCTGAGAAATGCATACAAATTGTGTTTATTTTATGTGAAAAATACTAATACACACGAACAATAAAATTATTTTAAATCTGTCCCCTTTTGTTGGAGATTTAAATAAAATGAGAAGTTAAAGCCTTTTCAATTTCATTCCTTTAGTACTTTTAATATATTCTTCCAGAGAGCTTTCTATACTTAGTCCTTTCTCTCTCCTTTCCTCTGGTTTTTCTTTTTTTTTTTTTTCTCCTGCTAGGGATGGTAGGAGATGAAATTAGGTTGTGTTGTGTTTCTGATATTACTTTCAATAGCATCAGCAAGTAGAATTTGCATTGTGATTTACTGAGAACATTTTATTTCCATAATCTCATTTAACTTTTATAATAACTTAATGAAGGAGATACTATTTTACAGAAAACAGGCCTGAATTCAAAGAACTTGCATGAGGTCACTTAGGCCATAATGGATATATTTTGACTCCAAAATTTAATAATCTTTTCACTGCTTTGATCCTAAAAGTAAATAGATGTGATTTTAAACTGAAGCTACCTGGATGTTATGACTAATTGAGGTCACTCCCAACAATCAAAAGTTAAGTTTATCTTGCCTTTTAATCTTTGCTTCTCAGCTACTTTCTTTCTCATTTAGTCAATTCACTGATGTTTGGTCCTTCCAAAGAAGGGGAAAAAAAGGGACGGGAGGTAAAATCCAAAACTATTTAAGTTCTCTTGGTGAGAACCTTGGTAGATGAGAATATTTTTGGTTAGAGTGTAGTTTTGGTCAAGGTTGTTAACTGTGACAACAGTCGTTGGGTCTCAGAAGTTATGAGTTATTTGAACACCAATTATGAAAAAAACTCTAAAGCCAAATCTTTAAGTGTTCCATAATTGTTTCTGTGACAATAAATCCTCACTTGGTAGGTTTTTTTGTTTTATTGAGATGTAGTCATTTACAGGTATCACTATCACTTGTCTTTACAAAGGTTAAAACAATCTAATGATACAAACTACTTTCTCAAGATAATTTTTGGTATCAAGCTAAATATAGATTCCTGATCTTGTAAATCTTAATCAGAGTTGATGGGAATTATCACTTATGTGTGAAAAATGGGAGGATGAGTTGTTAGGCTGATAATTTTTTAAAAAATCTCTTAAAAACACTAAAAATGTATATACATTCTGTTCCTCTTGTATCATACCTAGTCTGTTCTATTTGTAATTTACTTCTTTGGCCCCTGTGCAGTTCTTATGCTATTGTAAAGGAGATTATAGTAGAAAATGATTTTGTTTAAAGTGGTTAATAGCAATTGAATCTTATTTTCCATTTTTGGTTAAGGTGCATTCATGTCCCCCATAGCTGAGGTGGTGGCTTACTCTAGATTACTAGTGTTTCCTGTTTGTATCCTTTCTTTGCCTGAGGTAGTTGAACTCTTACAAGAAATAAGACATAGATTCTTCGTTGGTTTTCAGTCATGTTAGAGTTGTGGGATCCCAATCCTATGTATGAGTAGATGAAACTGAGGTGGAGAAATAGCTTACCATCTGTCTGATCAAAGCTTTTAAAAGCAATGTCTAGAAATGACTCGTTGAATGAACTACTGACTCCCTTAGAACTTAATATTAAAATGATTAGATTGGTTGGCCTCCATTTTTATTAATGGGATTCTGTGCATCAATTTCTTTTGCTCTTCATTTTGCATTCAGAAATTCTGGCTAAAAAACTTCATATTTCTGTTTGGCTTTGAGAATATAGACAATTCTGAAAGATTATATTCAATACCTTTGCAGATAAACATAATTTTATTCATGTAGTTCTCAGTGATAAAATACAAAAAGGTAAATATTGATCAAAAAATGACCTGCCAATCAGATTGGCAAGTGATGTTAATGGCCAAAAGTCCTTTAGAAAAGTACAAACTGAAAATAGATCATCTTTTGTTTTTTCTTTAATGTGAAATTAGAGCTGAATTTCTTTTTTTAAAATAGTTTATTTTTAAGTAATCTATACATCCAACATGGGGCTCAAACTCACGACCCCAAGATCAAGAGTCACATTAGAGCTAAATTTCTCATTTTTGGTTGAAGGCAGTCAGTAAATAAATTGTAAAATTAATAAGTTTTAAAACATTAGAATTATGGTGATAACCACCAGAAGAACCATATGTAGACATGTTAAACTGAACCACATAAAATTACCATTTTAGATTATTGGCAGTTTTATCATTTAACCTAGTTAGACTGGTTATATTTGAGACTTGATCCTAGGATTGGGGTTAGGAGAGATTACATTTAGTAATCTGATGTATAAGTGGAATGTTTTTGAAGATGAGTGCTTGTATTCCTTCTAAATAAAACAAAATAGCAGTGTTGTTTCCACTAACACACTGGCCAAGGTAGGATGATTAACTTTAGATCTTGGGCCATAGTTAGTTTAGTTAGGACAAATTGCCAGAAAATAATTTACCTGAAGGGTCAGGCTGCTACTTTGCTTTGGTAGTATTTTGCACTTTATCTAATTTAGGCTAATTGGTCAAGATACGTTTATTGATCTTTAGTTTTGTTTAAAAGCACTTTGCTGGATGTTATGGTGATTTCACAAAGAAAAGTGATGATATTAGAATAATTAAATCAGTAAAATAACAATGCAAGGCATGATTGATTACTTGTGTAGTTTAAGTCAAGGAGATAGGACTACTTTATCTAGAACAATTCATTGAGGAGATGAGTTGAACTAGAAACTGAAGGAGAAGCAGCCTAGGTGAGGGAAACCTTAAATATTAGAAGTGTGGAGCCTGGAAAATGTCCAGGGGATTGGGGATTTGGATTGAGTAAAAGAATAAAAGAGATGTGCTTGGGAAAATATAATGAGGTTAAATTGAGGCTTTATATTGCTGGACTAGGGTTTCTCAATCTTGGCACTATTAGCATTTTTGTTACATAACTCTTTGTAATGGAGGCTTGTCATGTTTATTGTAGGATGTTTAGCAGCATCTGTTTTCTACTTACTAAATGCCTGTAGTATCTCTTCTTCCTTCCACCGCCATCAGCACCCCTGTCTCTCATGGTGACTATTCATCCATTGCCTCTAGTCATTGCCAAATGTTCTCTGAGGGACAGAATTCAAATTGTTCTTACTTGAGAACCACTGGTCTAAATTTACCCAAAAAATGTTAAATGACACAGATAATGAATAGAAGAGGAGTTGTGTTGGTTGACTGGTTGACTTTTTAAGAAGGATGTACAGGATTAGTCAAAAATGGCCTCAAGGAGATAACTGAATAACCTGTAGACTGGTGATCTGTCTATTCTGTATTGTGTATATTTATAAATGCTAATCGCTATTGCATTAGATCAATGAAGGGAATAGTTAATTAAGGTTGATGAACAAAGATGATTCTTTACATGGCAAAGCTAAAATAAAACTGAGTCAAATCATACCAATTTTATTGTTTAATATTTATCATGGGGAGAACTTAAGCATTGAATATTGTGAAAGAATCCTTGAAAGTTGTTTTTTAAAATCTGTGTCTGTAAAAAATTGCTTAACTGTCAAATAGCTATTGTTTCGAGAGAGTTTACTATATTGTGTATTTGAGAAAGGTTACTTTTTACTTAACTGAATAGAAAAGAGGGATTTCAATTTTAAAGCTTTTTTCCTAAAAAAAAAAATAAATTTATTGAAGAATTAGAATTGCTTCTAATGCTAAGTATCTGACTTACGTGATGTATCTGACTTATTTCTCTAGTCTATTATTACCTTTAAAAAAAAAAGATGTAAGAGTGATGGATTTGGAACTTGACAGAGTCATTGTTTGAATTTGTAATAATAGGAAATTTTTCTTTGCAGCCTACAAAAATATAATTATAGACAAAGACTCTGATTTTCTCATTGTTATTTTTGTCAAGCTATGTTTGTAACTAAATATTGTTTATCTCCATCCCTCAAGTGCATATGTACCAAAAAGAAGTGATGACTAATCAGATGTGAAGAAGTTATTTTTCAGAAATCAAAGAAAGATAAAATTTGATATAATCCTGATGCCTGCAGTTGGAGTATGAATAATGTATTGTATTTGGAGAATGAAGGGTTGGGTAAGCTACTAGGTTTTGGATTTGTGGAAAAATTTCAGATTCATCTAATAATATGTTAACATATGTAAAGCATTTAAATCTTTTTTCAAATTGCTTTCTATTCAGACATGATTGTAAAACAAAAACAGAATCAAAGAGTATCAATTTCCCTATACATTTAAAAATAAATGATTGGCATTGGCAACAACAACAACCAAGACAAAATCATAAAAATTTTTAACATTTTGTAAAATTTACCAAGCAATAGCAAAGTTGGATTGGTCTCAGCTTTTTTTCTTTAATTTTTTAATGTTTATTTATTTATAAACATTATTTTTAATATTTATTTGTCTACCAGAGGTAGACAGAGTGAGAGCAGGGGAGGGGCAGAGAGAGAGGAAGACACAGAATCTGAAGCAGGCTCCAGGCTCTGAGCTGTTGGCGCGGAGCCCAATGTGGGGCTTGAACTCATGAAGGGTGAGATCCTGACCTGAGCTGAAGTCAGATGCTTAACCGACTGAGCCAACCAGCTGCCCCTAGATTGGTCTCAGTTTTGATTAGGTACCCACGTTTGTGCCCCAGTTAATCTTACTTTTGTTATCTGTTGTTGTTTTTATTGGTAAAAATTATTAGGAATGCTTTTTAGGTATTTCTAAAAAGTATCTCTGTTAATGGGGGCCATCTCTCTTAATTATGGCATTGCTTGCAAGATGTTCCAATTTTCTGTAGTCAGTATGCACAAAGACTCTTTTTTGACTTAGAAGTGTTTAGTTAATTCTGCTTATTATTTATTAGATCCTTATTTAAAAATATCTAGAAATTATTTTACCATAAGTAGTGTTTCATGGTAGGTTGGGTTTAATTATGAGTGGTGTTAAAAAAAAATCACAATTTTCTTAACAATTTGCAGAACTGCTGGGCTGAAAACAAGTTATCTAGTTGTGGGTGATATTCTTTATTTTTGAAATTCAGGAAGCTCACAAATCCAAAAATGTTTCTTAAGTTTGGTACACACTTGTTTCATGGTAAAACCTAATTGGAACTGATAGTTTATTTGTAGTGTTGCCTTATCGTACTTATCATACTTTTTAATGCAGATACGTATTTCATTATAGGATAGTGCCACAGACCTCACTGGAGATTTTAGTGTAATATATTGTGTATAGACCATGTTACCCTTCTAAAATCTGAAAAAAATCAAAATTTTGAAAGACATCTGGCTCCAAAAGTTTCACCTAAGGGATTGTTGACCTACATGGTACTGCCATTGTGTTCTATGTAAGATTATTTAGAGAGGTTCCTCCCCCCACCTGCAACAGTTTTGAATAAGTCTTGGGTTCCTGCATGGTCATCTTGAGATTGACAATTATTTTGTAGGGTCAGCCAGTATCTATTGTATGTTAGTCTTTATTTTTTATGTGATTTAACTTGCAGGATTTTTTTAATCAATCATTTGTAAAGTATTCCTAGGATATTTTAGATACTTGATACTAATTACAACTTTCTTTCTTTTAATGCCCAGTTAATTATAGTGGCTAAGGCTGGTTAACAGAAATTAAAATGGTGTGGAAACATAGACTTTTTCCCACCATTTTTATTACCCTTTTCTTGGTTATATGCTCAAAAAATTTATCACTCTACAGATTTTACTGATGGTGTTGACCACGACCTGATTATGACTGGTTGTTTCTTATTTCTTCCTGTTTCTTTCCTTTTTTCTCCTTTTCTTTATTTTAGATTTTTATTAATTTGATTAGGTATAAAGAGGATTTGAAGGTTACTGGGTAGTGTTGGTCTAACACAGCCTGGCCTGCCCTCATCAAGAGTGGAAGAAACTTGCCAGAAAGCTTGAAGTCCTGCATGAATTCTTTAATATTCTCAGCCTATCTTTCTAGTGACTACTGTGGTTGCTCATTTCCAAAATAGATTCTCTTTTTAAAAAATTATTAATTTCTTTCATTCTGGGGCTATTGTAGTTACTGCCTAGAGTTTTTGAAAGTTTAGGTGGCTCTTACTGATAGGAAAGGTATCCTAATAAGCAGGAAAATCGATAACAGCTCTTGCAACTTCTATTAACTGTGCTAGTGCTATTGTCTCTTTTCACCTGTGAACTTGGTACTCATAAAATTGATTGATATGTTAGGGATGTTGACTATCATAGATACCTGTGCTCATTTTTGCTGGGTAAAGAGTGAAAGAAATGAAACCAAGTTTTTTGGGCCAGATTTTTCTTGTTCTGAATGTGACTCAACACTTGTAGGTTCATACAGTTTATGAAAGGAAGATGGAAGAGAAGAAGAATTTGATCTGTATTATATAATTAAGTTAAAATTAAGTGCCCAATTTAAAAAGAAACACCTTTACTTTTAGGGGAAAAAAACTGTTTCTAGGGTACCAAATATAGCATGAGCTATATGACACAAAATAGTGCTCTGCTTGTTAAAGCATGTTTTAATTTAGAGTTACATATATTCATCTTCATTAGTGCTATATTGAATTAAAACCATTATACCAACTTCATTGATTTATTTAATCAGGTTGGGAATGTCTACCATTCTTTGACTTAACTTTGTTTATATTGTTTTGCAAGTTGCTCACAAATTTTGGTGGTTTCATTTGTGTCAGCGTTGTGTGTGTGTGTGTGTATGTATATACATATGTGTGGTTTTTTTTTTCTCATATTTTCAACAGATTCTGAAGGGAGTGGTAATGGAAGTGAAGATCCTTCAAAGGACAGTGGAGAAGGTTCCTGTAGTGATTCTGAAGAAAATATTTTAGAAGAAGAACTGAATGAAGATATTAAAGTAAAAGAAGAACAACTTAAAAATTCTGCAGAGGAAGAAATACTGTCCTCAGAAAAACAGTTAATTAAAATGGAAAAGAAGGAGGAAGAAGAGAATGGAGAAAGACCTAGAAAGAAAAAGGAGAAAGAGAAAGACAAGGAAAAAGAGAAGGAGAAAGAAAAAGAGAAAGAGAAGGAAAGAGAGGAGAAAGAAAAAGCGACAGTATCTGATAATGTGGCTGCTTCTGCTGCTTCTACCACACCAGCCACAAGTCCTCCTGCTGTTAACACATCTCCATCAGTCCCCACTACAACAACCACTACAGAGGAACAAGTCAGTGAGCCAAAAAAGTGGAACCTTCGTCGAAATCGACCGCTTTTGGATTTTGTATCCATGGAAGAGCTGAATGATATGGATGACTATGACAGTGAAGATGACAATGATTGGCGACCTACTGTAGTAAAGAGAAAGGGAAGATCTGCATCTCAGAAAGAAGGAAGTGATGGAGACAATGAGGATGATGAAGATGAGGGAAGTGGAAGTGATGAGGATGATAATGATGAAGGCAATGATGAAGATCACAGCAGCCCTGCCAGTGAAGGGGGTTGCAAGAAGAAGAAGAGTAAAGTTCTTAGCAGAAACAGTGCTGATGATGAGGAACTGACCAATGATAGCCTGACACTATCTCAAAGCAAGAGTAATGAGGTAGATCAACCCAATTTTTATGATATCTGTCTGTCTGGGGAAAAGGGAATTCTTCTCTAAACCATTTTGCTCGTTATATTAAGTAGCTTCCTTGAAATCCTATTTATAGACAGCTGTGGGAGTGAATGAGCACCTTAACTGTAACATTTATTCATTTGGTCAGCCAGCCTTTATTGAGTATCTACTATTTGTCACCGTCCTCAAGGAGCTCACAATCACCGTCCTCAAGGAGCTTGCAGTCTATATAGTTAGAGAAATATTTTTATACCCATAGACTAGGGAAATGGTAGTTTTCCTTTCCCCTTTCTATTCTCTCATCCCATTGTTCATAGGACTGCTGAACGGTGCTCAGTGAATTATGGAAACAAAGGTCACCTTTATTTCAACTTAGTTATATCCTGTATCCACATGAAAATTTAGACTTCTAGAATACTCTAGAGTAGGACAACAAACAGCTTAATGATTGCCTCAGACTTTTAGAGACTCACTTTAAGGTTACTTCCTTTACCAGTTGTAACACTCATCATCCGAATAGTCACCAAGTCTTTGCTTTAGATGTAGGGAGTATATGTATACATATATTTAGTGAATAAGTTCTGTCTGCAAAGAAATGAAAAAGAAAAATCAAACATTCCTGTCATAAAACAAACATTTCTGTTATAAAACTACAGTAATGACTCCTTCCACTTGAAGTTCTACTACCGAAAGTTAGGTTTATCCATTGGGCCCAAGATGCAACATTCAAGACTCTTCAGTCAAACACATCTATGTCTCTTTGTCTGTGTGTTTATGTATATGTTTTTCTTCAAAAGAAAGATTGAGTTGTCGTCTTACATGTAGATGTACCTGTTACATCAACATGTAGAACTATAATTAAGTCTGTCATTTCTGTTAATGTGTTTATTGTCATGAAAATTCACTTCTTTAGCAAGCACTTTTTTTTTTTTTTTCTTCATATCATTGAAATAGGGTAAACTGGTAGGGAGAATTTCCTTGTATACTTTATTCTTTTACATTACTTCTACTTAAAAGTTTTTCATAGCAGTGATTACCTATTTTAAGTAAGTTTCATTTAAAAACTTGGTAATTTTTCTTACCAGAATACTAAGTAACAGGCTCTGAGTGGGTTATATGCTGGTAGTGATGAAATAGTTTATATTTTAAATTATAAACATTGGCAAACTTCTAGGTTATCCACTTTCATGTGAAGAATGTTGCCTGCCTCCAGTGCTATCCTAATTCTTATATTTAGGTAATGGCAAATTGTCATTTGGAATATGATATTTACAATGCTATAGCACAAACAGTTCCATATTCCCAGTGCCAATTTAGGGAAATAGAAATATGGAAAATTCAGTTGTTCAGATTTGATTTAGGCTTTATCCAGTGTATTTTTTGATTTGATTTGATTTAGGCTTTACCCAGTTTATTTTATAGTATTTAGTACTCAGTCTCTCTCAAGTTAGTAAGTTTACCTTTGGCAGCATCACTTTCTTACATCATTTTTATTAGTCTGACGTTCACAAACGTAGGCTGGCTCACGACAGAGGCAGAGTTAGATTTATGGTAAGGTGTGGAAAATACCAGCATATGTTTAGAAATTTGCCACATAGAATGTATACATTATCTACTTGTTAATAATCTGCAATACATAACATATTGCTTAAGAGGTTGTAGACTGTCCTTTATGGTACATTGGAAGGCCACATGTGCTATTTTAGTTTTTTTTTTCCTACCAGAAGAGACTTTAAATAATGGGACTTCATATATTTAGATTAAGTCCCAAAGAAATGAGATTCCAGAGTATTTCTTGGAAATGTGCCTCAATAAAATTGTCAAGAAGTTGCTTATAGTAGCTAAATTAATTTCTCTTGTGTTAATTTATGTTAATTTTCCTTTTGCTCTACCCCCTGCAGAGATGTGGAAGAACTGATAGAAAGTTATAGTTTTCCCTTGATAATATTCTACCTGAAGGCTTGGTGACTATTTTTCCCCAAGACTCTTCAGTAATTTTTGATAATTCTATTTCTATTTAAATGTTACTCAAGTTAGATAAAAAAATTAATAAAAACTAATCAATGGAGATTATTATTTTATATTTCTGAATTTCATGTTTATGTGCTCTTGATTTTGTAAAAATGACTAAAGGTAATTCTTATTGCCTGTGGCCATTGTTTGTATCTTAATCTTCCTGGTTATTTTAGGTAGTGATACCTTGGCAAGTATCTGTTAGTTAATACATATATATTTGATTATATTCAGAAGTTTAATTTTTCTCTGCTTTTATTTTAATATTCAAATATTACTTTTTGGTAGAGATATATTTAGTTTATAAGCAGCAAACTTTCTTAGCTGCTATGTTAAGTACTTTTGTAGGGAATTGATGTTGGACATCCTGTAAATGATGCCCAGAAACTTTAATAATATTAAAGTTTTTTTTAGGGGATTTTGATTGGGGGGGGCTGGGGACCTTTTATAACTACTGACTCTTCTTTTTAATGTTTGTTTATTTATTTTGAGAGAGAGAGTACGAGCAGGGAGGGGCAGAGAGAGAGGGAGAGTGAGAATCCTGAGCAGACTCTGCACTCTGGGCACAGAGCCTGACCTGGGGCTTGATCTCATGAAACATGAGATCACGACTGAGCTGAAACCAAAGAGTCGGGTGCTTAACCGACTGAGTCACCCCTGTACCCCTTACTATTGACTCTAAAAGCCTTAACATGCCTTTGCCATAGGCCTTGAAATACTCTAGAACAGTGGTTTTCAAACTGTTTTTTGTCTCAGAACCCCTTTATGCTCTTAGAAAATCATTGAGGACCCCAATGTAGGTTATATATTTTGTTATTTACCATTTCAAATTAAAACTCAGAAATTTCAAAAAATAAGACATGCAGAAGCACACCAGTTGTCAGATTGATGACCCTATCCCATGTTATGTAGTTCTGGAAGACTACATTATATAACCATGAGAGAAAGTGAAAAAGGTAAATAACTTTAATATTGTTATGAAAATAACCTTTCTCTTCTGGACCCTATGAAACAGAATCCCACAGACCACACTTTGAGAACTAACGTTTTACACCTGGGCATTTGGTAAACCTGCAATTTTACATATGGGCACTTGCCTTTGCCTGTAACATTATGACATTTTTGAACTTAGCATGGTTTAAATAATCCCCTTGGAATATGGTTATATGTCTTCTTCAGACTTTTATCTTGATGCTTTTAGATTAATTTATATTATGTTGCTTTTTGGTTTTCTGAAGTAAATCTTGGTGATGGGTGTGTAGCATTTTCAGAGAATGGTTCCCATTTTTAGGACTTTGAAGTGAGAGCTTTGGTTGAGAATTAATATTTGATAGAAAATCATATCATATTTCAATAGAAATTTTCAGGTGAAAGTTTTTTGGTTTCTTTTTATAAAATACTCTTATGTTAAATGGATTAGATTAGATGTTAAATGGATGTGAAGAAATGGCAATTGTCATCTGACTTTGGTAATTAAAAATTTTGCCAAAATTTATAAAGAGCTCCTTCTATTTGGGGCTTCTGACTTATTAAATATTAAGTGCCTTTTTACACATTTCAATATAAAGCAAACTGCTTTAAAACCTAAAAAGACAGTTTGTAATATTGTATTTTATTTGAGATTCTTGAGGATTTAACTTCCTTAAAAAACTTAGGGGAAGACCTATTGCTCAAACTCTTTGGTATACTATTTTTTTTTCTCATCTTGAGAACAAGTGGATTCTTTTAATTCTAGTTTTACATGAAGTGTGCTGGAATTCCCGTAAAAAAAAATTTTTTTTAACATTTATTTATTTTTGAAAGACCGAGACAGAGCACAAGCAGGTGAGGGGCAGAGAGAGAGGGAGACACAGAATCTGAAGCAGGCTCCAGGCTCTGAGCCATCAGCACAGAGCCTGACGCGGCACTCAAACCCATAAACCGTGAGATCATGACCTGAGCCAAAGTCGGATGCTTAACTGACTGAGCCACCCAGGTGCCCCTGGAATTCCCTTATATTAAACACATAAAACTTAGATAGAATTTATCTTGTATATATTATTTATAAGCATCTATGTGGAATACATATATAAATGAACACTAAACATATTTTAGAACCCATTGAGAACATTGGGCAGTATTACCATTTTAGGTGTAAATTTTAAATCTCAAGGGTAAATGAAATAATTTACTATAAATAGTCATTGAATTATTACTACAGTGCCCCATTCTTAATTACCATTAGATTCCATTATTCTATAATATTAAAGTTATATCCTAGGTGATACTCCATTCCATTCCAAACCTACTTTCTCAATTACTATTTTTATGTAAAAATCATATTTTCAAAAGATATATTTTTTGGCAAAAACTTGAGCCTAACTATCTTGTCCAGAAACTTGAAAAATGATACACATCTTCAGAAGTATGCCAATAAAAATTGATACTAAATTTGCTTTTTATTTGATCACAAGTGTTCTCAACCCATGTTTGATGTATTAATGACAACGTGGAGCATAATATTTGAAGAGAATATGTTGCTTAGATTTTCCCACTGAAGCGTTATCTGTCAGTCATTTGGTAGGGCTCCAGTTCCCCTTCATTACTCTTGTCTTTGAAATACATTTCTGGTAAGAGTCTCAAATGATGGGGATCAGGGGGCCAGAAATACCAGTTAATTTTGATTTTTCTGCCTCTAAATGATAATATGTGTGGAGAGAATTTGGTATAGATACACAATTGAAACATTTACTGTTTTTTTTTTTTTCCTGAGCAAAATGGAAAAATAGGAAAATAATAGAATTAGAGCTACCTATTAGTGCTAATTTACTTGTTTCCCACATGGGTAAACCTTTTTTCAAGGGCTCATTAGTTGTTGTAATTCCACCAGAGAAGTATTGGCAGCACCAATACTGTCAGTCATCAAACTCTGGTTTCTGGTTATTGTCTAGATCTTTTTCTAGTCTATGATTTTTTTAACCTAGATGTGGTATTTTGGGGAAAAAGTCTTTTTTGGACACCATAGGAAAATATTTAAAGTAGCAGTGCTCACTGAAGCTTACAACATTTTGGGGGATTCCAAGGAAGATTCCTCAGTATAATAAATGGTCAGCTCATATTCCTCTTCTTGAACCACCTATAAGAAATAGGAAAGGAGAATGAGAATGAACACTTATTGAGTACCTCGTTTGTCTTGGGAACATTGTTACCATACAGTTATCTTGCTAATTTTCACAACAATTTCATCAGGTAGGTATTATTTTTGTGATACCACTTTACAGATAAGAAAACTACAGCTTCGAGGTTCAACAGTTATTAAGTAGGAACTGAGAATGAAAGCCAAGAACATTGGGCTTTAAGTCAAATGCTGTTACATTGGAAGCATGGCTGATGGAGCGAGAATCTGGGTAGATTTTTGTTTTGTTCAATGTACCAAACTACTATAAAACGTGAGTTTTCTTTTTAGGAAGTATTTCCTACTCATGTCCAAAGCCCTCAAACTGCTTTGGCTTTGTAACAAGGAGGAACAAAATACACAGTTTTCTTAAGTTTATTTATTTATTTTGAGACAGAAAGAGAGAGAGGGAAAGAGAGTGAGCTTGAGTAGGGGGCAGAGGCAGCGAGCAAGGAGATAGAGCATCCCAAGCAGAGATGTGGGGTTTGAACTCATGAAACCATGAGGTCGTGACCTGAGCAGAAACCAGGAGTTGGATGCTCAATCGACAAGTGCCCCCAACTTTAAAGTAGTAAGATTCTCAAGAGAAGTGACACTGCCTCCTTGTTGACTTTTCCTTCATTTCTGATTTGTTTTACAGATCAGTTGCAATTTAGATGTATAACACAGAATTGAAAAAAAATGTTATTGATTGTGACATTGAAGTATCATACAAATGTCATTTACAATTGCTATGAAATGATGACTGTAAATGTTATCTGTGGTTATTGGTTTAAAGGAATATGAAAAAACATGGTTAGGTTTTTAAAATACGTAGACTCAAGTGCTGTCTTATACAATGCCCAATCTGGTGATATATGATAAGAATCATTGTCTTGTTAACCATTTAAAGTTTAAATCTGTAATGCAGTTTAAATTAGACAGGTAAACTCTTCTTTAATTTTATCTTTATATTTATTATGTCTTCCTCCTTTTATATTATAATTAGCTCCATATCTTTATTAGTTTACACTAGATCTTTCTTGACACGAACCTACTAGAGTACTCTCTTTAGCAACTAGACGATCTGGATCCTTTTTAGATAGTTTTCTGTCTCTGTATACACAGATATGTCTATGCAGGCTCTCTTGGATCTGTCATCCAGTAGTTTGATGACCCTGGAACTGCTGAATTCCTCAGCAGTTAAGGAGTGTAGAGTCTGTAACTATGCCATCACATACATATTTGCTTATGTGTTATCTTGAATTGATTTTTTTTCCTGTTTAACATATGTGTGTCTTGTCTCCCTTAAGGTAAGAGTATAAGCTTCCAAAGTATAGGAACCCTGTGTTAAACTTTTTAAACCCGTTGTACGGTTAATAATTACATGTGAGTTAATTTTTCCTTTCTCCTAGTTTAAGGGGTCAGACTATAATCTGGAATGGCAAAGCAGATGAAGAGTTGCATGCTTGCTTTTTCATTTCTTAAAGGAGAGAGAATATGGGACTGTAGAGAAAATGAAAAATTAGAGGGTGCTTTGAGGGTCGTTTGACAAAGAGATGGGTTTTCAAGTGTAATATGCTTTGAAATTACTAAAAGAATGGAGAATGCAGCATAATTTTAGAAATCCATAAAATAACTAAGTGGGAATTTTATTTATTGAAATTATCTTTTAATTTAAACGTGATTTTTCTGATATATTTTAATATTAGGACTCGCTGATTCTTGAGAAGAGTCAAAACTGGAGTTCTCAAAAAATGGACCACATTCTGATTTGCTGTGTTTGTCTTGGAGATAATAGCGAGGATGCTGATGAAATAATTCAGTGTGACAATTGTGGCATTACGGTCCATGAAGGTAATTTTGTTTTGTTTTGTCTCCTTGTTGAAACAGCTAATTGACACTGAATTTAAATGAGTAAAATCAGGTCTTTTGCATTTGTACTGTTCTAAAGTTCTTCTACAGTCTTTCATGGTGTTTCAATTGAAGTGACATCTCAAATCCTCAATGTATGAGGGTGTTATTTTTCAGATTATGTTAATTTAAAAATGTGTTTTTAAATGATTGAAATAGAAATATTATATGGAAATCATAACATTTATTTGAAGATCAGTGTTAAAATATTTTCATTCTTGATGGCATTTATTTCTAGTTTTTACATGAAATTTAGATACAGAAAAAAAGTCTGTTTAAATACAGGAAAAAGTCTAGTATGTTAGTCTGGGAGAATGTTATTTAACATTCTGGGACGCCTGGGTGGCTCAGTCGGTTGAGCGTCCAACTTCAGCTCAAGGTTTGTGAGTTTGAGCCCCGCGTCAGGCTCTGGGCTGACGGCTCAGAGCCTGGAGCCTGCTTCCGATTCTGTGTCTCCCTCTCTCTCTGCCCCTCCCCCGTTCATGCTCTGTCTCTCTCTGTCTCGAAAATAAATAAACATTAAAAAAAAAATTAAAAAAAAAATTTTTTTTTTTTAACGTTTATTTATTTTCGGGACAGAGAGAGACAGAACATGAACAGGGTAGGGTCAGAGAGAGGGAGACACAGAATCGGAAGCAGGCTCCAGGCTCTGAGCTGTCAGCACAGGCCCGACGCGGGGCTCGAACTCACGGACCGTGAGATCATGACCTGAGGTGAAGTCGGCCGCTTAACCGATTGAGCCACCCAGGCGCCCCAAAAAAAAAATTTTTTTTAAAAATAAAAAGTTACATTCTAAGTCTAGTGATACATAATTTCTTCTTTCCTGGTTATAATTTTCAATTTTAAACCAGTATTTATAGAGATTGTCTTTTTTTTTTTAAGTTTATTTATTTTGAGAGAGAGAGGGAGAGAGCACGAGCAGGTGAGGGGCAGAGAGCGGGGGAAAGAGAGAACCCCAAGCAGCCAAGCAGTCTCCCTGCTGTAGCACAGAGCCCAGTGCAGGGTTCAGTCTCAAGAACTTTGAGGTCCTGACCTGAACTGAGATCAAGAGCCCCCAGGCACCTCTAGAGATTATCTTTTAAGATCTGAGCTAAGAGTGACTAACTATAATATATTGAGAATATTTTTGCCCATTTTATTTTTGAACCTTTTTCATTAATGTATTTGTTTTTTCACTTATTTTTTTTTAATTTTGACATAATTTCTGACTTATAGAAAAGTTGAGTACTACAAAGAATTCCCATATATTCTTCACTCAGATTTCCCACATGGTAATATTTTGCTATTTTATCTTCTGTCCTGTAGCAATTTTGTTTTGAACTCTAGGAGGATAAACCGTAGACATAATGTCCCCTTCTACCCCTAAATACCTCAGTGTGTACTTCTTAACAAGAGCATTTTCTTACCATATAATTATAACCATGTAATTATCAAAGTCAGGAACTCAGCATTGATTGAACTCTATGTAATCTACTGACTGTATTCATGTTTTGCCAGTCATCCCAATAATGTCAGTTAGAGCAAAATAAAATCTAGGATTATGCATTGCATTCAGTCATTATGCCTATTTGGTCATCTTTAATCTAGAACATTTTTGAGTCCTTGTGTTTCCTGCCATTGGCATTTTTGAAGAATACAGGCCAGTTCTTCTATAGAATGTCCTTAATACTATTTTTTTCTTATCTTTTCTTATGGTTAGATTCAGGTGACATGCTTTTGGCAAGAATGCCACAGGAGTTGTGTTCTCATTGTATCATATTAAGAAGCATAGAATATTTATTTTTCCAGTTATTGGTGATGTTACTTTGATCAATTGGTTGAGACAGTGTCTTCCAAGTTTCTCTGTGGTAAAGTTGTTATTTCGTCTTGTCAGCTGATTTTTTTCTATCGGGCCATGACAACCACAGAGCAGTTTTTCTGTGGCCTTGCCTTTACCTGCTCTTTTGATGTTACAGCCCTCCTCCCAAATAGTTCTGGTGTTCGTCTGGGCCTATGGGACCTGCAGGGTCTGTGCTTCTGTGGCCAGTTCTCTTGCCTTCATATGAAGCTTCCCTTCCTTGCTGCCAAGTCTCAACTATGGAAATGTTTCCTATTACTATTACTCATTCACTTATTTTTTAATAATGTTTATTGAGTATCTTCTATATGCTTGCATTCTATAGGTTTTAGGCATGTAATATAAACATTGAAGCTTAATGTCTAGTAAGAGACAGGCAATGAAGAAATAAAAAAAATAAATATATATCAGGTGGTAGTCTGGACTATGGAGAAAAATAAAGCAGGACAAGGAGTATTGGGAATGCTGTGGATGGGGGTGGTTAACGGGCAGGTGGAAGTTTGCGTTTACAAAGGGTGAAATGGAAAATCCTCTCTGATAAGGTGATATTTGAGCAGTGACCTGAAGGATGTAAGGAAGCAAGTCCTGCAACTATTTGGGAAAAGAGTGCCCTAGAAAGAAGCAGTAGCAAGTGTAAAGATCTTGAAGTGGGAACATGGTTGGAGTGTTTATATAATGGCAGGAACTAAGTGAACAAGCTTGCGAGTGGTGAAGGTAGAGATGGAATTAAACCAGGTGAGGCCTTGCAGGTCATAGATTTGATTTTATTTTTTAATTTTATTTTATTAAAAAAATTTTTTTTAACATTTATTTATTCTTGAGACAGGGTGTGAGTAGGGGAGGGGCAGAGAGAGAGAAGGAGACGGAGAAGCCGGAGCAGGGTCCAGACTTTGAGCTGTCAGCACAGAGCCCGATGGAGTGCTCGAACTCATGAACCATGAGATCATGACCTGAGCAAAAGTTGGACATTCAACTGACTGAGCCATCCAGGCGCTCCTTATTTTATTTTATTTTAAATGTTTACAGTTTATTTTTTTATTTTGAGAGAGAGTGAGAGCGCGCGCGCACAAGTGAGCAAGGGGCAGAGAGAGGGAGAGAGAGAATCCCATGAGGGGCAGAGAGGGACAGAGATGGAGAGAGAGAAGCAGGGCTCACGCAGTGCGGGGCTCATGCTCACCTGATGCGGGCTTTAACTCACAAACTGTGAGATGGTGACTTGAGCCGAAGTCCAATGCTTAACCGATTGAGCCATCCAGGCACCCCATAGATTTTAGATTTGACTGTGATGGATGTGGGGAGACCTAAGTGAATTTTGGGCAGAGGATTAATATGATTTGATTTATGATTTGGAAATCACTCCAATGATTATTGGGTTGGGAGTAGACTAAAGTGGGTCTAAATTGGGAATCAGGGAGACCATTGCAATGATGCAAGAGAGGAATCGGTTTTGAGGTAGATAGTAAAAATTTGGTTTTAAACTGTCTGGAGTTTAGGTAAGATGTTGGGACCAGAGATAAAAATTTGGGACTTATCAGCCTGTAGATCTTGTTTAAAGCTGTGAGACTGGATATGCTATCTGGGGAGTAGTAAAGTGGTTCTAGCACTTCAGAGGAGATGGGGAAGACATGGCCAATGGGATAGGAGAAGAACCAGGAGTACTGTCACAGAAGCTATGTAAGGAAAATGTTTCAAACAGAGAAAGTGAGTAACTATCAAATTCTGATTTTAGAGTCAGAGGAAGACTATGTCCTGTGGCAAATTATCCTAATGCAATGGTAGACTCCCAAGTATATTGCCAGATAAGCCACCTCAAAGGTTGTGGGAGAAAAGGTTTATGGACAAAATGCTTATATTACATGGTTGGTTGGTTGATTTATTTATTTATTTATGTATTTATTTATTTATTACTTTGAAGCTTGTTTATTTTGAGAGAGTGTACGAATGGGGAAGGGGCAGGGGCGGGTGGGAATCCCAAGCAGGTTCCATGCTGTCAGCACAGAGCCCAACATGGGGCTTGATCCCATTAATTATGAGACTGTGACCTGAGCTGAAATCAAGATGCTCAACTGACTGAGCCACCCAACTGCGCCTTACGTGGTTTATTAAATAAATACAAAATACATGAAGAGAAGCAAGGGGAAAAAAAATGTGATTAGTTAACACACTTATGATAGAGTACAAGTTGGTGGAAGGATCACCTGAATCTTATGGTACACAGAGTTTGTATTGTATGTCCTGGCTCTCTCTGCCTTTTCAGCTCGAGAGCCCACATAGATGGTACCCTGGGCCAAAGACACACTCTCTTAGATCCAGGGACAAGTATGCCTGGTTATAGCTTTAGTTCTGCAGTTAACCTACAAAATAGTCATGGGCTTTGTGTTTTTAGGCTGTGGACACATGGAGTCAGAATGGTGTCACTGATCGGTGGCCATACTAAGGCCTCATGTATATTGTGTTCATGTCTCATGTGTATTTAGTATATCCTGATTCTTCTTTGTCTTCTCTATACTTAGTAACTAGGTGCCTCAAGAATGTTAAATGTTTCTTGGTCTTTTTGTCCTTTTCTGTCAGTGTGTATGCACATGCTTTACTTTGTACATGTAAGTTTATATCTCATTTTGTTTTTCTGTAGCAGAAATGAATATTCTCAAACAGAACAAAAACAGCATGGTAATCAAGAGTTTACCATTGAATTTAGTCACATGAGCATCAGTGGTTATCTTGATTCAAGAGAGTTCAAGTGGGGATAGAAGAAGGAAAGTGATTAAATGCAATTCCTATGATGACTTTTTATATAAAAAGAAGCAGCAAGATGGGATCTTTGCTAAAAGGGTTATGGAGTTTGAGGGAGGGTTTGTTTCTTCTTATTTTAGGTGATGTGTTAGTTATGTATTTTGTAACAAATTATCCCACAATATATCAGTTTAAAACAACAAACATTTTTTACTTCACACAGTTTCTAATGGTCAAGAATCTGGGCGTGGTTAGTTGGGTGATTCCGGTTTAGGGTCTCTCATGAAGTTGTAGTCAAAGCTGTTGGCCTAGGCTTTAGCCATTTCAAAGCTTGACTGAGGCTGGAGGATCTGCTTCTAAGCTTGTTTAACTAGTTATTGGTAGGCTTCCATTCTCTGGTGGCTCTTGGATGGAGACCTCAGTTCTTCACTGTGTGGGCCTGAGTATCTTCATGACAGGACATTTTTCTTCAGAATGAGTGATCAGAGAGAAAGAGATAGAAGCAATTATATGAGAGAGTGTCTTTTGTAACCTAATTTTAGAAATAAATACTATAATTTCTACATATTGTTCAGCAGACCAGCCCTAGTTAACTTTAAATGTAGGAGGGGACCTTCTAAAATTGTTAATATAAAGGGCACTGATCATTGGGACCATCCTAGAGGCTGTGTACCACAGATGCAGAGATTATATAATATGTTAGTGTGCTATACTAACATGGAAGTGACCAGTGGAAAAGGAGAGTTGATGATCATTTAAGGAGAGAAGAGGAAGGAGTTGCTGGAGCAAGGTTTTTGAGTATAAGGCTAGAGGGGATAGGATCCAACACCAAGTGGAGAGACTGAGTAAATATGAGTAGCCAGAGTAACTGGAGGGAGACGATATATGGATACAGATTACGTAGGTTGTTAGATGTGGTGGTTGGAGCTGTGGAACTTATTTTTTGAATGCTTCTTGTTTTCTCAGTGAAATGGGAAGCAAAGTCATTAGCAGAAGAGTAGAGATGAGGGAGGTGTGGGAGATTTGGGAAGAGAGGTTGGTATAAAATAGTTATTTGGAAGAATGAAATGGACTAGGGAAATGTTTACATAATACTATATGATAGTGTGTGTGTGTGTGTGTGTATGTATGTATGTATGTGTATTACATGTATATTTTATTGCCAGAAAGCTATAAAGGACCACTTGTGATTAGTGGTAATGAATATAAACAGACTAGTTCAACATGGTTGTGTGTATGTCTGTTTTGTTTTCCTCCTTTTTTTTTTTTTTTTTTTTCCCTCCCAGCATGTTCAGATTCCTTGGAACAGGTGCAGAATAGGTGACTATCAAAAGCAGCTGCTGTGCGGCTGATGTGTTTGTTGTATTCATCACCACTGTTGATCACAAATATGTTACCATTGCTTATATCCATAAATCTCATTGCTGATGTGTGATGCAGGCATGACCTCTCCTGTTAATGTTGTTGATTTCTCACCATGCCGAAAGCACTATCTCTACTTCATAGGTCATCGGTTTGACCATGGATATATTTTCTAAGGCTGGCACAGTGGTTTTAAGAAATTGAATTGGTTCCTAACATTGAAAAACTGGGATATTTATTTCACACGTTTTGGATTTCAAACTTCTCTTAAAGTGCTGGCAGCAGTATTTCCTCTGAGGGCAACAGTCTGCTAGAGTTGAATAGGGCTGCCTCCTGCTGGTGAAGCCTAGTTTTCTCACCATAATCCTTTCCCAGATCACTTACTCATTTTTGTCAGTTGCTTTTTCCCTGGAGGTATTTGAATGTATAGTTCTCCATCTGTTTTGAGGGTGCTATCTCTTGGTGCTGGTGCACAGACTGCTGAGGCCTTGTGGTCTCATGGTTGCACAGCTATAATAATAAAGCAATTACTCTTCTAAAGCTCCTGCCTTTGGGACTCAAGCCACTGGGGACCAGTACTATGTACCACCTCTATGTTCTGTTGTCTTTGATTCAGACTTAATGCACCTTGGATTCTTTTTTTTTTTTTTTTTTAATTTTTTTTTTTTCAACGTTTATTTATTTTTTTGGGACAGAGAGAAACAGAGCATGAACGGGGGAGGGGCAGAGAGAGAGGGAGACACAGAATCGGAAACAGGCTCCAGGCTCCGAGCCATCAGCCCAGAGCCTGACGCGGGGCTCGAACTCACGGACCGCGAGATCGTGACCTGGCTGAAGTCGGACGCTCAACCGACTGTGCCACCCAGGCGCCCCGTGCACCTTGGATTCTTAACATGAGTTCTTACCCAGTAGATTCATTGTGCAAACAAATGTAGATTTCTGGAAGGGCACCCCATTAGTACCCTTGACATGCTTAGAGTTGTATTAAAGGTTCATAATAGGACCTGTCCTTCAGGTGAATAGCCTCTTTTATGTCAAATCTACCTTATTTTAAGGTAGTTCTGATTTTTTAAAAATAGCCAAAAACTCTTTCTGAGACAAGGCAGACAAAGATGATCAAGCTGAGTGGTAATTCCATTTAGGTCAAAGCAAGTTGTGTCTGTAGAGTCATGTAGCATATTTTCCTGCATAATTCATTTAACCAACTCTAATGGCAGTTCAAGTTCCAAATGTTCTTAAGTATTTGCTAATGATTGCTCGTTTTTCTTGTAAGACTGAGTCATTAGAATTGGAGACCTATTTTTGTTATGGAAGAAGGAAAAAGAGAAGACAGGAAAGGGAAATTAATGCTCTTGAGTGTGAAGCTTTGTAAGTGTTTTGAGAGGTAGCTAATATGTAGAATAAATAAATAAGAAAGACAATAAATGGGGAAATTGAATACTTTTCTACCTCTTTAGGTGAATATGTTGTGTATTATTGCTTTGTTGGTAGTTTTGTGAATTTTGTGAACTTCAGATAAATTCAAAGTTAAGGTGCAAATTATAAATCATAGGTAAAACATAATTCTTGAGAGGTTTTTTTTTTTTAATTATGTTACAACTTTTCCCCTCTAGTGTAATTTCCCATTTCCTTTGTTAATGTTGGAGATTGTGTTGTATAATTGTGATTATATTATTCCCTCTTTTTTTTTTTTTTTTTTCCCCTTGCTTTCTTACTAGAGTTAGAACTAATAGCTTGAAACATTTCTAGTTTTGGTATTTTACATTATGTTTTGGCTTAGGGGACAAGTGTGATTAAATATTAATGTATTTTTCATAGACATGAATTAAAGTGATGGTTAATATATTCTAATACAATTCTTATAGGGTGTTTGTCAGTAAACATATCAAACATGGTACTTGGGTCCTTTTTTTTTTTTTTTTAAGAGTATAGCTCTTTTTTTTTTTTAATGTTTATTTTTTAGAGAGAGTGTGTGAGCAGGGGAAGGACAGAGTGACAGGGAGACAGAATCTGAAGCAGGCTGCAGGCTCTGAGCTGTCAGCACAGAGCCTGATGCGGCACTTGAACCCACAAATTGTGAGATCATGACCTGAGCCAAAGTTGGATGCTTAACCAACCGAGTCACCCGGGCACCCCTATACTTTGATCCTTTTTAAGTTGATTTCCTATAGGTTATTTGTGTTTGTCTAGTCTAAAAAATTCCTTTACCAGGTAGTATTGAGTAGTATGTTTGAGAAAGGGTTGTTTTGATATGGATATACTCCTCAGTCTCCGTTTAAGTTATTTTTGGTAATACTTAGGTAGTATTAGAAATAAATTATATTGATTAATAGAGCTATGAAGAATTTTTCATCATCACTAGTTTTACATCAGTGGAGTCTACTAATAGAAAAATAAAAATAAAACAAAAACCTTGCTAATAATCTTTGGTTTGATTTTATCTTCTGGGAAGGAGTAATGATGATAAGTCTCAGTATAATAATATTCATCTTGGTCAACATATATCTTCTGGACCTTTTTTGGGTCACTACACTGTTGCTAGCCCATGTTAATTAGACCCTGAGTTGAAAAAATAAGTCATGACTTGTGACTTGATCCAGATAATTTAGACTTTTTTTGTTTTTTTGTCTCTTTCTAGGTGTACCATGTTCTTATTCCATTTTAATTTTGTCTTCCCCTGAAATGGAGTTAGCAGCCTCTTAGAAGTGTCAGTTCTTCACTTATCCTAATAGGAACTTTCATGACTGCTGAATTATTTTCATTTTCAAGGTCTTTCTCCCTGTATAACAATTCTTGCTGTATTTAAAGTTAATAAGTTTTAAAAATGTTCTGCAACTCCTAGTATTTAAATTAAAATGTCACTCTTACCTATTTCAGTAGTTTTTTAAAGCTTTGCTACTCAAAGTATGGTTCATGGATCCACAGCATTAAGCAGTAGCATCTGTGTAACCTGGGAGCTTGTTAGAAATGCAGAGTCACAGGTCCCTTCTAAATTAGAATCTGTATTTTGACAAGATCCCAGGATGTTTCATACACACATGAAAACATTAGTTCCATTGATAATACAGAGAAGTAGCTCTGCAATGATTACCAGGGTATCTAAACTTTAAAATTTTCAGGGCTACCCTTTGGGTATATTTAGCACCAGTTTATTGAGAAGGCTAAAAGAACGCAATCCCAGGTTGCCTCCAAGGTCTTCATTTTTTGTGAGTCTTTGTAATAGACCCTGTAGCAAGCAAGTAGTCATCTGGGAGCCATTTTCTTTGGGCTATGCATACGCCTCCCCCCACCCCCCGCCCCCATTTATTGTTACTTTCAGTTCAGATGCAGTCTGCCAAGGAGAGTCATTTTTACCATAAGCAATATTTCCAAGTAACACAATTGATACTCTACTCTTTATCAGGTTCCCAGACTAACAAAGGTAGAAACTTAACCACAAGTCAACAGGGGAAAGGGTTAATGGAATCACTTGGGATCCTACCAGTTCTCTCTACTAAGGACTAAGAGAGACAAAGGGCTTTAATGCATGAGTCCCTCCAGGACCCGCCTTCTGTTGACTGTAGCAATATCTATTATGTACATACACCACTGAAAGTATTGAAAGTACTCTTTTGTGTACCGCCACTTCCCCAGTACTAGACTTCCCTGTTGCTGTCTTTGAGTCATGGGTCCCATCAACATTTCTGTCTCTCTAGTATTGCTTTTTTTGCCACCTAGAGAGGATTGAAGGGAGAGATTTGGTGAGCACAGCTTTCTCTATGGTGTTGATGTAAACATTAACTACCATTTAAATAAATTTATTTAAATATTAAATATTCTGTAAATATTTATATTTTTAATTTTTAAAAAAATTTTTAATGTTTATTTATTTTTGAGGACAGAGAGAGACAGAGCTTGAGCAGGGGAGAGGCAGAAAGAGAGGGAGGCACAGAATCCCTGAAGCAGGCTCCAGGCTCTGAGCTGTCAGCACAGAGCCCATCGTGGGGCTCGAACTCAAGAACTGTGAGATCATGACCTGAGCTGAAGTCGGACGCTTAACCTACTGAGACACCCAGGTGCCCCGATTCTATAAATATTTAAATGTTAAGACTTTGTGCTAGGAAACTAGAGGATGTACCAGATATAGTCTCTGCTGTTTATATATAATAGAGGAAAGAAAACATGTAAAATAAGAGCGAAGAATACAGTTTTATAAATGAATTATAGATTCTGTGCTATGGGTGTATTGAGTGCAACATACCTTATTGGTAAATCTTTGTGAGTTGTGAGTCAGTTGCATGTGTTCTTTTTGTAACTGAACTCAAGAGGTTTGTTGCTTGGGGTGCATCAAATTGAACACAACCCAAGGAAGGGTTGGAAGCATTGTTATTGTTACAAGTAAGGGAACAGGAAGATAGCTCTCTAAGTACTGTCTCCCATGGGGTTAGTACAGGAAGCTTTTATTTAGCGTATTAGGGAGTACTGTAGGGAACTTACATAGGTGCTTCTGTTTCAATTGTACATGCTTAACATGTCGACATGCTGGTGCATACATCATGTGTTCAAAAAATGGCAGAAAGCTCCGCCCATAGGAGGAGATTTTAGTATAACAGTGAGTGAAGGGTAACTTTAAGGTTACTTCAGGAAGCTTCGGTGCAGGTCCTCAGCACCGAGGAGCAGTCAGGTGAGACACACCTAGCAAGGGGCTATCAGGTGAAACACCTAGTTAGGTATCTCCTTGGCTGGAACTGTTGGTTCTGTAGACCGAAACACTCTCCTTCCCTGCTTTTGTCCCTTCTCCTTCCCTCTTTCTCTTATAGCTTTCAGCTCTCTTATTTGAGTAACTCCTGTTGCATCCTATCATTTTGATATGCAAAGAATAGGCTGCTGATCCTTGCACTAAAGTATATATTTCTGAATATATTGTATTTAGCTTATTGCTTTTTATTTTTATGAAATTTTAAGGTATTTATGAATTTTACCACATTTTATACTATTAAATTCATTTATGGACTGTTAATGCAAATTTTTCTTTGCATTTAGAAATCAGTTTTACATGGCTCCTTGCTTTTCAGCATTATGCTACTTTTCATTAAAATAAGCTCATCAAAGCAGAGATTACTTTGTATTCGTATAGACAAGTTGTATTTCTTGTGAAAAATATTTTTAGGACAGAATCATTAACCTTGTTTATTTTTAGAAATGAGTGTTAGGGGCGCCTGGGTGGCGCAGTCGGTTAAGCGTCTGACTTCAGCCAGGTCACGATCTCGCAGTCTGTGAGTTCGAGCCCCGCGTCAGGCTCTGGGCTGATGGCTCGGAGCCTGGAGCCTGTTTCCGATTCTGTGTCTCCCTCTCTCTCTGACCCTCCCCCGTTCATGCTCTGTCTCTCTCTGTCCCAAAAATAAATAAACGTTGAAAAAAAAAATTAAAAAAAAAAAAGAAATGAGTGTTAGACAATTTAGAGATATTTTATGTACGTATAGTTTTTATTATTTAAAAATTCTTTTAACGTTTATTTATTTTTGAGAGAGAGAGAGACAGACAGACAGACAGACACAGCAGGGGAGGGGCAGAGAGAGAGGGAGACACAGAATCTGAAGTAGGCTCTAGGCTATGTGCGACCAGCACAGAGCCTGACGCAGGGATCAAACTCATGAGCTGTGAGATCGTGACCTGAGCTGAAGTTGGACTGAGCTCAACCGACTGAGCCATCCAGGCACCCCTCTTATTTATTTATTTTTTTTAAAGAAAATGTGAAGTAAAACCTTGATGAATTTGTGGTTGTTTATCCTGTGGTAAAGAATCATGGCAAATACTTTTTGTTCTATTTGTTGCCAGCTACATGAATTAGGGATAATATGTTGTTTGGAGATAGTCTTGAATGATTGAAGCCATTTTACCTATATAAGGATTGGAATCTGAAAATATCTTGCTAACAAGTACCTGTGTTTTTTATGTAGTCAGATTCTAAATCTCCTGCATGTTTTCTGTTTCTCCTGTGGTTGTGACTGATATTTGGGTGGTGTACAAAATACATATTAATGCTTTTTAGAATAGAGATAATCTATTTAGTTATCTGATGTTCTTTCCAGTGGTCTCAGATTTCATTGTGGAAAAGAATCACCTGAGGTGCTTGTTTAAAACAGATTTCTGGTTTCTACTCCTAGAGACTCTGATATAATAGGCCTGGGGTGGGACTCTATTATCTACAGTTTTAAAAGGTAACCTCAGGATTCTCCTGCAGGAGGTGGGGACGATCATCCTTTGAATGATATTGGTTTAGAAGGAAGTAAAATTTGAGAGAGAAGGAGAATGCATAGTTGGATGTCATGCTGGAGTTTACTGTAGCTGCAGGTGTAGGTCATGGCAAGGAGCCAGGGCATTGTAGAATAAAATACATTTTCTCATATAAGGCAGGTAACAGACTCACCAAGAGATTTTTAGAAATTTAGGCTTTTTATTTATTTATAGAAATGGTTGGGAGCAAGCATAGAGAGGAAGAGATAACGAAACTCTGAAAACAAAAAATAATGGTGTCTAAGCCAGTAGAAGGTTGAGACTCGAGGCAGATGGGAGCTAGGGTGTTAACTTCTAAACAGATGTGCCTCTTCTTGCTCCAGCTCTCCTACTGTCTTCAGGGCTAATTTTTCGGAAATGCCTATCTGTTCATATTATTCCGTTTAAAATCATTTTGTCCCACTAGAATAAAGTTCACACTCACAGCAGGACTCTTTTAGATTCCATAACCTGCCAATTTGAATGACTTGCCTTTCCAATATTAGGGGGCTTTCACATATGCTCTACCCTCTACCCAGATTCCTTATGTTCTATAAATACAACCTAAATGTAGAGGTGTTAAATGAGTGTTACTGTCTTATGTTACTAGGAGATTTGAAAAATTATTTTTATTAAAATATTTCTTATTAAATATAAGTAACATATAAATACAGAAATTGCAAACATAGAAGTACATAAAGTAAAAACAGTGAACTACTGTTCTTCATCTGAATTTTGCTTCTCTTTGCATAGGAAATCACTAATTAATTTGGTCTGTATTCACACCAATCCCTCTCTGGTAGTCTAACTCCCCTACAGGTGCTATTCATTTAACTTTGTTATATTACATAAATACATTTTCATTGTAGAACATATCAGTATAAATGAACATCTTGCATACCACATAGAGATAAACATACTTAAAACTTTGGCGTGTGTTCTTCCAGACTTTTCTTGCTTTCTCATGTGCATACAGGTAAACACATTAAAAAAAAATTTAGTGGGGGGGTACCGGGGTGGCTCCGTTGGTTAAGCATCTGACTTCAGCTCAGGTCATGATCTCCAGTTAATGAGTTCGAGCCCCATGTCAAGCTCTGTGCTGACAGCTCAGAGCCTGGAGCCTGCTTTGGATTGGATTCTCCCTCTCTCTGCCCCTTCCCCCGCTCATGCTCTGTCTCTCTCAAAAATAAATAAACGTTAAATTTCTTTTTTTTTAATTTAATGGCCAGTAATATGCAAACTCTTCTTGTGACCTCTATACCTCTGTTACCACTGTGGTACTGTCCTACTCCCTATCCAAGATCCATCCATGTTTATGCGTTGCTTTTTGTGTCTTAGTCTCTTTTAATCTAAAACACATTTTAGAGTCATTCATGACCATGTGTTGAAGAATCTAAGCCATTTTTTAGAATAACTTGTAGAATTTCCCTCAACCTGGATTTGTCCTTTTTTGATTTTTTGTTTTTTTTTCCCCTGATGATTAGATTCAGTTTAAACATTTTTTGGTAAGAATACTATGTTGATGATGTTTACCACCACATGAAAAGAACTATGATGCCAATTTGATGGTAGTTAAGGTGATGTCAACTAGAACTCTCCATTTTAAAACCATTTGTTTTTCTTTTGGTAATTAATGAGTAATCTGTGGCATAACAAGTTGGAGACTATTAATATCCTATTCTCCAATAATCTTTTGCATAGTGGCATATGAGTTCTTGCCAGAATCATTTATTATGTATGTAGCTGCAAGATGGGGTTTTTAATTTTGTCATTCCTCTGCGTTTATTAGGCAGCATTTGTTTTGTGGAGAATTTCTTCTCCCATTTTTCCTTTTCATTATTACTATGTTCTCATCATCTATTACCAGATTGTTCTTTCTGATGGTTAAATTGTCCAGATTTGACCAGTGGGAGTCCCTTCACTCAGGCTCCAGTGTATATATGTGAATACACATATCACTTATGCATTTGCTTGGCTCTGTCTCTATCTAAATAAATGGTACAAATACTGTGGACTTTTTTTCCCCTGTGACTTGTCTTATTTCACTTATTTGTTAATCTGTTAATATTGAGATTCTTTTCATGTGAGTACATATGGATACATTATTCTTTTTAATGTATGTAGTTATAGAACTGTTCAACGTTGTCTTTATTTTTCTTTTTGTGTCTAGTTTTTTACTTATATTTAGTACTAGCAAGTATGTGTCATACATATTCATGTAATAATTTCTGTGGGATAGATTCCTAGAAGTGAAAATGTTGAATCAAAAGATAAGTATGTTTTGGGGCTCCTGGGTGGCTCTGTCAGTTAAGCATCAGACTTCGGCTCAGGTCATGATCTCGTGGTTTGTGAGTTCAAGCCCCGCGTTGGGCTCTGTGCTGAGAGCTCAGAGCCTGGAGCCTGCTTTGGATTCTGTGTCTCCTTCTCTCTCTGCCTCTCCCCCACTTGTGCTCTGTCTCTGTCTCTGAAAAATAAATAAATGTAAACAAACAAAAAAGATAAGTATGTTTTAACTTTTAAAAAGAATTGCCAGAATGACCTTCAAAAACTGTACTTATTTATATTCTTAACAATAGTGTACAAACTACTTGATAACACTGCATATTAGTAAATTTTATTTTAATCTTTTGGAGACTCTCATTTTATTAAAATATGCGCTCACCTTATTATGAGTGAGGTTTGGTATCTTGTCATTTGCATTTTATTTTCTGTTACTTGCTGTATATTTCCTTTGTCATTTCTTAATAGGTTCTACTTGTCTTTTTCTCATTGATTTACTGGAATTTGTTTTATTGTTAATCCTTTGTCCTGTATGTGTTGCTAATATTTTTGATTCTTGTAAATGTTTTTTCCACCCTTTCCAGTGCTTGTTAACTTTGTGGTATTTTTCAATGTTAGAATGTTCATTTTTATACAGTTATAGCTATAAATCTCTCTGTACTACTTTTTAAGTTCCAGAATGAATTTTTATATAAAATTAATCCAGAGAAAGGGAAATTTTCTGAAGTATAATGGAAAGCTAGTGTTGCTGGGTTTTTTGTTTGTTTTAAATTCAGGTGCCTAAGTGACAAACTTCTATATTATAATTCAGCCATGGATTTTTTTTTCTTAAACATCTCATGGTTTAAACAGAAATTTCCTGAATGTTTCATTTTTGAGAAAACTGTCCATCCTGATATAATACACAGATAGTAAGTAAAATGTAGAACAGAGAGAAGAAACATTTCTAATAGTCCTAATATCCAGACAACCATAGGTTAGTGTTTTGGTATAGTTCCTTTATCTTTTCTTCTAATTTTTCCTCTTTTTATTTTTAGTCTTTTTTTTAAATATACTTATTCTTAAGCATAATTAAGAGAAGTGTTTAAGTCGAGATTTTGCTATAAGACAGTACTTGAAATATTGCTTATAAAATGTGTAACTGTCTGATTGCTTTTCAGAGTACTCTCTTCATCCAAATATAGATGAAACTCTTTTCTCTTTGAAATTGAAGAGTTCCAACTTGTCATTTAGTATAAACACCTTTGTGACAAGGTCTTATAACTGACTTGTAATAGTAGGGTACCCCTGAGTGTAATGTCAGTTATCCTGATACACTGATTGTACTGTGTGTGAAGAAAACTGTCACATATGTGTCATATAGTATGTGATAGAGCATTAGGTAATGCACTTGGCAGCAGTTACCTTAGGCTTAGCTGATGCATTAAATGAGATACGGTCTACTAAGAGATGTTTTCCCCCTGTTCATTTTCAGTCTGTTGTCTTTTAACTAGCCCTAGACCATTTGTATTTCTTAGTATATGCAAAGATATATCCTTGTGAATGTTTATTGGGTGGTAAAGTATGTTCAAGTTATAACCACTTGAACTTTGTAAGTCAGCAAGAACTTTGGTTCTTTTATGTTTTGTCATAGGTATCACACATCTTTTCTCAAATAATAGTATTACTGAAATTTTCTTTTAATAAAAATCTGAGGTCTTAGTGATAGGATGTTAAGAACGGAAAAAATGTTTTAAAATTTTAAATGACAACTTTTGGGTTCCTATTTTTTTTCTTTCCATACTGAGAGATAATTAGGAGAGATATTATTGAATACATATTGCAGATCAGTTTAACTCAGTCTCAGAGATGTGGTTTGTCCAAAGTTACATAGTTGGAAGTTGGAAGACTGCAGGTCTTCTGCTCCCCTGGGAAAAGTTGAATGGAAAAAAAATCCACTGGATTATCCATACCCGTGTATAAATCAGAACAATTGTAGACACATTTATATTAGTTTTCCTTAAATACAATTTGTGTAGGTTTCATGTGTTGCTCAGAGGTTGATCCTAATTAGATGGCCATAGAAACATGTTTTCAAATTCTGAATGTCCAAACATTTGAAAACATGAAAAAAGTATATGAAATAGGTTTTATAGGTCTATTAATTTTAAGTGTTTACCCAAATGAAAAAAATTCTCTGCATTTTAGCATCTTCTACTCAGAATTACATAGGTAGAATTACATAGGTAGAATTACATGTTTTATGGTAGTTTCTATTCTGTTTTGTATAGAAGAAAGAAAAAGATCTTAAAATGTGTTTAGTCATTGGGGCACCTGGGTGGCTTAGTTAAGTATCTGACTCTTGATTTCTGTGGCTCAGGTCATGATCTCATGGTTCCTGAGATTGAAGCCCTGCCTTGGGATTTTCTCTCTGCCCCTGCCCCGTTTGTGTGCGCACACCTACATGCGTTCCCCCTACCCCCCTCTCTCTTTCTCAAAATAAATAAACTTCTAAAAAATGGATTTAGTCATTAATTAAAATGGATTAGAGTGGACATAACATGTTAGAACTTTGGTCAGTAAACCCAATAGGCATGGCAGAGAAATACTGGAAAAGTGGCAGGTGAAGAACTCTATAAATCTCACAACATACTGTGAATCATCTTATTGAAGCTGAAGAAGAAATACGCACCTGCTGGTTGATGTTTGAACTTACATAGTACCAATCTTCTAGGTTACAGAACAGGAATTGCCAAGGAGAATCCTTCAAAAATTATTCTTGAGGTTGTTAGTAAGTAGGTGGCTTAATCTCTGTGCAAATTTTTGTTATGTGTGTAGAATATTCTTTAAAAAATAGAATTGAAATTTTCTGTATTCTAATCGCAGAAATTTTCTGTGATTTACCTTGATTTTGGTGAATGAAATGAATAAAATAGATAGCCCCTTGGGGGCTTTGTTATTTTGGTAATCGCCTACTTTGTGTGAATACAGATGAAAGAATTTACTTCAAAGGAACATTATTTTATAAAGAAAATAGATTCTTTCCTTGTAGTATTGTATAACCCTTTGAAAAAGCAGATTATTTTTTATTTTGTTTTTGAGTTTGCTTTGAATACAATATTTTGTTTACTGTTGCCTTTATTGAAAAATTTTATTTTATTGGTGACAGTCAATAATAACTGCTCTCAAGAAGAAAATTATATTTCCTTTTCATTTTAGGGTTTGCCATCTAAAAAATGTATATCTAAACAGAAGTGAAGATGATTATTACCAACCACAATTTAATGATATTAATGAGTTTTTATTTCTTGGCTAATGTTATGTACTGTAGTCTGGGTCCTTAGAAATCTTTTCTTTGGCATTCTTTTGCACAATTTTCAGATCATGTTAAGGTTCCTGGTTAACATGATTAACCTTATGGTTAAGGAACCATAAGGTTCTGCCTTTATGCCTTTGACTAGCATAAAGGTGACAATTATGGCATCTGCTTGAGGCAGCTTATATAAGTCATAGTTGTAAACCAACTTTTTAGTTTTCTGCCTACCAGCCTATTTTAATTGTAATCTATATTCAGTTTTTGGCATTGTGTAAAATACTTACATATGACTATTGACTTATTAATGACATCTAGTAATTTAATGACATCTAGTAAATTATTTTCTTTTTATATCCATATTTTTTCCTTTTTAAAATTTAAATATTAAATACAGTGCAGTATTGGTTTCAGGAGTAGATGAAATTATTTTCTACTTGTGTATAGTTCTTTCTGGGTGATTTAATTCAGTATTTATATAGTTATTTATTTTAATTGGCTATCTTTGGTATTTGTGAAAAGATACTCTCTAGTTTAGGCTCCTATTGTCTATTTAGTGTGTAACCAGGTCACATAATCACATCTTACACTGCATGCATATAAACTTACCTGTGTGCTAAGTCTTGAGTCTTTTGACATACGATCATTGTGTATATATGCTTCTCATAGTGGTTTTGTTTTGTTTTGTTGTGTGTATGTTTTTGTTTTTGTTTGTTTTTTGTTTTTTTAGTTTATTGGAGGTCACTTTGGATGCCCCTTAAAATTTGGCACTTAGACTACCTTAGAATAAACCTGGCTAGAGATCTTTGAGTGGTTGATAATTTGGCTATCTGTCTGTAGAAGCAACCTATCTAGAAGAGGTAATAAATGTGTCTTAGGAGATTGGAGAAATACCCAAGCTTAGAGATGACCAGGGCATACATTAGGCCTAGAATGAAGTTGTAATTTATTACCATTTGTGCATTAATTTTTTTTCTCTTAAGGATATTTTATCATAAGCATAGTGTCTTTCTTTCTAGAAGAAGAGAAATTAGATAACATGAAGTGTTGTGTCAAGCATCATTTAGGGAAAAGAAAACTATTTAGGAGTCATGACTATTGTAGTCACCAGTGCTCTTTATTATAAATCATCAAGAGGTTGAATGGCTTTTTATAGTCTGGGTGAAATTATCTCTTAACTTTTCAGTTGCCCTTCATTGGATTCCATATTTATCAGTACTCTGTTCATGCCAATACATCTTCTTGGTGTTTTTATACTGAGAAAGAATTATACATGACAATGGATGCGACATCTCTTTCTTCCTTTCTTTCTTTCTCTTTCTTTCTTTCTTTCTTTCTTTCTTTCTTTCTTTCTTTCTTTCTTTTTTACTTATTTTTGGAAGAGAGAGAGAGAGAGAGACAGCGCAAGCAGGGGAGGGGCAGAGAGAGAGGGAGATATAGAATCTGAAGCCAGCTCCAGGCTCTGAGCTGTCAGCACAGAGCCTGATGCGGGGCTTGAACTCACGAACTGTGAGATCATGACCTGAACCAAAGTCAGACAACTTAACCAACTGAGCCACCCAGGCGCCCCGTAACATCACTTTCTAGTGAGTTTGGTTGGTTTGTCAGGCAGTAACAGCCTGATCAACACAGAGTTCATTGATAAAATTGAGTTTTAGGAATTTTAATGAGAACCTGATCTTAACCAAAATGTTAACAGTGGTGTTGTGCCTGAATTTCCTGTTGGCTTACAGGTTTGACATCTAATCTACTATTTTCGTTCTTAATGTTTATTTTACTGCTTATTTTTTTAAGCATTATTTTAATGTTTTTTTGTTCTGCCCCTTCCCCACTTGTGGGGCAGAGATAGAGGATCTGAAGTGGGACCTGTGCTGACAGCAGAGAGTCTGATATAGGGCTCGAATTCACAAACCATGAGATCATGACCTGAGCTGAAGTCGGATGCTTAACTGACTGAGCCACCCAGATGCCCCTCTAATCTACTCTTTTTAAGTTCAATCTTAAGAGTGATCTTTTTGATTTTATAAAAAGTTTAGCCAGATCTAGAAGCCCACATAGTAACTTTAGTATTTGTGCTGCTGAAGCAAGTACCCCACATAGTAACTTTAAATATAATTTATAATTGCAGGCATGTATATTTGCATTGATAAAGAAACTTTTTGCTTTTAATAATTGAAAGATAGTTGAAGTATAACATGACCTAATATAAAATGTAGAGACCTATGTTAACTAATCTTGTTTGTTTGGTATGTTTATGAGGATCTTTAAAAATTTTTATCACATTTTCTGCTTAAATAATTTAACTTCTCTCAGATTATAAAGTTAAACAGAAAAAGAGTAATTTCTTGTTTTCATTAATTTGAGTTATGAATAAATTTTTACAGAAGATAGAATTGTAAGTGCTTAAAAAAGATCAACTATCTTCTAGAGCTAGAAGTTGGCTCAGCTATGAATGGAACCCAGCTTGTCTGACTCTAGTCCGAGCTATTCAAATTGTTCTATAGCTTTAATTTATGTTTGTGTGGGTTTCTGTCTTATTTTCCTTTTATTAATACTTAACTTTGTATTTATGGTTATATGGGTTTTTGTTTTAACTGCCATCTCCAAAGTTACATTAGAGGCTTCTTTGATTGTATGTTTGTTTTGCATGAACATGGTCTTATATAAATTTAAGTGTCCATTACAAAGGGAGCACAATAAATATTTGTTAATCAATTGTTCCTAGATGTAATCTGATTTCTTTTTAATGAAAACTTCTATTTTTATGTAATTTTGTAAATTAAAAATTTTTTTAAAGAACTGTATATTTTTCTACTTCTGTAACGCTTTTTCAGTAGATCTAAAACTCTTTCAAAAGGTTGTTTCATTGTGCATACTATGGTAGGTGAAAAGTATTTTTATAAAATTTCACTTACGTGTTTTGACTTTGATATCATTTTTATAAACCATTAGTTTTTCAGAATTTTTTCCACTTTTTGTTTTGTGATTTTATTAATTATTTAATCATACGTTTTTTGTTTTTTTTTTAGGTTGCTATGGAGTTGACGGAGAGAGTGACTCAATTATGAGTTCAGCTTCTGAAAACTCCACTGAACCTTGGTTTTGTGATGCCTGTAAATGTGGTGTTTCCCCTAGCTGTGAACTATGTCCCAATCAGGATGGAATTTTCAAGGAGACAGATGCTGGAAGGTTGTTGTCATAATTCTGATGGGTTAATGTGTCTGCTTTGTAATGTGTCTTCTTCTATTTATAATTTTTTCAGTTACACACTTAGATTTGATTGTCTTTATATATATATATATATATATATATATTTGGCATAGAGTAAATGGGCAGTAGGCTACACATCAGGGGAAGGAGGAGAAAAGACCATTTATTGATTATCTGTATTTGCTTTTATGCCCATAGTTGTATTTAATCCCAGTAATGACTCTATGATGAGACAGGGGCTAAAGTTTTCCATATTATAGGTATAGTACTGGAGGCTCAGATCATTAAGTAATTTTAATTTGATCAAGGCCACAGGCTGATGAACAGTCAAATTTGAACCCAGATCTATCTGACTTAATGAGTATATCAGGAGACAGAACGCATACAGTGATTTTAAAAGGGAAAGTTTAATTTACAGAATTATTAAGCTATGATAAAGAGTAACTATGATAGAGGCTCCTGGGTGGCTGAGTTGGTTGTGTCTGACTTCAGCTCAGTTCAGTATCTCATGGTTCGTGAGTTCAAGCCCTGCATCTGTCTGTGCTGACAGCTCAGAGCCTGGAGCCTGCTTCGGATTCTGTGTCTCCGTCTCTCTCTGTCCCTCCCCTGCTCTCACTCTGTCTCTCTCTTTCAAAAATAAATAAAAACATTTTTAAAAATTAAAAAGAAAAGTAATTATAATATAAAAGAACTCTAAAGGATATCCTAAGGCCGAGGGAGAGTAACCAGGGAATGACCAACTTGGAAGACCCCACCACAGACTGGGGTTCAACTTTGTTGGAGAAGGTGTAGTTGCAACCTACTAGAGGGCAGAGATGTTTGCTGGTTTGCTTGGGCCAGAACTGGTCTTTAGTTCTTGGCAAGTGGGTGTCTAAGCACAGGTTGCAGAGGGAGCTGGGGCAGTGGTGGGATGTCTGTAGTGTGTGGTGTCTGTGTTAAGAGAGCCACAGAAAAATTGTCTCCAGTCTTGGCCTCTGAGGTTACAGAGAGTAGGTGTATGTGGCTGAGGCAGAGCACTGGCAGATGTCCTTCTTCATCCCTGGTGAGAAATAACTTCCTCCTGCAGTGCTGTCTACAACTTCTCCTAAGACAGCTTAATATCATGCTAACTGTGAAGGAGAAATGCTAAAGGGATTTTGTCCATTGTTTCATATTTCGCACATATTTACAGGTGGACTTGGAGGTGAGAGGCAGTAAATTGATAACTAGCACAAAGACCTATGTTCTTTTCACTATGTTCACACTCATCTTTATTATTAAATTTGAGAGATTGTTGTCATAATAGTGTTGACATTTCCCATGATTTTGGTTTTTGCCCAAGAGACTACCATCTGGAATAGATGATTAAGATTTTATTTTGTGGATCACTGCCTATCCCCCCCTTCCCCAATATAAGAGGAGTACTAAAATATATTGTTTTTTATTTTGTGATATAATGTTATTTCAATATTTTTTTAGAAACATGTTTAATATTCGGATGGGAACAAGATAACCTATACAGATTTTCAGAATGGTTTGCCATATTTTAATGTTGAAAAGGATAGGATATACATTTTATCCCAAAATAAAGGATAGCCTTTAAAATTTAATACATATTACTTTAGTAAAGTAAAAAATAGTTTTCTTATTTTTCAAACTGAGTTAGTGGAAGCCCATGAGAAATGTTGCCGTACAAGATTGTTGGGATAACATAGAATCTACCATGGAATCTTGGAGAACCCTGGGTGTTGATGTCTGGGAAAAATGGCTAAAAATCTTACCTCTTCTTCCTTATTGCCCATCCAAGAAGATAAAATCTTTAGTCTGTATCATTGACATGGGCATTATTTCACATTTGCACTGACTTGGACCAGAATTAGGGAGTTTACAGCATTAGAAGTATGTGCTTTCAAGTTGGACTGCCTATATTTGGATTCTGGTCTTTCCTTACCAACTGTGATTATAGACATGTGATAAAGCCTTTTTAAACCTCCATTTCCTTAGCCCTTTTGAGAGAATTAAATGAGGTGATTCCTATAAACAGTACAGTTTCTGGAACATAAGTGGTTAATAAATGTCTCCTTATTTCTACTCCTGCTTCCACTGCTGCTACTAGTGCTTTATTACTACCAATACTGTTCTACTTTCTTAAGGTAATCATAGAGTACCAGCTGCATAAATTCCTTGTGGTAACTATTTTGTTCCAAGAGTTGAAATTTTTGGTGATAAATTGTGGTGAATAAGTAGGGCAACTTTGGAAAACAGTTTGCTTTTAGGGAAGAGAATTTGTTTTACCTCTTTTCTTGTTCATAATTTGAAAGTTCTATTGGGAAACTATAAAGTACCTGTCTCTTCATGCTATTATAATCCACAAAATAGCTTGTAAAATTTTTTCTGTATGGAGAAAAGATAGGCCTCTTTAATTAGATTTACTGAGAAATATTTTCACTGACTGCTATGGGTCTTACCTATGTAGACACTACCTTGATGGTATGGCCTGGCAAAAGTTCCATTATAGTATTTGAACATTTTATTTGCCTTGATACCCACACTTACCTGTAGGCTATGGTGGAAATTATAGGTCTTGATACAGTTTGATGGATACTGTTGAAGCTTGATATGCTTTGATTCAAGGCAAAAAAATAGCCAAGAAGATTTGATCAAAGCCATATAGTATTCTAGTTTCAAATGGAAAATGGGAGGAAAGAAAGAACAAAATATGGAAAGAATGAAAGAAGTTTTGAAATTGACTTCTATCACATGGGCTTTTTTTCACCCTTTGTTTCTGATGGGAGCTGCAAGTTCTACATAGGAAATGATGTGATCTAATGTAAGAAAACCATGAGTACATTTTTGTCATTAAATTTTTATTCCATTCCTTAGGAAGAGTATTTTACTCTAAGTGGTCTGATTATGGGAAATAATAGACTCTAATAACTTAGAGATAGCATGCACAACACTATGCTGAAAGCACTTCACATTACATAATTGTAACTTCTAAACTGCCTCTGTGGTGCTCTGTTTCTAGCAGTGACTTAGTAATTGATTAATGAGTGAATAAATGGAATGAAAATGACAATGAAAGTGGATTTATTTTACATATTGTAAAAGCACTACAAACACATGTTTCAAAATCAAATTTGATTGATTAAAATAGTTCCCATTCTGGGGTGCCTGGGTGGCTCAGTCGGTTGAGTGTGTCTGACTTTGGCTCAGGTCATGATCTCACAGTTAGATTCCTGAGTGTGAGCCCTATATCAGGCTCACTGCTGTCAGCAGCACTTTGAATCCTCTGTCCCTCTGCCCCTCCCCCACTTGAGCTGTCTCAAAAATCAGATATTTTAAAAATAAAATTGTTCCCATTCTGATTGAGCCTTTGATAAGTATCTGGTTAGTTTTCTTTATTAAAATATGTGAATTTAAAAGAATTTATTAATAGTTTCTATGCTATGACAATTTGACTCTGTTTCTTCATGGCTTTATGTGGTGCTTGTTTTGTATTCCTTTCCCCAATCAACATCTGTCATCATAGCTCCAAGCAAAATGGATGTTAAAGTAACAAAGAAGACTATTCGTTTTGATTTTTCAATTTGTATTAATTATAGAGTTCTAAAGTTTGTGCAGTTAAACAAATGAACAAAAAAATATTTACAACAGGTATTACAAAGGATGGAAATTGTCTCAGCTGTTTGATAGGTGTTTTAATAAAGACCCAAGTTGGCATCCTCACATGAGTGATTTGGGGAAATGATACACTTGTGTGCCAATCACACTGAAATGGCAGTTTAAATCTGTAGTACTTGCATGGCTTGTACTAAAACATTTTCAGAAGGTCAGTAGGAAGCAAGCAGCCAGCTGTTGGGTTTATCAAAGATAAACTCCTGCAGAGTACAGTGGCATTTAATACACCAGTGGAGCATGAAAAAACTGTGCAAATTAAATTGAGAAAGCAGCTGCTTGTTGAAGATGTGTATCTTTATATTGAACTCCGCGGGATGCATTTGGGAGGTTGAATTAAAACAGTCTATCAAGAAAATCTCAAAATCTTGGAATTTCTTCTCAATAAAAAAGATAATTTTTAAAGATTCGTAACTATTTTCCCCAGGACCTCTATAAAATGATTCTTAGTCATCTTCTTTTAAAACTTACAGTGTGTCACAAAACACAGCCATGTGGCAATGATAGCCTCTCAAACTGTGATAAAGCAGAATTTATTGTTAATATAGTCACAAGGTGAAGGCAGATTTACCATCTCATTTTTACCTTCTTTCTTAAAGAAGTGATACAGATCTGTTTAAAAATTTTAAAACCATTGATCCCATATATTGTATGGTTGTAAGTAAACAAAGGGTTCCTAAATGCATTTTTAGTGCAGCTTTTAAAAAAGAATTAGAATCAACTCCCCATTCTGTGTACTGCAACTTTTTCATGTACTAAAACTTTGAGCATTCTTTGTTTAGTGTTGCAGCATCATTCAGACTTAAAAAAAATGTATGTGGGGCATGTAAGTTTTAAGTACAAAGGTTGAATGGTGAACAGATTAGTTGAATGAGATAGGACTTCCTTATATTATATAACTGTTGTCTACAGTCTTCTAGCAATCAGTTTTAACCTGGGAAGAAAGAAAGGATGACCACCAAAAATTGTTTTATTTATTTTTTTAAAGTTTATTTATTTTAAGAGAGAGAGAGAGCGCGCATGAGCAGGGGAGAGGCAGAGAGAAAGGGAAAGAAAGGATCCCAAGCAGGCTCCCTGCTGCCAGCACAGAGTCTGATGTGGGGTTTGAACTCAAAAACCATGAGATCATGACCTGAGTCAGAATCAAGAGTCGGACTCTTGACTGACTGAGTCACCCAGGCGCCCCGCCCACCCAAATTTTAAATTGTCCTGATGGCCTCTCCAACAGCTTTTAGAAAACAGTAACAAGAAAGAGCAATTTTACTTACTTACTACAGAATTACTTCACAGTTCTTAAATTAGGATCCTTCTCAGAGAGCTTAAAATAATGAATGTGAATCTTCTCATAGTAAGAAAATGACGTTTCATTTGTATAGTGGTTTTGTGCAAATATTTAAGAATAACAGGTAAGTGCAAAATGCAGTGAATTTAAGTGAAAGGCAATTATAGTTGTTAATTCTTAGCTTGGGCTAAGCTGCTAGAAAAGTAGTGCTTATTGAGTTGTGCTTATTCCATATTCTTCAGTTGTGGGAGATTGTGAAGGTCTGACTATAGAATTCTTTCAGTAGTTACTTGTGATGGCACACACGTGTTTTATGTTTATTTTCCTTGTGGGCATTTTATGAAAGTTTGATAGCAAAATCATATTTTTCTCTCCTTATAGATGGGTTCATATTGTCTGTGCCCTGTATGTTCCTGGAGTAGCCTTTGGAGATATTGACAAATTACGACCAGTAACACTGACAGAAATGAACTATTCCAAATATGGTGCCAAGGTGAGGCAAAGTGTTTTTGATTGTCTAAAAGAGAAAAATTTGTTTATATGACTTTTTACTGATATCGTTGTTCACTACAGAAATGCTTATTAGTAATGATACTATTTGTAGAACATTTAGCACTAAATCATTTATTATTGTTAGTAATTTTCCCAGAAAGCCAGTAATTTATAAATTCTTCCATGTATTCTTAATTTAGAGTTACCTATGGGGTAAAATGATAATTGATACTACTTCTATTTTTGTGGTATTTAGTATACTCCCTAGTACACATGAGTTCTCAGATCAGTAAGATCAAATACAAACCTAATTTCTGACTTTATTTTTGAAGTGAAATTTACCAAAATTATGAAAAGAGGAAAAGGGACACCTATTATTTTACTCAGGTTTCAAGGACCTTTTTTTTTTTTAAATGACTGCATAGCCTGCCTTGCAAATCATTCTCAGCCTCAATAATTTATAAATTGGTTTTTATTGATTGAGCTTTAGGATTATAAGTGATAAAAATACACTTACTGGGGCACCTGGGTGGCTCAGTCGGTCAAGCATCTGGCTTTGGCTCAGGTCATGATCTCACCTTCTGTGAGTTCGAGCTCTGAGTCGGGCTCTGTGCTGACAGTTCAGAGCCTGGAGCTTCGGATTCTGTGTCTCCCTGTCTCTCTCTGCCCCTCCCCTACTCACACTGTCTCTCTCTGTCTCTCAAAAAATAAAAACAACAAACAAAAAATACACTTATTAATTTAAACTTAGGTATATAATTATTATAGACATCCCTGGAATACTAGAACCAATTAGGCACTGATACATTCTCTTCCATTACTGTCCCTTGGGAAATTGGGAAGGAAGACTGTGATAGTGTCAGTAATACATTAAGGTGGGTGGGAAACTTAAAGGTTTTTGGAAAATTCTGATGGTGAAAATTCAAAAATTTGACAGCTTCTGCTGCTATATGTAGAATATTCTCCTCAGGCTCTAACCACAGCCCCCATCCCTCACCCTCCAGCCTCACTCCAGTACTCTTGTGCTTTAGTTTGGGTAATTTCTATTGAACTGTCTGCAGCTTTTTTCTCCAGAATTAGTTAAAGACCCCAGGGAGAAAAGCAGGCCCAAGCAGTGAACTTACTTTCCTGGTCCTCAGGTAATTCTGTACTATCTTGTTATCTTTCTAATGCCTTAAGCTATAGTTAAAAAAAAAATAATTTGTTCACATTTTCTAGTTTCTAGCAGGATTAATACCTACCTAGTATTACCTAGTCCACCATTATTGGAAGTGAAAGTTAGTGCTTTTTGAGATCAGCTTCAGAATTCACGAGTACAGAGCCTAGAAGGGACTGGCTTAAGTAATTTTCATTAGGCACACATTATTATCATAATTACAAATCTAGAAGCAATAAAAAAAACAAGAACCAGATATTACTTCATATAACTGAAACCAGCAATGACCTCTGAACTGAAAAAGAGAATCATTAAATATATAATCGTCAGCTGATTTTTCATTATCACCTTCTTTTGTTTTGAAGTGTGATTAGAAAGTAGAGTAAAAAAATTATGTATTCTCTAGCTTATTGGTACAGTCAGTGATGTGAATTATAACTGGGACAGTTCTTCTAGACCACATTATCTATCCATTTCCTAATCCTGGTTACTTTCTCCCCTGTGTTCTCAGTTGCTTAGCATAGTTCTGCTAGCATTTTAAATGATTCAGGCAATTGAAGAAGATTCCCATTTCTTTGTTAGATTGTTCTATAGTCTTTATAAGACTTTTTGTCAGGAAATTTTTTCTTGTATTCACTCTGAAATCCCTTCAACTTCATTGTATTACATTAAATTAGTTTGGGAACTTCTTAAGCACTTTGGTTCTGTTTGTGCTGTTGACATTATTGAAATAATTTAATTTCTCCATTTCTCTCTCTTCCATTTTCTCTCCTTCTGTCTCATTCTTTGTCTCTTTTTTGGTCTCATGTTTAGATTACTATTTACTGATACATCCTACCATATGCCTCCTACTGTTACTAGAAAAAAAAAAAAAAACCTTAACCAAGCAGTAGAGTGCCAGGATTTGGGTATATTTTCACATCTATACCCAGATTCCTATTCTTGCTGTTTTCATTCATTGCTGATGTATCAGTTGGGTGCTGTCTACCTCCTAGGTAGTTACTTACTGTTACAGTATTAAAATGATATTTTTAGTGCCTACTGAAACTTTTTAATTTTCTTCTGTATATGTTTCCCTTATATTTAATTTACTTAGAATATATTTACTAAACAGTTCTTCTTTAAATGTCTACTGGCAATCTTTCACAGTTTAGCAGGTTTTTTTTTTTTAAACGAAGATTCCTATCATTAGAGTAGTTTATATTTTAAGACTAGATTTCTTTTTCTCTCTCTGTGGTATAGATAGTGAAAAGGATAAAAAAATAAATTTGGGGAGGATTGGGGGTAATTTCATTTGTTGAAACTTTCAGTTTTACAGTTCTTCCCTTTGTATTCAGAAAGGATTTAACTAGTTGGCTACATTGTGTATCACAACCAATTTCATCAGATTGTTTACATAAGATTACTTTTTAATTCTCTTAAAGATATTTTAAAAATGATTTCTTTGGTTCCAGTACCTAGATTTTTTTTGGCGAATTTCTCTGGCTTCTTACTTATTTTCTTTCATTTTCCAAGCAGTATTATGTTGTTCAAGTCATTATAGCTTCATGGTTAAGAACAATGACTTTTAGATTACTCTGGTTTGAAGACTGACTTGACAATTATTTTTTTGTGTTATTCTGAGCAGATTTCTTAACCTGTCTTCGTTTTCTCATGTGTAAAATGGAGGTAATACGTCTTTCATATGTTAGTGTGGAATAGTGGATCAAATGGTTACATATGTTAATATATGTAAAGTGTTTAGAATAGTGGCTAGCACATAGTAAATCCTTATTATTATTATTATTATTATTATTAGTGTCATCATTATTGTATCAGTGGAATTTTGGTTCATTAGAATTCTAGAGAGAATTTTTTCATATAAACTCTTTTCTTGCCCACAGTTATTGTTTTATTGATATGCTATTGATTCACTATTTGTATTTTATGGACGCTTTGTATGAGAATGCAGTCTTGTTTTAGAGATATTTTTATTCTGAGAGTTTTCCTGTTATTCCATTTTAGGAATGTAGCTTCTGTGAAGACCCTCGTTTTGCTAGAACTGGAGTTTGCATTAGCTGTGATGCAGGGATGTGCAGAGCCTATTTCCATGTGACCTGTGCCCAGAAGGAAGGTCTGCTTTCAGAGGCAGCAGCAGAAGAGGTAGGTTTATTTAAAACCATCGTTGGTGAATATGTTCAAAAGATGTCTCATAACTCTATTATGTCCTACAATAGGTGTGCATGATAGAAGAATTTAACAAGCATATTTTTAAAGTCTTTGCTTAGATCACTGGTCTAAAATTTCAAGAGTAAACAATATATGAGTTTTTCAGTCTTAAAGCTAGTTAGACATTTGGAAAACATGTTAAGCTTTTTATAGCGAGATCTGACAGGTAAAATGAAACATAATCCAAGTTGTTTTAAAGTATTAATATGTCAGCATTTTTTATAGGAGGATCTGAAATTATGTTTGGATAACTTTGCTCTGTTTCTTTAAATAAAATCATTACCCTTTCTTCAATATCTGTATTTCTATCTCTTTACAAGTGTTTTTAATCTTATAATTTTCCTTCCAGGTTTATTAGCTTTAGATTAGACAGTTTTTTTCAAAGCACATTTTGGGGACTCCTTAATCTCTTTCAAGAGGTTTGTGAGGTTGAAACTATCTTTGTAACAATATGAAAACAGTATATACATTTTTTACTCTTAATTATCTCATGAGCAATAGTGGAGATTTTCAGGGATTATATGATGCATAACAATATAACATACTGAATGTGGAAATAGTTTTGAGAATCCAGCCATCTTTAATAAAGTGAGCTCTCTAGACATTAAAGAGATTTGAAAATGTAAAACAGTGCCACCCTTCTCACTGAGTTTGTGTATATGTAAATTATGGTATTTTTAATAAAAGTGTTATTTATCTTAACATGTAATGGATTATTATTTTAAAATGAATAAATGTTTTAAAATTTTGTTTTTTAATTTCTAATGGGGACTATCTATAAAATAACTCACATAGGTCTCTTTGAGGTCTTCAATAATTTTGAAGACTGTTAAGGAGTCCTGAGACTAAGTTTTGTTGATTTCTTTAAGTTCTTGTGTTAGATAGGCATTTGAGTATTTGCTTGGTAATTCTTATTATCTGTTCATGGTGGATCTGTGGTGTACCTATAAACTTTTGGTCATGTTCCTTCTTTTACTGGATAAATTTTCAGTGTTACATAAAAACATATATGTATATTTATATTGGGTCTTTATCTTTTCCCATTTATTTTGTAGACAAGAAACAAGTAAAAAAGATAATGTAATGAAAATTTGTTGAGCAGATTTTGAGGGGTATATATTTTTTTACATTTTTTTAATGTTTATTCATTTTTGAAAGAGAGATAGCACAAGCAGGGGAAGGGCAGAGAGAGAGGGAGACACAGAATCCAAAGCAAGCTCCAGGCTCTGAGTTGTCAGCACAGAGCCTGGTGCAGGGCTCGAACTCACAAACCGTGAGATCATGACCTGAGCTGAAGTCGGACGCTTAACTGACTGAGCCACCCAGGAGCCCCGAGGGATATATTTTATGAATAAATGAATTCTATAGCAGTTATGTGTTGGATACGTGTTTTTGTACCAGCTTTGATTCTTAAGAATTGTACTTTAATTGATGAAGGGTACTGGATAAATTTTGAGCATTTTTACAGCTCTTAGGAAGACATAGAAGCATAATTAATTATATAATAAGGTTATGTGGATTAGTGTTGACTACACTCTAGATGGTGGGCAGCAGTGCAGAGGGGCAGTACAAGTAAGACTTAGAAGATGAGAAAAATCCCAAGTGAATACCCAGATCATGGAGTCTGTAGGGTAGGGTATTACTGTACTTATGGAAAACTTTGAGCTTTGCAATCAGGAAGACTCCTTTATAGCCATTTCTTTTAGAACTTATTGAGAGCTTTACCTCTCATACTATGGCAGTTTGGGTTCCTTTGTATAGTTGCCATTCAACATTTTGGGGGGAGGGTAGACAGTGGCTAACAAAAATGTGTAAAGTAGCTGCATGATGGGACAGTGGAATGTAACGGAGTCTATAGTGATTTAGAGCATACATCCCTGTATCTAAAGGCATGCACATGGAAATGAAACAAACGAAACACAATATTACATTAAGTAAATAGTTTGCATCTGTGGTCTGCATGTCTCTGTCTCTAATCTCATCTGGGGAAATTTACAGGGGAAATTGAAATAAATCAGGATGTAGAAACAGGACCTGAGGCTTTTCCTTTGCCTTGCTGCCTCCCTTGATTGATTAGGTAGGAATTCTGGATGCTAGAATAACAAAATGTGACTTTTCTCCACATTTGCTTCCTTGTTAGGTGTACTTTTTTGTGGGGAATGACTTAAGTCTATTTACATGTGTTTCTGATGTCTTCTTATAAACACTTATAGAATTGGAAAGTTATAAAGATTTCTGAACAGTGTTTTAAAACCCAAGAATCAGTATCAATAAGATTTGCTCTTGGCAGTAATTATTCTGTTAAAGGAAGTTCTTGGCTATTATACTTCTGTAGACTAAGATTCATGTAATATAATAGCATATTTAATTAAAAGACAAATTTTAAAGTAAAACAAATCTGCTGTTTGTGGGCATATCTTCTGTTTCAATTTTATATGACATTCGAGAAAGCTCCCCCCTCCCCCTCCCACCCCTTTTACAGATTGGTTTGTTAAGTGGGATTTCTTCTTAATGGCTGTTTTATATAGGCAGTAAAAGCAAGGTGGAAAAAGAGAGTAAGTACCCTAGTTTCATCTAGTGACATCATATACCTTACTATGTTCTAATGACTTTTTGTAGCCTTCTGACAGTACTTTTTATCTCAGTGGTGAGGATACATTTAAAGTTTCTATTCTTTTCTTTTTCTTTCTCTCTCTCTCCCTCCCTCCCTCTCTCTCTCTCTCTCTCTTTTAGAGAGAGAGAGGGTAGCGGCAAGTTGGGGAGAGGGGCAAAGGGAGAGAGAGAATCCCAAGTAGGCTCCATGCTGTCAGCACAGAGGCCAACATGGAGTATAATCCCACATCTCTGGGATTGTGACCTAAGCCCAAATCGAGAGTTGGACGCTCAATTGACTGAGCCACCCAGGTGCCCGAAAGTTTCTATTCTTTCTGATCTGCTTTGTGTGAATTCCAAATTATTTTGAATGTTCAAACCATGTTATGATATAATGTATTTATTATTTAAAATCGAACAATAGCACAGATTCAGTTATGCTGACAGAAATTTGTTTCACACCATATAGTTTCCCTTAAGGTTACTTATATTTCATGTAAACCATATGGTAGTTTCTTCTGTGATAAAGTATAATTTTGGTATTGTTCGCACCCTGTTACCATGTAGAAAGTTCTCATTGAAACAATGGAAATAGAGTATAGATTTTTATTGATTTTTTTTTCCCCATAACCTTTGACTTAATGGACTGAAATCATTCATGCATTAAATTTCAGTGGCTCAAATTGTGTCCAGGCTTTTTGTACTTCTAAATTCTGTGATGTTATCCACAGTACTATATTGTGACATTTGTGGATATCACACTACAGAATTGCCTCATACACTTTTTTTATGTTAAGGATACCTCATATTTATTGTTATTGTTATTATATTCCTTTCTGTTCTTTCTCATTTGTTTCTTTTTTTTAGTGTCATCATTTCTCTTTGGGTTGTAAAATCTCACCTTACTAAGAGACCCTTCTAACATAACTTGGATAAAAACTATATATGGAGAGCTTATCTTTATTTCTTCTCCTTGGGACAGACCTAAAGAATGAACTCCCAGTTATTTTTTTGGCAATCACAATGCAGATTACTTGTTTTGGCTAAATATTTACAAATTATTTTTGTTTTTGATAGAGTAAAATTTTTTTTGGTACTCTACTCTTTATGAATAAAAAATAGACCCTTTAGGTTAGTATCCAGAGAGATGGCTATGAGAGAGCTATATTTTCTGTTTGAGGTTTTAAAGTTGTATAAAGAGTTAAAGGTGATACCTAATGTGTTCAATTGACAGTAAATAGAAGTAAAAAGTAAAAAGAAGTCTGGCCTTCTTAATCCATTTTTGTCTTGGGTAGAATCTGGCCATGCATTGCTAGCCAGTTAAAAATGTTCCACTTATCTGTGTTAGCTAGTCCTGTATTTTCTGTATTTAGGTACACAAGTTTAACTAAATACAATACCTAAGATTTTATTTCAGTGTTTTTAAATCTACAAGGCCCTTTAAAGAAAAAAATAGTTGTTAATTTGAAGTTGATATACAGGATTAAGTTTCAAAAGCAGCAATTTTTATCATTGTGTATAAAAGTTACTTTTGTAATTTATTTTAGAAATAACCAACAACATAGGAGATTCTTCAAAAAGCAAATATTATCTCTTGTGTTAGGTTGTTTATAACCCTTTGAAGTGAAAATATTCACTCCTCCCTTCTGTTTTTTTTTTTTTTTTTTGGTATAGGATATAGCAGATCCATTTTTTGCTTATTGTAAGCAACATGCAGATAGGTTAGACAGAAAATGGAAGAGAAAAAACTACTTGGCTCTACAATCCTACTGTAAAATGTCTTTGCAAGAAAGGGAGAAGCAACTGTCACCAGAAGCACAGGTACGGGATTCATGCCAAAACTCATGTTTTTTTCTTTCAAGGTTATGGATTTCACATCTCATGTGTGTGTGCCAATGACATGTGAAATGTAATTATGAAGTTTGGTTAGTTACCTAGGAAGTAGATTGTCATTAAGGTAGTGAGTGTAGTTTGTAGCTGAATATGTTACTCCTTAGTCAACAGAGAAGCCTTTTATAAAGCACGTTTCCAAATACATTGAAAAATGTGGCTTAGAGAAGTTATTCTTTTTTTTTTTTTTTTTAAATTTTTTTTCAATGTTTATTTATTTTTGGGACAGAGAGAGACAGAGCATGAACAGGGGAGGGGCAGAGAGAGAGGGAGACACAGAATCGGAAACAGGCTCCAGGCTCCGAGCCATCAGCCCAGAGCCCGACGCGGGGCTCGAACTCACGGACCACGAGATCGTGACCTGGCTGAAGTCGGACGCTTAACCGACTGCGCCACCCAGGCGCCCCTAGAGAAGTTATTCTATCAGTGCAGTATGTTGCCCATATCTTTTTTTCAGTCTGTTTTAGTGTTTGCTTATGTAAAAGATTTGATCAGTTTGCCCATCTTTTAAAATGTATTTCTATGTAAATTAAGTGAATTTATAGAGACTTTTGCAGGTATTGAGAAAAGGAACTTCAGTTCAGTCAAATTAGTTTCTGACAACTCAGATCATAGACTAGGACCTGGATTCGTTACTGGGGTAGACCTTTTATTGTAATCCAAGAATATTATCTTAAGAACTGTGGATAGATACAATTTGCCTTGATACAGGAAATTCTAGTTGTCTTTACTATCTCTAAACATACAAGTAGAAATCATAAGGAATATGTTGCATTTTAATATCTTTTAAAATATATATGCTTTTCCTTTATAGGCAAGAATCAATGCCCGGCTTCAGCAATATCGTGCCAAAGCAGAACTAGCTCGATCCACCAGACCCCAGGCCTGGGTTCCAAGGGAAAAATTGCCCAGACCACTCACTAGCAGTGCTTCAGCCATTCGTAAACTGATGCGGAAAGCAGAGCTAATGGGAATCAGTACAGATATCTTCCCAGTGGACAATTCAGATACTAGTTCTAGTGTGGATGGAAGGAGAAAGCATAAGCAACCTGCTCTCACTGCTGATTTTGTGAATTATTACTTTGGTCAGTATACACACTGATACATTCACATTTTCATTGAGAACAATTTGCTATTGGAAATATTTGATACACTGTCAGTTTTTAGAAGTGTATTAGCCATACTACATTACATATATTAAGTAAAAAGCATGTTTATTTATTTAAAAAAATTTTTTTGACATTTATTTATTTTTAGAGAGACAGAACATGAGCAGGGGAGGGGCAGAGAGAGAGGGAGACACAGAATCTGAAGCAGGCTCCAGGCTCTGAGCTGGAGCCCCACAGAGCCTGATGCGGGGCTCGAACTCACAACGTGTGAGATCATGACCTGAGTCAAAGTCAGACACTTAACTCACTGAGCCACCCAGGCGCCCCAAAAGCATGTTTATTTTTCTATTAAGTAGTGCGTTGTTGTAAAATGCTAAGTTCATGTATTTGTAAATAGGGTTAAAAATGTTGCAAACAATGTATGATTATCCATATGATCATCTTTATGGCTAGCTTCTTCCTTTGTGTGTTTTGTACATCAGCTTTTATTTTCTAATAAGTAAAATTGGATATTTAATTTAAATAGAGAGAAATATGCGCATGATTCAAATTCAGGAAAATATGGCCGAACAAAAGAATATAAAGGATAAATTAGAGAATGAACAGGAAAAACTCCATGTGGAATATAATAAGGTAAGTCGGCTACAAAACAACATAATATGATCTGTTGTGGATGTCATTTGTGATATTAGAGCTTTCTATGTATGTCCCATTTTGAAAATTTTCTGGAATCTTTAGACCTTTCCCTACAATTCCTACTCTTATTGAATGTATTATCAGCACTAACACTAAGCACTTCCTACGTGCCAGGTACAATCTTGAGCATGTTACATATATTAACTCATTTAATTTTCATTTCTGTTTTATAATGTGAGTTGTAATTATTGCTCCCATTTTCAGAGGAGAAAATTGAATCCTAAAGAGGTGAAGTAATTTGCCCAGACTCACATAGATAGTCAAGTCATAGAGTTGGGGTTTGAGGCCAGCCTGACTCCTTTCTAACTAGTATACTGTAGATCCTCACTTTCTAAGTTTGTAGAAAACAAAGAAACTTACTTTTAAATTATTGTTTTTGTCTTGAATTTGTAATGTTACTTTTGATTTAAGAAAAATACCTACTAATCTAAATTTCCATTCTGCCTCTTCATTGTAATGATGAGGGAGATCAAAAGAATATAAAAGCAAGGTGTGGCCAAAATGTTAGATAATAAGTAACATGAGCATATAAAACCTATATTGACTTACTGTAATGTTATTTTAAGTGATAAAAAAATTAATAAGAGGTAAGTTTCCAATATCAGCCATCTGTAGTGAAAAGAGTACTGGGATTAGATTCAGAAGATCTGGGGATTCTTGCTAGTTCTATGATCTTGGCCAAGTCACAGACACATATAATCCTTAATTTTCTTATTGGGAAAATGGTGGAAATGCATCTTGGTAGACTTTTAAGGATTAATTAGCAGAATGTGTATGAAATATCTAGAAAACTGTAACCGAATGATAAATATAGGTATTATTATTGTCAGTAAAAATGCTAATATAAAACAAAATGCTTACATTTTATTAGTGTTGCTGATTAAGTAATTGGATAGCCTCATCCCTCGGTACTGTGGCTTAAATATATTAAAAATAGGACTATAAAAAATATGGACTATAAGTATAGATATTCTTGGACACTTGTTGATAAATTATTTAAATTTTCCCATGGATTACTACATATTTTATTGGCATACTAATTTTGATTATTTATGTTGTAGCTGTGTGAATCTTTAGAAGAACTACAAAACCTGAATGGAAAACTTCGAAGCGAAGGGCAAGGAATATGGGCCTTACTAGGCAGAATCACAGGGCAGGTTAGTTTCTTTCCAATTGCTATCTCCTTCTGTTCTCATTCTCTATATTATTTTCAGAGATCAGACTTCTGATACAACTTTCCTAACTAAAAAATTCTGTTTGATTAGGGCCAACTAATCCTCTGGGATAATGATAATGCCTGAAATATATCTAGAGAATTGGAAGCTGCCTACTGAGAACCTGTAGCTTAATTTGCTTGTTTTAACAGCTATCTTGTTTGCAGAACTTTTTCATTTGCTCTGATTGTCATTTGTGGTGAAGCTAAGATGTGAAGCATGAATTCGCTCCTACCACATTCTTCTTATGTGTAATTTAGCAGTTTTAGAGTCCTTGCCACATTTTTTTCTATCTTGTTCTTATGTTATATTTAGTCCCTTCTCCCCCACCTTTTTTTTTTTTTTTTTGACATAAAATTTAAAAGGCAAACTGAAGAGATTCGTTTTTATGTTAATCTGGTTTTGAGCTATGTAAGAGATGGGTTTTGAAACTTGAGAGTCTAAAGTGTGGTTTTTCCCATTAAGTAGATATCATTGTAGTAATGAAAAAATTTACTTTATCCTTGAGCATATCTAGCCTATTAAAGTTCTTGGTGTTAAAAAGAAGAATCATTGCCAAATAGATTTCTTTGAATGCTTTTTTTAGTACTGTGTATAATTCATAAATTAAGAATTCATTCAAATAATCTGTTATATTTTAGAAGGAGATGGAGACTCCCTGTGGTACTGTGAAAGTAGTCTTATTTGTGAAGGAGTTTATCAAAGAAGAGATATTTTTCATTGTACTTGTTTCAGAAGTTTACAAAGGGTCAATTTATCATACAATTTGTGTAGACTTAATATTTTAGAAAATAATACATATTGGTATATGTTGTGCTATGCTAGCTTTCAAGATGCTTCTTTTGTGAACAGGATGTATGCGGCTTATATTACAATGAATAACATAATTTAAGAGGTGAGAAGAAGCAGTCACCTATGGAGAATTGACCTTTCTTCCTATTGATAGGTTGTTGATGGATTTGGGGAAGATTATGGTGCTTTATGTTTTATATTTAGAGAAGTTAATGTTGAGTGCAAGACTATTATTTATTTGCCAAGCTAACATTATGTTTTGGCTTGATTTGCAAGATTGTCTCATAAGAATCTTCTATTTAGTGTAAAGCATTATGTACCATAAAAGAGCATTGTCATTTATTAAATGACTTTTAACAGAAGTTCACAAATTTCCTTGTGCAAATGTAAAATACACAGAAGAAGTAGAATTCATTTGTACCACTCGCATGACACTTTTTTCCAGTTGGTTGAACAGATGTCGGCCCACCAGGCCACCGAGAAATGACTTTGATAGATGGTTGCTGTCTCAGAAGCCAGCATACTACAGATTAGTAGAAACCCAAAAAGAATCTCATTCACTTTATGGAGAGTTTGGTCCAATAAGATAATTTTTCTAATTAACCTATGGAGCACCGTGTAGCTGGGATGTTGAGGAAAATAAACGGCTTCAATATTCTTTTTGTCAAGTGTATTGTGTGTGGTTTTTTAAAGCTCTTAAATGCTTGTCCTTGTCTTTCACTTTTTAAAGCTAAAGTAGAAGTTTAATTTTCATAATGTTTTAGTGTTTCACTGAAAAGGGATGAGACTATGTAATTATAGATTTTTAATGAGAGTAACTGTGAGACAGAAACTCATTTTAATTCTTTTTGCTGGTGTAATAGCTGGTAAGACATTTCTCCCTCACAATTCTAGCATATTTAGTTGACTTGAGTGGCAAATAGAGGAGAATGTTGCTTTATATTTTTTCTTTAAAACAAAATAAACTGCATTTGTTCAAATCAATAGAAGTTGAACATACCGGCAATTTTGCGGGCACCCAAGGAGAGAAAACCCAGTAAAAAAGAAGGAGGCACACAAAAGACTTCTATTCTTCCTGCAGTACTTTATAGGCAAGTAATAAAATGATAACAGATTAATATTGTGTGTTTTTAAACTCATACTTTTAGTAACAAGATGCTTCAAATATTTGTGAATGGATTATGTCCGTATTAGAATTTATGTTAAATGCATTTGAAATTCATTTTATCAATACCTTTATCAAAGATGGTTTAGGTTGAATGAGAGAAGAGATTTTTGCTCCTCTTTTAATGATAAGATTAATGACTTGTATCCTTTAAATAAGTGGAGATATATGTCCAAAAGTTGCATGGAAATGAACAATCCATTGTCTTGGGGGAATTGGAAAGTGACTTTAAATAATGTAGATGATCATTTTCTTAAATAATTAAAATAATCTATTATTTAATGGGCATTTATATTTTATTTTACTTTAATGAGTTTTAGAGCTTTGCATGTGTTTTTAGGTAGTGATGGGTATCATATACAATCTGAATTACTGCCTTTGTACAGTGGTGGATAATGAAAATAAGTTCTAGATTTGAATCTGTCTATATTTTTTTATATGCTCAGTTGTAATAATTTTATTTCTAGAAGTGCTTTTGTTATTTGCTTCTTTGTCTCTATCGTAATTTTGCATAGCCAAGACTTCTTGGCTCAGTCTAGCTTTTCCAAACAAAATTGGTTCGTTTGGAACCACCGTGCATATCAGAGTGCTTCTCACTTGTCAGTACAGTTCATTTTTGTTTCAGAATGTATTGTAAATGATTTTCCTTTTTCACTTGAGTAGCATTGAGAACCAAGTACTGGTTGTCATTGTTGCGTGTATGTGACCCTTTTTCTCTAGGATAATTTAAAACTTCAAAAATCATTTTTATTTCTTACATGGATGGGTAGCTGTTAGAGATTCTTAACAACTTTTTCTTCACACTTTATGTTGCCAGTATTAAAAAACAGAGATATTCCAGTCATGGTGCCTGTGCTCTCAGGAGTAGTTAAGTTGACATTTTGCACAAGAAAAGTTAGATTCCTTGAAAAGTAACAAAAATCCAAATAACAGTAACAACAATGCAAAATTCCCCATTCCTCACAAAAATATCAATTGGTGTACTTTTAAGACTCAAAGTCTGATTTTGAAGAGACTTATTTAGAAATGTAGCTTATTTACATGTTGAAGATTCATTGAAAGGCTTATAATTAATGTTAAAATAAACAATTTTGTTTGTAAATTAACTTCTGTAGTTTGAGAGAAGTAGAAAATTGTAAAATTTTTTTGTTTAATAGTTATGTTTCTAGAGAAAAGTTGAGCTAATATTAAATGTTTTAAGTGATAACTAAATTGAGGTAGCTGTGATGTTGAGAATACTATCTTCTTTTTTTTTAAGTTTTTTTATTTACTTAGAGCAAGCAGGGGAAGGGCAGAGAGAGGGAGAGAGTGAATCCCAAGCAGGCTCTGTGCTGTCATCCCAGAGCCCGATGCAGGGCTTGATCTCACAAACTGTGAGATCATGACCAGAGTTGAAATCAAGAGTCAGACACTTAACCAACTGAGCCAGCCAGGCATCCTGAGAATACTGTCTTATATATGCCTCTCTGAAAAGTTCGACACCAGAATAATAATTATACTAGATCCAGCTATTTTTCTATAGTCTCAAATATTTAGAACTAATAATTATTGATGTTACAAAGAGGCACGTTTGAAGAAAAAAACCACTTGATTTTAATAGAAGAAACATTAATCCAAGGTGAAATTTTAAAATTTAAAAAAATGTGCTGTAAATAGCTGTTTCACTAAAATAATTATTATTCTAATCGTTTATTTGCTGCCTTTATTCAAAGTTGTGGAATTTGTAAGAAGAACCATGATCAGCATCTTCTTTTATTGTGTGATACCTGTAAACTCCATTACCACCTTGGGTGTCTGGATCCCCCTCTTACGAGGATGCCAAGGAAGACCAAAAACAGTTACTGGTAAGTAAAATGAAAGAGATTTTAATGGTAGAACTGGTTTGCTCTCTGTTGCAATAGTATAAGATGAAGTGTTATGTCCTATTTTATAATGAAGTTTTTAGCACATTTTTAATTGATATTTTAATATTTTTCCAACTTTGTTGAAGTATGAATGACAATTAGAAATTATATTTAAGATATACAACTTAATGATTTGATATACTAACACATTGTAAAATAATCACCAGCATCAGACGAATTAACATATCTGTCACTTCACATTAGTTCCCATTTTCTATTTTGTGGTGAGAACACTTCAGACATAAATATTTATTATAATATTATATGAATAAATCTGTAATAGTTTTTTTGAGAAATGAATTTTAAGTTAATTGAGGCTGTTGTGATATCAATAGTTAAGGCATAAATTCTGTCTCAGGTGTTTTAATTCTCTTTATTATAAGAATTTCTCTAATGCTTTTTGTTTTGAAATTGAATGAATTTATCAGGAACTTGCCTCCATATTCATGCTTTTATTTGTAATTTAATATTTTTAATTAGTTTCACCCAAGGCTTTACTTGTGGTATTTGTCATTTATGCTAGTTCTGTTTAAGTTTAACCATTCTTTGCAAATCTAGAAACATTTGACATACGTTTCTAAGGTTTTTTTTTTTTATTAGGTATATTGCATAACTACAGATGTTTTATAAAAGCTTATGTATGATGAATTGTATCCTTTCCTTAATTCTAGTTCAAGGGGGAGAGATATGCTCAAATTTTAATAGGCCGATTCTATATAGGAAAAATATAGGACATGGAAAACTTTGGAGTAAACATCAGTATTCTGTTTAGACAAATTACCTTTCGACTTTTAGAAAAGAGTAAACCCCAGGTTCTTAAATGATAATCTATATAAAAAGTCATGTGTTTGTGAAACACATTAAGCATGTTTTTTGACTTCATTGTTTCATCTCATAAAGCAATCTCTGTTTATTTTATTAGGAAGCTTCTATTGTTTCACCATTTTCACAGGATTGCTTTTTCATAGTGTTCTTTTATCAGTTTGTCTTGAGAGAGTCCTACTAGTATGCCCTTTTCGAGTATAGTGGAGTTTATGTATATACTTTTTGATATGTGCTTTTGAAACCAGAGTTTACTAAGAAAATGCTGTAGCTTATTAGAATGCCAGCAGTGGTAATAAGCATCCTAGGTGGGTGTTTATAAATTGAAAGCCAGTTTGGTAGTCTCCAGGGCCAGGTGCTTTGATATGGAGAGATGCAGTTCTCTACTTAAATGAGATTATGAACTTTTCTAATATTGCTCTGCTTGCAGAGTTCTGGTTTCCAGTGTGTAAGTTTCTGGAAGAACTTCAGATGAAAATGCATTGGTTGCCTCGGATGTTTTAGTGAAAGTTCTCCCCCAAACACCTAAAACTACTTAGGGTCCTATGCATTGGTTGCAGTGTTTTAAAGTAAAAGTAGAAGGTAATATTGGAACAAAGTGAAGTCTTCAATATCTTCTAGTTTCCAGTTATCAAATTTCCTTTGGCCTCTGTAATCAACTTAGTTTTGCTTAGCAATTAATTGAGTGTATTAGTTTTGGAGTAAATTTTATAGAATTATATTTTTCTTTAGTGTATCTCAAATGTGAGAGGCACTTTTTTCTTTTCAACATTTTCAGTTTATTTTTGAAGTTATATGAAAGATAATAAACATTAAAACAGTTTCACTTCCTAAATATTACCTATGTATGCTCTTTACCTAAGTCTATTGTATATGTATGGTAGAAAAACTAATGGTGTGCTACTATGCATCTTTTCCCCATTCTGCGTTCTCTGATGCCTTGTTGGTATTTGGAAATTGACTATGGTTAGGAGTATTTGTACTGCAGAAATTGGCAAATGCTACAGATTACCACTTTTTTTCCATAGAGAGCTAGGTGTTAGATATTTACTAACACACCACTAATCCTAACCCCTGCTTTGTTTCTGTTTAGTTCTTCTCAGTCTTTTTTTAGGAAAAGAGGTTCTAGAAAAGTCCTTTCCTCTTAGGGAAAGGGTTCCTGGACCTTTATCTCATGACTGGGCCTGTTACTGGCTTAAATTTCTACAAAGCCTACTGGTATACATTTCTGAATGTCACCAATCACTGCTTTTGCTGTCTTTATGCTGTGTGCACTTGGTAACTCCCTTTCTGGTATGCCCCTTTATGTTCACTGCTAGCTAGAATTACTATGCAATCTTTCCTTCTCAAATATTGTGTTCGGCATGATAGACTAAGCACCTGCTGTCTTAGCTTTTCTCTCCTCCCAGTATCAGCACTGCTTTTGGAAGATACTAGTTTGAGATCTAGATGCTTTCTGTTTGGTCCACACCACAATAGTTGATTGGTTATGCTGGACTGATTTAAGACATGTAACAGGAAAGAAGAAATGGATAAAGATGCAGAAGTAATTATTGGTGGAGAGTAGGGAAGTTGAATAAGTTCACATTAGACAGGCTCTGACTTTTCAGTGAAATAGAAGTAGTCTGTGGAGAGGTAGAGGACCTGGGGTGATGATGGGAACTTAAGAAGACAGGAGATAGTTTCCAACAGTTACTGTGGGAAAAAAAATAGATAAATGACCTGCTGAGGCCATATATATACATATACATATACATATACATATATATATATATATATGCATACGTATGTATATATATATATATGCGCATACGTATGTATATATATGTGTATATGTGTATGTGTTTGTATATATATATAGTATATACTGAACAGGAATGTTCAGTGAATTAGTTTAGTAAGTTTGGTTAATTGCTTTTTCTCCAGTGATGTTCAGCTGTCCAGGAGTAGGAGCAGGAGAGAAACCCAGGATCTTCTAAGGTTGGATTAGGGGTGACAAATCAGATGAAGAGTGCTTGGTGGATGGGGAATTTGGCAGGTGATAGACTAGTGAAAGTATACTGTTTGGATTTACTTCTAGTGTTAGAAATCTATTTTGTCTTGCTTTGAGTTTATGTTATCTTGGTATGTTTCTTTTTAAATATATGATCTTGTATACTGCCTTACATTCTTCTAAGACAAGCGTAATACTGTATAAATTAGTAAGGGTTTGATTTAGTAGAATAGCCCAAATAATAAGTAATTCTTTTAATTTTAGAGTAATCTATGTTTCCACCACCCACCTGATCAGAATTTGTCTTGCTTTTTCTAATTAAAGAATATTCTGGGGGCGCCTCAGTAGCAATTGGTTAAGTGTTTGTCTCTTAGTTTAAGCTCAGGTCATGGTCTCATGGTTTCTGAGTTTGAGGCCTGTGTTGGGCTCCATGCTGGCAGTGGAGAACCTGCTTGGGATTCTCTCTCTGTCTCTCTCTCTCTCCCTCCCTGCCTCCCTCTCCCTCTCTTCCCCTCCCTCTCTGCTCCTCCCCTGCCCCCACCCTCATTTACTCTCTCTCTCTCAAAATAAAAAGGAATATTCTGAAGGGTATTATTTGACAATTAGATAATTGAGTAATATTTATTATATCCTTTTATTCCTTGGATATACTTTTGTTTATTAAGATAAAAGAAAATCTATAGCACAAACTCTTCAGTGAAGAATTTACGGAAGGTTTCTTCCCCTATTTTTAATAATTTATCCTCCCTTTCTTCCATTAACTCTTTCCTTTTTTATTGAGAGATAATTGACATAAAATATTGGATTAGTTTTAGGTGTACATATTGTGAAATGATTACCACAGTAAGTTTAGTTAGCATCCATTCCTATACATAGTGACTTTTTTTTTTTTGTCTTTATGATAAGGACTTTTAAGATCTACTCTCTTGGTAACTTTAAAATACACAATACAGTATTAATAACTCTAGTCATCATGTTGTATGTTACATCTCCAGGACTTATTTATGTTTTAATTGGGATTTTAGACCTTTTGACCACCTTTACCCCTTTAGCACCCACCTCCTGGCCTCTGGCAACCACCAATCTGTATTCTTTATTTATGAATTTGTGGGTTTAAAAAAATACTCCATATATAAGTGAGATCATACAATACTTGTTTTTGACTTATTTAGCATAATTCCCTCAAGGTCCGTATATGCTATTGCAAATGGCTAGGATTTTCTTCTTTTTTATGGCTGAATAATATACCATTATATATATATCTCTCCCACAGTTTTTTTTATCCATTCATTCATCAATAGACACAGGGTGTTTCCATATTTTTGCTATTATAAATAATGATACATGAACATTGGAATATAGATATTTTTCAAGGTAGTGATTTTTCCCTTGGCTGTATACTGAGAGGTGGACTTGCTGGATCATATAGGCATTCTATTTTTAATTTTTTGAAGAATTTCCACACTATTTTTCATAGTGTCTGCACCAGTATACTTCCCTGCTAACAGTGTCTGAGAGTCCCCTTTTTTCCACACTTATTATTTCTTATCTTTTTGATGACAGTTGTGCTAACAGAGTTGATGTGATAGCTCATCGTGGTTTAGGCACCAGTGAAAATTTTCCTCTAAAAAGAGGAGAAAATATGGGAAAAGGCTTAGAGATGAGGGAAGAAACAAATTTTGGTATGGAATCTTTGAAGACTGAAGGAAGTAAGTTGTAAAGGCAAAAAAAAAAAAAAAAGGCAAAACATGAATTATGTATAATATTTGAGGAATAAAGTATCATTGCATTTATTACATTTAAGGACTCATAAGATCCTTTTTTCTCTGATGTATGCAAATAACTTTTTCTATAAATTGAATTAGTCTTCTTCCTTGTCTTAGCGTTAATGAATGAAATATTTTTTCTTTGGTAGTTAAAAATTTTTAACCCCCCTTCTGAACATAAGTTGCAATGTATGGTGTAGGAGATGAAGAAGATACAGCAAATGAGAAAATCTCTTGGTATTTCATTTCAGTATGAAGGTTGTTCTTTTCTATAAATTCCTGACATGAACTTTTATTACTTTAAAATTCCTTTTTAATTAATTCAATATTTGATTACCTAAGATTATTTTTAATATTTTGCATGGGAATTATAAATTACAGGATTCTCTAACCCTTAGTAGAATATATTAAGTAAAAATACAGAGGATTAAATATATAGGATAGCAGCTTAGTGGGTTATTACAAGAAGCCAGGTATGTGTTTTGACATTATGAAAGATAATTATGACTTTACCCCCAAATAATACTTAATAACATTGAATTGGACAGGCCATGGTTTTATCCTAGATTATTATTTCTTAGGACCTATTGTACTGATTAGTGTGGCAAATATGCTTTTTCATATCTTAAAGGATACATAAAAGAGACTTTAGTATTTAATACACTGTTGGAAAAATTTCAAGTAGTGTGTCCATCTATGTGACTCTGTACTGTAACTATCGTGTCAGTTGTTTTGAAAAGAAATAGATAAATTTCTTCATTGGTGGTTACATTTTGTTTTGATTTTCTGTGTTGTTCAATGTTTTGTGGAGTTCAGGGAATAATGGTACTACTGTCATAAGGCTCTAATGCAAGTTTTTTTGTTACTTAAATGTATTTTGGTGAGGATGAGAAATGACCATGAGAAATTAGAGAATGTTCTGACAAGGGTTATAGTTACAAAATGAGAAACAAAAGGGAAAAAAACTCAATTAAAAAAACAACAACAATGATTTGTCCTAAAAAAGGGACTTGTTTCCATACCCCAGAAATTCATGTATATTAAAAATGAATTGGAACTGTCTGAGAAACTTTGACTACATTTCACATCAACTGGTAGAAATGATCACTTAAGGTTATAATCTGTAAATGCAAGGAACTGGCCCTTTTCTGTGATATAACTTGATATCTTTCTATAGGCATTTCTGTTTTAATGTTTGTTGTATTTGTTACTATTTACTAATGGTATTTAACGTTTGTGGGGTTTTCACAATTTAGGACTGCCAATAGATTATTTCAAAATATGTTAATTATTTCAGTTAGGAGATATGTTTAGGTGTTTAGTTCTCATACCAGTCTTTGATCTTTTAATCTTTCAAGAGGGACAAAACAGGAACAATTTAGTGTATTACATTTTATTTGTATTTTAATTTTAATGGTAATCTGTGAATTCAAGGAATAAAGTGCTTGGAATAGACATAAAAATTTTTAAGTAACACATGATAAATTATTTCCTTGTTTTTTTCTTATTGGTCAACTTTTTTAGTGTTAAAATGTTGCTTGACAATTTTGGTTAAATGAAGGGGAACTTTTAGATACTAAAATCAATGCCTTCAATATAAATTTGTATTTTGGCAGTTAATGTATATGTCTTCATAACACATGGTATATTGCATTTAACTCTTACTGGAGTTCAAAGTTTAAAGCTGTTACTTATAAAAAATAAATATTAGTTTGGTAATGTTTACTTTATTAATGAGCGAAAGGTGTGAATTTTGACTTCACATGGCAAGAAATCTTCGAAAATACTTGGTAAGAGAAAGCTAAGATGCATTCAGCGGTATTGGTGTAAACTGAGGATATTGATATAAACTAAGAGTACTGATACATAAACTAAATATCAAACATAATTTTATCTTATAACCATATTTATAAAGATAACTATAAATTAGACTTTGAAAGAAATACTTCCTGATCATTCTTTTAAATTTGAAGAAAATATTTGAAAACTATTTTACTTTTAACAGCTTCTTACATGTTTTTAAATGGGTTTTTATAATGGGGAATATCCATATTTTCAACATTTTGTAGACTTGCTGTCCAAGTGTCCAAATGTTAGCCACTAGCCACATGTAACAACTTGAATTTAAATTGATTAAAATTAAAATTAAAAAAATCAGATCCTCAGTCACATTAGCCACATACAAGTACCCGGTAGCTATATATGTCTAGTGGCTATTGTACTGGATAGTGCAGTTATAGGGAATTCTAACATCATATAAAGTTCTACTGAACAGCACTGATATAGACTGAAGTTTCAGGGTTAATTATATTTTAGTGTAACTAATGTTTTTTCAAATATTTTATTGTAGCAAAATACATATAACATGAAACTTACCATCTTAATCATTTCTAAGTGTAAAAATTAAAAGTCTACATATTAAACAGTAGCTCCCTATTCCTCCCTCACCTCCAGCCCCTGGCAAGCACCATTCTACTTTCAGTTTCTGTGATTTTAACTACTGTCATAAGTACCTCATGTAAGTGGAAATCATACAGTATTTTTCATTGTGATTAGCTTATTTCAGTTAGAGTAAGGTCTTCAAGTTCATCGATACTGTAGCATATTGCAGAATGCTCTTCGTTGTTAAAGCTGAATGGTAGTCCATGATATCTGTACCACATTTTCCTTATCCATTTATCAGTAGTTACTAGGGTTACTCCTACAGCTATTGTAAATAATGCTTCTATGAACATGGGTGTACAGATGTCTCTTTGAGAGTGGATTATATGGTAATTCTATTTTTAATTTTTTGAGGAACCACCATACTGCTTTCCAAAGCAGATATACCATCAGCAGCAGTACCATCAGCAGTGTATAAGTGTTCCAATTTCTCTGTATCCTTGCCAGCACTTACTATTTCTGTTTTGATAATAGCCATCCTATTGGATGTGAGGTGGTGTCTCATTATAATTTTGATTTTCATTTCCGTAATGATTAGTAACGTTTAGCTCCTTTTCCTGTGCTTGTTGGTCATTTGTGTATATTTGCATATCTAATTTAAATCCTTCTTTAACATGCATGTGGACTTTAAAAACAGGTATAATGTTAGCTTTTAGGGTATTAATTTTTTTAATGTATTCATCTCTTACATTATGTAAAAAGTGAAATTACAAACCATTGTTATAATACCAGCTTTTATAATTGATCATGCATTAACCTTTATTGAGATCTTTATTTTTCCATAATAGCTCTGAGTTGCTGTCTAGTGTCCTTTTTTGTTTTCTTTTTTCTTTTTCTTTTTACCCTGCAGGGCTCTCTTGAGCATTTCTTGCAGGACAGGTCTGGTAATATCAAACTCCCCCAGCTTTCGTTTGTCTAGGACTGTCTTAATTTCTCTCACTCTTCTGAAGGACAGTTTTGCTGGACATAGGATTCTTGGTTGACAGGGTTTTTTTTTTTCTTTTCTTTTTTCTTTTAGCATTTTGAATATATTAATCCACTGCCTTCTGGCCTCCAAAATTTCTGATGAGAGATCTGCTTATAATCTTACTGAGGTTCCTTTATATGTGATGATTCTGAATTTCTGTCTTTATACTTTGAAGATTTTCCTTGGGTGTTTTTCCTTGGAAATACTGATTATAATATGTCTTGCTGTGGGATTCTTTGAGTTTATCTTCCTTGGTATTTGCTGAGCTTCTTGGATGTTTATATTAACATCTTTCATCAAACTTTGGGAAGTTTTCAGTCATTATTCAGATATTCTCCCTGTCCTTTTTCTCCTTCTGAGCCTTCCACAGTGCAGATGTTGGTCCATTTGTTGATGTCCCACATGCCTCTTAAGATCTGTTTGCTTTTCTTCAAGTTTTTTTTTCCTTTTTGTTCCTCAGACTTTGTAATTTCCATTGTTCTTTCTTTCAAGTTTGCTGCTCAAGTCTGTCCATTTTTTTTCATTTTTATTTTATTTTTTTCCATTTTTTAAAAATTTAAATTTTAGTTAACTAACATACAGTGCCATATTGGTTTCAGGAGTAGAATTCAGTGAGTCATCACTTACATACAACACCCAGTGCTCATCGCAAGTTCCTGACTTAGTATCCATCACCCATCTAGCCTGTCTCCCACTCACCTCCTTCTGTTAACCCAGTTTGTTATCTATCAAGAGTCTCTTGTGGTTTGTTTCCATCTCTTCTCTCCCCCACCCCTTCCAATATGTTCATCTGTTTTGTTTCTCAAATTCCACACCTAAGTGAAATCATATGGTATTTGTCTTTTCCTGAGTGACTTATTTCACTGAGCATAATATATTCTAGCTTCATGTCATTGCAAATGGCAAGATTTCATTCTTTTTGATGGCTAATATTTCATTGTATATATATATGTGTGTGTGTGTGTGTGTGTGTATACACACATATATAATATTCCTTTATATGTGTATATATTCCATATATGTTTGTGTGTATACACACACACCACATCTTTATCCATTCATCAATTGATAGATATTTGGGCTCTCTGCATAGTTTGGCAATTGTTGATAAATGCTGCTATAAACATTCAGGTGCATGTACCCCTTCGAATCTGTATTTTTGTATCCCACACTGGTGGCTGCACCAGTTTGTATTCCCGCCAGCAGTGCAAGAGGGTTCCCCTTTCTCTGCATCCTCACCACCACCTGTTGTTTATTGTGTTGTTAATTTTAGCCATTCTTACAGGTGTAAGGTGATATCACACTGTGGTTTTGATTTGTATTTCCCTGATGATGAGTGATGTTGAGCATCTTTTCAAGTGTCTGTTAGCCATCTGGATGTCTTCTTTGGAAAAATGACTATGCATGTCTTCTGTCCATTTCTTCACTGGATTATTTGTTTTTTGGGTGTTGAGTTTGATCAGTTATTTACAGATTTTGGATCCTAACCCTTTACCTGATATGACATTTGCAAGTATCTTCTCCCATTCCATCAGTTGCCTTTTAGTTTTGCTGATTGTTTCCTTCACTGTGCAGAAGATTTTTATCTTGATAAGGTCCCAATAGTTCATTTTTGCTTATGTTTCGCTTGCCTTTGGTGACATGTCTAGTAAGAAGTTGCTACAGCTGAGGCTGAAGAGGTTTCTGCTGGTGTTCTTCTCTAGGATTTTGGTGGTTTCCTATCTCACATTTAGGTCTTTCATGCATTTTGAATTTATTTTTGTGTATGGTGTAAGAAAATGGTCCAGTTTTCCCAACACCATTTGTTGTAGAGACTGTCTTTTTTTCCATTGCATATTCTTTCCTGCTTTGTCAAAGATTAGTTGACCATGTAGTTGTGGGTCCATTTCTGGGTTTTCTGTTCTGTTCCATTGATCTGTGTCTGTTTTTGTGCTAGTACTATACTGTCTTTGCAATAGCTTTGTAATACAGCTTGAAATCTGGATTCGTGATGCCTCCAGTTTTAATTTTCTTTTTCAGGATTGCTTTGACTCTTTGGGGTCTTTTTTGGTTTCATACAGATTTTAAGATTGTTTGCTCTAGCTCTGTGAAAAATGCTGGTGGTAGTTTGATAGGAATTGCATTAAATGTGTAGATTACTTTGGGTAGTGTAGACATTTTAACAATGCTTTTTCTTCTAGTTCATGAACATGGAATGCTTTTCCATTTCTTTGTGTCCTCTTCAATTTATTTTAAAATTGTTCTATAATTTTCAGAGTATAGATCTTTTACCTCGTTAATTTATTCCTAGGTATCTTATTGTGTCTGGTGCAATTGCAAATGGGATCGATTCCTTGATTTTTTTTTTTTTTCTGCTGCATCATTATTGGCATACAGAAATGCAACAGATATCTGCACATTGATTTTATATCCTGAGATGTTGCTGAATTCATGTGTTGGTTATAGCAATGTTTTGGTAGAATCTTTTGGGTTTTCTCCATCGAGTGTCATGTTGTCTGTGAAGAGTGAAGTTTCACTTCTTTCTTGCTGATTTGGATACATTTTCTTTTTGTTGTCTGATTGCTGAGGCTAAGACTTCCAATACTATGTTAAATAGTAATGGTGAGAGTGGACATCTGTGTCTTATTTCTGACTGTAGGAGAAAGGTTCTCAGTTTTTCCCCATTGAGGATGATATTAGCTATGGGTCTTTTGTATATGGCTTTTATTGTGTTGAGGTATGTTCCATTTATCCAAACTTTATGGACGTTTTTATTAAGAATGGATGCTTTATTTTGTCAGATGCTTTTTCTGCATCTATTGACAGGATCTTATAGTTTTCATCCTTCCTTTTATTAATGTGGTGTATCACAGTGATTAATTTGTGGATATTGAACCACCCCAGCAACCCAGGAATAAATCCCACTTGATCATGGTGAATAATTCTTTTCATGTACTGTTGATTTTGATTTGCTAATACATTTATGTTCATCAGGGATATTGGCCTGTAATTCTTTTTAGCGGGGTCTTTGTCCAGTTTGGGAATCAAAGTAATGCTGGCTTCATAGAATGGGTTTGGAAGTTACCCTTCTATTTCTATTTTTTAGAACAGTTTGAGACGAATAGGTATTAACCATGCTTTAAATGTTTGGTAGAGGGGCGCCTGGGTGGCTCAGTTGGTTGAGCATCTGACTTCGGCTCAGATCATGATCTTACGGTCTGTGAGTTCAAGCCCCGCATCAGGCTCTGTGCTGACAGCTCAGAGCCTGGAACCTGCTTCAGATTCTGTGTGTCTGTCTCTCTCTGCCCCTCCCCTGCTCATGCTCTGTCTCTCTCTGTGTCAAAAATAAATAAACAATAAAAAAAAAATATTTGGTAGAATTTCCCTGGGAAGCCATCTGGCCTAGGACTCTTGTTTGTTGGGAAATTTTTGATTACTGATTCAATTTCTTTGCTGGTTATGGGCCTATTCAAATTTCTATTCTTTCTGCTTTAGTTTTGGTAGTTTGTGAATTTCTAGGAATTTTTCCATTTCTTCCAGATTGCCTGTCTTGTTAAAATGTAATTTTTCATGGTATTCTCTTATGATCATTTGTATTTCTTTGGTGTTGGTTGTGATCTCTCCTCTTTCATTTGTGATTTTATCTATTTGAGTCCTTTCTCTTTTTGATAAGTCTGGGTAGGGGTTTATCAATTTTGTTAACTCTTTCAGAGAACCAGCTTTTGGTTTCGTTGATCTTTTCTACTGTTTTGTTTGTTTGTTTTTATATATTTTATTTCTGCTCTAATCTTTATTATCTCCCTTCTGCTGACTTTAGGCTTTATTTGCTGTTTTCTAGCTCCTTTAGGTGTGAGGATAGGTTGTGTAGTTGGAAATCTGCCTTTTTTTTTTTTTTTAAGTAAAGTTTATTTATTTTGAGAGAGAGAACATGTAAACAGGGGAGGGGCAGAGAGAGAGGGAGAGAGAATCCCAAGCAGGCTCTGTGCTGTCCATAAGGAGCCCAATGCAGGTCTCATTCTCACGACCTGAGCTGGAATCAAAAGTCAGACTCTTAACTATCTGTGCCATCTATGTGCCCCTGAAAATCTACCCTTGTAATTCTTTTAGTAAATTTTCCATTTCAGTTATTATACTTTTCATTTACAGAATTTCTTTTTCATTTATTTTTAGGCTTTCTGTCTCTTTTATTTTTATTTTTTTTTTTTTTATTTTTTTTTCAACGTTTATTTATTTTTGGGACAGAGAGAGACAGAGCATGAACGGGGGAGGGGCAGAGAGAGAGGGAGACACAGAATCGGAAACAGGCTCCAGGCTCTGAGCCATCAGCCCAGAGCCTGACGCGGGGCTCGAACTCACAGACCGCGAGATCGTGACCTGGCTGAAGTCGGACGCTTAACCGACTGCGCCACCCAGGCGCCCCTAGGCTTTCTGTCTCTTTATTGATATTTCCATTTTGTTCATAAATTGGTTCTTGTCTTTTCCCACAATCTCTATTAGTTCATTGAACATTTAAAGAATAATTCTTTGTCTTGTAGATCTGCCATCAGGTTTTCTGGGACAGTTTCTGTTAAATTTTTTTTCTCTTTTAATGGACCATACTTTCCTTTTCCTATTTCTTGTGGGGTTTTTGTCAAAAACTGGACATTTGAGTTTCATAATGTAATAACTTCAGAAATGAGATTTTCTCCATTCCCAGCATTTGCTGTTTTATTACTGTTTTTGTTTGTTTGTTGTTTTTTATTATAGTGTGCTATCTCTCTGCTAAGGATCAGACTGAGGTATAAACTTGCAGTCTTCTCATATGTTTTCTAAGCCTTTCCCTGGGCAAGGGTGGCCAATTTCTAATTTTTCTTGTATATGCACTTATGTTTTGAATGTCTGTATCTTTAATGTCTGGCTCCCAAAAGAGGACAAAGAGAAAAATGAAGGTGGAAATAAATGACAATGGTCTTTTAAGTACTGGAAGTCATTTCAGGCCAAGTGGGGGGGGGGGTCACATATAGCAGGGTTCTTACACAGAGAAATGGAACTCTGAGGTTCCTCTTTCTAGGAAGCAGCTTTATTTGTGCCACCTGGGCTCAGTGGGTTAAGATCCCAAAAAGGCTGAGTCCCAAGTGCAGCAGGGTATAGCCTTTTATGCAACTTCTACTTCTTTGTCTCCCATATGTGGTGACACATATAGTCTGATTGGACACATTTCAAGTTACAGAGTCGTGTCAGAGCTATACATAACCTGTGTAGGAGTTGATTGGGTCACATTGCCTTCCTTTGTTCTGAGAAGCCTCCACTAAATTCTTTAGGGAGGGTCCTTACCACACACCTACCTCTTTGTACTTCTGTGATCAGAAGCAGTAATTCCCAATCAGAGTATGGATTCCCAATATTTGGAGGACATGGTTTGTTTTGGCTATCCTGGTTCTTACTGACTATGTAAGCCACTGCAGGAATATGTGCACAACTGCCTGCCATGTGGCTTGGTTGGAGGTTGGGTAGTTTTGACTGCTGAGAAATGAAATTAACAGAAATTGATGGTGATTTACCTGTGCTAGCCTTTCCCTGGAATTTACAAGCCTTCAGTAGAATCCATAGTTCTAAAATAATTGTATTAAAGAAAATTTGCCATTGCAGTTTTTTTCTAGGTGGAGAGACACATTTCTGTTGCTTTGGACTGTGCCACCAGTGCTGAAATCTCTTACATGGGTTTACTTAAACATGTAGCATTATTGCATGTGTTCTTATGATACTTACAGAGTACATGGAATTGCTTTATACATTTACTATTGACATTCTTATAGGAGTGTGTGTACCTCTCTGTATGTAGTCATTGTATACCCTGTGGTCACACATACTTGTATATAGTTTCATATATTCTTCACATCTACCTGAATTTTGTATTAATAGAAACCACAGCTAACACTAGAAGATAAAAATAAACGTATGAACTTACATTTTTTTCTTTATATAGGCAGTGTTCAGAATGTGACCAGGCAGGGAGCAGTGACATGGAAGCAGACATGGCCATGGAAACCTTACCAGATGGTACCAAACGATCAAGGAGGCAGATTAAGGAACCAGTGAAATTTGTTCCACAGGACATGCCCCCAGAACCCAAGAAGATTCCAATAAGAAATACGGTAATTTTTTTCCCTGTTTATCATAATCATCACAAACTTCTGAGGGCAAAATTCTGAGGCCAGTTTGTTGTTTTACATTATGAAATATACCATACATAACTGAGAATTTATGCTTTATATATTCAACTTAAAGCATAGTAATAATGAATACCCACTGTATCCACTGACCTGCTTCAAAAATAAACAGTAACAAAGCCTGATGTCCCCTGTGAATCCCTTGGTAATTTCATTCTTACCTGGCTAGCACAGAGATCACCTCCTTCCTCAACTTTGTGTTTCTCATTCTTTTCTTTTTTTTTTTAGTAATGACTTTCCAAATGTGTGTATTTGTAAATAATACATAGTTTTGCAGTTTTTAAATTTTGTATGAATGGAATCAGGCTTTTCCTTTTGGTATTTGTTAATTTGACCAGTTTTTTTTTTGTTTTGTTTTTAAGTTTATTATTTTGAGAGAGAGAGCTTGAGCAGGGGAGAGGCAGAGAGAGAGGGGGAGAAACAATCTGAAGCAGTCTCTGTGCTGTCAGCACAGAGCCCAATGAGGGGCTTGAACTAACGAAACGAGCTCATGACCCGAGCAGAAATCAAGAGTCAGATGCTCAACCACCTGAGCCTCCCAGGTGCCCCTAACCAAATTTTGTTGATGAGATTCATAAATACTGATCTGTGTAGTTACAGTTCATTTATTTTTACTAATGTGTAGTATTTTTTATTAAAACAATAGATCATATGTTTTGTTCTTTAGATTGGCAGTTTTGTTTCTATCTTTTTTCTTTTGTAAACAACTCTGTTTTGAATATTTTTGTAAATGTCTCTTGCAGCATGGTAACAAGGAGTTAGGATATATACCAAGGTGTTCATTTGCTTAGTTATCGGATATGTGCGTCTTTAGTTTTGCTAGTTAATTCCACGTTTATATTCATAGCAATGAATAATCTTACTATTGTTCCCTAAACTTATTTTGTGTAATATTTTAATGCTTTCCAATGCAATACATGTAAAATAGTATATCATTTTATTTTGTATTTGTCTCAATACTAATGACTTTGAGTATCTATGTATTTTATCTATTAGGAAATGTAAATGCAAGTCTTCTCCGATTTTTCTATGAGGTTGTTAGTCTATTTCTCATCACAAAATTTTTGAGGTTAGAGTTCAAAGAATTTCTTCCAGAAAGTATTTATATTTGTTATTACCAGGTGCCGGTGAGGTGTACTAACCTAAGACCATTTTATTATTTTATTTATTTTTAAATGTTTGTTTATTATGTATTTTAAGAGAGAGAAAGAGAGTTAGTGGGGAGAGGGGCAGAGAGATAGGAGAGAGAAAATCCCAAGTATGCTCCATGCTGTCAGTGCAGAACCCATCATGGGGCTTAATCTCATGAACTCTGAGATCATGACCTGAGCCAAAATCAAGAGTCAGCTGCTTAACCGACTGAGCCACCCATGCACCCCTAACCTAAGACCATTTTAAATAAGTTTGGTGTGTGTGTCTTTTTCCATTATATAAATAGTGTCAATTTCTGCCCCAATCCAGTGAAGGCTGGCTTGCAGTTATGAATTCCTGGGGAGACATTTTTTACTTTCTGACTCTGAACCAAGGCAGACACTTTTGAAAAATCTGCCTCCTCCTGAAGGAGATGAAGATTTTTTTTTTTTTTTAAGTAGGCTTTATGCCCAGCACAGAGTCCAGTGGCTGGGCTTGAGCTCACGACGCTGAGATCAAGACCTGAGCTGAGGTGAAGAGTCGGATGCTTAACAGACTGAGCCACCCAGACATCCCAAGATGTAGCTGTTTTTAGGGTTAGTTGTCATCCTTTGTTTTGTTACCTGTTTAGTTGTAGAGAGTTTTTTCTTTTTTCCTTAAAGTAACAGCTTTCTCAAAAATTTTCTTTAATCTGTAATAACACATTTAATCTAATCATAAGAGAAGTTACTTCGAGTATTTCATTCAGTTTGTGTTATGAGCTTATTTGAAATTGAGGAAACAGATGTGGAAATTGTCTCCCAGATAATTTAAATAGTTGTGTTTCAATGCTGTTAATCAACTTGAAATTGTTTTATTTATAATTCCCATTAGTTTAAAACAATTTTTTTTGGCCTCACAAATACATTTTGTTTACAAATGAACTAGACAGAATTTTCCTTCAAGCCTGCTCACTTCTTCCTTCCTTCCTTCTTCCTTTCTTTCTCTTTCTTTCTTTCTTTCTTTCTTAAAATTTTTTTAATGTTTATTTTTTTTAAAGAGAGAGAGCACGAGTGGGGCAGAGGTAGAGAGAGAGGGAGACACAGAATCTGAAGCAGGATCCAGGCTCTGAGCTGTCAGCACAGAGCCCGACACAGGGCCCAAACCCACAAACTGTGAGATCATGACCTGAGCCGAAGTCAGATACTTAACCGACAGAGCCACCCAGGCGCCCTAAGCCTGCTCATTTCTAATACATTTTCTGTAACTTCAATGCCAATAACTTCAATGTGGCTATTAAGATATTCGAGTAAAGCATGTGTCTGTGTTTGCAAAGATTATCCTTTTATGAAACATCGTTTTCTTTACTGTTTAAAGAAATCTTTAGGACCAGTGTTATCATCTTTAACCAGAGACGGAAATTTTGTACATATTATAGTGATATTTATGTGTCCATAGTTTAGTATTATTTCAGATAAAAGAGTATCATATTTTCTTTTAGTTTACTTGTTTGTTCTTACAGCCTGGAATTATAAGGAAGCTTTTGAATTTTCTAATTTATTCCAATTCCTTTTACTGTATCATTTGTCTCTTGTTGTGTAAAAGTCTTAGTCTTCTTGTAGACGTGTGTGGGTAAAACACAAGAAAGGATTCTATGGCCAGTAATTTTAGGAAATACAGTATGATTACTTTCTTTCTTGGGGGAATTCAGATGTATACTCAAGGTCTGAGAAACACTACTGTTTAGGATAATGATTACTTTAACTTTTTCCTAACCTATTTTATCAAAGAGCACTTTTCTCAAGACCATTTTTTATTGTATCATATAGCGCTGAGTGGTACCAGCTTTGGAAATGATGTTCTAGAGGCCACGAATTACTTGCATAAAGGTCATCTGTGGGGTGTTTGTTGGAATGTAGGTTTTGGACTCATCCAAGAACTAATAACTTAGAATTAGGGGTTGGTTTAAGCAGACTTTTTAGGTTTTATTCTTATGCAGACTGAAGTTAGAAAATAACTATCTGGATAATGTTTATCGTTATTACTCTTACTTTTTTCTTCCCTTCCTTCCCCCCTGATTAATCCATACAGCAATTCAGAAAATCTTTGATGAGGCTATTCTATTGGTCAAGTACCTGATCGAGGAATGTAAGAATGAGAGATGCAGAGGAGAGTGATTCAGTCATCTTGATTTTGATCTTACCATTTAGGCTGAGTTCCTATTGTTACTTCAACTTTTTATCTTATCAGTTCTGTTTCAGAGATGTATTAACATTTTAATTAGATGGTATGGTTAAAAATGAGGCAGCTTACTTTCTTTTCTTAGCACACTGTTAATTATGGGAATCTAGGTATCTAACTGCCACCTCATTTGTATGTATAACCAAGTATCTTTCACAGTAAGTAACTGATTTATCTCTCCTTTTAATTTTCAATTCTTGTTCCTAGTATTTTTCTACTTATACTTTTTATTTTGGTACATGTATTACTACACTTATTAGCCACCCAGGTGCCCCACATTGAACTTCCTATTACGGAGGTATTGTGATATTGAACAAATTACCTAACCCTTACCTGAGTTCCCCAGCTGAGCTGCTGTATGAATTTCCTATAGGTGCTATAAGAATTACCATGATTTTGGTGGCTTAAAATAACACAGATTTATTATCTTACAGTTCTAGAGGCCAGAAGTCTCCAGTCAGTTTTATTAGGCTAAAGTCAAGGTGTTGACAGGACTGGTCTTTTAGAGGTTGTTAGGGATTATCCGTTTCCTTGTCTTTTCTAGCTTCTAGAGGCCACCTATATTCCTTGGCTCAAGCCTCTTCTCCACTTTTACCTCATTTCCAAACTCACATATGCTTCCTCTCTGATCTTCTATTTCCCTCTTATAAGAACCTCTGTGATTCAGGCCCACCTGAATTCATCTCAAAATCCTTGGCTAAATTACATATACAAAGTCTCTTTTTGTTATCAAGTATCATTTACAAGTTCCGAGGATTAGGATATGGATATTGTGGAGACCAGTATTCAGCCTATTACAGTTGCTTTGAAAATTAAATTAGATAATTTACATAAAGTACCGATCATGATGTCTGGGACATATTAACATCAATTTATGTTCATTTTCTTCTCCCTCCTTCCTCATCCTATTAACTAGATTGTGTGATTTTGATTAAAATACCTGGGCCTTTGCTGCCCCATCTGTAAAACTAGATATAATACGCATAAGATTCTCAGTAACAAAATCTTTTGAGGGGATGCCTGAGTGGTTCAGTCAGTTAAGTGTCTGACTTCTGCTCAGGTTGTCATTAGTGATTCATGAATTGGAGACCCGCATCAGGCTCTTTGCTGACAGCTCGGAGCCTGGAGCCTGCTTTGGATTCTGTCTCTCCCTTTCTCTCTGACCCTCCCCTGCTTGTGCTTTTCTCTGTCTCTCTCTCTCTCTCTCTCAAAAATAAATAAATATTAAAAAAATTAAAAAAAAATATTTCTTTTGTTAGTTTTAATTTTTCCTGCCATTATTGATCAAAGTGTACTTCATTTCACAGTAGTCATATTACTCTGTCAAAATTTTGAGGAAGATTTACCTTTGTGACATAGGGAATTCATGACATATATCCTAGGCCTTAATTTCTCATTTCAAAATAATGTATCACTTAATAAAACTATTAAAATGATCATTTGTTTTACAACTTTGATTTGTTCTACAACTTTCTACCATTTCTGTTAAGCATATGTTCCCTTGGGCTATAGTGCTAGCATAATTTTTAGAAAAATAGTTTGGATTATTTCATGCTAGTAAAAGTGTATTTTCTAGTTTCAAAAGTCTTTTTTTTGTGGGATATGTGAATTAATATTCGGTTAGAGTAATTTTGTTTTTAAAAATTCAGTCTTTATAATTAGGCATACAGCACTTTAATTTTTTATTTTTTTTGAAGGACTGTCTCTGTAGAGTTGTCCAAGAACCATCAAAAGTATAAAATGAGGGGCACCTTGGTGGCTTGGTCGGTTAAGCGTCCAACTCTTGATTTTAGCTCAGGTCATGATTGCAGAGTTGTGGGATTGAGCCCCATGTCAGCCTCTGCACTGAGCATGGAGCCTGCCTAAATTTCTCTCTCTCCCTCTGCCCCTCTCCCTCCTCTCATGCTCTTTCTCTCTCAAATTAAAACAAACAAACAAACACATATGTATCTATGTGTATATATGTATATATATGTGTGTGTGTGTGTATGTATATACATAGACATATATGCATACAGGATCATGGCTGCCATAGATTGAAGTCCTGTTTTGATGAACAACTTTTCTTACCTCTGTTATTACTTTCTCACTTTGTATACTTTATATCTTTACATTTAAAAGTAACATTCTTGTGGTAGTAAAAGAGCAAAAGAAGGAAAGAAGGGAACATGTTGGCGTATTTGAGCAAATTCTTGTATGTTGCTACTATTAACTTCTGTTTAGCCATAATGCCAGTAAACCCAACCAGCTTATTATTTTTTATCTCTTCCTACTATTTGACCATTGGATATTTTACTTCATTACTTTTTGCAAAGGACAGTAAATCAGAAGAGGACATGAGGGATTAGTTTACCTTTATCTAAGATTGTTTAATTAGTAGTAAAACCTAACATTTATTGAGTATGCCTCATATGCAGACACTGTACTAATCCTACTCCCTCTTATAAAAAATAAGTTCGTATTTGACTATTATAACACCTATTTCACTCAAAATAAAACTGAGACACAGAAAGCTTGAGTAACCTACCTGTGATCTTATAGATAGTAAGCAGAATAAGACTTGAACTCAAATAGTTTGAAATAAGAACCTGTGTTTTTTCTTTTAAGGTTTGTAGAAGAGATTTAGAGGTTTAGTTGAGGTACAAATGGAGTCGTCAAACATTTGGCTTTTGGTAGTGTCATTGGAAATATGGTGCTCTAAGGCAGGCATATATCCAATTACTAATTTGTGTACCTGAGCTTATTCACATTAGATATGAGATTCGGGGGCACCGGAGTGTCAGCTAAGCATCCAACTCTTGATTTTGTCTCAGGTCATGAACTCATGGTTCCTGAGTTTGAGCCCCCTGTCAGCCTCTCCACTATCAGTGCAGGATTTTCTCTCTCTCCCTCTGCTCCTCCCCTGCTCTTGCTCACATGCACACATGCTCTATCTCTCAAGAATAGGTTAACTAAAAAAATATGAGATTCAACACTTCTTCGCACTTTGAGCTGAATGTGAATTCCACCCCCCCCCCCACCAAGCTTATATGAGCATTGGCATCACTGTGCTTAATCACAGTGCAATAGTATAGAAGTTAATAAACTGTTTGAAGGTTATTCTACCTTGAGGAAATTGATATTTAAAAAAAAGAAAAAATTAGAAGCAGCAAATCTCTAAGTACACTGGCAGCATGTGTATATATTGGCTGCCAGTATATGTTTATTTTGCCCTTCTGTGTTGGTCTGCTTGTTTCCCTCTAAATTGTAAATACTATGAAACTTGCTGTAGAAAAAAAGTATATACTTTGATATTGGCAGTGAAGATAGAGAAGTACACAATGGTCTTTTTGCCTAACTAATACTCCAAATCCACCTAAAACATTTGGTTTATTGCATCTTAGCTTTTTTGATTAAGCAACAGATATCTTTTGGATTTGTTCATTTGGTTGATCAGTGTTAAGAGAGATGGGCCCATGGACTCAATTTTTGTGCTCCACTGCCTGCTTTGTGCCGAACAAGGCTGCTATTAGAAGAATGGCATCCACTCTTTACTGCTGACAGGAAGTTTCCATTTATCATAGCCAGAGAGTGCAATGGGTAATAGACCACTTTGGCAAAGCTTAATATATTTTTATTATTTAGATCCTAAGGAAAGTCATTTTTCATTTTATTCTACTCTGATTTCCTTAATAAAGATTTATAGAAATATGAACGAATACAGCATATTTTGAGACAGTAGATCCAATAAGATACAGATGCTTTTTGGGGCACCTAGGTGGCTCATTCAGTTAAGTCTCCGCCTCTTGGTTTCAGCTCAGGTCATGATCTCATGGTTCATGAGTTTGAGCCCAGCATCGGACTCTGTGCTGCTGGTGCAGAGCCTGCTTGGGATTTTCTCTGTCTGTCCCTCCCCTACTTGTACTCTCTTTCTCTCAAATAAATAAATAAACTTAAAACATATATATATATATATATATATATATATATATATAGATGTATGTAGTCCCAGTGTTACTGTTAATTTCCTAATTTATTTTTCTATCCAAAGATGTTAAAAGATTATCCAGAAAAGTTACTTGAAAAAAATGATAGCACTAGAGATTTGGTGTTTAAAAATAATGGGTTAAAAGAGCTATTTTTAAGTGTAAGAATGAAATCATATTACATTTTCAGAAAATACTTCTATACAAACATAGACATTTTCTCTGATATTTTCATGTTATCTTATATTGTTAGGGTATCATTATTTTTAAACATTTACTCTGAATGTTAGAATTATTTTTAAATTGAATTTTAGCTGTGAAAGTAATGTGTTAATACTTTTTGTTAAAAGAAATTCAAAATTATAAAGTCTCCTTTGATTTTCCTCCCAACATTACCCTCCCCCAGTCTAATTCACATGCCTTGAATTTGCCTTTATTACAAGGGTACATATTTTGAACTTTGATTTTCTGACATTTCTTTTGGTGTATCTGTCAAAAAAAGGAAAGGGTGATCAGTGAGTCCTACGGAAGAGTAATCTGGGCATAGTTCAAGTAACATGGAACTATTAAAGTATTAATAAGTAAAAGAAGAATGATCTGGTTTTAGAAAATCAGAATGAGAAGCGTTGAAAAGCATTTTTTAATTTATGCATTACTTGTGATTTACTTTGTATTTTATATTAATTGTCATTACTGTACTAACGAAGTAGTTACTAATGTCATTGCCATTTTACAATTGAGAAACTGAGGCAAAGATGTCAAGTAACTTGCAGAAGGACATACAGCTTCTAAATGATAGAGCCGGGAATCAGATAGCTCCTGATCCCATATTTTTAAGTACTCATTGTGCTGCCTTTCTGGGTAGGATTGTTCCTGGCACTTCTCCTAAGGCCAGAATCACAGGCTTCTCATGATTTCAGCAGATTAGTGACTAAGGGTTTGATCAAGAAAATGGAATTCACTCTGTGGGGAATTAGTGGGTTATACCACTGCTGGTATATCTGGGGCTGTAGATGTCAAGAAATCTGTCACCACTGGTCAGAGGAGTTCTGTCAAACATCAGAGAAATTGTCAATGAAATATTTATCTTGAAGCTCCAAGTCAGTGGTAGTTGCTGACACCAGGTCAGAGACTTTGACAGTGAAGATCTTAGCCCTAAGAATACTGTTGGGTAGGTGAAAAATGAGGATTTGTGGGGAAGTCTGCAAAGCCTGCCAGGACTATGACTTGGGAGCAAATGGAAAGGAATATATGGCTGCACAGCATGTGAAAAAGCCAGGCATTTGACTCCCATGACCTCCTGAGTAAAATGGTCTTCACTTAAATGTTTCAAATCTGTGGTCACTAACATGGAACCATAGACAGAAGGTTGTGGGGGAAGACTATGGGAAATGTGGTTTCCAGCCTTAAACAGAGTAAGGTGATGGTGGTGGTGATGGAGGTGTGTGTCAGATTAACCAAAGACAATCTAGCGTACTAACCAACTGCAGTTTTTAAAAGTGCCTAATGTAGTACTTGGCAGTGTTAGGTGATCTAAAAAGTGACATTTCCAGACTTCTTTACTCTCACTCCCTTTTCTTTGCTCTTTGAAGACTGATAATATTTCATGTTTTCTTCCAGCTCTGAGCATTGTGCAGACAGAGCATGCAATAAGTTCTTGATAAGATGATTAAAATAATCACTAACAGCATAAATACAGACAGTGACTTAAAGAATTGTAAATACCAAAAGGATAACTTCAGTGTAGGTCAAAGAAGTTGAACCTGGAATTTTTACAGACTCAGCAGTGTTTTAAAATAGAGAGAGGGTTAACTGCTTCCCTGACTTGCTGAATGTCCAGCTGAGCCCTCACAATGTTTGCCATTCATTTATGTTACAGGTTTTTAGTCATAGGTTTTTTCTTTCTTTTTTCTTTCTCTTTTCTCCACCCCTTTTTTTTCTTTTTAGTTAATTAAAAGGAAGGAACGTGGGTGAAGTAGAGAACCTTAAAAAAAGTTTCTTGTGATGTTAGGTCAGCCTCTGTTAACCCAGTGAGTTTCTTCCACTGTTCTTCTATTTATAGAAGCTACACAAATGTGTAAAGGGCTTTTCACAAAGATTTCAGCAGAGAGCTCCTTTTATTTAAATTACATTAAGCAATTCTTTTCTGTAGAATTCCTACAATTTGTACCATCTGTTGCCAATGTCTATTTCAGAAGTCTGCTTTTATGCAGTGTTTTAGGGTTGAGCCTATGCGTTTAATATATATATTCAGTACATAGGGTAATATTACTTTATAAAATAGTAACTTTCACATGTCTAATTATACAATCTGGAGAAGACTAGTAGTTTTCACTGCTGCATTGATAGCCAGTAATAATAATTGGGAATTTTTTTATGTATGTTTCATTATAGGAATGAAAATATTTAGTCTCTGGGACTGGAATCTCATTTCATAATATAATTTAGCTTCTTTTGTACTGGGAGAATGCTTTTCTTCTCCTGCATGAAAACCTTCTTATAGGACAGTGAATTAATTTATATACCTAGCCCACTTTTAAATGTAAAATGCTGATACTTCACATACAGTGTTTTTCTTTGATTCTTGTATTTGGTAAAAAAAAAAAAAAATTGAATTTCTTAAATGTTATGTGGTTTTAATCTTTCAACTATGAATTTTTATTACAGTACCTCCTTTCCACTAGTTTCAGGTAATATCTTCTTTCTTCTGCCTTTCAAGGTTGTTTGTCATTGAGCCAAAACAACTTTGTAATCCTATTGACCTTGTAGTTGCTGTTTTACTGATCTGTGATTCATTCACTATCTAGTATCATATAGTGTGTTTTATGATTTTATAGTATTCTAAATTTTTTTTTTTTCAACGTTTTTATTTATTTTTGGGACAGAGAGAGACAGAGTATGAACGGGGGAGGGGCAGAGAGAGAGGGAGACACAGAATCGGAAACAGGCTCCAGGCTCTGAGCCATCAGCCCAGAGCCTGACGCGGGGCTCGAACTCACGGACCGCGAGATCGTGACCTGGCTGAAGTCGGACGCTTAACCGACTGCGCCACCCAGGCGCCCCAGATTTTATAGTATTCTAGTTTTAAGAGTTAATTGTTTTGTTTTTCACACCTTTGAGATCCCAGTAATTCTGTAGTTCTTTCATCTACTTTGATTTGTTCATTTTCAGCTTTATCTCATATCGTTTAGAGGGTAGATTGTAACTTCTGATGCATGCAACACAATCTCTAACCTCAATTATTTGATCTTTAGCTATGTTGTCCTCTTTTGTAAACCTTCAGAGTCCAGTAAAGAGAAGACAGTATTTCAAGATAAACTTTTGCTTATAATATATAGGAACTCAAATTTATGTTGTATTTCCTTTGTAATAGTCAAAACTATAAGCAGTTATCTTTTTTTGTGAGTGCTTTAGTCAAATTTACTTCAGAGTTTAATAGTTCTCCGTCTTAAGCAATAAAAATTGGCTGTGTGGGAATCCAGGTCTTTCCATACTCTCTAGTCTTTATTTGTGGTTCCTAGTCCTACTAATGAACAATGACCAAGTTAATTTTTTTTCAACATGTATCTCTTGAGCAACTAATAATGTAAGGCACTTGCCAACAAATCTTGAGTAGAACACCAAAATGAAGACATGGTCTATTACATCAAGGAGGTATGCTGATAAAAAGGTGGCCCTGAAATAAATGTAATTTAACTAGGGAATACAGGGAATTTAGTGTAAAAATTTAGGCATCATTATACCAATAGCTGTCTTTCTTACAATATGTTTTGTTTTTGTTTTTTACACGTTTATTTATTTATTTTGAGAGAGAGAGCATGAGTGTGAGACGGGAAGGAGCAGAGGGGAGGGAGGGAGAGAGAGAATCCCAAGTGGGCTCCACGGTGACATGGGGCTTGATCCCATGAACTGTGAGATCATGAGATCATGACCTGAGCTGAAATCAAGAGTTCGATGGTCAATGACTGAGCCAACCAGACACCCCACAACATGTTTTTATAATAGCCAATTTGATAGCAAAAGCCTCTTGCATTATGAACTGGACAAAATTTTAGAGAAGTTAATTAGATCAAATCCTAATAATTTAGTTTGAATACAGATTCATTTATAACTTAAGATTATTAATTATTAATGAGTGTTGCACATTTTCAGCAAAAATGTTAATATATCCACTATTTTATTTTTTTAGATAAATAGGTACAGATTTTTTTTTTTAGGAAACTTCATTTCTCTTCTAATTATTTCTGTGCTAAGAAAATTCTGATGTATTGATTGATTTAAGAGTTTTTTAAATTTAAATAGCTCCTCTGTTTATTCAATTAGAAATACCTTGTTTATGGATATGACTTATAATTATGCTTTAGAAAGTAACTATCCATTTAAAATATAATCATATTTTCCTCTCTAGACTTTTTTTTTTTTTTGGTAGCATCATCCCCTTTAAAAAGTAGAGGATGGTAGGGGCGCCTGGGTGGCTTGGTCTGTTAAATGTCATTGCTGTCAACGCAGAGCCTGCTTCAGATCCTCTGTGTCCTTCTCTCTCTGCTCCTCCGTCTGTCTCTTTTTCTCTCTCTCAAAAATAAATAAACATTAAAAAAAAAAGTAGAAGATGGTATAAAAATCAAATTCTTGAGTGTTTTAGATAACATCAAAACCTGTAAGGTAGCATAATGTGGGGTGAAAAGTACCTGGACTAGCACATAGTAGATTTGAATTGTAGTTCATACTCCACCAATAACCCTTTGTGTGGCCTTGGAGAAGTACTTTAATTTCTACCTTGTTGTACTTAGTATCTTCATTTATAAAATATGTTAAATAATCTGTAGTCTTTCTACAACTAAAATTCACATTTGCATTTATTATTTTATCCTTAACACTGTTTAATTGATTAGAGAGTTAAAGTACATTGATACTCAAAGAATCTAGGGAAGGTAGTACTTTGTAATTAGGCTTCATGACATGTAATAAAAGTTGTTGTATTTTTAAAGACCATATTTATTGTTAATCTTTTTATTTTCCCTTTCTGGAAATTACCTTTATTATAATTATTGGTTGTCTTTATGAATGCTTCCAGGAGACACTTTTCAATAAATGGGCCATGAGATGTGTCTGTTGACTTGCTTCCAAGATTTTATGTTTTTGAAATTTTCCTTTTGCTCTATTTTCAAAGTGACATTTGATTGTTTTACCTAGCCAATTTTATACTGACTTCTTTATGATAGTAACATCCCAAAGATAAAATATTGTTTAACAATAATAGAAACATGCTTTCTCACTTTATGAACACTTTTTACCCTATTGCTGTTATAAGGCTGAGTAGGCAGGGTGAGGCAGACACTGAAGGAAACAATACACTGACTATCCCATTGATGAATTAAATTTTAAGGATTCTCATTCATTTAGTTTATTTTTAAAGGAAGGCATGAATAGAGTTTTAAAAATGACTTCCTTTGCCTTCCATTGTTTTTCAATTTATTTAGTTTCTTTGAATCTAAAAGCAACTCTTGCTACAATCTTCAACTTCTTTGTAAAATACTTTTTTTTTTTTTAACATTTATTTATTTTTGAGAGACAGAGACACAGAATGATGGGATGGGCAGAGAGAGAGGGAGACACATAATCTGAAGCAGGCTCCAGGCTCTGAGCAAACTGTCAGCACAGAGCACAACACGGGGTTCTAACCCACAATCTGTGAGATCATGACCAGAGCCGAAGTCGGATGCTCATCTGACTGAGCCACCCAGGCGCCCAAAATATTTCTAGTGCACAAATTTTTTTATATGGTCAGCCATATCAAATAAAAAAAAATCTTGGATTTTTCCTCTGGAGCCCTTTCTCCTCCAGCTCTAACCTGAGTTTGTTTTTCATTGTCATCCTTGGACTTTGTTTCATCATCATGGGACTTCCTTTTAACCTCCCATAGGTAGAATATTTTGTTGTTTGCATTAAAAAGACTTTTTTTTCTATTTATTCCCTTATTTTGATGGGGCAACTTCTTCAATAACTTACTTAGTAAAGGTTAGTGAGAGGTAAATTTTTGAGATCTTACATACTTGAAAATTAAAAAAAAACTACGCTTCAATAGTAATATGGCTGTGCATAAAATACTACATTTTTTAAAAAAAAATTTTTTTTTTTAACGTTTATTTATTTTTGAGACAGAGAAAGACAGAGCATGAACGGGGGAGGGGCAGAGAGAGAGGGAGACACAGAGTCTGAAGCAGGCTCCAGGCTCCGAGCCATCAGCCCAGAGCCTGACGCGGGGCTCGAACTCACGGACCGCGAGATCGTGACCTGGCTGAAGTCGGACGCTTAACCGACTGAGCCACCCAGGCGCCCCTACATTTTTTTTTAAAAAAAGGTATCACTTGACTGACTCCTGGCTATAAGTATTGCTTTCTGCTTTTGTAACTCTTTTTTTTCCCCCCTGTCTTGTATCTCTCCGGCTTTTTTATCTTTTTCCATTGTATTCAGTGGTATGATTCAGTATCTTGTTTGGTATGGTATATTTTTATTCATTTCTGGGAGCTCACTGAACCCTTTCTGTTTAAAATACTCATGTATTTTAGTTCTGAGAAATGAATTTTTATTATTTCTTTGGTAATTTTTATCCTTCTCTTTTTCTATTTTCTTTTTCTGGAACTTTCACTAATTGTATTTTAGTGCTCCTAGATTGGATTTCTGATTTTTTTTTTTTTAATCATAATATTCATTTCTTTCTTTTTTTCTTTTAAATTTCTGGGAGATTTTCTCAACTCTATATTCCAACTGTTTCACTAAATTTCTGATTTGGGATGTGTATGTACCTTCATTGTTCCTTTTTCTTTTTTTTTTTTTATTTTTTAATTTTTTTTTTCAACGTTTATTTATTTTTGGGACAGAGAGAGACAGAGCATGAACGGGGGAGGGGCAGAGAGAGAGGGAGACACAGAATCGGAAACAGGCTCCAGGCTCTGAGCTATCAGCCCAGAGCCTGATGCAGGGCTCGAACTCACGGACCGCGAGATCGTGACCTGGCTGAAGTCGGACGCTTAACCGACTGCGCCACCCAGGCGCCCCTGTTCCTTTTTCTTTTAATAACAGATGTTCTTACTTCATGATGGCAAAAACTTCTTTTATCTCTTTAGGAATATTTACTGTAATTACTTTTCAGTTTTCTTTTGTATCCTTCATTGTCTTTGTTTCCTCTGGGATCCTTATTTCTGTTTGTGTTTGTCTCTTTCATGTTGAAGCTTTCAGATGCCTGGGGATCCTTTGATGTCCATATATATATAATATATATATATATATATATATTATATATATATAGTAATTAAGTTTAAGCTGTTTTCCCTATAGCTGTGATTTTATGATCTGGGGACGTATTCTTTGAGAACACCTTAAATGTCAGTATCTGTAGATGTTTTCTACATCAGTTCAGTAGAACTATTCTCTTATCTCTTAACTGGTAGGTATAATTTTAACTGCCAGACTCCTGGACAGGTAAGGAAAAAAGGGCTAAAGGTCTCACAGTTCAGAAACAGAATTCCATTTAAACCTTCTGGTTTCTGTTTTGCTGTCTCACTGTTCGCTTCTCTGTGCCTGATAATCCATTGTCCAGAGTCTGTTTAGTTTTTTTTCTCCAGAGAATATGCCCCCTGTGTCTGGTGGGAGAGGAGTAATCTGTTGACAGCATAGGGAGGGAGTGAAATCCCTTATACCTTTATGTTGCTGAATTTTAAACCAAAGTAGTATTTTATTTCTTGTCTATATAGTTTGTGTGATTGTTACTTCAGAATTTTGTTTTTTAAGTGTTGTATTTTTTTCAAATAGTCATGTTATTGCCTCATCTCCATCTATAGGATGATAGCTTTAATAAATGTGTTTGTGTATACATTTGATTTCTAGTGTGGTAAGTGGAATAATGGCCCTCCAAAAATGTCCACGTCCTAATCCTCAGACCTTGTAAATATGTTCCCTTACATAGCAAAGGAACTTTGCAGGTATGATTAAATTTAGTTATGGATCTGGAGATAGGAAGATTAACCAGGGTTATCCATGTGATTCCAGTCTAAATCACATAAGTACTTAAAAGGAGTAAATGATGTAGAGTCAGTAGATGAATTTTGTAGTGATTAATTAGTTTTTTCAACATTGATGGATATTGAAATGATTTTGAAAGGCATTTTTGCTTTATTTAGATGTAAGTTAAATATAAAATCATTTAAGCAGTAATGGAAAATTGGTTCATTATTCTTTAAAGTTTGCTACAATTAAAAATGATCAACTTATGGCTGATTTTTTTTATAACTTTTATTGAGATATAATTCACATACCATACAATTCATTCATTTAATGTTGTATAATTTAGTGGTTTTTGGTAAATTCATGGAATTGTCCAGCCATTACCACAATTAATTTTAGAACTTTTTTTTTAATGTTTATATTTATTTTTGAGAGAGAGAGAGAGAGAGAGAGAGAGAGAGCAAGCTGGGGAGGGGCAGAGAGAGAGGGAGACACAGAATCCAAAGCAGGCTCCAGGCTCTGAGCTGTCAGCACAGAACCCAAAGCGGGGCTCGAACTTGTGAACTGTGAGATCATGACCTGCGCTGAAGTCAGACACTGAACCGACTGAGCCACCCAGGCGCCCCTAATTTTAGAACGTTTTTATTGCTCTGCTCCTCCCCGCACCCCCATTCCCACCAAAATTCCTATACCCATTACCAGTGACTCTATTCTCCATTTTCCTAGCCACACGCCCTGGGCAACTCCTAATCTACTTTCTGTCACTGTATATTTACCTATTTTGGACATTCCTTATAAAGGGAATAATATGTGGTGTTTTATGACGGCATTTTTTTCACCTACCATAATATTTTAGGACTTATTCATGTTATAGTATGTATGATACTTCATTTCTTTCGATTTTTGTGTAATATTCAATTATATGGATATACTGGATTTTTAAATTTATCTATTCATCTGTTACTTGATGGATATATGTGGGTTTGTTTTGTTTTTCACTTTTTGGCTGTTATAAATGATACTGCTATGAATATTCACATACAGGCCTTGTTGTGAACATGAGTTTTCACTTATCTTAGTTGTATTGCTAGGAGTGGAATTGCTGGGTCCTAGGATAACTCTGATTTGAACATTTGAGAAACTGCTTTTAAACTGGCCATACTATTTTCTGTTCTCACCAGCAGTGTATGAGGATCCTAGTTTTTTTTTTTTTTTAACATACTTAACAACATTTATTTGTGTCCTTATATAGTCATCCTAGTGGGCGTGAAGTGGTATCTCATGGTTTTGATTTGCATTCTTTGCTGACTAATGACACTGATGATATTTTAAAAAGAAAAGAATGATGCAGCACCTTTTCCCTCTCTTTTATCTGTGCTATGTAACATGGCTAAAATGATGTTTCTAGTTGGACTCTTAAGCAAATGAAAAATGACTGAGATTACACATCTGTTTTACAGCTTTAAATAATCTATTATTGCCCTCATCCCTAATTTTAGTTCATATGAGCTAAGAAAGCAAAATCCAATGTGATATTATAGTCAAATTCCAGAAGGATACTCTGAGGAATAAGTGAAGATTATTCCCATAGCACTGTTTTCTTTTGCTGTCCTTATCACAATTGTAATTAAGTTTGTTTTTATGTTATTAGTTTAATAAATGGACAGAGACCCTTTATATAATAGAGATCTGGCAACTTTTTTTTTTTTTTCAACGTTTATTTATTTTTGGGGCAGAGAGAGACAGAGCATGAACGGGGGAGGGGCAGAGAGAGAGGGAGACACAGAATCAGAAACAGGCTCCAGGCTCTGAGCCATCAGCCCAGAGCCCGACGCGGGGCTCGAACTCACGGACCGCGAGATCGTGACCTGGCTGAAGTCGGACGCTTAACCGACTGCGCCACCCAGGCGCCCCTGGCAACTTATTTTTAAATATTTAAACTTTTGTTACTTGAATGCTAGGATCAGTTCAGACAGTAAAACTGATACCAACAACAATTAGAATTGTCTTACTATGAAAACGTGCTTCCTTGTTCTTGGGTATAATTGAAGCTATATGACTATCAGGGATATTTGTGAAGAGTTTTCCAAATGGGTACAGAGATGGGATTATATGAAATAATACTGGATTTTAATTTTAAGATGTATGTGAAATAATCATGATTAAATCCTAATTCCTTTGACCTCACTATGTCATGGGTCCTTTTTAACATTCCTAGTCCAATAGCCATTTTTTTGTCACAATTATACAGTGTCCTAGTTACCCACATACCTCTTGCCTTCACTTAAAATTCCAGTATGTTAGTTGGATACTATGTTTAATCATTTTAGTAATGCTTTTGCTACCATCCTTGATATTTTTCATCCTTTTGCCAGTCTGAATGAATCCTTTCCTTTTCCATTCCTGCCTGAGAGTTGCCAGTTACATTTTTTTTTTTTTTGAGAATTTTTTGTTGTTAGGCATTTTTTTAACCCATCTTTTTTTTTTTTTCTATACCCATCTTTAAGGTGAATGTAGAGTTTTATATTAACTGTATTAAAAAGTACTTACTCTAAATTCAGAAACAATTTTGATTATAGTTGAGATTTTGAAAGATCTGAGCAAGATCTGTAGACTAGTGGACCTGAAATCCCAAGAGAATAGGAGCTGTCCTGGCAACCACTTTAGGTCTATTATCTACTTCTACAGGGTTTGGTTCACACCGGGTACTTACAGAGTATTTCACAAATGAGTTTTTTCCATCTTTCAAAATAGCTATGCACCTGAAGCTAGTGTACTTTGGAAGAGTCTGTTTTTTTCTAGTCCTTTATTGGTTAGAAGGGAATTAGTCCATTTCTCCTTATATATTAATTGTATTTCATTGGTGAAACTATGTAATTACTCAAAGGCTGCCTGGGCTACTTTTGTGTAAGTACCTTGTTATGTAGACATTTTCTCTGCATTATTTTTTTATGTGGAAACTTTTCATTTGCTTTTAGGCAAGGTAATTGCTTTTGAAGAAAATATAAATTAGCTTACCTGTGTCCCTTTTGAAGTTAGTTTAAAATTGATGTTTGTACTTTTTTGGCGTATTTTCTTATAACTTTAATGTAACTTGAAAGCATTCAGATTTTCTTTTCATTTTCTCTATACTTTATATTATCTAGTGACTTTTCATCTTTTTATACAAGTGCCAAAGGACTTATTGGGACCTATCTTCTCATAGTCTTTTACACACATGCATCATTTTCTACTCTCTTTGAAGTTGTCTCATCTTTTTTCCTATCTCATACATTTTATTTTGTTTTATAGCTCTCCTTTTTTGGAAAATAAATGCATTAAAAAGTCCAAGTACTTTTTAGCAACTTTGACTAAAAGCATATTGTTTTTCAGGGGGCACCTTTTGTTTTAGATCATTATTTTGAAAAAAAAAAAAAAAAACTTAAGCACCTGGTTAAACTGTTTTCCATCTAACTTAAAGTCTGAAGTCAATAGCCTGTTTCAAGTGGCATTCTTCATTCGAGAGATAATCAAATATCCTAGAGTGTTCTTTCATTACATTTGTTTTTAAACTAATTTTACACATGCAAAATAGTAGCCTATTTAACAACGTTAGAACCTATATCCTAAGAATTTGAAAAAACAGAATATGTTTTTTTGTGTGTTTATATCTGTGTGTGTGTGTGTGTGTATGTGTAATTCTTGATGCTAATTTAAGTGGAAACAGAAACATGTGGACTCAGCCCTATTGAAATGACTAAAGATTACTGTGCATTGTGTCTTAACTTACTTGTCATCTTTATACTTTTTAAATTAAATTATTACAGTTCTGGAAATAAAGGGTTATGTTTTGAGGCTTTAGATATCAGAGATTGAGTCTCTTATTAGACTTAAAGTGACCTCTGAAGTACTAAACAGATTGTATAGCCTCTGTTTGTTAAAGATCCTTAGAAAAAACCCTGGCAGAAATTTTTGTGGTGAACTGGACTGTATGTAACTCACTTTGGCTTACTTGGAAGGGATCTACTATGGGTATCCTTAGCTCAGATAATCTATTCAGAGCCCAAAGACTCATGCTGTGCTTTTTTTTTTGCCTGTTGGAAATGTGTAATTTTTATTTACTTCCTGGAATGTAGAATAACAACAAAGAATAGTCAGAGCTTCAGGAGTTTACTTATTTTGAATATACCACCATTCATGAGAAGGATTTTATAGATCCTTATTTATTAATTTGTACAATGTATAATTTTTTTTCTACTTTTAATTAGGCGTGTGGTTATTTTAATTTATAGTGTTAAGAAAAATCAGTCATAGTTTCATTCTACATATTTTCCTAACCCCGTTAAAATTAAATTAGATAAAAATAAACTCCATAGCCAACTGACAAGAAGGGGGAAAACTCACTTTTGGTGGTCACCATTCCATCTGTTATGTGCCAGTAGCCAGTAGAAACAGATGGTGCTTGTTGATACGTGTATAGTTTTTATTTTATTTTGAATATCATATGCGCTTTACTAAGTAATTGTTTCCAATATATTGTTTTATGACTGGAAAACATATACTTACTTTTTAAGGAATTTTATGTTACATAAATTTATTTTGAAAAATTAAAAAAATTATATTGAACGATTTTGTACAACTGCCACACAGTTGCTGGCATTGATTCCTCAGCATAAATCCGAATTTTAGCTTAACAGATTTTCAAGGTTTGACCTGATTGTCCTAATTAACATTGAATTTAGAATTTTGTTCACGAATAACCATTTTCTCTTTTTATGTAGAAATTACACAGGGAGGCATTCCTTATGTTTCTTCTAACCACATAGAGCTAGTTTATTAATTGTGAAAAAAAGATACATGTTAAATTTAGAGAAAACACACAAATGAATATGTGAAACCCATCTTAGTGATATCAAAGATGTTGAGGTACTGTTAGTTTGAAATTTAGTTCATTTGTCAAATGAATCATTCTAACCTTGTGAAAATCATCATGAATCTAGCTTCATTGTAAATTAAAATAACCCCAGTGCTAAAGAATTAATTAAAATTCGTTGCATGTTTTCTAGTCCAAATGTTAGTGAAATTACTGAAACATTTAATTACATTTTTCGGATGAATAAACTATTAAAATGATGCTTGGTAGGTAAAAATACTTTATTCCTTTTTAACTTAGATACATTGTCTGTAATACCATGGCACACTCTCTTTGTGGGTAGTTTATCACCTTCTGTTTTCAATGTACTGGGGCGCCTGGGTGGCTGAGTCAGTTGAGCGTCCAGCTTCAGCTCAGGTCATGATCTCACGGTTTGTGAGTTTGAGCCCCGTGTAAGGCTCTGTGCTGACAGCTCAGAGCCTGGAGCCTGTTTCAGATTCTGTGTCTCCCTCTCCCTCTGCTCCTCCCCTGCTTATGCTCGCTCGCTCTCTTTCTCTCTCTCTCTCTCAAAATTAATAAACATTAAAAAAAAAAAAAAAGAAAAAATGTACCAGAGGCAGATAAAGAGCTAGGTAGATGTGATCTATGCAACTCAGATTGTCATTGTTCCCTAGGCAATAATAAAATTCTTACAAAATAACAACACAGAAAAAAACCAGAAATATGTCAAGATTTGGAGTGAGGTTCAAAGAAAAATATTTGCAATTGAACCCTCTATCATTGGGAATTCTAGATAATGTATCTGTGTTAAGTTCTAAAGCATATACTTTTTAAATAAAATTCTTCCTTCTTCCACATGCTGTTTTCACCCTGCATTATTATTATTATTATTATTATTATTATGCTTCTAAAATAACATCAGCCTCAATGTATATATATCATGAAATGACCACCCAGTTATGAATATTTCTATATATCTAAGATAGAGCAAGCTTTTGGATAATTGAAATTTGTTGCATGAGTTAAACATGTTTTTGTTATTCCTTTTTGCATCATTTCTCCCTTTTTAACTCTTACCCTTACATTTTCTGAGTCTTTCAGGGACACCATGTTTAAGATATCTTATCTGTTGCGATTGTAGGCAGTTATGAATTGTCATTATTACAGTGGCTGCCACTTCATTAAAACTAGGAAAAGAAAACTCTTTCCCTCTCTATCTGCTCCTATCCCACGTGTACATGCATGCGTTATCTCCCTCAAAATAAATAAATATTAAAAAAAAAAGCCTAGGGGGCAAAAAACCATTTCCAGTATTTCCCTAGTTGGAGGACTTGGTATTGCAAAAAACTGTGTTTGGATTAATTTTTTTTTAATATTACTGGTGTGATAAATGCCAAAAAAAGAAGATTTCTGTACTTTACTTTGGTACTGGATTCTATTAGTCATTGTACTGTATAGAATGCCAAGTTGGGTAGATTATAGTGTCATTTTAAGGTATTGAAGTCTCCTCTTCATTGGAAGGAAGTTTCTACTTGTTTCAAAATACAAGAATTTTTCCTTTAGGCATCACACTGTTATAATTTATTTAAGTATTCAAGTGGAAATAAGAGATTTGCTTTCTTGTAATAATTTTACTCATTTCTACTTGGGATTATACTATTAACCTTGGATTGCCATGCAAGAAAAATTACTGAATTAAGAGTTGAGCTACCTGAGTTTGAAGTTTGCCTCTGTCAGTTATCAGCTGTGTAATCATCAAGTCACTTCTTTGGACTGCTTTTTCAGAGCTCTAAGATGCTATAATTTCATCTTGTTTATAACACCTCTTTTTTTTTCTGGCTGGAAATTGTTTATGTTACTTGTGTTTTGTTATTTAAAATTACCACAGAAATACATCAAAGATTACCATTTGGTAATAAGTATACTTAATTTAAAATGACTCTTTTGGGTAATTATAAATATATTCATTTTAAAAATAGCACTTTGCAGTGCCTGGGTGTCTCAGTCCATTAAGCATTTGACTTCAACTCAGGTCATGATCTCATTGTTCCTGAGTTCTAGCCCCTCGTCTGGCTCTGTGCTAACAGCTTGGAACATGGATCCTGCTTTGGATTCTGTGTTTCCTTCTCTCTCTACATGCCCACCCCCCACTTATGCACACGTGTGCATGTGCGCACTCCCTCTCTCTTTCTTTCTCCGCCCCCCCGTCAGAAAAAAGTAAATAAACATTTTAAAAAATAGCACTTTAAAAAAATAGCCTGGGTGGAATCTGACTCTTGATTCCTGCTTAGGTCGTGATCTCATGGTTCGTGGGATCCAGCCCTGCATCGGGCGCTGTGCTGGAAGTGCAGAGCCTGCTTGGGATTCTGTCTCTCCCTCTCTCTGATGCTCTCTCTCTCTCTCTCTCAAAACAATTAAATAAACTTGAAAAAAATAGCACTTTCAAAAGACATATACATGGTTAAATAAGAAATTTATTGAGAAATACAACTACGCCATTGTGTGATGGTATCACCTCTTGGCTTTATGCCTTATGATATTAATTACAGTGTGGGTATGAAAAACTTGCAATTGATGTAATCATATGAGAGGTTTAAGGATTTAAAGTATTAATCAGAAATGTTAAATTATTGTGTATCTTCAAAAGAATTGCAAACATGAACTTAGGACATTCGCATATATATTTCAAAAATTAATTCAATGGTTAGATAATTTAAAAACCTGGTAGTAGTTGACTTCTATGCAAAAAAGAACCCCAATTACTGGTAGCAGTTTACTACTAGATAAAGAAAGAAACTGAATTGCTACTTCATTACCTAAAGATGGGTTGAATGAAGAAAAATAGGGGAATGTGTGAAGGCCTTTTGGGGATTCCTAGATGTTATGGGACTCAAATGAGTAATTTCGATATTTCCCCTTTGATATTGGTTATTTGGATCATCTTATTGAAATGACCTTATTGCATAAATTATGCAAATTAAAAATACATCAGTAGAGAAGGGAACAGTAATTTATCCTTTTTGTCAGTTGTTTTATCATTTGTATTATCTAGTATAATTATGAGTTTCAATCTACCCACTTATTTGATTAAAACAAATTTATTGAGCTTTAATGTAGTACATGTTGTATTATTTTTAATTAAGTCAAGAAAGATGAATAGGACAAGGCTTTTACCAGTTTTGTGATGAATTGTGTCAGAGGACAGAAATTAAAGCATAAAGAACAGGAATGTCACAGAAAGGAAAGATGAATATGTAAAGAGCTAGCTTCAAGGTTATAGGTGAAACCTGGATAAGTGTCAGTATTAAGGACTCTTCATACTGATGTTCTCAAACTTTAATGTGTGTATAATTTGCTTGCGGATCTTGTTAAAGGGCAGACTCTAATTCAGTATGTCGAAGTGAACATGAGCTTCTACATTTCTGGCAAGCTCCCAGGGAATGCCAGCATTTATGGGCCATGACTGATATTTTGAGGAGCAAGGCTCAGTACTGTTTTTTTGGAAGTAAGAATGAATATATGTAGGTCCTACTCTTAATTATTTTATCTATCTTAAATTTTTTTATCCATGCATTATTCAACCACTGTTTATTTAGTGCTTACTTAGTACCAGATACTTTGCTTCCTGTGTACCAGAGTTACAAAGGTGAATAATTCATTGACTCTGGCAGTAAATTCAGTCAGTAACTTCAAAGATTTTTTTCTTTTTTTGTGTGTATGTGTGGAGAAAATATCTTTATTTTTGTGTGTGTTTTCCTTTTTCTTTTTTTTTTTAAATTTTATTTAAATCCAAGTTGGTTAACATATAGCCTAATACTAGTTTCAGAATAGAATTCAGAATAGAACTTAATGATTCATCACTTACATATAACACCCAGTGTTCATGGCAGCAAGTGCCCTCCTTAATGTGTAGGGCCTGCATTTAAAGCCTTTTCCTGGATATAGTCTTTTTCTAACTTATTCCATAATGTAATTAGAACATCCTGATTAGCAGTACATATAGTTTATAAATTTACTTCCTTTGAATGACTAATTTAGTCAACGCTTGGTTATCTAGGGGTAGATTAAACAGTATGCAATTGGCAATGTTATTAAATGACAGTGGACTCAGTATTATGAAGAATTGAAATGAGAGTAAATTTAGGAAGACATCAATGTATTGGACATCATTTCTGTTTAGAATTATTGGTACCTGTTCTAATTTGGGAATGTTCCTTGATATCAACAGTCAGGCAAAATAATTTGTGGGAATGGTGCCTCCATTCTCTTTTAGTCTCTCTAAAGAGCTGTGGTCTGAACATGGGGATTACACATCTACAGGAGGCTGTCCTATGTGGATAAAGATTTTTAGCATATTGGCCACAAATACCATTGTATTTATATTACTTTTTTTATTAAAAAAATTTTTAATGTTTATTTTTGAGAGAGTGTGAGCAGGGAAGGAGCAGAGAGACAGACAGAATCTGAAGCAGGCTCCAGGCTCTGAGCTGGCAGCACAGAGCCCGATAATGGGCTTGAACTCATGACCTTTGAGATCATGACCTGAGCCAAAGTCAGACACTTAACCGACTGAGCCACCCACGCACCCCATATATTATTTTTGAACATGTAGAGGTCATCTTTGTAATAGTAAATATGTTGTGAAATAATTGATGTAAACTTTCAACTAAATTCGTTTAAAGTAAGTAATTTATACCATGTTTTATTTCACCTCGGATTTGGGGACATCTGAGATCTTTTACTTCCACTTTTTTTATGACAGTTAGAAATTCTTTATATTATACAAACATGTATGTATACACATGAGAATACTAGAAGTAGGAGGAGTCCAGGTATAGCATTTCAGCTATAGAAGCGTATAAGTTACGAAAATTGAAATGCTCTAGATAAATCATAATTGTGTGACATGTATAAAGTGTTGAAAAAAATCATTCTGATTTTGGAGAACTTATTTTTCCTATCAGAAATTTGTGTAATTTAAAAGTAAAGAACTTGTACATTTAATTTGTTATGTTTTTATCTCTCATAGATAAATTGTTAACAAAATATTGCTAGAGGAATACAGTATTAATTAGAAATACTAATTTTCCAAGTCCTTAACTTAAGCAGTAACATTTAACAGAGAGTATTTTTTTATTATTATTAATTAAACATTAGATATTTCTGTGGCATCTTTTTTTTCTTAGAGAACCAGAGGACGAAAGCGAAGCTTCATTCCTGAGGAAGAAAAACATGAGGTTGGAATAAGTTAAGCATTTTTTACACAGTCTAAACTTTGAAAAACTTTCTTGCTTAAATTATTTCTTTTTTACTCATATCCAGATTTTGTTTTATGTTTTGTTTTGTTTTATTTTCTCTTGTATGGCAGGAAAGAATTCCTAGAGAGAGAAGGCAAAGGCAGTCTGTGTTACAAAAGAAGCCTAAGGCTGAAGATTTGCGAACTGAATGTGCAACTTGCAAGGGAACTGGAGACAATGAAAATCTTGTCAGGTAAATGGGATGTTGAGACTTTGTCTTCAGGGCATTAAGGTTCCATCTTCATCATTTTCTCATCACAGATATAATGGGGGAAAAATCACAGTATAGGGCTTTCTTAAAATCTTATTTAGTGGAAACTGTATTTCAGAAACATTTCATTCTCTTACTAACCTGCCACACATGGTTATTTTCTGGATTGAGATGTAATTAAGAGTTCAAAATCTGGATTTTGAACACAAGAAACAATTTTCTCTTGACAAGAGCACTTGACACAGTGCTCTGTATATAGAGGCCACAAAAACAATTTGATTTAAACACTTAATACTAAGATTATTACTTTATCTCATAAAATAGCAAAATTACTAAGTTGTTACATATTATAAAAGTTGAAATTTATTAGTAATAATGTTAAGACCAACACTTGTTTATTGACAAGAGCTTCATTAGCACTTCCTTACCATTTATCAAAATGAATGTGTTAAATGCTTCTCTCTTATGAAATAAAGAAAAGTGAAAAGATGGCCTAGGTAGATTTTGTTTTTTGTTTTGTTTTCTTCTTTGTTTCTTTGTTTTGATTTGGTCCTTTTTTTTTGTATCAGACATAATGCTAATCAGGAATCTCAGCTGATGTTGCACAGTGGCTATTCCTGAGGGTGCAGAGATTGTTAATTTTAACCTTTTGTTTCTTTTGTTGGGATGAAGAAATTTATTTAAAACCCTAGGTGAGATGGAGGAGTAGGTGGCACGAAAGGAAACCTCATTTAAAAGAGGTATCATTCTTTCAAAGTACAGTAACAAAGAGTCTTTTGGTATGTTATGGGAACCCTTTCTGATTTCTTTTAAAAATTGTTTTTTGATAAAACAGTATGAAATTAACTGAGGGCATAGAAATTAAGTGTTTCAAAAAGAAAAAGGTGTTGAAACATATATTAGTCCTATTAAATGATTTTAAATATTTGCTTCCAAAATGATGTCATTTGTCATTAAAAATCAAATTTCTGTTTGTTTTCATTCTTCAAAAACATGCAGTTTTAAATTTTATGAGTTTTTTTTTTTTATTCTATCATTAAAGAAGATAAGGAGAAAATAAAAATTCCAGTGAAGAAATGCAAAGTGCTTCAACAAAGTTAAGAAGGTCTATCATATTTGGTCAGTAATTTTTGAAGTAGTACATATAAGATGTCATGAGCACTCTCCTGAAGATGAAACTCATTTAAATTTAGGGTAGAGTAGTTACTGTATCAGAAGATACACATGAATAATTCAGACCACAATATAATTTTCTGATTTATGTGAATAAAGAAATCCCAAGCATAAGCATAACATGATGGAGTGCATAAAACTGTAAAAATAAATAAAAGGAAAAAAATCCCATAAAACAGTCTTATATAATGAATAAAAATTCAGTCTAGAGGAAATCCTCTTGGGGTTGAGGGTTGTATTGTGGGATATAATCAATTTGAAACAATAGTTTAAAACATAGAGAGCTGGTTATTCTGTTTTTAATTATTTGAACCTATGTCAATATCAACCCTCTTATTTATTTTTTTCGAGATAGTTGATTCATGACATTTTTGCTGTAGGACCTATACATTTTTACAGGTTTCTATTTTATTTGCTTGGTCATGTGTTTGAAAGAACCTAGGCTATATGTTCAATTTTTAGTTTAAAAACCACTTTATAGCAAGAGCAAGTCCAACACATCATATCATAGTTGTCATAAAAAAAAGTAGGCACCATCTTCCTTCATTTATAGCTGAAATTTTTAAAATAGTATTAGGCTTTCCTATCACTTATTTAATTAGTTTCTCCTGTAAAATTTCCTTTCCTAATTGCATTATTATAACTTGCCAGAGTCTGGGATTTGGTGGAAAGTCTCCTGGAAGGTAAAGATATTTTTGTTACTCTAGAAATAATGAATATACAAAGTCTTCTTCCTTGATTTTGCCTTGTTAAGAAGATAACATCACAGATTTTCTGCAAAGGTTTTAAAGAGGTAATGAAGAGGGAATTAAATGTTTTATAAATATTATATAGTAATGTTTTTGAGGACAAAATAAGCTGGATATAAAGCAGTGCCATAAAATGTTTTATGGTTATAATGTGACTCCTCTGTAAAAAAGAAATACATATTCAATTTAAGCACTGTTGCTCTTGAGTTAAAGAAGAATTTTATTTTATGTAGAATTTCATGTGTTTTTTAAAAAGATAATCGTATAAGCTATTATCTGCCATTTCCCTTAACATCTCTTTTATTTTGTAATTGGCACCATTATTGTTTGCAAATCATTCCCACAAAGGTTCACACTTTTATGATTAAGTTGCATCTTAAATATTGTGTACACGTGCTATTTTTTAACTTTAATTTTAAGACATTTTAAATGAAACTTTATTTTTCCCAAAGATATATTTCAGTGCTTAGTCAGAGATACATTAAACTTATTATGTCTGTTAGGTTCTCTTATAAAATTAAACTTCTTGGGTGGTAATTTAATTAATAGTCTTTTGCTGAATATATTTTCTCAAGTTCCTTTGAACTAATGTATATGACTCACTAGAACCTGCTGTTTAGCAGCTTTGATTTTGAAACCACACTTCTCTATGTAATTCAGGCTATATAAAAAATTCTTTCCTAATTATTTTCTTGCTTTTTCAGTTATTGTATATGTGTATATGTGAATTTACATGTGGAATTTTTTAATATCATTGGAAATTGAGTTCAGTTAATCAGTTAACTGTAATATTAGTTTCCAACTGTTACTTTCAGTTTGCCTCTAAGTTTTTCTCAGGTCTTTGACAAGTAATTTACCATTTCTGTGTCTCAGTTTTTTCCCTCTATTGTACATGATCAAAATTATACTCTTTTCCATTAGGGACTTATATAAATAACTACTGAGTGATCATATTTTTTCCGTATAAAATAGTAGGGTAGTGGTATTATTTAGTAATACAAAGGATACATATATGTGGGCTCTGAAATAAGGGTTCCAGTTGGTAAATATGTTGCGGTAATAATACATGCTTATTTTTTGCTTTTCAGAAAATGTGCACGTCCTGTTTTTGTATCTAATTATTTCTAGAATATGGGGGACAGAAAACTTGAATTTGTTGAAACATGTTCTCTAAAATAATTAGACTGAACTATTTGCACTAGACATGAAGAATCTGAAAATGATCAAAGTCTTAAAGAGAAGGATGGTTTATAGTATCTTACAAATTTTTTAAAAATACTGCTTCCTTTTTGCCATTTGCTTTTAACATTTAATTAAAAATTATGTGGGAAGTTTCCAATTAAAATGTATTTTTTTTTATGCTACTGAGGGCTAAAGACCAAAATGAAATTCTGTTTTGAAATTGTGAAGTCTTTTTAGGCATTTATCTCTTTGTAATGGATGTTCTTTGTTCTAGGTAGTTATGGCCCATGCAGTGATCTAGTATTTGTTTTTGTTTCCACATTTCTGGCACATTTAATACTCAGTAAATGCTTGGTAAATGAATGACTACTTCATAATAACTAATGACTGATTATTCTTTGCTGAATTAATTAAAAAAATGTATACTGTTACAATTTATTCCTAGAACAAATTCATCATTAAATAGAAGTATTTGGTGAAAATATTTAAAAGCCTTAATAAAGGAGGATTGCTTTTATGGCATTAAAGAATAGGGGATTATTTGTTTCTGTGTATTAGGGAAGGAATTAGGAACTACAGACTTGAGATTAGTTAGTTGATGCATCAGTGTAATAAGAGAAATGAAGTGATCCCTCTTCTTGATCATATTTGACTTGCAAAAGATAGATTTTTAGATATAGGTGGGCCTTTCTTCTAAGTCTTCATTACACTATCAAATTAAGAATAAGACCAAACTTTTAGACCTCAAATTTTACTTTAACTGTGCAAACTCAGTATGACACATTTTATTACTTAATGGGAGATAGGAGAGAGGAAAAAGGTTTCTAAAACTAAGAACCCTAGAATCCATTGTCGCCTTGAATAGCATCTTTAATTTTATCTTGTATTGTTGCTATTACTCAGACACATTGAGTGTAGGAAATGATCTATGAAGCTATTTCACTTTTATAGCTATGTCCACACTATTAAACGCTTATTACTATATTCTCCTTGAGTATATGGCAAATTACATAGATATTTAACCATTTTAGTTATGAGATGAGGATGTCTGTTTGGTCTCTTAACAACATTATTAGCACTTTTATTTAGTTCCCATTTTAAACATCTGGATTCTGAGTGTTCCCCCCAAAACTAAATTTAATTGTATCATAAGCTGTTGGAACACCAGCAAGAATTTATATTTATCAGATTTGTATTTCAAATATTAGTCTTTGATTACTTAGATGTTTTTAAATTACCTGTTTTGTTCTAACACAGATGGAGGCTTATTAGATTGCCTGTGTCATAGTTGAGAAGGTGTTTTCTCGTAGAGATTTTATTAGACTGGAGAGTAAAGCTAAGATTAGTTACAACTTCAGTTACTATATTCATAGGACATCGGTTTGCTGAAAATGGATTGTTTTAAATTACTTAAAAAAATGAAACCTGGTGTTATTTTTTAAGAACAGTTGAGATTACAGCTGATAGATTTCTTAAAACAAATAGCATGTATTATTTTATTTTGATTACATACTTGTTAGTTTATTATTTCTTGTGCAATTTATCACATAATCATTCTTAATGATAAAATTTGCATACTCATGTAGGAGTTTCATGATTGTAAGTGATGGTGTAAATATATATTATTTGGATACTTATGAATTAAAACTTAGAAACAACTACAAGTTTTAAAATGATTTGTGTCTTCTAAAAAATTTCAAATGTATTAAAAACAGACATTCCTGTACAAAGACATTTCTGTACAAACTTCTGTTTTTATTCTTTGCCTCTATCAGCAATTACAAGGATAAGTTTTAGGTTTTTGTTTTACTTGTTTTGTCTTGTATTCCTGAGTCAGTGGTTAGTACCATTGAATTACTGTATTCTAAAGGACTATTTCTAAAACTTGGATTTTAATATTTCTTTCAGTTATATGTGGTAAAATGTATCCTCTCGTGTCACCCTGACAGCCTTTGTGTTATACCGCTTTCTTCAAGTTTGGCTGTTACTCTCTCTGGTATATATTTAACTTGGCTTTTCACTCTTGAAAGTATAACCATCTTGAAGGCATAGTCTCTGTTTCACTTACCCTCATAAACCTTTATGTTCTCGCTCCAAGTTACTGAACACCAACCCCCACCCTCACCAACCATGATGGTTAGTGGCTGACACACTTCATAGGAAGTTGTATTATGGAATCATTGCCAGGATATTAAATCTGATTAATTGTTATGTTAGATTTAATATAAAAGACAAAGAGCAGCATGCAAAGGTTTCTCAGAAGACATATGGACTTCCTGTACTCTTGGCTTGAAGAAATAATGCTGCCTAACTCCTTTAACAGGGTTCACATCAAAAGAGAAGAAAAGTCTGGCATTCTAAATCCAAACTGATGAAGCTTTAGGAATTAAATGTAAACAAGGAACATAATTATGAACTCTTTGAACCTTTATTTTCTTAGATATTTAACTGTTCTTTTATTTTTATATATAATTTTAGTAACGATTATAGAAACAGTTGCTTTTGAAGGAAATTCTGATATGATTAGTGAATAATATCTAATACTGAAGCAAGATTAAAATTCAGTAAAATTAGAACACCTATTTCTGTCACTTTCTGGAGTGTTTAACATAATTACATCTTTCTTTTGAGAAATACTAATAAATCTCCATTTTATTTAGTACACAGTTGATTTTAACTTTTGATATCTTTTACAAAGGTATTGCTTTATGAGATCATCTTTAGTAATGAAAGCTTAATTTATTATTCTTGAAAACATGGTGGTTTAATTGTGTTAACTTTTAAAAAGCTACTTAATTGGATAAGCTTAATACTACACATAAAACTCTATAAGAATGCAAATAGTTAATACATGAATAATGCTAGAATGTATAAAGAATTCAGTCTGATTATTGATTAACAAAGATGTTTTTCTTTCCTTTATTATCAAAGATAAGTAGGAAAAAAAGGGAGCATATATATTGCAATTATTTAAAGTTTTAAAATATATTATCCTTTATGATATATTTTTAAAAGTAGATATTTTTTGCATTTGAATGTAGACAACAGAAAATTAAAAGTAAAAAAGTGGCTCTACCTAAATAGAAACTTAATCATACATGTTTTGTTTCAGTGTTTTAAAATCTAGACTATGTCAACTACATAGACAAACAACAATTTAATGTCCCTAAAATTGTGAATTCTGAAGTAATAATGAAATGATTAAACAAGCTTAAACAGTTTTATGGAAATATTGTGTCCATATTAAAATTTATTTAAAAGTGTCATGTCCGTTAGTTCTCTGTTTACTTGAGTTTAGAATATATAGGAAGACATTACATAATTGCTAACCCAAACAACTACGATATGTGAATTTACTAAGTTCGTGTGTGTGTGTGTGTGTGTGTGTGTGTGTGTGTGTGTGTGTCTGTATGTGTATGGTCTGTTACATACAATGGAATGCATAAATGTTAAGTGAATAAATTGATGACTTTTAACAAAAGCAGGTACTCCTATAACCCCCCATTTCTAGTACGATCTGGAACATTTTCATCCCTTCCAAAAATTGTGCTGTTTTCCAGTCAGTCATTCTTTCCAAAGGCACCTACTTTTCTATTTTTCAAACTTATGTTACTTTTTCTTTTCCTCTTGTAGAATTTCATATGAATTATATGTTAATTTTTATTTGATATCAGCTGTTTCTAATAGGTATGTGAAGGAATCCCACTGTGGTTTTAATTTGTATTATTCTGATATATATTGATATATAGGGATGTTGATAGGCAAGTCAGTTAATCTGTGGATCTCTGTTTTCTTATTTTAGGAGAAGAATTTCGGCTATATCATATCTGAGGTCTAGCACACTAGCTCCGATAATCAAAAATTATATGATATTCCAAGTCCCCAAGTCCATACTGCTTATTTGTTTACATTCTCTCACAAGCCCTCCATGGAAACACATTCTGTCAGTAACATTTCTCTCTAGGCTACTCTGTATGTAGAATGTAATTATGTTTTCTTCAGTCTCCAAAAAAAAAAAAAAAAAAAAAAATAGAGTGAAAGCTGTTTTCATGTTGTGGTGTCTCATTTACCTAAATAGGAGGGGAAAGTAATTTAATTCACAACTTCATCTTTCATTGATAAATAGCAAATACTTCTTTTCTTTTTAAAAAATAAATATATTGAGATCCAGTGTTCGAACTGCAAAATCAGCCATTATAAGTGTAGAGCATAATAATGCCTTTTACTACATTTGTTAAGTGATTTGCTATCACTAAAATCCAGTTTTACAATATTTCCATCACCTCAAAAACTTCTATGCCTGTTTACTGTCAAACCTAGTTTCCACCTTCAGCCTTAGGCAACCTCTGCCAACATTTCCCTACCAGTTCCTCATAGCCTATTTACTTTCCTGTCCTGCTCTTTTCATCTTAATATTACCATTATACATATTTCTTGTTACAGATTTTTTTTAAATTTTTTTCCTAAAGGCAACAAAGATTCTTTTTCTGATCCAAGCTTTAGTCAGTCTCCTGAACCTCCTCCTAGGCTCATCTGTGTACTTCTTTGTAAAACACAGGTTTAGCAAGAACTCTGCTAAGTCACTTTTATTTTTTAATCTTTAACGTTAGTTTTTATTTTTGTAATGTTTTTCTCATACAAATAATTTTTACCTCTCAGTTAATCTCACCTTTTCACTCAATTTCAGGTATTGTCCTGAATTTCTGGCCTCCAAGATCTCTTAATTTTAATGCTGTTTTAATCCTGTTGTGGTTTTTTTTGTTTAATTTTTTTATTGAAGTATAATTAGCATATAGTGTTATTATATTAGTTTCAGCTGTGTAATATAATGATTTAACAATTCTATAAATTACTCAGTGTTCATCACAGTAAGTATACTGTTAATCCTCTTTATCTCTTTCATTTATCCCTCCACCCACCTCCCCTCTGGCAGCCACCAATTTGTTCTCTATATTTAAGAATCTGCTTTTTTATTTGCCCTCTTTTCTTTGTCTGATCATTTGTTTTGTTTCTTAAACTCCATGTATCAATGAAATCGTACTCTACTTGTCTTTCTCTGACTAATTTATTTCACTTAGCACAGTATCCTCTGGCTCCATCCAGTTTGTTCCAAATGTCAAGATCTCATTCTTTTTTAGAGAGTACTAATCCAGTGTATGTACACACACATACACACCATCTCTTCTTTATCCATTCATTTGTCAGTACTTGACTTGCTTCCACATCTTGTCTATTGCAAATGATGCTGCCGTAAATATAGGGGAGGCTATATCTTTGAATTCATGTTTTTGTTTTCTTTGGGTAAATACTCAGTGGTGGAATTATTGGATAATATGGTAATACTGTTTTTAATTTTTTGAGGAACCTCCATATTGTTTCCGGAGTGGCTGCACCAGTTTGCATTCCCACCAACAGGGCAAGAGGATTCCTTTTCTTCTACATTCTTGTAACACTTGTTTCCTTTGTTTTTGATTTTAGCCGTTCTGACAGGTGTGAGGTGACACCTCATTGTAGTTTTTTTTTAATTATTTTTTTTTAACATTCATTCATTTTTGAGAGACACAGAGAGACAGAGCATGAATGGGGGACGGGCAGAGAGAGAGACACACACACAGAATTCAAAGCAAGATCCAGACTCTGAGCTGTAAGCACAGAGCCCGACATGGGGCTTGAACTCACTAACCGCGAGATCATGACCCAAGCCAAAGTCGGATGCTTAACTGACTGAGCCACCCAGGCGCCCCTCATTGTAGTTTTCATTAGCATTTTGCTGATGATGAGTGATGTTGAACATCTTTTCATGTGTCTGTCAGTCACGTGGACGTATTCTTTGGAGAAATGTCTGTTGATGTCTTGTGCCCATTTTTTGATTGGATTTTTTTGGTGTGTTAACTTTTATAAGTTCTTTATATAGTTTAGATATTAACCCCTTATCAGATGTATTATTTGCAAATATCTTCTCCTATCCATAGGTTGCCTTATGCTTTTGTTGATAGTTTCCTTTACTGTAGAAAAGCCCTTTTTTTTTTTTTTTTTTTTTTTTTTTTGGTGCAGTCCCAAGTAGTTAAATTTTGCTTTTGTTTCTCTTGCCTGAGGAGACATACCTAGAAAAATGTTGCTAAGGCTGATGTAAAAGAAACTACTCCCAATGTTTTCATCTAGGAGTTTTATGGTTTCAGGTCTCATATTTAGCTCTTTAATCCATATTAAGTTTATTTTTGTGCATAGTGTAAGAAAATGGTCTAGTTTTCAGTTTTGTTTTATGTGTAGCTCTCCAGTTTTTCCCAGCACCATTTGTTGAAAAGCCTATCTTTTCTCCATTGTATATTCTCATCTCTTTTTGTTGTGGTTTAACTATCCAGTTATGCTTGGGTTTATATCTGTTCTCTATTCTGTTCCATCGATCAATGTGTCTGTTTTTGTGCCAGTACTATATTGTTATGATTACAGCTTTGTGGTATAATTTGTAATCTGGAATTGTGGTACTCCCAGCTTTGTTTTTCTGTCTCAGGATTGCTTTGGCTCTTCAGGGTCTTTTGTGGTTCCATACAAATTTTAGGATTGTTTGTTCTAGTCCTGTGACAAATGTTGGTATTTTGATAGTGATTGCATTAAATCTGTAGATTGTTTTGGGTAGATTGCTTTCTGAACATTTAAATAATGTTGGTTCTTCCAATTCATGGGCATGGAATATCTTTTCATTTGTGTCATCTTCAATTTCTTTCATGGATTTTTTTTCCATTAATTACTTTTCATTCATTTTTAAAAATTGTTTTTTATTTAAAATTTTTTTTTTCATTTACATCCAAGTTATTATAGCATATACTGCATCATTGATTTCAGGGGTAGACTCCTTAATGCTCCTTACCCATTTAGCTCATTCCCCCTCCCACAACCCCTCCAGTAACCTTCTGTTTGTTCTCCATATTTAAGAGTCTCTGATGTTTTGTCCCCCTCCCTGGTTTTATATTATTTTTGCTTCCCTTCCCTTGTGTTCATCTGTTCTGGATCTTAAAGTCCTCATATAAGTGAAGTCATATGATAGTTGTCTTTCTCTGACTAATTTCGCTTAGCATAGTACCCTCTAGTTCTACCCATGTAGTTGCAAATGGCAAGATTTCATTCTTTTTGATTGTTGAATAATATGCCATTGTGTGTGTGTATATGTGTATGTGTGTGTATGTATATATATACACACACACACATACATATACATGTATATATACGTATACACACACACACACACACACATATATATATATATATATGTATATATATATATAAAACTTCTTTATCCATTCATCCATTGATGGACATTTGGGCTCCTTCCATACATTGGCTTAGTTGATAGTGCTCCTATAAACATTGGGGTGCATGTGCCCCTTCAAAACAGAATACCTGTATCCTTGGATAAATACCTAGTAGTGTAATTGCTGGGCCGTAGGGTAGTCCTATTTTTAATTTTTTGAGGAACCTCCATACTGTCTTCCAAAGCGACTGCACCAGTTTGCACTCCCACCAGCAGTGCAAAAGAGATCCCTTTTCTCTGCATCCTCACCAGCATCTCTTGTTGCCTGAGTTGTTTATTTTAGCCATTCTGACTAGTATGAGGTGGTATCTCTTTGTGGTTTTGATTTGCATTTCCCTGATGATGAGTGATGTTGAGCATTTTTTCATGTGTCTGTTGGCCTTCTGGATGTCTTCTTTGGAAAAATGTGTATTCATGTCTTTTGCCCATTTTTCACTGGATTATTTGTTTTTTGGGTGTTGAGTTTGATAAGTTCTTTATAGATTTTGGATACAAACCCTTTATCTGATAGGTCATTTGCAAATATCTTCTCCCATTCCGTTGGTTGCCTTTTAGTTTTGCTGATTGTTTCCTTCACTTTGCAGAAGCTTTTTATTTTGATGAGGTCCCAATAGTTCATTTTTGCTTCTGTTTCCCTTGCCTCTGGAGATGTGTTGAGTAAGAAGTTGCTGTGGCCAAGATCAAAGAGGTTTTTGCCTGCTTTCTCCTCAAGGATTTTGATGGCTTCCTCTCTTACATTGAGGTCTTTCATCCATTTTTGAGTTTATTTTTGTGTATAGTGTAAGAAAGTGGTCCAGGTTCATTCTTCTGCATGTTGATGTCGTTTTCCCAGCACCACTTGCTGAAGAGACTGTCTTTATCCCATTGGATATTCTTTCCTGCTTTGTCAAAGATTAGTTGGCCATACGTTTGTGGGTCCATTTCAGGGTTCTCTATTCTGTTCCATTGATCTGAGTGTCTGTTCTTGTGCCAGTACCAGACTGTCTTGATGATTGCAGCTTTGTAGTATAGCTTGAAGTCCGGGATTGTGATGCCTCCAGCTTGGGTTTTCTTTTTCAAGATCGCTTTGGCTATTCAGGGTCTTTTCTGGTTTCATACACATTTTAGAATTGTTTGTTCTAGCTCTGTGAAGAATGCTGGTGTTATTTTGATAGGGATTACATTGAATAGGTAGAGTGCTTTGTATAGTATCGACATTTTAACAATATTTGTTCTTCCTATCCAGGAGCATGGAATCTTTTTCCATTTTTTTGTGTCTCCTTCAGTTTCTTTCATAAGCTTTCTATAGTTTTAAGTGTATAGATTTTTCACGTGTTTGGTTATATTTATTCCTAGGTATTTTATGGTTTTTGTGCAACTGTAAATGGGATCGATTTCTTGATTTCTCTTTGTCGCTTCATTGTTGTTGTATAGGAATGCACGCGATTTCTGCGCGTTGATTTTATATCCTGCAACTTTGCTGAATTCATGAGTCAGTTCTAGCAGTTTTTTGGTGGAATCTTTTGGGTTTTCCATATAGAGTATCCTGTCATCTGCAAAGAGTTCAAGTTTGACCTCCTGCTGGCTCATTTGGATGCTTTTTATTTCTTCGTGTTGTCTGATTGTTGAGGCTAAGACTTCCAATACTGTGTTGAGTAACAGTGGTGAGAGTGGACATCCCTGTCTTGTTCCTGACCTTAGGGGGAAAGCTCTCAGTTTTCCCCATTGAGGATGATGTTAGCGTTGGGTCTTTCGTATATGGCTTTTATGATCTCGAGGCCTGATCCTTCTATCCCTACTTTCTTAAGGGTTTTTATCAAGAAAGGGTGCTGTATTTGGTCAAATGCTTTCTCTGCATTTGAAAGGATCATGTGGTTCTTGTCCTTTCTTTTATTGATGTGATGAGTCACATTGATTGTTTCGTGGATCATGGATGTTTTATATACCTCCTTGGTTAAGTTTATTCCTAGGGACTTTATTATTTTATTATTATTTTATATCCTAGATATTCCTATTATTTACAATTCCGAGGTGCAATTGTAAATGGGATTATTTCTTAATTTATCTTTCTGCTACTTCATTATTAGTGTAAAGAAATTCAACTGATTTTTGCGTATTAATTTTGTATCTTACGAGTTTACTGAAATCATTTGTCAGTTCTAGTAGTTTTTTGGTTGAGTCTTTCTGCAAAAAGTGAAAGTTTTACTTTTTCCTTACCAATTTGGATGCTTTTTATTTCTTTTGTTGTTGTTGTTTGATTACTGTGAGTAGAACTTCCAGTACTATGTTGAAGAAGTGGCAAGAGTAGACATTCTTGTTCTGTTCCTGATCTTAGAGGAAAAGCTGTCAGGTTTTCACCACTTAGTATGATGTTGGCTCTGAGTTTTTCATATCATGGCTTTTATTATACTGAGATATGTTTCCTCTAAACCTGCTTTATTGAGGGTTTTTGTCATGGATATGTGTTGTACCTTGTCAAATGCCTTTTCTGCATCTTTGCGATGCTCATGTTTTTTATTCTTTTTTCTTGTTCATGTGATGTATCACATTGATTTGAAAATATTGAACCATCCTTTTATTCCTGAAATTAATCCCACTTTATCCTGATGATTGATTTTTTTAAATGTATTGTTGAATTCTGTTTGCTAATATTTAGTTGATGATTTTTATATCATCACAGATACTGGCCTATAGTTTTTTGTTCTTGTTGTCTTTTTCTGGTTTTGGTATTAATACTGGCCTCATAGAATGAATTTGGAAGTTTTTCTTCCTCCTCTATATTTTTGGAATAGTTTGAGAAGAGTAATTACCTCTTCTTTAAATGTTTGTTAGAATTCACCTGTGAAGCTATCTGGTCCTGTACTTTAGCTTGTTGGGAGTTTTGTTTTTGTTTTTGTTTTTGTTTTTTTTATTAGTGATTCAATTTCATTGCTAGTAATCGATTTGTTCAAATTTTTTATTTCTTCCTGATTCAGTTTTGGAAGATTATGTTTCTAGGAACTTATCCATTTCTTCTAGGTTATTGAATTTGTTGGCATATAATTTTTCATAATATTCTCTTATAATCCCCTTGTTTCTGTGATGAAGTTGATCTTTTCAAAGAAACAGCTTCTGGTTTCATTTATCTGTTATGTTCTTTTGGTCTCTATTTCATTTATTTCTTCTCTAATCTTTATTATTTACTTCCTTCTATTGGCTTTGGCCTTTGTTCTTTTTCTAGCTCTTATAGGTGTTAGATTGTTTATCCTGCTAAGTCACCTCACCTCAGCTAGAATCCCCTGCCCTTGATATCTGATCATCCTAGATATCTGCTCTGGTTCCTCACCTTCCACTTTCCCCCAGGTAATGTCTGATCACCTGGGCTATCTTCAGCAACAGTCTTCTTGGGTTGGTTTAGCCAGATGTTTCCCTTATCTTTGATGTTTCCCTTAGTAATTTTCCACCCACTAACCCCCACCCTTTTCCTTGGCCATAAATTCCCACTTGGCAATGCTGTATTCAGGGCTGAGTTGCTTCTTTCCTACTGTAAGATCACATTGCAAGTAGTCCTAATACCTATTGTAATGGTCCCAAGTGTGATTGGATATTTTTTTTTAGCAGAGGAACTTCTAATTAGATATACTAAAAGGGGTCTTGAAATGTGAAAACATCCCATTTTATTCCCTCTTCAACTCAATATTTTCTTTTAATTTTTTTTTTAAGTTTATTTATTTTGAGAGAGAGAGAGAGATAGCAGGACAAGGGCAGAGAGAGGGAGGCAGAGAATTCCAAGCAGGCTCCACACTGTCAGTGCAAGAGCCCGATGTAGGGCTCGAACTCCCAAACCACGAGATCATGACCTGAGCTGAAGTCAGACAGTTAATTGACTTAGCCACCCAGGTGCCCCTCGATATTTTTAAACATTGGATATTTTTAAAAGAAGCCCACTAGATTTATGTAAAAAGCCTAAATTTTATTAAATTTTATTATCTCTTATATTGGGAGACAGTATTATGTATGATTAGTTTGAGGATTTATAGCTACTCAGTTGAGTTTGAAACCTGTTTCTGTGAGTTAGCGCTGCCCTTATCTTTCTTGTGCCTTAGTTTCCTTACCTGTAAAATAGCAATAATCAATAGTGCTTACCCCTTAGGTTGTTGGAGGATTAAATGAGATCATTGCGAATATAGGGGTTGGCTAAATGGTTAGGGAATTGTAAATGTTCTGCATATGCCAACAACAACAACTGTAATAAAACACTTATGTACCAGGTACCATACATATTTAATCATTTAATGCTCATCCTATGAGCTAAGGAGTATTATTATCTCCATTGAATTGAAGAGGAAACCATGATATAGAGGACTTAAGTAAATTCCCAGAAGTTGCATAGACTAGAAAGTAGTGGAGCTGATATTCAGATTCAGGCTGTCAGGCTCTAGCGTCTGTACTGTTAACCCTATATATTCTTAGCATAATTTGCATTTCAGCTCCCTGGTTAGATGAAACTTGACTTTGATAAATGTATTTGTTGTAGGCTAAATGATGACAGCCCTTTAGGATGATTTGATATTGTGTTTATTTTATAGTTTACATGATATTCTTTGAGACTTCAGTGCTATAATCTTCATTCTTCTAACCATGCTATTTGAGTTTCTGTGATATGAAGATTTCTTAAAATGTACTACTTTTTCCTTTTTAATTTTAGATGTTATTGAATTGTTCTTTATTTATGTTTTATACTGAATGAGGATCATAGCACTAATAATGGATCTAACCTTTGACGATGTTTGTCTCTGTGATGTTTGTTTTTAAAGAAATATACCTTTGCCTTTTTAGGGGGCAAGATTACATTCTTTTCAGATATTTTAAGAAATGTTAATATCTAAAAGGTATATGACTATAATATGTTCACATAATATTTATGTTGTGTATGTATATATAAAATATATTAAAATACATACAACTTTAATGCCATATATATTAATTGAAGGTTGCTGTTTGTTAAAATCTGTGATGCCATCTATGTGTTTACTTTTTGATTATTGGTAATTTTAATTGTGGTCATCTATTTACTAAATGCTTTTGAAGTCCCTTTGTCTTGTCTTAAAGAACAACACACATCAATGCTATGCTGTAATTGTAGATTAAGGAAATTTCTGAATATACCAGCACAATGACGTGAAATTTTAAGAGAGGTGTATTTGTATTAACCACCAGTTGTGCAAAAAAAGAAAAAAGGAAAAAATTACAAGCATAGTATCTTTGCATCTTGTCAATTGTATTTGTAGAACAGATACATGTTACATATTATAAGCCTCTTGATTGTTATCTGAGGGTTATTTGGAGAGGAGGGATCATGTAAATAGTGGAATAATACAAGATAACAGACAAAGATTGTGGTCCTTTGAAATTTAGTTAGCTTAACAAATAAGACATTATCATTTTAGAATATTCATGAAATAAATGTTAATTTTTTTTTTTTAGTTGAGAATTTGAGTCTTCAGGATACATGAAACTTAGACTTAAATCTAAGAAATATACAACTTAAGAATTACATAACTGTAGGGAAATCTTGCTCATATTTTAAAATGTGTGTATACATGCATGTGCACGTGTATTTTAGCTGTATGCTATTTGAACAGAAATGATTATACATTTCTGTTTTATTAAGGATAGAGAAGAGAAACTATTAAGCTTCCTTTTCCCTCATTCTTCTTATTCACACGTTCTCTGTAATGTGCGTCATTAGTATAACTTTAATATTCCAGTTAATAGTGTTGACAGATATGGAGAGACAGATAAGGAAAATAAGGATGATAATTTTTCTGCTTATTAACAGATGAAAATCTCTCTTTTTGAGAGCGGTAGTACATTTAATATTTAATAGACTCAAAAAGTGAGCCTCACTTGAAAACTTAATCAGCCAAGAAAAACGGTAGGGAGGGCATAGAGCTAAAATTGAGAGGTTAGAATCTGAGGTAAGGCTTTGCCAGCAAGAGGCTGTGTCACCATCAGGAATGAAGATAACTTCTTTGGGAACAAGTTGTCTCATTCATAAAATGAGTGGTGTACTAGATCAATTTGAAAATCCCCTTTAATTTTCATTCTGTGATTTTATAATAGTATAGCAATGAAGACAAAATTCAGAAATTAAAGTTATTTGGGTGTATGGAATTCTGAATAATTTACAGCATAAAACTTTCACCAACAGTGGTATTTTTAATTGTATTATTAGCCTATAATATTTTTCTGATTTTAAATTGAGTTATACATTTTATAGATAGTAGCCTACCAAAATATGTGAGTTATTATAAAGCAGATACTTTTCAGTTTTCAGGTTTGTGAGAAATGGCTTATAGTAGAAATGTTTTCTATTAATCTGGAAGCTTTTTTCTTACTAATTTTCTAAGGTAAAATATTCTAGGTTGAACTTTTAAGTAGGCTAAATTACATTATGGATAAAAATGACATGTTATTGGGGCACCTGGCTCAGTTGGTTAAGTGTCCGACTCTTGGTTTCAGCTCAGCTCATGATCTCATGGTTCATGAGTTTGAGTCCCACTTTGGGCTCTGTGCTGGCAGCAGGGAGCCTGCTTGGGATATTCTCTCTCTCTCTCTCTCTCTCTCTCTCTCTCTCTCTCCCTCTCCCTCTCCCTCTCCTTCTCCCCCCCCCCCCTTGTCTCTCTCCCTTTCTCTCTGCTCCTCCCCTGCTCTTCCTCTCTCAAAATAAACATTTAACAATAAAAGTTAGGGGCGCCTGGGTGGCTTGGTCAGTTAAGCTTCCGACTTCGGCTCAGGTCATGATCTCACAGTCCGTGAGTTCGAGCCCCGCATCGGGCTCTGTGCTGACAGCTCAGAGCCTGAAGCCTGTTTCAGATTCTGTGTCTCCCTCTCTCTCTGCCCCTCCCCTGTTCATGCTCTGTCTCTCTCTGTCTCAAAAATAAATAAACGTTAAAAAAAAACAATAAAAGTTATAAACATTTAACATTTAAAATAAACATTAAAATAAACATTTAACAATAAATGTTATAAACATTTAAAAATAAACTGTAAACAAATAAACTTTTTTTAATGACATGTTGTCTAGGTAAATATAGCAGGTTTCATATTTACTCTAACTTTGTATCTCCTAATTGTTTTACAGGTATGTTATATAATTTCATTTTAATTAAAATTTTTCTTTTAATTCTTAATTCATTTTAATCCTTTTTGTGAACAGTTTCAAGGAGCAAATTATACTTTTTCTCAACTGGAATGAATTAGGATTATCAATTTCTGAATGAGCTCTTCCTACTGCAATGTACTTAATAGGATTTAAACCTAAATATATCTATATACAGCAAGCTCCCCTTTAAAAGAAGCTTCCTCTAATTCTGGTCTCACTTTTTAGACTGACCTCAGGTATTATTAAGAAAAAATACAATCAAGAATTAAGTTGACATTGTGAGATGACTTGGTAGCTGACTTTTACCATTGTACATAAACAGCACAGTTATTCTAAATCACTGTATCACTTTCAGCCAGATAACCACTAAAATCACTGCAGTGTGGTTTCCTGAAAATGCCATAATCCTTCAAATGCCACATTAAACTGAGAGAGAAAACCATCAGTAGTGCCTGCACAGTTATGTAGAAGGATGAGCCATGAACCAAGTGAAAAGATGTTCTGGAAGAACAGTAACCTTTCTCTTGATGTGTGCATTTCCCATTACATTTTTGACACAAAATGTTGCAAAATGATTTAATGGTGGCATTTTGTTTTGCTGACTCCTTTTTTTCATTAAAAGAAACCAGTTAGGACAGAAATGTAGGGGAAGGGTGACCAAGCACTGAATTCTATTATAGAAGTCTGTTTTCAAAATAAATTAAAAAAAGATTTTAGGAGCATGGCTTTTCCCTCTTTACATTGTATGTAAACTGTGATATACAAATCATTTAGTTCTATTATATCTGCAAAAGGATGGCTTATTTATTCTTTAAAGTTAATTTCTTTTCTCATTGTGCTCTTCCTCTTCTTTTTTCTTCCTAGTAACCCTTAAACATATATGACCTGTCAGTAAATCAGGAAAGCTTTGCTTAACAAATGCATACATCTCACTTACTACATGTAACCCAGAAAGTGTCCTTTGTATTACACTTTGGATGTATATTAGTAGAGCTGATCATACAGGGGAACAAAGTGTGGATAGACTAAGTGGTTTAAAAGATCAATACCTGTTAACTTTGAGAAGATACATTTCTATTGGGAATTGAGTTATAAAGTTGGTCCACATAAAACTAGTACAAAGCTTATTTGCATCTATGAAAACATGCCAAGAAAGAGAAAGTGACTTACCAAAATATAGTTTGTAAGACTTTTGCAGCATGAATTTTTGGTTTTACTGTTGATGTGGCTGTCTGGGTATGAGCCTAATCACAAAATTATTTAAAAACAAACAAAAACTTGAGAATCTGTTTTGCACATTACCATTTCTTAGTATCTCCTGTTTTAAAAAATGCATCAGATAGTGTTTGACCAAACATTACTTTGGTTGCCCCTACTCCTGGGATTATGGGAGTATTCATAAAAAGTGCAGTATCTATTAAAGGAATGGGAATTTAATGTGAAATTTCTCAGTGTGTTTCCAATTGTTGACTTTTACATGAATGAGTAGCTCAGTAGGAGACTCATTGCTCTCTTTGAGCTCTGTAAATGAAGATAAGTTTTCTAACAAATGTTAACTCTGCTGCTTTTTCTTCCAAATGTCTCAAAATGGTAGAGTTTACATGGAGTTCATCAATTATTTATCTTCATTTTACCTTATTTTTTTGCTAATAAGTGTAAGATTAAAAGAACACATCAGGATGGATATATATCCCCATGCTTTTAACTAAAAATGACTTAAGGGTTTTGTTAGTGATAAATTTCAAGTATGCCCTACTGAACAAGTACTTTTCTTTTTCTTTCTCCCTCCCTCCCTCCCCTCCCTGTCCCTCATCCCCCCCCCCCCCGTTCTTCATCCCCCCCAACATCCTCCGTAGTTCCTCCTCCTCCCACCAATCCCTTACCCTCCCCCCATCTCTCTCTCTCTTTCCCACCCCACCCATACCATCATGACCAGAAAGCCACAGAAGTTTGTCATATAAAAATAATGTTTTCCCCCAAATTTTACATAATGGGAAATCTCAGTATAAGATTACCCAGTGAGATAATTGTCAAAAATGAGTGGTAGCCAGTAAAACCAATGGGGCTGTAAAAGGCTGGGTAGGTTTAAGCAAGTAAAGAAGAAAGGAACAAGGCATTCCATAGGAGAAGAGAGACTGTGGCCATAGCCAGAAGATGGAAAGTCCTTTTATGGCAGTAGGTAGTTCAAGCAGAGATCTATGGGAAATTAATTGACCTGGAACAGCACAATGTGTGGTTGGTTTTTCGGATTGTCATATTACATAAATAAGATATATAAGGACATTTTCTATAACACTGTTTTCAAACTATTACTCTTTGCTACAAATGTAGTTAAAATAACAATTATAAAACTTATAGTACAGCATTACAACTAAAAATTATTAAACTACAAAATGTTCATAAAGAGAACAAATATACGTATGCACACATACCTTGGAAAAAATAAATAAAACCATTAGCAAAACAAATGCTTTGGCATATTCAGCTAGCTTTTTATTTTAAGAGAATTAATTGGATACTGGATTAGGACACATTCAACTTATTGAATTGATTTTTTAAGTACCGAAGCAATGTATATTGTTTGTAATCATGTAGGTAACAAATAGAGAAATGTTATTTACTTCTTACTTACTCTAAACCCCACTCTTTAGGTGTAATATATTAAGTATGATCATTTATACTTCATCTGTGTGCAAACAAAATATTCAGAACCCATTGACTAACCTCCTCCCCCCCCTCTAGTTTATCTCTTCCTTTTACAGTTATGGTAGGCTTTACTCTGAAACTTGCTTTTTTTTTTTTTTAATTTAAGAACACCAAAAAACTTTTTTCAATAAATTTAGAACTAAACCAGACTTTATATAGCTACAAAATATAATGTGGATTCAGGGGCGCCAAGGTGGCTCAGTCCTTTCAGCGCCCGACATCAGCTTAGGTCATAATCTCACTGTTCATGGGTTCAATCCCCCCTGCCACCGTGCTCACAGCTCAGAGTCTGGAGCCTGAATCAGAATCTGTGTCTCCTTCTCTCTCCCTTTCCCCCATCATGCTGTCTCTGTCAAAAATAAATAATAAAACATTTTTAAAAAATTAAAAAATATAATGTGGATGTGCCTTGATTTATTATAATAGTTCCCTATTGATGGTATTTTTTTTCTATTTGATCTCTGTTCAAAGTGAGTTTGCTAGACCAAAGAATATGTTTATTAAGTATGTGTGTATGTATATATATGTATGTATGTATATATGTATATATGTATATGATGTGTGTGTGTACTTTACATTTTACAGATACAATTACTTCATTACCCAGTAGACACAAATATATGAGAATATGATCACATAGATTTTTAACAATCCAGTTGATAGAAATCGGCATTTGGTTGTATGTTGTGACTGCCTATGAGACTGAGAATTTATCACACTGATTAGCCACTAGCCATCTGGGTTTTCTCATCCATGTGTTATCTTTCCATGTGCCTCTTTATTTATTGATGTTCTGTCCTTTTTTATTTTTATTTTTTGAGAGAGAACATGTGCATGTGCATATGCCACAGTTGGGGGATGGGAGCAGAGAGAAAGAGGATCTTTTTTTTTCAATATAATTTATTGTCAAATTGGTTTCCATACAACACCCAGTGCTCATCCCAACAGGTGCCTGCCTCAATGCCCATCACCCACTTTCCCCTCTCCCCCCACCGCCCATCAACCCTCAGTTTATTCTCAGTTTTTAAGAGTCTCTTATGGTTTGCCTTCTTCCCTCTATGTAACTTATTTCTCCCCCCTTACCCTCCCCCCTGGTCTTTTGTTGAGTTTGTCAGGATCCACATATGAGTGAAAACATACGGTATCTGTCTTTCTCTGTATGACTTATTTCACTTAGCTTAATACCCTCCAGTTCCATCCACGTTGCTGCAAATGGCCAGATTTCACTCTTTCTTATTGCCAAGTAGTATTCCATTGTATGTATAAACCACATCTTCTTTATCCTTTCCTCAGGTGATGGATATTTAGGCTCTTTCCATAACTGGCTATTGTTGAAAGTGCTGCTATAAACATTGGGGTACATATCCCCCCTATGCATCAGCACCCTGTATCCCTTGGGTAAATTCCTAGCAGTGCTATGATTGGGTCATAAGGTAGATCTATTTTTAATTTTTTGAGGAACTTCCACACCGTTTTCCGGAGTGGCTGTACCAGTTTACATTCCCACCAACAGTGCAAGAGGGTTCCCATTTCTCCACATCCTCTACAGCATCTATAGTCTCCTAATTTGTTCATTTTAGCCACTCTGACTGGCATGAGGTGGTATCTCAGTGTGGTTTTGATTTGTATTTCCCTGATGAGGAGTGACACTGAACATTTTTTTTTATTTTATTTTTTATTTTTTAAAATTTACATCCAAATTAATTAGCGTATAATGCAACAATGATTTCAGGAGTAGATTCCTTAGTGCCCCTTACCCATTTAGCCCATCCCCCCTCCCACAAGCCCTCCCATAACCCTCAGTTGGTTCTTCATGTTTATGAGTCTCGTCTGTTTTTTTCCCCTCCCTGTTTTTATATTATTTTTGTTTCCCTTCCCTTGTGTTCATCTGTTTTGTCTCTTAAAGTCCTCATATGAGTGAAGTCATATGATATTTGTCTTTCTCTGACTAATTTCACTTAGCATAATACCCTCCAATTCCACCCATGTAGTTGAAAATGTCAAGATTTCATTTTTTTTGATTGCCTAGTAATACTCCATTGTATATATATACACCACATCTTCTTTATCCATCCATCCATCGATGGACATTTGGGCTCTTTCCATACTTTGGCTATTCTTAATAGTGTTGCTATAAACATGGGGGTGCTTGTGTCCCTTCGAAACAGCACACCTGTATCCTTTGGATAAATGCCTAGTAGTTCCATTGCTGGGCCGAAGGGTAGTTTTATTTTTAGTTTTTTGAGGAACCTCCATCCTGTTTTCCAGAGTGGCTGCACCAGCTTGCATTCCCACCAACAATGCAAAAGAGATCCTCTTTCTCCGCGTCCTCACCTTCAGGCATCTGTTGTTGCCTGAATTGTTAATGTTAGCCATTCTGACAGATGTAAGGTGGTATCTCATTGTGGTTTTGATTTGTATTTCCCTGATGATGAGTGATGTGGAGCATTTTTTCATGTGTCGGCTGGCCTTCTGGATGTCTTTGGAGAAGTGTTTATTCATGTCTTTTGCCCGTTTCTTCACTAGATTGTTTGTTTTTTGAGTGTTGAGTTTGATAAGTTCTTTGTAGATTTTGGATACTAACCCTTTATCTGATAGGTCATTTGCAAATATTTTCTCCCATTCTGTCAGTTGCCTTTTGGTTTTGCTGATTGTTTCCTTAGCTGTGCAGAAGCTTTTTATTTTGATGAGGTCCCAATAGTTCATTTTTGCTTTGGTTTCCCCTGCCTCCAGAGACGTGTTGAGTAAGAAATTGCTGTGGCCAAGATCAAAGAGGTTTTTGCCTGCTTTCTCCTCAAGGATTTTGATGGCTTCCTCTCTTACATTGAGGTCTTTCATCCATTTTGAGTTTGTTTTTGTGTATAGTGTAAGAAAGTGGTCCAGGTTCATTCTTCTGCATGTCACTGTCCAGTTTTCCCAGCACCACTTGCTGAAGAGACTGTCTTTATTCCATTGGATATTCTTTCCTGCTTTGTCAAAGATTAGTTGGCCATACGTTTGTGGGTCCATTTCAGGGTTCTCTATTCTGTTCCATTGATCTGAGTGTCTGTTCTTGTGCCAGTACCAGACTGTCTTGATGATTGCAGCTTTGTAGTATAGCTTGAAGTCTGGATTTGTGATGCCTCCAGCTTTGGTTTTCTTTTTCAAGATCGCTTTGGCTCTTTGGGGTCTTTCTGTTTCCATACAAATTTTAGGATTATTTGTTCAAGCTCTGTGAAGAATGCTGGTGTTATTTTGATAGGGATTGCATTGAATATGTAGATTGCTTTGGATAGTATCGACATTTTAACAATATTTGTTCTTCCTATCCAGGAGCATGGAATCTTTTTCCATTTTTTTTTTTTTGTCTCCTTCAATTTCTTTCATAAGCTTTTTATAGTTTTCAGTGTATAGATTTTTCACGTGTTTGGTTATATTTATTCCTAGGTATTTTATGGTTTTTTGTGCAACTGTAAATGGGATCGATTCCTTGATTTCTCTTTCTGTTGCTTCATTGTTGGTGTATAGGAATGCAAGCGATTTCTGTGTGTTGATTTTATATCCTGCAACTTTGCTGAATTCATGAGTCAGTTCTAGCAGTTTTTTGGTGGAATCTTTTGGGTTTTCCATATAGAGTATCCTGTCATCTGCAAAGAGTTCAAGTTTGACCTCCTGCTGGCTCATTTGGATGCTTTTTATTTCTTCGTGTTGTCTGATTGTTGAGGCTAAGACTTCCAATACTGTGTTGAGTAACAGTGGTGAGAGTGGACATCCCTGTCTTGTTCCTGACCTTAGGGGGAAAGCTCTCAGTTTTCCCCATTGAGGAGGATATTAGCATCGGGTTGTTCATATATGGCTTTTATGATCTTGAGGTATGCTCCTTCTATCCCTACTTTCTTGAGGGTTTTTATCAAGAAAGGATGCTGCATTTTTGTCAAATGCTTTCTCTGCATCTATTGAGAGTATCATATGGTTCGTTCTTTTATTGGTGTGATGAATCACGTTAATTGTTTTATGGATATTGAGCCAGCTCTGCATCCCAGGTATAAATCCCACTTGGTCGTGGTGAATAATTTTTTTAATGTATTGTTGGATCTGGTTGGCTAATATCTTGTTGGGGATGTTTGCATCCATGTTCATCAGGGAAATTGGTCTATAGTTCTCCTTTTTACTGGGGTCTCTGGTTTTGGAATCAAGGTAATGCTGGCTTCATAGAAAGAGTTTGGAAGTTTTCTTTCCATTTCTATTTTTTGGAACACCTTCAAGAGAATAGGTGTTAACTTTTCCTTACTGGTTATGGGTCTGTTCAAATTTTCTGTTTCTTCCTGTTTCAGTTTTGGTAGTGTATATGTTTCTAAGAATTTGTCCATTTCTTCCAGATTGCCCATTTTATTGGCATATAATTGCTCGTTTTTTAATTTTTATTGTTTTTATTTTTGCTGTGTTGGTTTTGATCTCTTCTCTTTCATTCTTGATTTTTATTTGGGTCCTTTCCTTTTTTTTTTTTGATCAAACTGGCTAGTTGTTCATCAATTTTGTTAATTCTTTCACTAACCAGCTTCTCGTGTCGCTGATCTGTTCTACTGTTTTTTTTTTTTTTGCTTTCAATAGCATTAATTTCTGCTCTAATCTTTGTTATTACCTGTCTTCTGCTGGTTTTGGGTCTTACTTGCTGTTCTTTTTCCAGCTCCTTAAGGCGTAAGGTTAGGTTGTATATCTGAGATCTTTCTTCCTTCTTTAGGAAGGCCTAGATTGCTATATACTTTCCTCTTATGACCGCCTTTGCTGCATCCCAGAGGTTTTGGGTTGTGGTGTTATTTTCATTGACTTCCATATACTTTTTAATTTCCTCTTTAACTTCTTGGTTAGCCTGAGCATCTTTTCATGTGCCTGTTGGCCATCTGGGTGTCTTCTTTTGAAAAGTGTCTATTCATGTCTTCTGCCCATTTCTTCACAGGATTATTTGTTTTTCAGGTGTGGAGTTTGGTGAGTTCTTTATAGATTTTGGATACTAGCCCTTTGTCTGATATGTCATTTGCAGGTATCTTTTCCTATTCTGTCGGTTGCCTTTTAGTTTTGTTGATTGTTTTCTTTGCAGTGCAGAAGCTTTTTATCTCCATAAAAAGCTTCCGCACTCTAAAGGAGAGAAAGAGAATCTTAAGCAGTCTCCATGCCAAGTGTGGAGCCCAAACATAGGGCTTGATGTCACAACCCTGAGATCATAACCGGAGCCGAAATCAGGAGTTGGACGTTTAACCAACTGAGCCACCGAGGGCACCCTATGTTTTCCCTTTTTTAAAGTTTTTTTTTTTTTTTTTCAACGTTTATTTATTTTTGGGACAGAGAGAGACAGAGCATGAACGGAGGAGGGGCAGAGAGAGAGGGAGACACAGAATCGGAAACAGGCTCCAGGCTCTGAGCCATCAGCCCAGAGCCTGACGCGGGGCTCGAACTCACGGACCGTGAGATCGTGACCTGGCTGAAGTCGGACGCTTAACCGACTGCGCCACCCAGGCGCCCCTGTTTTCCCTTTTTAAAAACTGAGTGTATCACTTTGTGTAAGTTGCAAATACTTTCTTTCAGGTTTTTTTTGTTTATTTGTATGTATGCATTTTGTTTGCTAATGGTACTTTTTGGCAAATCAAAAATTTTGCTTGTAAATGTTGTGATATTAATGTCTGAAAAAAAAAACCTAAAGTGACATGTTTTTATGAAATAGCCAGCTAATACATCATACATTACTTAGGCACTGCATATTATTTTTTTTGCCTTTTAGATGATGTATGTACAGATTTGCTCAAAATATTTTTTAAAGATCTGCTGAAATACTGTGCTCTTTAAGAATAATTTTTTACTTTACGTTTTGACATAAGCCTAATATAAAAATGTTATTTTTCTTTACTAGAATGCCGTATTCTTCTGTTGATTTAGAAACATAATTTGTTAGCTTTCAGACTCTATCCTAAATGAAAATAAATTAAAATCTATTTAATATTTTTTTAATTAAAATTAAATTTTAAAGCATGTTGATGGTACTCATTAATGCTCTAATCTTTTATAAAGTGTTTTGGACCTGGAGTAAGTTGAGTATGTTTGGTGATTGATTCCTAAGGCAGAAATTATCCTTTCTGTTGAAGAAGTCACTGGTGAACGTGAATTGCTAAATTTAATGGCTTTTAAAGTTTTTAAGTACTTATTGCATTTGGTCTCTTTTCAACATATAACATTAGTGACCAACCTTTCTTCTTAAAACTTCTCGTTTTTATTATGCAGTGTTTTACTCTAGTTCTCAGTAGCAAAATAGTGGTTAAAATGGTTGAATTTTGGTACCAAGTTTTTGGGGTTCAAAAGTTCTCCCCCTGTACTTACTACTTATGACTTTGAGTTGGTTTTATAATCACTGTGCCATAGTTTCTTGTAAACTGTGAATACCAGTCATTTCTATCCCACAGAATTACTGTGAGGTTTAAGTGAATGTAAATATATAGTGATTGTATACCTTCATCAACCCTCTCCTGGTCTGTTGTGGTAACAAGCACCTTCATTAGTCTGGATGTTTCTAGTCTTTATCCAGTTGTCTGATGAATTTGTTCATGTTGCACTTAAATTTGTACAGAAACTTTCCATTTCTTGCAAGGTAAATCAAGTGTATAACGTGGCATACAATGTCTTTCAAACCTGACCTTAATATTTCTAGCTACATTTCTGTATTCACAGCTCCAGATGACATGTATTCAAAACATTGCAGGCTATTTCTCCTTTCTAAAACTTGCCTGTTACTTTAATGCCATCTCCCTTTATTTTATGTTATATCCTCTTTCCTAATATGACCTCCCATTTTTCTCTGGAATGAGTATTTCTCACTTGTTTAGTCCTTCTTTTTCTAAGTTTAGTTTCTATGTCTTGGTCAACCCATGATTCTCATTGTATAAGTACTAGACCTAAAAATTTAAAGCAAATTAGTTTTAATATTCCCAATCACAAACTCAATGCTTATCACATAGTATGTTCTTTATACATTTTTAGAGAATAACAATGGATGGTTTTTAATTAAAGTCTGGCTTTTATTTAATATTTTAAGAGTGACAGATTGTGGGAACTTGGCTTAGTTATTTTTATATACAAAACTGAAGCCTTGTTTAGATTGGGATCGTAGTTTTTGTTGTCATTTATTTTACTATAATTTGTGTACTAATTTGGTTAATTTTTTGTCATGGCTATATTGCTCTTCTATGAAAGTGTATTTTAAAATTCTTAAATGAATTTTATTATCCTTCATATTCCTGTTGTGTTTCTAAGGATAGTACCTATTTCACTGTAATCTGAATCATCTCTAATCTGAAAATATGTGTTACTGTTAGTTTTTGCTAATTTTGACTGCTTGGGTAGGGTAGAGTCAGCTAAAGTTAGGTCTGATTATATCTTAATCCAATTTTAGAATATAAGAAATAAGGTTATAATTTGTTTTGTAATGTGTAACAGTCTAGGTCTCCTTTTTACTCTAATCTTAAAGAAATTTGTTAACAGGTTGAGAACTTTAATTTGGCTTCCTGGAGTAATTCCATAGCAATAGAAAACACTGCGCTGCTTTATCTTTTTTTTTTTTTCTCTCTTTTTTTTCTAGGTTGGTTTGTTTGTAGGTACTTTGATATAGTACCATATTCTTTTACTTCACTCCAATGGTTGGTTTCTAAAGAGTGTTTACCTGTGCAGTTATTTCTTTATATTTTACAAATTGTCAAATACCAGACACTATCAACTGATGCAAATAACATAGTATTTTTTTATTTTTCTGGCATTTAAAAAAATACCTTTTATAAATTAAGTATATTTAATATGTAATTCTACTTTTTCATTTTAAGGAAAAAAATTCTTTCACTGCTTAGACTGTGTTAATTACATATGTATTTTTATATTTCATCATAATAATCTTTCACCTTAGAAATTATCACAAAGAAGTACACAAAGAAAAGCAGCAGGATAAAAGAACATTTTTATTAGGAGAATTATCACCCCCCCCAGACACACATACCTCCAAATAAAAACAGGTTAAACATGGTATAGGATGTGGATGATAAACTGAAGCAAATCAGGGTAACCAAAATATTATATATCTTTTATAGATTATAATTTCATAGGAATGAAGAAATCTATCTTAGAACATGAGTATATACCACTAAATTTTATATATAGATAGCTAGAGATTGGAAGGGGAAAAATGAGCATGGTATTTTTTAGTATGGTAGGATTATGAATAAAATATTGAAAATTTTTTATAAAATTTTAAATAAGTTAATTACATGAATTTAATGTTAAAATAGAGCCCTATTTGACCACACATACAAAAAAGCTAATAAAATATCAAAAACCTGGCTTTGCTCAGAAGTTACTATTTCGTAGGGCAAATATATTCAGATGAAATAAACATCAAAATTCCTCCTCAAAAAAGACTAAAGATAGGCTAAATAAGTTTTTGTACACATAGTTTTAATTAAGGAACAAAATACTAAATAGAGTGAAAGGATATGTTTACTGAGGTATAAACAATTTATTCATTTGTGTGTAAGTGTATATATTTTTTAACATACCTAATCATTATAAATTAGGCCCTCAGCATTGTCTGGCAGTCCTTGCATATTTTCCTGGTCAGCTTGAACATTCATTGCTGGCAGCACCTATTTCCATTCTCCTTATGTACCTCATCTTAATACTCTTTCCTTCTTATTTCATGTTTAATCAATGACCTCATCTTCTGCTTCACATAGAAAACAAACTATCAGACAGAAATGCACAAACTTTCTGATACGTAACCTATAACTAACCTATAAATTTATGCATCTCTTCCATCACCCTTCTCTCTCCTCTTTTAATAACAGTATACTAGAAAAGGTGCTCCCTTTTCCTTCTGAAGGTAATATTTCTGCCAGTGCCCTCGAACCCATCCTCCTTGACTCAGATTATTTCCTACTTCTTTATCTTCTTGTTCTTCTCAGTGACTACTTTCCTCAGCTTTCAAGACGTGGCATTCTCCTAGGTTTTCTATCTCCCCAGACAGTCCTTTTATAGACTTGTGTCCTTCTGCCTTCCATGCTTATGTTACAGTTCTTTACTATTCTGTCCAATATCCTTTTTTTTTTTTTTTTATTCTGCATAGTCCCTGGTGATCTCATCTTTCTATATCTTTGGTTTTCCTGTTAGTGCTGAATTCTCTGAAAATTTTTTTCATGTTCTTTTTTTTTCTAATTGAATTATAGTTGGCACATTGTGTAGCATTAGTTTCAGGTGTACATCATGGTGATTGGACAAATCTATACATTATGCTGTGCTCACCACAGACATAGCTACTACCATCTGTCAGCAAACAATGCTATTACAGTATCACTGATTATATTCTCTGCACTGTACCTTTTATCCCCATGACTGGTTTATTCCATAAGTGGAAGCCTGTGTCTCCACTCTCCTTCACCCATTTTATCCGTCCTCCATTCCACACCCTTTTGGCAACCATCAGTTTGTTCTCCATGTTTAAGAGGTAGTTTCTACTTCTGTTTGTTTATTCATTTGTTTTGTGTTTTAGATTCCACATATAAGTGAAATCACAGTGTCTTTCTCTGTCATATTTCACTTGGCAGAATGCCCTCTAGGTTTGTCCATGTTGTGGCAGATGACAAGATCTCATCCTTTTGTATGACTGAGTAATACTCCATTGTGTATATAAACCACATCCATTCATCTATCAGTGGACACTTGAGTTGCTTCCATACTTGGCTATTATAATAATGCTTTAATAAACATAGGGGTGCATAGATCTTTTTGAAATAGTGTTTTCGTTTTCTTCAGGTATATATCCAGTAGTGGACTTACTATGTGTATAATCTGGTATTTCTATTTTTAATTTGGAATATTTGAAATTTTTAATTCTACCTAGAGTCTCTCTACTTAGTTTCTGACTGGCATAGCCAGTCACATCTCCATAGCAATCTGTACCTTATATATCTTCCTTTATTTTTCATCTTTACTTCTACTGCCTCATTTTGGCTTTTCTCTTGTCATGTGTGAGCTTTTGCAGATAACTTTCTAAAATTTCTTCCTCCTTATAGCTTCCTTTTTCTCCAGTTAATGCATCCACAGCTCTCATTCTATATCACATAATTTAATGTTATCTATTTGCTTAATTCTTTTCAGAGCATCTCCAGCAAACTGTCTAGACCCCTGTCACTTATTCACAAGTGCCCTTTACTACAGTCATAACAAGCTATGTGGCTATTCTGATATACTGTGTTTTTGATATTTTTATTTTGTAAATTTTATTTATTTATTTGGGGGGGGGAGAGAGAATAGAAACGGCAGAGAGAGAGGGAGAGAGAGAGAGAGAGAGAGGATCCCAAGCAGGCTCTGCACTGATGGCTCAGAGCCTAATGTGAAGTTTGAATTCACGAACTGTAGGATCATGACCTGAGCCAGAATCAAAGAGTTGGATGCTCAGCTAACTGAGGCACCCAGGCACCTCCTGACATACTGTTTTTAAAAATTACTCTGTACTTTTCTTCTGCCTCAAATTTTTTTCCACATATTCTCTGCCTGATAAGTTCCAATTTACCTTTTAACATTTGCTTTAATCCTTTGTTAATCTTTTACTCTCCTCCTTCTCAAAGATTGTTTCTTACTACATTAGCAGCTTATGTAAGCCTCTGTGAAAATACTTGACATCCTGTATTGAATCTCTCTTGAGTCTTATACTTTTGTTCACTTGACCCCCCTTATCAGACTGTAAAGTTAATGAAAAAGCTTTATTTGTATTTCTGTCTCACAAGCAAAGATAAAACTTGTCATGGTATAATCTTTCAACATTTTTTTGAATGGTGGATGGTTTGTAAAAAACCACGTGGTTAGTGTGGGTTAGGCTTAGAACCCACACCTCTTGACTTCAGTGTTCACTATCATACTGTTTCTATAGGTTCTATGTTAAGTTCTTAAAATAATTCCACTCTTTTTTAAAAGAAAAAGTCTATTATAGTGCACAGTTGTGGCTTTACATACCATGTCACCAGTTTCTTCTTTTAATGAATTGTGTGTACTGTTAAACACTTTTATCCTAATGTTTTGACTGTTCATCATTTTAGTTGTCATTTTGGAGAACACAGCTGCTTTTGGATTAACTTCATTATTTAAATACTGAAATATTAAACCTTTTGCAGTGTCATGTCACCATGTGTCATTGGGTTCCACTTTTCCCTTCTATGATGGTAGCAAGTTTATGTGACATTCATTTAGTCTTATCACTTCAGTTTAATTAGGAACCAGTCCTTGATACATTTCTTGAGATTTAATCATCACAGTCACATCTTAAATTCTGCACTCATTTTAGTAGTAGTAGTATATCCCATATATAAAATTGTTCACTTAATAAATTTCCTAGACTTTCTTGTTCTGACATTTGACTCTCTTAAGTCCCTAAAAACAATTTTTGGTAACAGTGTGTGATTTATTGATACTAGTCACATCATCTGTGGACACATTTTTCAGTCTCATTAAGGCTCTTTGTGTGTTGATAAATAATTAAAATAACTTATATAAAAATATATAGCATAGACATATACATGTATATAATATAACATTGCTCCCTTTGTAGGTCATTGCTTGACCTGAAGTACTCTAAATAATTACATTTCATTTTGGAGTTGTCTTCATCTTGAATTATTTTTATCAACTACAATTTTGCTCTACACTAGCTTCATTAGTAGAACTAGAATTAGAAACTAAAACACAAGTCTCCAAAACAGTACCTCTTTCATTTTATCAAGTTGGTTATTATTATATTTCCAAGTTGGTTATTATTATATTAAATTCTGTCCTAGACAAGAATTAGGCTGCTTTTTAACCATAGGGTTTTGTTTGTTGTTTTGTTGTTTTTTTTATTGTAGCCTTAACGTTAGTCCTTTGGTGAACGAGAGAGGAAGAAATTTAGAAAATAAAAAAGAAGTGAATTACCTGGTTTCTTCAGCTTTCCTTTCATGGATACTGTATCAGTTGTTTAATTTTTCATGGTTTTCTTTGAACTAATTATCTGAATACTCCATGGTTTCTTAAAATGTGAAATTTAGGACCTTAGAAACAGTTATTTTTTTTAATGAGGTACTTAATGTATGTATGTATTCCTAAAATATTTAGGCAAGTTTGAGGAAAACATTATGGGTAAAGAGTAGAAAAAGTTAGGATGACTATTACCTTGTCACTATACTATTAAAAATGTGGCCACATAATGTGACTTAGTGTAAAATTGTTTATGCATTCTGGGTGTGTATGTGATCTTTTAGTATAAAGAATACATGAAGCCAAGGATCCTAAGTGTGATTTAGTTCATGAATAGGCAGCCATTTTGAGCACTTGAGAACTGATAGATTGAACTATATGAAAGTAACTCTTTAAGTACCTTCTCTCCAAATAATAGCAAATGGAGGAGAAATTCTGCTTTGAAAGAAACTGTTAGACCCTCCATATAATAGACACAGACAGCTGCACAAGGAAGATAGGCCTAGGAAAGACTAAGTCAGTGGGATTCAGTCACATCCAAGTGAAATTACATCCATCAGTAACTTCCCTTTTAAGTGACTGAAATCTTCCAGATCCAAATTTCTCTTGTCAGGTACTCATTCATGTCATTTATCAAGGAACCAAATAATTGCCTAGTTATATCAAGGACCTTGTGACATGGCCTGTAAATGTAGATATTTTTTAAAAGGAAAGTTGAGTTTCATGTAGAGCATTGAGCACAGTGACCAAAGATTTCCTTGACTGTTCTTTTGAAGCTTTCATTTGTAAATAAATTATGAAATCTTTTTTTTTTCTTCATTCCTTTTTAAAATAAGAGTCCTGTGTTTAGTCTCAGATTTATTTTCTGGTCTGTTTCATATTTACTAAGGATGCTAAAATCCATTTTTTCATCCATCAAATTGTTAGACGGAGGATATATAAGAAACATAAGAACTTAGAGGATCATGGGAATATTCCTAAGAGGATAAGGGAGAAATCTTCATATAAACCAAGGAGTCATTTGAGCTGGGTTTTGAATTCTGAGCAGGTTTCAGGAGATTAAGATGAGAACTAGCAAATCCTTCAAGAGAATGAATGAACATGAATAAAGACACCTGATCGCATGTGAGATCATTGGAATAAGGTATAATGTAGGTTTAAGGTAGGTGTGGCCTTAGATTCAAACTAAAGATTTTAAGAGTCCTAATGGGGATTCATTGAAGGCAAGAGATAATAGTATATAGTACTTTAGAAGATTGATATGTGATGAAGGAATGTGCAACTGGAGGTAGACAGGTTTGGGTGCTAGGAACCTTGAGTGATGGAAAAATTGAAGGATTAGAAAGATTCAGGAGACCTAACTTCATACTAGATGTTAAAACACTATTAACCAAAACAGGGAGGCAAGGAAGAAAACTGAATGTTAAACCAAACTGACTAAGATAACTAATTGAAAAGAATGGTGATGCTAGTAACAGAAAGATGAGTGGCCATATTAATTTTTGGAGACATACAATAGATGAATGGTATCATCTGGGATTATGAAGTTTCTTTTTAGGAGTGTTGCTTTAGAAATTTCCAGAATGCATTTAAAGTTATGGGGTTATAAATATAGAGAGGAATCAGACTCTGGAAATAGATTTCATAACTGTTACAGATTTGTTCTGTACAACTCAGGTATCCAGTCCTAATTTTACTACCTTTACTTTTTTGTAAATGACTGTGTTTCTGAATGGATACTGAAGGACTAGTAGGAAATCATGTTCTATAAGAATGGAGGAACTGAAAAAAAAAAAAAAAAGGGCAGGGGGAAGTGGGGAAAGAATGGAGGAACTGAAAGAGTTGGATATAGGTGTCCTTGGTTGAGCCGGGCCACAGACTTATTCCAGAGAAGTTTAACTACCAAGTAGGAGAGATCCTCAAGATGAGGTAGTATAGTTCTCTGTGGGATTTTTTAAAGATTTATTTTAGTGATCAAAATATTTCCATGTAAATAAAACTTATCTTTGCTTAGTTGAATGTTAGCTAGTCCACCTTAAGTTGTGAAATATTTGTAATTTGTCTCCTACCTTCTTTATTATTATTATCTTTAGCTTTCTTTCCATACCTCTTTTTTTGTGGTTTCCTTCATACCAGCTCCATTTGCTCTACTTTAAGGAGAGGGGCTTAATTCTTAGGATACATTCATACTACTTGACAGGATTATTAAGCCACAGAATTTTGTTTTAGATGTTCTGGGAACATGCCTCAAAATGTGTATTTATTTATAACAAGTTCTCAATTAATGCTGATTCTGATAGTTTGGGCATACTTTGAGAACCACTGCTTTATACCAGAAGCCCTTTTAGCTGAAGCCCTAAGATCGTGGTTCTAAGCTTGCTGGGGATGCAAATCACCTTTGGAAGGAATTACCAAACAGGCAAAAAGGAAAAAAAAAAAAAAAAACACCTTCTTGGAGAATCTAAATCCATAGTATAAATCTATGGGGTTGAAGTTTGGGTATCTGTGGTTTTACAAAGGTTCACAGGTACAAGCTACCTAACAGTACCTATGCCAGTTCTCTCTCTAGCCCTTGGATTTACCCTTTCATTATATTAAGTTCCAAGTCTTTGGGGAAATTTTTAGAAAAGTATTCATTTAGCAGATAATTATTCTATGACCCTTTGCACCAGATGCTGGACTTAGTTGTGGAACTCAGAGGTGAACAACATAGGCATGATACCTCAGAGTTTAAATATCCCTGGCCTTTTTTTGCATATGCTCACATATTTATTGATCCAAACCCAAATGAGTTGGCCTTTTTCAAGTCTTTATACTAGAGCTGTGTTTATGTAGGGACCTCGTAAGATCAAGAGCTCCATTCTCTCCTAGCTGAACCTGATCATTGACTTTTGGAGCCTTAAGAGAGGAAGGGCAGTTCTCTTGGCCAAAACACTATTATAAAAAACATTTTTTTTTATGATTTCAGTTCTTTCAAATTCATCGAAGTTTATTTTATGGCCCAGAATATGGTCTATCTTACTCTGTGCACTTGAAAAGAATGTATATGCATCACTTGTTGAAAGAGATGTCCTATAAAAATAGGTCAATATATTTATTGTTCAGGTGTTTTTTTTTAATTTTTAAAAACATTTTTAATGTTTATTTTTTTTAATTTTTTTTTCAACGTTTTATTTATTTTTGGGACAGAGAGAGACAGAGCATGAATGGGGGAGGGGCAGGGAGAGAGGGAGACACAGAATCGGAAACAGGCTCCAGGCTCTGAGCCATCAGCCCAGAGCCCGACGCGGGTCTCGAACTCCCGGACCGCGAGATCGTGACCTGGCTGAAGTCGGACGCTTAACCGACTGCGCCACCCAGGCGCCCCTTAATGTTTATTTTTGAAAGAGACAGAGACAGAATGCAAGTGGGTTAGAGGCAGGGAGAGAGTCACAGAATCTGAAGCAGACTTTAGGCTCCAAGCTGTCAGCACAGAGCCTTCTGTGGGGCTCGAACTCATGAGCTGTGAGATCATGACCTGAGCTAAAGTCAGATGCTCAACTGACTGAGCCACCCAGGTGCCCCTAATTTTTTTTAATGTTTTTATTTTTGAGAGAAAGAGAGAGTGGGGGAGAGACAGAGAGAGAGGGAAACGCAGAATCCGAAGCAGTCTCCAGGCTCTGAGCTGACCACAGAGAGCCTGACGTGAGGCTTGAACTCATGAATGGTGAGATCATGACCTGAGCCAAAGTCAGGCACTTAATCGACTGAGCCACTTACGCGTCCCTGTTCAGGTGTTTTTATAAATATTTATTTTCTATCTACTTGTACTATTAATTACTAAGAGTATTAAAGTCTCTGACTGTAATGGTAGATTTATGTGTATCACCTTTCAATTCTATTAGTATTTGCTTTATACATTATTTCTTCTTGACAAATTGGTCCCTTTATCAATGTAATGTCCCTTTTAATCTCTGGTAACATTCTTATTCTGAAGCTTACTTAGTCTGATATTAGCACTCTGATAAGATTTTGATTACTGTTTACATGGTGTATCTTTTATTCCTCTTTACTTCTAACTATCTATATCTTTATGCTTAAAATAGCTTTATATTTATAATTAATTATTTTATATATTTTTAGATACATGGAGATATGTATTCCATACATATGTAGACACCCATACACACAACTGTATTTGAAGTCGATTAGATTTTGGGGCGCCTGGGTGGCTCGGTTGTGTGTCTTTTGATTTCAGCTCAGGTCATGATCTCACCGTTTGTGAGTTGAAGCCCCACTTTGGGCTCTGCACTGTTTGTGCAGTGCAGAGCCTGCTTGGGAGTGTCTCTATCCCTCTCACTCTTCCCCTCCCCTGCTGATTCTCTCTCTCTCTCTCTCTCTCTCTCTCTCTCTCTCTCTCTCTCTCCCCCCCCTCCCTCCCTCCCTCCCTCCCTCTGAAAATAAATACATAAACTCAAAAATATAAATAAAAATAAAATGGATTGGACTTCTGGTAGACAGCATATAGTTGGAACTTACTGTTTTATCCAGTTTGACAATCTTAGCCTTTTAACTGGGTTACATTGCTTAGAGTTAATATAATTATTGATATGGTTGGATTTAAATCTGCCATCTTTGTATTTTCTGTTTATTTCATCTAGTCTTTGCTATTTTTTATTCTCTCCTTCTGCTTACTTTCGCATTGAGTATTTTTTATAAATTCATTTTATCTCCATTGTTGTCTTATTTAGGCCCTGTTTTAAGAATTAATATTTGCCCTAGTGTTCATAATATATATCCTTAATGTATCACTCACGCTTTTCAAATATTATTTTACTACTTCACAATTAATGTAAGAATCTTAAAATATACACTGAATGCTAGAGGCAGTTAAGGCTAGCTCATTCCTCATCTGAAAGTCTCTTCCCTTCAGATTCTCAAAGTTCATATTTATCTCTGTTGTGTCTAACTCAAGAGACTTGTCCAATAGCATTACACTGAATAAAAATCAAGGAAGTGTGCACATTCCCAAATTTTCACATGTCTGTTTCTTCCTCTGTTTCTATCTGGCATTCTTCTTTTTCATTTTTCCTTACCCCTGAGCTATCAAAAGTGCCCGTTATGTGAAAATGCAAACTTTAACATTTAAATTTAAAGCACGTGTGTTTGTGCATGCCTGCGTGTGTGTGTGTGTGTGTGTGTGTGTGTGTGTGTGTGTGTGTGTGTAGGGAGTATATGTGAATCTTTGTATACCTACTCAGTTTTCCTAAAACTGTTTGAAAAATAAAGTCTTATTATTAAAAAAAATTAAAGACCGGTAAGTGGAAACATGTATATTTTAAGTTTTGTTCGTTATAAAAATATACATAAAAAATTTCAAAAAGAAGAGTTTAAACTCCTATGATCTCATAGCATCTTAGTGAATTTACTTTTATTCATAGAATTATAATGATTTTGTTCTAAAAAAAGTTTTTAAATATAGCTGTGGTATGTTATTTGAAAACTACAAATATCAGAATAAATTGGGAACAATTTTCCATGAAAATATTTCTTGATATCCATTCCCTCCCTTTTTCATTTTTGTGGCTTCTTTGAGATCTTTCTCAACATCTGTTTCATTGCTGTCTACCACATCATTCTGTACACCTTAGCTTCTTCAGTGTTTTCTCTTGCCTTCTTTCTGTGGTTCTTCTGATGAGACATCCATGGATTCCACTCTGTTTGCTTTGATTCAACTTTTTTTTTTTTAATGTTTATTTATTTTTGAGAGAGAGCAAGAGAGTGCGAGTATGGGAGAGGCAGGGAGAGTCGGAGACAGGATCCTTAGCAGGCTCCACGCTGTGGGGCCGGAACTCACGAACTGTGAGATCATGATTTGAGCCGAAGTAGGACACTTAACCGACTGAGCCACCCAGGCTCCCTGGCTTTACTCATTTTTATTGCCACTGTTTAACTGCATTCTGTAGCTTTAATATATCTCAGTTCTCCAAACTTCTGGGTCTTTCTCTTGCCCAATAAAATGGCTTAATCATGAGCTGCAGTCATTGTAGAAAGCCTACCAGTATCCTCCCTACTATTCAGAGTAGGCCATGCATTCTCTTGCTTCTTTATTCTCCACTAGACCCTGCCTTTACATTATTCTCCAAATGCATTATTACAAGGCTGTCATGAACATTCACTGAACAAATTTAGGGTAAGAGAGATGTCTTATGGCACAAGTCTAAAATTTAAAATTGAATGTTTTATATCACTGTTCTTAGAAGTTACTTGCCTATCCCTACCACCAAGAATGTTGCATTTTTGCCTTAGACCTGGCTTTTTAAAAAGCAGTGATCAGTGATTTAAGTTAATGTTTTTGAACATAAAATGTTGCTGTGTAGTACATTATAAAAGGAACCTAAAGAGGAAATTGGAAAATAAACTGAATCTGGTGAAGGACACTTTATTATTTTTTTTAAGTTTATTTATTGTTAAGAGAGAGCAAGAGTGGGAGCTGGGGAGGGGCAGAGGGAAAGGGAGAGAATCTTCAGCAGGTTCCACACTCAGTGATGGCCCAACACGGGGCTCCCATCCACAAGCCGTGAGATCATGACCTGAGCCACAATCAAGTGTTGGATGCTTAACCAACTGAGCCATTCAGGCACCCCAGTTAGTTGTTTTTTAAAAATATTTATTTATTTATTTTGAGAGAGAGAGAAAGAGAGAAACAAGCATGGGGGCGGGGCAGAGAGAGAGAGAGAGAGAGAGAGAGGGAGAGAGAGAGAGATTGAGAATCCCCAGCAGGCCCATGCCATCCCAGGACCAAGAGATCACCTGAGCCGATACCAAGAGTCAGATGCTTAACCGACTGAGCCACCCAGGTATCCTTTAGTTACTTTAAGAATGCTTTTCTACTAGTAAAATTTGAGAAGAGATGTTTAGTTTTCACAGTACTCCTATTTGGATAATGAAGGTAATCCAGCTGCCACTGAATTTTTCTTGTTAAGGTGTATTCTGATAAAATTTACATTAAAAAGAAAATGTATACTCATTTGGTGATGTTGTTAGATGTGTGGAATGGCTAACATGCCTTGCACATTCAGTATTTAATATGACATTCTTTGGCTTTTAAATCTACATTAATTAAAACACTAAACCCTTAAATAATTTTGTATGTTCATAAATATTTTTATGTTATATGTTATCAGTGTTTGAATTTTTTAATTTTATTTTTCTTTTAAAATTAAGTACATTGTAGACGAGTAATTGTATTTAAAGAAAACAAAAGCCTGAACATGATATATATTAATTACATAGTGAAGTGTGGTATTTCTGGAGTAAGCAATTTTAGAGTAGCAAACATCATAATTTCAAGTATATATAGCAATGAAATATTTCTCATTCACTCATCTGTTTTTCAGTAAAATTTGTTTTTGAAATGTTTTACTTATTTTCCATGGCAATGTGTTAATATTTTAAGTAATCCAGAAGAGATTATCTGTTACGTATTCAATTACTTGGGAAGACTGGGACTCTAGCCACAGCTGTGCTATTAGCTAGATGCATGACTCGACTTAAGTTACCTCTGAAGTCATTTTCTTATATGTAAAGCATCAACTTTATTTTTTCTCAAATTTTGTAACTTACGTAACTTGAAGAGATTCCAAAACAAATACTGTACAGTCCTGAAAAGGGTCTCAAAGTTTGTAGTCCCGCCATCCATCCACCACTTAAATCATCTGCCTAGTATCACTCAGTACTAAGTGACAGGGAGAGACCTTCTGCCCCAGATAGAATTGTGTAAGTAACCCATTTCCTCTTTTTTTTTTTAAATTTTTTAATGTTTATTTATTTTTGAGAGAGAGAGACAGAGTGCGAGTAAGGGAGTGCAGAGAGAGAGGAAGACACAGAATCTGAAGCAGGTTCCAGACTCTGAGCTGTCAGCTTGGGTGCTTAATCGACTGAGCCATCCAGGCACCCCTAGTAACCCATTTTCTCTTGAGGCAGGTCTGACCATTTGTAGTTTCTCTCTTCAAGTGAACTGACTTGTCTCTCCTTAATAATTTTAGTCCTTGGAGTCATACAAAACAAGCATAATCCAAGTTCTAGTATTAGAAACCATCTATATTTTCTCATTTTTTTTTATTAATCAAACATCCTGTTTTCATCTGTTCCTTCTGTAACAAGGTTTTGATTTGTATTGATTTTGTATAATTTCGGACATATGAAATAAACATAATATAATGAATTTGAAAATAACACTGGGTATAAATTTTGGAGTTGGTAGATTTTTATATCAATGTAATAATGTATAGGAATCTCATTTTTAAAAATGTTTTAAAGATTTTTTTAAGTTTATTTGTGAGAGAGAGAGAGAGAGAGAGAGAGAGAGAGAGCGCGCCTGGGGGAGGGGCAGAGAGAGGGGGGTAGAGAGAGAGAAATCCCAGGCCTGATGCGAGGCTTGAAGTCCCAAACCATAATATCATGACCTGAGCTGAAATCAAGAGTTGGATACTTAACTGACTGAAATACACAGGTGTCCCGTGACTCTAATATTTTTAACATTTGTAGCTGAACCTAGAAAAATGTTATTTTAAATTCTGTATGGCTACGATTTAATGTTCATCTTAGATGCTTACTATGTCCCAGTCTCTATTCTTTGCTCTCTAAATGTATCATCTCATTCAGTTTTTACAGTAGTCCAATGAGGTATTCATATTTCCACTTTGGAAATTAGGAAACTGAGGTACAGAGCACTAAGCATAATGATATAGAAATTATTCCAGTTACATACTGCAATTATATAAATTATGTATTAAAATACAGTTTTTTTTCCCCTTCCAGTAAATACTGTTATACTGCTTGATAAATCTGCTCTTCATATTAGTTGCTGAGATTTACAGAGTGCTTTTTATGGACCAATGCGCTAGTTAGTGCTTTCCATATTTTATCTCATGTATTCCTCAGAGCAATCCCAAGAATAGATGCAGATTTTATCCTTATTTTATGAGTGAGGACTAAGAATTACTTGTCTATGATGACACAACTAGAAAGTGGTATAATTAGGGTAGTCTTGACTCTGTAGCTTATGCTCTAGTCATGAGGTATACTTCTCTCCAGACGACACTACTTTAGCATAGTTGACTTTGTTGGGTCAGAAGTAGATGCTTCCTGGCAGGCAGTTCCAACTCTTCAAGGTACTGACTGTTGATGCATGCATCAGGGAAGCCCTTTAAAAATGCTTAATTCTTTTTTTTTTTTTCCTACCTTAATTTATAGGTAAGCTTACTAGATACATGTGGAATAAATACAAAGCCACAACTTGATCTCTGATGTAAAAGACCACATAGTCTTTTGTCCTTGGAAGATAGTAGCCAAAACAAGTCACACTGCTTACTCTGTCTGTAAGGGAGATTTGGAATATTAAGTGAAATTTTAGGATAGAGAAATATTAGCAATAGCCTCTTAGTTTTTTTCTAAGTTAAATTTTAGCTTAGATTTAATTGGGGTTTAAAGCAGATTTCCATGATATCTAATGTATTTATGTTCAAATTCCTATCAGAGTTAAGTACAACATATCTTTTGGGTTGTCTGCTAGTCTCCATCATTTACACTTGGAATTAAGATTTAATTATACTTCTGTGGTAAATGATGTGGTTGCTTCCTCTTGCATTATGCTTATCTCATAGTTCTTAGCTTGCAGTCAAAGCAGTTCTCAGAATATCACATTCAGAATCTGCTTAAAGCTCTTCACTTAGAGACTGAAGCACAGAGAAGAGTTAACACATGTGACTATCCAACAAGGGAATTCAGCCTTCCCTCTCTGTTTCCCTGTGACTCAACAAGGGAATTCAACTCTGTTTATTTCTCATATGTCAAGAAGTATATTTCTCTGAAAACTGTGTTTCACATTCTTTTTTTTCTTGTACAGTTTTGTTTTTGCTTTCTTTGGAAATTATTCAGCTTGGCATGGTAGCTCTTCTCAGTAGTGCTGTGTGTGTCTGTGATTGTGCCACTTTTCACTTTCTTTTTCTCAATGGAACTTAGAAGCATTAAACACATCTTTCTAGTAGTTATATATTAAAATGAAATTTCTCTATAATGTGTGACTACTTTGGCAGTTTCATCTCAGCTACATGGGTATCTGAAAGAAAGAAATAAATTTTTATGATTATCACAGTAAAAAAAAAAAAAAGTTCTTCTAATCACTAAGCACCTAAAATTTCTCCAGAAAATAAAGGCACCAAGGTAGCAAATGAATACAAGTTGATAGTGAAGTAAATACAAGAAACACTAGAGAAAGTTTTGAGAAATAAATGGAAATGAGTAAGTTTTGAAATTTTGGCTAAAATTAGTACATTCATAATCTACCAGGTCTTTACAGTGAGGTGTATTTTCTGCCATTTTTGTTGCACATTCCACTAAAAGAGCTAGTTAGGGATATACTCTTTACAATTGTAACCAAACATTTCTAATATAGTCTTTAACAAAGGAAGGCAGTGTAGGCACAGGGGATAAGAATCGTGTGAAAATTTCCTCTCTGAGACTCTATAGTTGAGTAGAACCAGCCTGTAGTTATTAGGTGTGCTTGTTTTCAACACAGTTGCATACAGTATGCATTCAGCATAGTTTCTCAAGCATTCAGCATAGTTTAACTATGTTAAATTGCCATAGTTGAAGAAAATACAGCAGATTGCAATTTTTCAAAATATTTATTGATCAAATACATGTTTGCTTATGTAAATATAAACCCTCCAACATTTTTATATTTTCTTTTTTTAGTAAGATAGATTTATTTTGACAACTAAAACTGATAATAATAATAACAACAATAATAATACAAGAGGAGGCAACTCAGTGTTTCAAATGATAAAATTATTTCATTTTAACTAGTAAGAACCTATACAAGATCATGGCATTTAGGGTATCTGTCTCTTTGGACCAGATCATATGTTATTTGAATCTACTGTGGTATTGTTAGTATGTTTCATAAGACATAGTACAGAGCTGCTATGATCTTTAAATGTTAATATTCTTTTCTTATCACTTTACTGTGTAGATACCCTTCATGAGACCCAACTCTGCCACAGCTCATCCTCGGAGGCAATCCTGGAAACCTCTTTTATAAGTGTGATTTTAAAAATGTGGATAACACTCTCAATAGAGTACATAAAGTAAAGGAGAACAGCTATCTTGTCCTTCCCATAAGCTTATCACTGCAAAAAGTTGCCTTTGCTTGTCAGGTTTGGATAGAATGTAATTGATTGGTTTGTTGCTTGGACTGACAAGGCAGTTAATTTGCCTGTGTGGATTTTTTTCTATTTTTTTCTTTTTCTACTTTTTTTTTCCTTGCACTAATCAGAAATATTTGATATGTGCATTGTTGAAAAATAGTAGATAATGTCTTGTCAGAATTGTCCTATTAAGTGATGTCTTTCCTTCTTGCTTCTTTGGCAAATGATGACATGTGGTGTTTGGACTTACTGAAGAGCTATGGAAGCCTGTGGGACTTAAATGCAATGTGCTACTACTCACTGTTGTTGTTGAACAATACCAGTAACAAGAAAGACAATGCATTCCACTAGTCTGCTATCCTGTTTAATCCAGCTTAATACATATATTCATATATGAAATGTTAACATTGGGAAACAACTATAGACTCTTATATTAAAGGTTATTTCTATTTATATTATTCAGCAAAAGTGAAAGACTTGTGAAAGCTTATGCCATTCTAGTTTTGGCTCATTAATCCTAGTGTGAAAGCACTAATATTATTAGCATGAAACTATTACAACTTCAGATTTTAAACACATTAGTAAAATATATCTGTGTTGATCTCTAGGTATTTTTTAGTAATACCCAAATTTATTCAGTCTATTGATTTAATACAAACTTTCTGTGTTCAGTATAATTTTATTTTTCTCAACCTTAAATAAGAGGTTATGAAATAAGGAGGGAGATACAAAGCTTAATGACTATACAGCTTGCCAGCTGAAAGATCTTCATCAACATCTGTATTTTTCCAGAGGTTTACAGAATTAAAATTTGATCTTCAAGTTTTAATGATCCAGTTTTAAATCAACGACAGACATACGTTGAATATTCCATCACTCCATCTTGAACTGATTTAGAAGAGACTCTTTGCTGAAATTGAAATGTACATATACATGTAATTCTCAACATGTCTCTTGGAATTTTCTGATTTATAATTGTGGTTTTGGACATCTTTTCAGGTATAGTGGCAATTAAAAATAGTTTAAACTTTAGGAATAGAGTAGGCAGTGTTATAAATAATCAAAAGCAAGTGTAAGTATAAAGTTGCTGTATGGTAGTTATCTATAGTTATAGTAAGGAACCATATTATGGATAAGATGTTTAATAAAAGTAATATGTATATAAAATATGTATAAACTGAGATTAACTTATCAAAAGATCTTTTAATATTGGAGGAAAAATATTAATAGCCTGTAGCAAAACCAGTTGGCTTTTTTTTTTTTTTAGGAATAACGGAAGACTCATTATTTCTACATAAGCTTAAGAAAAAGTTGGTAATTATTACTATTGCTGACCTGCAGCTGATTATAAGAAAATGTCAGATTGCCATTTCCTTAAAAGAATATGTTAATCTTCCTGGCCCTGCTTTGTTATATGCTGAGAAATTACTAGTGGTCATTTTATTTTGGGTTTTTTGAGAAATCATTAAGCCTTGTGGTTTTGGTGTTACTATTAATCAAAATCCTTTCCACTTTGGTTCTAATTATGATACTACATTATCATCATTCTCCATCTTGCAGTCTCCAGTGGTGGATATGCTATTCCATATTTGGTGCTAGCCCTAAAATCTTTGTCACACATCACAAATACAAATCTCATTAATTCATAAGGTCCTGCAAACATGTATTTAGAGTAAGAGAACTTTTAAAGGGAGTAGAATAAAACATACTTTCCCAATAATCTCCTAAGTGCTCTCATTTTTCCACAGTTTTAAAACTCTTTTCCATGATTGGCCCAATTGCTCTGCAAAGAAGATATTAATGTGTCTTTAAGAAAATATGCACTAAATGGTGTGTATTTCACAGACGAAAAATTTGCATGCCAGGTAAATTATGGTTATTTGTCACGTAATAGGGAAATGAAAAAAAATACTAAAATATCAGGAGGGAAATTAAAGGACTCTGAAATACAAGAAGAATGACATAGTAGTATATAGTGGTGGTTCTCAAACTTTATAGTATATTAGAATCCCACGAAAGATTTGATAAAACACAGATTATTGTGCTATTCCACCTACTTACTGTCCTCTTCTTCAACTTTACTCCTCCTCCTGTCTCCCTACAGTTTCTGAGTCAGGGGGTCTGGGATGAGGCCTGAAAATTTGCATTTGTAACAAGTTCCTGAGTGATGCTGCTGGCCAGGGACACCACTTTGAGAACCATTTGTATGTAATGGTTTTTAAAAGAATCAATGTGTTGTGGTTGTCCTTGATTGATTGAGGATGGAGTTAATGTACGTAAAAAGGCCCTTAAATTTTCAGAAATATCTGTTTCTAGATAAAAGAGTTTGTGGGAGTTTCATCTACAATACATACAATGTCTTTATTTTTATAAATTCAGTAAAACAATTTTTTTTAATTTTTATGTTTTTAATTTTTAATTTTAATTATGGGGAAATCAGTATTTTAGATTACAGAAGTGAATCAAAAAACATAGCCTTTGTCCATAATTCACTGATTCCTTTGTTAAAAAAAGATTTGATATTAGGGTTATGTTTGAACATGAAAAAAAGTTTAGCCTTAACCTTTATCCATCTTAAGTTTAGAAATGATTTATGTCTCACTTCTGTGCCATCATTATTCATGTATTTCTTGGTATTTTTCTGACTATACATTTACGGCATTAAAAATAGATTGCTGACCAATAAATAATGATCATTTATTACCATTATCTTATTTCCTTGTTTTTATATCTTAACTTAATGAGACCACTCTTTTTAAACAATGTTCCTTTTTTGACAAAACTTACCACTGTTGTACTTGATTCACAACATGAGAATATTTTATGAATATTTCACCAAAATTTATTCAAGGAATGTAGGACTCTGTATAGCAGAGTGGAATGTAACATTTAAAAAAAAATATTTTCTAAAATTGTTTTTGACAAGTGAAACTTGTTTAAGAGACTCAGCTTTAGGGTTGCATGGCATATGGAGATCAATTTTTTCCTACTTATCTGAGTCAGCACTTTGTAAATATACATAATGTTAAGGATTGTGATTAAAAATATTTCTGAGATGGACATGGTTTGCCAATACTTTAAAAAACGTAGGCCTCTTTCTCCCAGTGCTCACTCTAAGACTTCTGCAGTCCTGCTGATAAGATTCACTGCTGTTCAGGTACATAAGATATAATGAAATTGGATGTTCACGCTGGGCTTTGTAAATAAAATGAGATTGACCCCCAGCTATTATCTCATTTATCTGATTTACATTGTAAAATCAGGATCTACACTATTGATTAGAGCATAATTAGTTAATTATGAACAGGGAAGTACAAAGTTATGTGGGGCTTGAGCACAGCAGGTTGTACTGCTGAAAAATTTCCAAGGGCATGAGCAGATGGAGATCAGTTTATTAAAGAACAAAGCAGACGTGTTTCAGGTATGGAAATGTCTAATCATTCTCTCATGCTGTGAGGAGGTACTTGACCTTAATTGTGTATTTTTCTAAGAATTCTTTATGTTTCATTTTTATTTTTTGTTTCACTTTGAATCTTATAACCTGGCTGCTGCAGATGTAGCTAACTGAATTGATCTCATTATTTAAGCTATCATTAAATGTGAATTTGGATTTCAATAATTATCTAGATTTTTTTCCAGTTAATGTACTTTCATGTGTAAAGAATATTTTTGTCTTTCTTACCACTCATTCAGTCATTATTGCCTGTGATAAAAATAGAAGTCTATAGTGGCACTAGTGAAAATATGTTGAAGATCTCTACATTAGTCTTCTATTTGCAGACTGATATAAAATACATTTTCTAATTATTTTGTTTGGAAAATGCTCATGTAGGTGGTTTGCACTAAGTTTGTTGTAAAATACATAAGGAATAAAATATACCTTTATTGATAGGAAATGTTATTCTGATATTGGAGGAATGCAGAATTTTGTCCAAGCTTGTATTATTTTAAAAGTGATTTAACTCATGGGCCACAATCCTGCTTCTTCTCCATCTGTTAAAATGGGTAATTGAAATAATTGGCCACTATTCAATGAAAGAATCTATCAATCTGTTAATAGATTTATGTGGGTGTGTTAAGCTGCTAGTGAGATTTAAGTAATGTTAGTATTAAAAGACCAATTCCTTTGATCTTTCTTGTATAGAATTTTTACACAGAAATGATGAAAAAGTAAGGAAACCCAACCCATCAGTCTCTCAGTATTTAGTCTGTTTTCTTTTTAAGTGAACAGATGTAATGGTATATATTTTTAGGGTCAGTATTCTACTCTATATGATAGACATGGATCTAAATAAAACGTTCCTTGACATAACAAAATAGCTGTGAATATGGGTCAACTTGATCACAAAAAATGTACATCCCTTTTCAAGTCCCATGTTACAGATTTCTCTTCTGAAGTTTAGCTTATCCTCTGGCTATAAATTATAGGAGGCACACTTAATTGTTTTAGTTAGTTTAAAAACAGTTATTTAACATATTCTCCTAGTGAAATTATCAATTGGAAATTAAGATAGTTAAAGAAATCCTTTGGAATACTGGCTTTTAGCCTTTCTCTTGGCACAGGCAGAAATAAATCCGTTGTTTCTTTTTACTTGTATCCATATTCTCAGTAACTAGGTAAACACATGACTGTTTGTTGTATGGATCAGAGGACATATGAACATAAGTCCTTTTCTTCCTTTTCTTTGTCTAGGGTGCTATAATTAACCATATGCTAAGTAAGTATTTTAAATTCATACAGAACTATGTTTATTTGGTCACTGCATTTTGTTAAATGTGTAAAAGACCACATATATTTAGCTGCTTTATTATTTACACATCTGTGTCCTTTATGAATCTGATACCTAGGAAGTTGTATTTAATATTTGTATTAAATAATATAATTAAACAATCAGGTTTCCTTTCATCTTATAAATTGGATTCATTTTTTCTCATCAAAATTGTAATTTTAGAATGCCCTGTAGTGTCAATGTGTATAATATATATTAGATGTTTAAAGGATACTTCTTTAAGCATCCAGTTTGTATTTTATTAAAAGGAATTCATAGTGTTTCTTTAAAGGTTAGTTTAATATTCTCTTTTAATATTTTAAGATATTGCCTTTCTATACAGTATGTGTGCTATTGGTATATTATAATGTTTTTTTTTATATAGACATTTGTGTTCCATAATAAAGTATATTGTGTCATATCACTATGCTTTTGTGGGTCAATGACTGCTCTTGGAAAAGATTTTAAAACATTGCATTCACTATTCTTTCTGATAAATGAAATACGTATATATTATGTGCTGCAGTTATGTTTCCAGGTATATGTAAGAAATAGAAGTAGAAACTATAAATAACAATTTGATCAAAAACTACTTCAACTTTATTTCAGCTTTTAGGTAGAAGAATGGTTGCAGACCCTTAGGAGTTTCTGATTTTCAGTTTTTAAAAAAGATCTGAATTTGTAACATAGCTAGAATTTATTGGCTGACAAAATATGCCAGAGTTTTCATAGTGGTGTTTGTATGTGCATGAAATAAGTAATCCACTATTTTTACCATCTACATTATTCTTTGGTTTCTAGGATTCTTAGTGGTATCTCTTACATTCGTCTCTGATACATTAATTAGTACACATTCTGTTCAAGTTTACTTGTATCATTCAGGATATTTTTGTTACCAGCACATAAATCTATGGATGTCCTCAATATTCTAATGTAAAAACAACCATACTTTTTCCACATGGAAATAACTTCAGTCATTTGTAGAAAGAACTTTTATTTGCATATTTATTAACAGAGCTATTGATTTCAGGATTGATTTATTTCTCTTTGTGTTTTTTTCTCCTGGATTTTAGCAGTTCCTAAGTGTATTAACTACTCTTTTTTGCTATTTATTCTTGGGATTACAGTTTTTATTTACTGGTGAATGAGCTATAACTTGAAAGAACTTCCATATCACCCCCTAATTCTGACAAGTAAATTCTGCCTTTCCTCTGAGACCCATCACAAATACATTAGAGTTCCACAGGGAGAGTAAGTTATTCTAAAAGGTATTACTAATGAAGTAATCAGTAGAATTAGGTCATTTCCAAATGGCATATACTTCAACATTATTGTCTAACAAATCTAGCATATACAACCTTTGTTTTCCCAGTGCATTTATTCTTGAGCTGATAACCTGATTTTACAGTTAATTGGAATTAGCTATAAATTGGAACTGTATCAGTGTAGCAAACTTATTCTTAAAGTTGTTAGCTGGAAATACATAGGTAACAATAAGAATCCCCTTCATCTATGCAGGTGATATAAACAAATTATTTACAAAACAACGAATTAAGATATACCTTTATATTCATCATGGTGTTTGATGTGACTTATACAATAGAAATCATAATTTGAAGTTATGACACAGAGTTTTAAAGTAAATATGCAATAATTAGGTTATAATTTGATATGAACTAGGAAAACAGTAATACCATAACTCTCCACCTATCAAGAGCCCAGATTATTGGCAATCTGAACTCTAAGGAACATTTACCAAAACCTAAAGTGAAGCAAAAAAGACTATGTAGTAAACTGAAATTGAGTCCGTGTACTTAACTCAGAAGTTCTCATTTTCATGTCTTTTTATTGTCCATTTGCATAGTCTTACTAAGGTTAAAGATCTGTTTTCTAAATCCACAACAAATTATTGTTAGGAAAATGCTTAGACAAATAGAGTTACAATATCAGAAAGCAGTAGCTGACACTTTTCAAGCAAATTAATACCCTGAAAACCTATGAAAGTTGAATACAGGAATTCAAACAGAACAGCAGATAGTACTCCAAACACAGTTAAACACTTAGCAGCATGTGTTACTTGTATTCATGCCCCTGATAGGACAAAGATAAAGTAAATTATATTTATTTTCTTGCTGAAGTAAAGAATGTGATTCTTTTTAAATTTTCCATCAAAATGGTGGAAACACTAGTTTTCATGTTTGAAGGAATATGGCTTCAGCTATCTAGAAGTCTTAACTTTCTCATAAATTCAGAAGTGCTCATATTCTGAAGGTTTCTGTAACTATACATAATATAATTGAAGTTTTAACTACTTAAAGGTAAATAACTTATATTGACAAAAAAGAACATAAAATTGTGTGGGCTTGCCATTTAGTTTCTTTATGTTACATTTGATGTTTGCTATATATTCTCTGTTATTTTTTCTTAATGACAGAACAACAGGTATTTGAATACTTTGACTGCCTTTAAATGTGTTTTTGGTTTATTTATAATATTGGCATAGTATATAAAGTACTGTTATTCCTATTTGATTTCGTTTTTCATGTAATTAGAATTATCATGGTAGATCATTCTTTTCGAGTCCGTGTCTTGAGTCTAAAATCAGGGTTTTGGAAAACTGCATAAATGTATATGGTTCATAAGGAGAAAGTTTACAGGAAAAATGGGTAAACTTACAATATATTATGTTTTAAACTTTTTTATACCTGAGTAACTTAACTAAGTTGCTAACTTTCTGAAACTTGATCTCCAAAATGGGTCTTTGGGACATTGGATTTTGTAGCGTGATTTGAAATTTTTACCTAAATGTGATTTATACTCCCCTTTATTCTGATGGTTTTTAAAAATCAGTGGTTTTTCTTGGTGTGTTGTTTCTAACAATAGTTCTTTCCCCCCTTTTTTCTAATAAAGGTTATTGAATAGTAATTTTTCAATTTATTGAGTAACACATGCTTTATAAAAATTTCTTCGTGGTTTCGTATTTGGATTTCTCAACATTTTAAGTTGTAAATTAGTAAGAGAGACAGTAAATAAAGAGAATCTGACAGACTGAAGAAAAGTATTTTTTTTAATTTAAAAGAACACAAATAAAATGAGGACAAAATCCTTTCTGTTAGATGTATACATCTTTGTTGTTTATTGTTAAATTTTGGTCTTGTTATTCCAACTGATGCAAATTTTATTGTACAAAACAATGAAATAATGCAGATCTTTCTTCATTGTCAGCAGGATGAGATTGTCTGAAACGAAGAATAGGTATGATAGTTTTCTTAGATTTTGCACATTATAGGGTGGCAAAGACAGTATCAAAATATTTGTTGATAAGCTTAAGGATGTACTAGGAGGTACTCTGAAAAACCAAATGCACTGAGAGAGAGTGACAGGTAATTTTGAGAATATTTTGTATTTGAGAAAATAATACCAAATTCTTAGAATGATTTTTATTTGCTAGATTGTGTTAACATGCTATAAACATTAGAAAGTGTATTTACAATCTACTTTCACTTGGAGAAAGAGTGATAAGGTACATTGTATAGAATTGATTACAGCTTAAATTTTTTTAAGTAATCACAATGTATTAGATTAAATTCATAATCTAGAATTATATACATCTTATATTAAATGTTTTTTAACTAATGGATAATTGATTAATTCTTGATGTTTAAAATTGAAATTGTGTTATGAACACATTTGGCTATACACATTCATTCATATGCTCTCAACATTTCTGCTATCAAAGTGTTCTGAATGATATTTATTTTGTTTGTTAATTTTATTGTTGTATTTTGTTTTCTCCTTAAACATAGATTTCAGCTTTAGATTGTCTTTGTCATAGACATTAATTTAATAATCTTGTGAACTAAGGGAAGAATTAACAGTGTTGAAATGTATGGTAATTTGCCATTTGTCTTTGTAAAAGATAGTTTTTAATATTATTTAGATACACCATAAATCTCTTTACCCTACAGGTGTGATGAATGCAGACTGTGCTACCATTTTGGCTGTTTGGATCCCCCTTTGAAAAAGTCTCCTAAACAAACAGGCTATGGGTGGATATGTCAGGAGTGTGATTCTTCATCTTCTAAGGTAAGGAGAAAAGTCCATAAGAAAAAGTGTTTCACTTCATTTTGATAGCCATATCATACCATCAGCTTCCTGATTTTGAAGAGAATTAGAATTATGAATAACCAACATTTTAATCTAATGTACTTCAAGACTATTTAGCCATGGTGATTTTATTGCCTTTAAATTATGGAATAAACAGCTCTACTAAGTTATATAAATATCTTCTGAAATGTTTTAGCTGTAAATTTTGTGTATTTTCTATGTTACTGTAATATATTAAATAGTGTTCTAGTCACCAAAGAAAGTCACCCTGCGCTTATTTACCACACCTAGGGAATGGCAGGGTAATTCTGGCTTGAGTCATGAGAAATTTGTTTTGACAAATATATAGTAATGTGTATAAATATGAATCAACAGAATAACCAATAAAATCCAACTTTATTTTGTAGATAACTCATTAAGTATATTGTGAATTAATTTTTAATAACGGCTGTTTGAAAACTAAGTGAAATAAGTCAGAGAAAGACAAATACCATATGATTTCACTTACAGATGGAATTTAAGAAACAAAACAGATGATCATGGGGGGGGGAAGAAAAGTCTGTTCTTTGATAAAACTAGTTTTTACATAATTAGAAGGGACAATAAGGTTGTTTAATAGTTTATCTCCAAAAATTGAAATTATATCTTTTGAATATCAATATTATAACCTTAAATTGTGGTAATCTGCAGTTTAAGATTATTGTTTCTTTAAAGTGAGTGAATAGACTCTGATACTTTGACTCGTTTGACAAAAATATTGAATATATTTGAAATAAGACATTTTGATCAGCTGCGGGTTAATCAGATTGTTCTTCCGTAAGTAGACAGTGGAAATTAGCTATCTATTGTAATATGGACATGAAGCCATCTTTCTTAAATGCCACTTAAATGCATTTGTCTCTCCTAGAGTCAGTTAAAATTAATACTAAATTCCTTTTTGATTGTGGAATCAAATATATATTTCTGTACATATACATATTTTTTGGCCAAATTGTTGCCTTTAGATTCTAATTTCAAATGTTTAAGAACCTTGATAATGGCCATAGAGAGTGGTATGTAGATTGAGTCTACTAATTCATTAATAAATGATCCATTTTTAATTGGAGATCCTCCAAAGGATAAAAAGCCACTATTTTCAGAACATACCAAAATCAGGAGTAATCCTAAAGGCATAATGGATATCTGTATAATTTTTGCAGTTTTACCTTTAATAATGTACAAGCTGTAGTAAAAATAAAAACAAAAATAAAATGTATTTTTTTCAGTTAAAATTATTTGTTCCAGGTTACCACAGACACCATCTATAAAAAGTGATTTGTGAAAAACTACAGAAAAACATTTTATTATAGAAAAAAAGCTATTTAAAGGGTTTTTAAACCAAATTTATTACAAAATTTATATATTAGCATAATGATTATTGAAGTGGAATATACTCTGCATTTTATTAGTAATAATCAAACTTTTTTGCTCAAGATTTTAAACTATACGATATCAAGAATTTTTTTCCAGGCATTTTATTAAGACCCAGAATTAAGAGGTATTATATTTAATAGCGAAAGTTATATTGCATAATTTAAAAATGCTGTACAGAAACTGTGTTTAAATGGAAAAAAATAGTGATTATACTGTAGATTATAGAGAGTTGTCTTATGGGACTGTTTGTGGTATAAGATTTTTTTTTTTTTAAGTTTATTTTGAGAGAGAGAGAGAGAGAGCATTTGAGCAGGGGAGGGGCCAAGGAGAGGGGAGGGAGAGAGAGAATTCCAAGCACCTCTGTGCTTCCAGCACAGAGCCCAACACGGGGTATGATCCCATGTGAGATTATGACCTGAGCCAAAATCAAAAGTCGGGTGCTCAACCCACTGAGCCCCCCAGGCACTCCATAATATGATTTTTCTAATAAATTTTTTGTTTGGGGTTTCCTCTACTCTCAACAAGCAAATAAGGAAAGCATCTTTTAAAAAAATATTTATTGCCCTTTAAAAATACACCTTTTTGTGTACATTCTTTTAAAAAGGTTCTGTACTACTTTAAATGTGTAGCATTGTATACAGTGCTTAAGGAATGGCTTAAAGTTATATAGTAACTTCATTAATGAATACTGAAAATTAAAGGGGGCCTATTTATATATATGTTAGGAGTATATCTTACATTTCTTTTTTTTAATCTTTTAAAAAACATTTTTAATGTTTATTTATTTTTGAGAGATAGAGGGAGAGTGCGAGCCAGGTAGAGGCAGAGAGAGGGAGACAGAGGATCTGAAGCAGCGACTGCAGCGAGCCCAATGTGGGGCTCAAACTCATGAGCCTTGAGATCATGACCTGAACCAAAGTCAGATGCTTAACCCACTGAGCCACCCAGATGCCCCTATCATACATTTCTTAATGCAGTAGGATGCCAGTAGCCATTGAGAAGGATAAGATATTTTTATTTTTGTTTTTGTTTTCCCTCTTTATGAGACAATAGGTCTTCTACTCTGAATGGAAATCCATTAAGAAGGCACATTGTTAGAAAACTTGCAATATATTTTCTGTATTCTGACCTCTGATTGAATACGAGATAATAAACAACCAACATGATCAAAATTTCATCCAAATATAGTGTCTAATCTTTGGAATGTCATAGCATTTTACTTTATAAGGTTTACAGCAGTGAAGTAGATTTGTATTTTTGTCATATCAACATGACTATTGTATAGTTATGCTTTTTTTCCAATAAAAAATTAAATTTAATGTAATAGTTAAGCTGGAAACTTAAATAATATTTGTTGTTCGATCCATTCTGATTTGTTCACTGTTGAAGATGTTCATTCCTAACTAGCAGGTAGTAAATTTGTTTACATTTTTCTTAGAAAGATATTGGCTAGTTTGGGTCCAAAGAAAGCATTGATAGATAATATCATGCTTTATAATTCAGTGAATTGCTGCAGAAGCTGTTAAATTTAGAAATCAGTATGTTATTAATATCTGAGTCAAAACTAGTGTATCAGTCAAAATTAGTATCATTGTAGGGCCTAAAAGAAACCTACAGTGGAAATTAATATACTTTGCTTGTCCTTGATTTTCCTCTATTACATTTAGTGGACTATTATTTGTTAGGTAATACTGTGTGTATTTGCCATGTTCATATATTTTAATGATATGAAAACTAAGATAAAAATAGTTGCTGCCAGGAGAAGGAAAGTGAATCAGTTGCTAATAAATTTACGGGGGGGTGGGGAGTGAAGTATAAAATTCTTACAGCTATAAAATGTATATCCAACTTCCTTTCTCTGTGGTAGTCAGGATTATTAAGTCCAAGGAGTCTTAACTTTTATTCTAAAAATTTGACTCCCAAGTAAGTTATTTATTTTGCTTAGAATTTTAGATAAATACAAGGTGAGGATATATAGTTGAATACGTGCTTGAAAATACATTGCACTTTAAACATTAATTTAACTCTTAACATTGTCTCCAAATTTTGTGTAGCAGAGGAAACAAAAATAATGCCATGTATATTCTCAGCATAATATATTTATACATGACTTTGTCTCTTAAGTAATAGGTTTATTGTTATGGGCTTTGTGAGGGAAAAAATCTTCTGTCACAAATCCTGCCTATTACTTTTATGGAAATTCTGCTCAAGTCTAAGAAGATTAACCATAACATAATCCATAATTTTAAGTTTTAGCACATGATAAAATATACCTAAGTGTAGTTTCAATAATATTGATTTAATTACAATTTACCTAAAAGTAGAATGACTTTTTTTAAATTGAGAAATAATTGACACATAATTTTATATCATTTTCAGGTATGACAAGATAACCATTCAATATTTGTATATAGAATGACTGTTTATTCTACCTGAACCTATGAAATATGGCATGATAAGACTTTCTCTGACTTATCAACCTATTATAAACCTACTTAAGTTCACTTTAGGTTTCATGTAAAATGACTACATGGACACAGATATATACATATATGTGTGCACACACGGAAACACAAATCTACACATTTACAAACACATGGAAACACATATGCACAAAACATATCTTCTCCCATAGGCTGTGCTTCAAAGACATTTGACTAAGGCAGCAGCTATCCAGCCAGTGTATTAAGTTTATATTCAGTGCAGCTAGTTCATTGCTACCTATCACCATGCCTTAGGAATTTTTTTCCCCTGCTTTTTACTATGTTGCCATAATATTAATGTTAATGAGTATTATATGCCTGGAAAAATAATGCATTTTGTTCTTTTTTAAATTTTTTTCAATGCTTATTTATTTTTGAGAGAGAGACAGTGAGAGCCGGGGGGTGGGGGCGGGGGGGTGGGAATCCAAAACAGGCTCTTGGCTCTGAGCTGTCAGCACACAGCCCAATGTGGGGCTCAAACTCATGAACCATGAGATCATGACCTAAGCCTAAGTCAGACACTTAACTGACTGAGCCACCCAGGGGCCCCATGTTCTTAATCATCCTCTTCACCTCTCTCTTAGTTTTCCTCCCTCTCTGTTCCATTTGTTCACCCAACCTAAATACCTGGAATCATCTTCAAGCCTTACCCATCCTTGTGCCTTACAGAAAATCATTCTCTGAGTCCTCTAAGAGAAGTTTTCTTGCTTAAATGTTTCCCCAGTGTGCTCTTTGTTCCTTTCCTCCATTGTTCCTGTGTTGATTCAGTGCCTCACTTTTTCCTCATTCTTTCAGTTTCTCCTGTTTTGGAAACTATCTAAATAGGTCTGCCATACTCTTCTCTTTTACCAATTCTCTTTACTAGTGGCCTCCAAAATGAAGTGTTTGTACCCTAAGAGATAGACAAGATGTCTAATTAAGTCAACTTAATTCTGTATAACATCCCATTTTAATTTGTATGTCTGTGCTTTATAATGTAAATAATATATTAATACTGTGGAACATGATATAACTTCACACAAATATATTTTGATACATATTTAAAATATTTTTAGTATGGGGCATATCAACAAAAATGCCTGGAGACCATACTTCTATACTGGTACTAAAATAATCTTTCAGAAACTACATTTGTCACACCTCTGCTTTGCATTTGTGTTTTTTCATCCTCTTTCATGTCCCAAATATAACCAACAAAAACAGAAAATTAATGTTATTACCATCTAATCCTCAGTATTCAAGTCTTGCCATTTGTCTTAGAAATTTCCTTTATAGCAAAAGGATCTAGTACAGAATCATTGTTGCATTTATTTTTCATGTTTCTTTAGTCTGGACAGTCCCTTATTCTTTCCTTGATTTTCATGACCTTGCCACTTTTGAAGATTACAGGGCAGTTATTTTGTAGAATGTCTTACTTTGTATTTTTTAAATCTTTTTTATAGTTAGATTCATTTTATGCATCTTTGATAAGAAATGCCACAGATGTGATGCAGTATGCATTCTTTCAGGTGATACATGACTTCAATATGAACCATAGATGGTAATCACTTGACTAAGGAGCTGTCTGCAAGTCTCTCCCATTCTCTTCCCTTTTCTAATTAATTCGTTAATTTGTCTAACCTTGAGACTATGCAAATATCCATATTATCCAAATTATCCTCATCAGACTTTCATTTTCTGTTTTATTCAGTGGATTATATTGGTTATTATCATTTATTTTGATCTTCAAATTGTCCCAGTTTTGGCTAATGGAAGCCACTTCAGACTGCCTTCTCCCACTTCAGCTTGGCATCTATGTCCTTTTGACATGATCCCAGCAATCTTTAAGTATTTCCTTACTAAAGATATTCCAGACTCAACTGTACTTTCCCTTTCCCTAGTCCTAGAACCAGCCATTTCTCCAAGGAGCTCCAGTTCTTTCAGTGGAGAGTAGTATTTAGAAACCAAGATATGGGTACTAGATGTGCTCATTGTTACTGCAGTGTCATTCCTCCTAGTTCTTCTAGACAGAGTGAAGGACTAGATGTATACGTACACATACCCGTTTCTGCCTTTATAGATACTGGAAACCATTCCAGTTTTCTCCCTTTCTATATTTCTAACTCCCTGACAGAAAACTAGTTCCCATTATTCTGAAATATTCTTATATAATTAGTCCCCTGATACAAAACTAATCTCTCATCACCCTCCACTGCCACCCAACATGGACACCTATTTTGCTTACTATAACCTAATGGGCTTTAGACTGAATTGTTCAGGAAGAAGTGGGAGAGGGAATGAGGGTGGACGTCTATGTTTTTACAAGCTCCCTAAATTATTTTAATGAGCAGTCAAGAATAAGAATCTGTTTTATGTGTTTTATGAAGTCTTCAGTTATTAAGAAAGATTCTCACCTAAAAATTAACTTTTTTAGAACTTTAAAACAAATATACACAATGCCCAAAACCCAAGTGAAATGTCAACAAACTATTTTAAAATTATGTTGTATACTTACATATAAAACCCAAGGTAGATTAAGTACTTTTTTTAGATATAGGGCACAGGTTTTTTTTTTAATGTATTTTTTTTAATTTTTAATTTTTTTAAAATATAGGGCACAATTCACTATTCAGTCTTTTCCTAAAGTGTACCTAATGTAGATCTCAACAACTTCTGTTAACACACCCAAAATGAAGATCATTTATTTTGCCATGGTTAAATGAACATATATAAATATTTTTTAAGAGTGCTTCATTCAAGTCATATACATCATGTATTTTACAGTGACTGTGCCAGTTATGATTTTAGCTTTTCATCCTTATTTAAGCTCTGTTTGGTGAAAAGCCATGGATTATACATGACAGGTCATTATCTGACTACTACCAGATTAACTGTCTTAGCTTGGAGAACTCCATTTGGTTCACTCTTACTTGATCTATATAGTGTAGAGCAATAATAAATTGAATTCATATGTAGAGAAATGTCATCTAAATCCCTATGAAAAATTTTCTGGAACTACAAATGCTATGCATGTCTGCTGAGGCAAGTGGTACTTTTTGGTAATCATTTGTATTAGAAATCCCTGAGTAGGGAAAGTATGATTTTTTTTCATCTTTATTTTCCAATTTTCTGCATTAAGCAACTAGAATTCTATAACTGATATAGTTGAGTAAAAACTGCATAGGTAACTATTCACTTTCAAATAAAACACTAATTGTGAATCTTGCCCCTTTAAGAACTGAACAAGACAATCTTTCCAAGGAGTATCTTGCCATAGTACATTAAATTAGCACATGTAATTGAACCTGGTAATATTGGAAAGTGGATGTCTGATTTTATGTATAATGACAATTTATGAAAAAAAATAAAATTAAGGGGCACCTGCTGGCTCAGAAGGTGGAGCATGCAACTCTTGATCTTGGGGTTGTGAGTTTGAGCCCCATGTTGGGTGTTAAAGGTCTTTTAAATTTGAAGTATACAAATGACCCGTTAAAACAGATATTTTAAAAATATTTTAGCTATTCATTTGACCTCTTGGATTTTATTAGGTTAAATTTTAAGTTTCTGAATTTAGCATGGTTGACAAAGAAGTCATTTTAGGTAAAACATAACACCTAACTGTTTTAATTCAGTATTCTAGCATTTGTGTGACAAGCATTAGAACTTACAACAGTGTGCTTTAGCAAGCTTTACTGAATTCTGATTGGCTTTTTTACTGATACAGGTATGTAAAAGTTTGGAGAAAAGTTGTTTATATAGTTTCTTACAGTGGAATCCCATAGAACAAATCTGTGGTGGTTTGTAGACTTACTAAAATTATGAGAATTAAAACTGGTGTGGTTATCCTTGATGATAGCTGTAGTTACATATTAAACTTTAGATTACCTCTTTGCTAGTGTGGGGGATAAAACCCACAATCTTCCAGTTATCTTCTGCTTTACATCTGGGTTATGTTCAGGGTATTGCCTCAACTCTATTATATGCCTGAACTCTAGCATTTTCCACAAAATCGTTTGTATAAATATCTTATTTAAGCCCTTAGTTTCTAACTGAGTATTGTACTTTGAGACTAGTAACAATGACGTATGAATTCAGTAAGAAGTAATAGCCATTAAGAATTTTACTAATTACAGATGACACTATGTTTTTTTAAAAAGTAGAGTGTATTTTTTTAAACTGAACATTTATGGACAAACTGAACTTATTTTTTGTCATTATTGCTTGCTTAAAAAGGTTCTTTGATTGTCCTAGACATTTTCTGAAACCTATTCCTAGGTAATATTTTATCAAGTAATAATTTTAGCCAAACAAAGACTGTTTATGGTTATTCTTCATAATAGAATTGGAATCTATACTGATCTGTTTAGTTCTGTAGTAATTTCCATGGGGACTATGTAATACATGTTAAGTGTATTGGTATACTTCAATATGTCATGGTCAGGTATTCCTTAAGAATCTTTTTGTACATATGATTTCTCTCCTCCAGGTACAGTTTGTTAGTGTTTATGACATACACGTGTATGTATTTGAACTTCATATTCACAGAAAAAAAATGACTGGGACTTCTAAAATTAGACAATTCTTTCATATTAATAATTTTCAAAATTGAAACACTAAATCACTTTTTAATTTGCATTTACTACAAACTGGAAAAACCAAGCCACTTTCTAATTTAGATGGCATGTGGGCCTGATGCGTTTGCATAGCATGCTGTGGAATACCATATGTGATAAGAAACTAACTCATAACTGAGAGATAATTAATCAAAGTACAGTAGGGTGCCATACATGGGAATGCCTTTCAAAACTCACCAACTTTATACTATCCTTTAGTTTTAAAATAGTTTTTTTTTTTTTACTTTTATATTATGTTGGAGGGAAAAGTGACCTACAAAAAATCTGGTAGACTGAAGGATTTTCATTACAGATTTTAAAAAGTTAATAAGAATATTTTTACCTATTAACCCAGCATTATTAAATTTGGATTATATAATAATGTAAGAATTAAGAAAGAATGTAGACTACATTAGTTATGTAAACTTGTTATTCCAGTATTTATAGATGATTTGAGGGTGAGGGATACTGTTTGCTCTAAAGAGATGGTCCTAGTTGAAAAAGGCTAGCCCGTTCTCAGAGCTGTGAGGCTAAAGGAAATAATGGGGAAGGCTTAACTCCTAGCTTCAAAAAACAGAGTGAGATCTCATATTCTAATTTATTAAATATTTATTTTAATTATTTCATCATTGTATAGAATTACTTATCTATTAAAAAGTAATCCTTCTAAGCTACATATTGTGGTGTAGGTAGTACCCTTTACCTACAACTAAGACAGACTTCTTCAGATCTAGGCTAAGAAAAACAAAAGAATAAACTCTGAAAGTTAATGGAATTGAGTTCTGAAATCAAATATATTTAAGAATTCTAATCTAGACATTCTGATAGAATCTTTACCAAGATTGATAAGATATTAGGGGTTGGAGGCATAGCCAATGTATGTTATGCCATGTTTCTTACATTTTAACATGTTCATTTTTTGACATTTCTGAAATTAGGGTGTCTGTAAGCAGTTTATATTTTTAAGTGAGAATATTTTTTCTTAAAAATTTGCTATTAAATTTATGGGGTTTCTTATAATCTGAGGCATTGTTGAGTAACAAAATAGAGTTATTTAAGGTATACAGAAAGTGAAAGTACACAATACATTGTAGAACAAAGAGCTTTATGAATTCTGAAAAGAAACAAACTGGGTTCAGATATTAATTATTTACAATGCTTGTGCAATTTATATTTCTTTTTTTTAATGTTTATTTATTTTTGAGAGAGCACATGCAGGGGAAGGGCAGAGAGAGAGGGGGACAGAGGATCCAAAGTGGGCTCTGCCCTGACACCAGCGAGCCCAATGTGGGAGTCGAATTCACAAACCACGAGGTCATGACTTGAGCCAAGAGCCAAAGTCGGATGCTCAACCAACTGAACCACCCAGGTGCCCCTACAATGCTTGTGAAATTAGTAAGTTGTTTCAGTTTAGCGAGCTTCAGGTTGCTTATTTGTGAAAGGCTTAATGGTAATACTTGGAATATTGGAGATACTCAGTAAATGACATCCCTTCTAATTCTTAAAAATACACAAGCATTTTAGCAGCACTTGGGTGGCTCAGTCAGCTGAACTTCCAACTCTTGGTTTTGGCTCAGGTCGTGATCTCATGGTTCGTGGGATTGGGTCCTGCATTGGGCTCCATGCTGACAGTGTGGAGCCTGCTTGGGATTCGGCCTCTCCCTCTTTTCTCTGTGCCCCTCTACCACTTGTGCAAACATGTTCTCTTTCTCTCAAAATAAATAAAAATAAACTTCAAAAAAATTAAATGAGCATTTTAATTACACAGGGAAAAATTCAAAATTGGTGCTAATGTCCTGATTTTCAAATGTAGAAAATGTTTTTAAAAAGTAATCTGAAGAGCAGTTTTCTGTGTTTTACTTTTTGTCTTAACGCACCAGGTAAAAATCTTTCTTGTCCCTTTCACATGAAACAGAGTAAGGTCATGTCTAACATTTTCATTCACAAAGAAAAGTCCATTTGCTTTAATTTCTTGCCAGGGTTAAGAGGTAATGGAAAGTTATCTTTATAATTAATCTGGTTTTTAAACTAAGGCACTTGTGGCTCTCTAAACTTTTAAAATTATATACTATAGTATTCCATAAGGTATTTTTTTCTAAATCTATTGTGTATCATTAGCAAATAGTTTTTTCTTTAATATTGATGGTAATGACTATTTTGCATTAAATATAGAATTAAAGTCCTCTATGAATTGAACAGATCATACATTAATGTATTTATTTTACTTTGTAAGTAGAAGGCTGATATTTAAAAAGTAAAAGTTTACTGTCATATTTAAAACGTTGGCTCTACCAAGTATTGAACAATAGAAAAAGACATAACTGATATATGTTTCTATATATAGAAAAAGACATAAATGGAAACTTGTTTTTAACTAAAGATACACTTTTTAATAGAGAAAGAAATACCCAAGAAATTTCTCATAGACTGGAGAGGGGTATTATTTCCTTGTGAAGGTCATGAAAACTATAAACCTGAAAATGAAATGAAAATAAAAAGTAAATAAAATAAAATTTAAAAGTAACAAATCATTGAAGACAGGTGTAAGATAATTTACGAGTCTACCTTGTCAAAGTATATACAGTTTTTGATAATGAAAGGTTTCATCAAGCCTAACAAATGACTTTTAGAGAACAGGCATATATATCAGCAGCACATTCTTTTACCATATAAATGTTTGAAAACTTCCAAAGGATGGAAATGTGAGAGGTTCTGGGCTAGCATTTTCACATTCTTTGTGGAGTCTGGAAATTCAGGTTATTAACTTTTAGAGCATACTGTGTAAACATATTTGCAATTTCATAGCATGATTATATGCCTTCAATATGTCTTACAGCATTTATGCCAGGAGAAAGCCTCTTTCTTAAGTAAGGAAATTTATACTTACTCTCAGATGCTAGTAATGCATTTCGTGTGGAAAAGTAGATCTCAAATATGTGCTTTACATGTATGAGTCAAAGGGTAGTGATTTATACATGTAACTTCTTCAGAGCCCTGCTTTACACCCCATATTTCTTCCCCTCTCCGCTACCCACTTCCCTGATTTCCAGTAGAAGAAACCATTAATAACATATATTTATTTAGCCATAGCATATAAATTTCTCTGTTTATCTTCATGTTACTTTAAAAACTGGCTATCTCTTTTTGGGACTATCACATATGCTGTTTTTAACTTCTTTTCCGTTGGTAAAAATGCTAAGTAAGGCAAATTATAAGACTGTGGTCCACACTATCCTCCCATAGACCCCAGCCTACTCCAGTCCTGCTCCATATTAAATTATTAGCTTCACTTCTTATTTTGACAGGACCCCAGAACCACCCTTAACTAATTTTAATAGGTTAGGTGAACATCACTTTATTACTTCTTTTACTTTACAAAAAATTTTTTTCAGTTTTCTGATTTACATCATAATTTGACATTTTCATCACTTGTCAACTCACATTGCCCAAATGCTAATGACTTTTCCTCAAAGCCTACAAACCACCTGCACCAGGATCTTCTAAAGTACTGTTTAATTTGCAGTTTGGAAGGCCCTATACAGACCTACTAAATCAGTATTTCTAGAATGCTACTCAAAAATTAGCATTTTTATAAGCACCACAGGTGATAATTAAAGTTTAAGAACCACTGCTTTTGACCCTCATTTCTTTTAAATTTCTTACACATAGTTTTGTTTCTACTTGAAGTATTCACTTATCATACCTACACACTTTACTGTTCATAATAGGACTATCTTTCAACCCCCCTGCCCCGCCCGAGGCAGGATCAAGGTAGATTGATGATACCTGATTTAGGTTCAGTACGGTAGCATTCCTGGGTTACTAATATACCATATTCCCTTTCTTCTTTATGAGTTCTGGAACTGCACAGCAACATCATAGGTATCTTCCCTGAGCTATAAATTCAGTTTTCCCCCATCAAGAATCTTCCTCAGTTACTCTGCTTCATCTTTTTTTCTGCTTCTTTGCAGCAATTGATACTATTGGTAACTTCCTCCTTTTTTGCAGACTCCTTCCTTGCCTTTCAGTGAACTTATTTTCTCTGGGTTTTCTCCCTTCTTAGCAGACCATATCTTTTGGGTTTTTTGATAGGCTTCTTTTCACTGTCTTTTCTTACTTTGCAGGTGACAGCCTCCATACCCAAAGCTAAGTACCACACCCAATTTTGCTACAGGAAAACATGGCATTTAGGATTTAATGATCTATCTACTTTTTCTGAGTTGATGTTCATCAAGGGAGACTTTCTGACTTTTAAAATATTATCCTTTGAGGGGTATCTGGGTGGCTCAATAGTTTAAGCATCCAACTTGATTTCACTTCAGGTCATATTTCACCTGTCTCCCTTCCCCCATCAAAAAAAAATAAACATTTTAAAGAATAAAAATAATATCCTTTGTATAATAATTAAAGACATAATGTGATAAATTCACCAATAACTTTTAGTTTTCTGTTGCCACTATCTAGTGGTCTCCTGAGGAAAAGCTAAAAAATCTTACAGTAGCAACTTCTAACAGGAAGAATGAACAAGTGAGTTTTGGGTAGGTATATAAAATGGTGTAATGACTTTGAATGCAGAAAAAGTTCTGATGATCTAATGAACAGCATGGTAATCAGAGTTAAGAATACTGTATTATACACTTTGAAGTTACTAAAAAAGTAGATTTAAGCATTCTCACCACACAAAAAAAAAAAGAGATGGTAATTATTTGATGTGATGGAGGTGTTAACTAACACAATAGTAGTAATCATTTTGCAATATATGTATATCAAGTCAATACACTGCACACCTTAAACTTACACAATGTTACATGTCAGTTATATCTCAATAAAGTCAGGGAAAAATTTTAAAAAATTACTGTAAGTTTAGTGTTTAAGTAGCAGAATACATATCAACTTGATCTCCAAGTGAAATATTGTTCTGGACATATGATTAAATATGCTATAATTGAGTTGTCATACTTTGAGTTTTGTTTAACTTTAATGCTAGAGAGTAATAATTCAAACTAGCAGTTTTTAATATAATAAAAACAAACATCCTTTATATAAAATCTTTAAAAAATGTATGCTTATCTTATTTTTTTTTCCTCTGAGTCAGCTTTTCTGGAGAAAATTGGAGTCAGAAAAGAAATTAGACATATTATGCATTTTTTAAATTTCTTATAAATGTAATACATGATCATTGTAGAATATTTGGAAAATTTTAAAAAACAGAAAATATTTAAAATTACTTCTATTATAATACCTATAGGCATTACATTTCTGCTCATGTTTCAGTAGTATATCGTACTACAACCTACCCATTAAAAATTGCATTCATATTATACATTTTGTCATATAATGGCAAATTATGCAATTGTGTATGTGACCATTTTCCACATTTTAGATATTTTTCTCTAACCAGACTTTTAAGTACTGTGCATTTCCTGGCATAGATATACTCTTGGTTTAATTGCTGGGTCAAAAAATATGAACATTTTAAAAATAAAAGTGTATCATTTTAGAAATAATAATAGCAGTTAATATTCATTGAGGACCTCTTTGTACCTAGCATTATTTAAGTACTTAAAATGTATAATCTCATTTAATTCTCACCACAGTCTTTAAGGTAGTTACTGTTTTTATCTCCCTTTCTGTGGGGAAAAAAATTAGGGTTCAGAGAAGTTAAGGATTATGTATGCAGTGGGTATAACCGGGATTCAAACCCAGATCTGCCTGATTCTGGAGGCTGTGTTTTAGAAACTTCCTTTCATATATGCTGAAGTAGGTATTTTTTATTCCTTGTTGCATGAGATCCTCAAATTGGATTTTGTCCTGAGGCCACTGTAGATTTTCATAGTGTAGAAACTCAGATAATTTTTCTATTATAAATAATCACCACTAGTAATAGGAAAATGAAAAATACCTTTATTAAGTGGGATCTGTTTGGGTCTTTCTAGTGAAAAGGGGAATAAAGCCTAGAGGTAATTCTTAAAACAGATTAATTAAAGATGGTCCTACTGTAATTGTAGAAGACAGACCATAACTTCTCAAGGCCCTTCATAATTCAATGAAATGAGTATCTGTGTTAGGGGAGCTACTACTTGATAATATGGATGATATATGTAGACCCAGCAGAATCTAATCTGTTGTGCTTGGAAGGAGGTGAGGGAAAGGGATCTAAAAGTGAATTTTTTATTAGGCACTAAGTACTATATTTTTCCTGAGTCAAATATTATATCTTTTTTTTAAATTAATTTTATTTATTTATTTTATATATTTTTTGGCTGAATTCTTTTTTATTTTTGTAAATTTATATCCAACTTAGTTAACATATAGTATAATAATGATTTCAGAAATAGAATTCAGTGATTCATCACTTACATATAATACCGAGTGCTCATCCCAAAAGTGTCCTCCTTAATGCCCCTCACCCATTTAGCCTATCCCCCGACCCAACACCCCACCAGCAACCATCAGTTTGTTCTCTGTATTTAAGAGTCTCTTATGATTTGTCTCCTTCTCTGTTTTTATGTTATTTTTGCTTCCCTTTCCTTATATTCATCTGTTTTGTATCATAAATTCCACATGAGTGAAGTCATATATTTGTCTTTCTCTGATGACTCTAGTTCCATCCACATTGTTGCAAATGGCAAGATTTCATTCTTTTTGATTGCCAGTAATATTCCATTGTATATGTATACCACATCTTTATCCATTTGTCGGTCAATAGACATTTGGGCTCTTTCCATACCTTGGCTATTGTCAAAAGTGCTGCTATAAACATTGGGGTACATGTGCCCCTTTGAAACAGCACTCCTGTAACCCTTGGATAAATACCTAGTAGTGCAATTGCTGGGTCATAGGATAGTTCTATTTTCAGTCTTTTGAGGAACCGCCATACTGTTTTCCAGAGTGGCCACAGCAGTTTGCATTCTCTACAGCGGTGCAAGAGGTTTCCTCTTTCTCCACATGTTCACCAACGTCTGTTGTTGCCTGAGTTGTTAATTTTAGCCATTCTGACAGGTGAGGTGGTATCTAATGGTGGTTTTCATTTGTATTTTCCTGATGATGAGTGATGTTGAGCATCTTTTCCTTGATGATGAGTGTCTGTTAGCCATCAGGATGACTTCTTTGGAAAAATGTCTACTCATGTCTTCTGTCCATTTCTTCACTGGATTATTTGTTTTTTGGGTGTTGAGTTTGATAAATTCTTTATAGTTTTTGGACTAACCCTTTATCTGATGTCATTTGCAAATATTTTCTCCGATTCTGTCAGTTGCGTTTTAGTTTTGCTGATTGTTTCCTTCACTGTGCAGAAGCTTTTTATCTTAACGAAGTCCCAATAGTTCATTTTTGCTTATGTTTCCCTTGCCTCTGGAGACACATCAGGTAAGAAGATGCTGTGGCCAAGGTCACAGGGTTTGTTGCCTGTTTTCTCCTCTAGGATTTTGTTAGCTTCCTGTCTTAATTTAGGTCTTTCATCCATTTTGAGTTTATTTTTGTGTATGATGTAAGAGAGTGGTCCAGATTCACTCATCTGAATGTTGCTGTCCAGTTTTCCCAACACCATTTGATGAAGAGGCTGTCTTTCTTCCATTGGATATTCTTTCCTGCTTTGTCAAAAATGAGTTGGCTGTATACCTGTGGGTCCATTTCTGGGTTCTCTATTCTGTTCCATTGATCTATGTGTCTGTTCTTATACCAGTTCCATACTGTCTTGATGATTACAGCTCTGTAATATGGGCTAAAGTCCGGCATTGTGATGCCTCCAGCTTTGGTTTTCTATTTCAGGATTGCTTTGGCAGTTTGAGGTTTTTTGTCATTTTATATAGATTTTAGGATTGTTTGTTCTAGCTCTGTGAAGAATGCTGGTGTTATTTGGATTGCATTTAGTGTGTAGATTGCTTTAGGTAGTATAGACATTTTAACAGTATTTGTTCTCCAATCCGTGAGCATGGAATGTTTTTCCATTTTTTTGTGTCTTCATTTTCTTTCATAAGCTTTCTATAGTTTTCATGCAGTGTATAGATTTTTCACCTCTTGGGCTAGGTTTATTCCTAGTTATTTTATGATTTTTGGTGCAATTTTAAATGAGAGCGATTCCTTGATTTCTCTTTTTGCTGCTTCATTATTGGTGTATAGAAATGCAGCTGATTTCTGTATATTGATTTTGTATCCTGTGACTTTGCTGAATTCATGGATCAGTTCTAGGAGTTTTTTGGTGGAGTCTATTGGGTTTTCCACATAGATAATCATGTCTTCTACAAAGTGTGAGTTTGACTTCCTCCTTGCTGATTTGGATGCCTTTTATTTCTTTGTGTTGTTTGTCTGAATGCTGAGGCTGGGACTTCCAGTACTATGTTGAATAACAGTGATGATAGTGGACATCCCTGTCGTGTTCTTGACCTTAGGGGGAAACCTCTCAGTTTTTCCCTGTTGAGGATATTAGTAGTGGATCTTTCATAAATGGCTTTTATAATCTTGAGGTATGAATCCTTCTATCCCTACTTTCTTGAGAGTTTTTATCAAGAAAGGATGTTGTATTTTGTCAAATGCTTTTTCTGCATCAAATATTATATCTTAATGTTTATCATGAATTGTGAAATTTGAAAATCTGTACTGTGAAAAGAAACTAAAACCAGCCACATTTAGTTTCTTGGCGAGGATAGTCTAAGAATATTCTGATTTGTTCAGTGTCAGCCACTTTGTGTACAAATTGAAAGATTTTGTATATATATATATTTTTTTCAACGTTTATTTATTTTTTGGGACAGAGAGAGACAGAGCATGAACGGGGGAGGGGCAGAGAGAGAGGGAGACACAGAATCGGAAACAGGCTCCAGGCTCTGAGCCATCAGCCCAGAGCCAGACGCGGGGCTTGAACTCACGGACCGCGAGATCGTGACCTGGCTGAAGTCGGACGCTTAACTGACTGCGCCACCCAGGCGCCCCTGTATATATATTTTTTAATATCAGCATTCTTTTACAGAAAAAACTCTTATTCAAAAAGAATACCTGTAAGTGGATCAGATCCTAATTATAATATGATTTAGATTCATTTGGGTTAATTCTTTTGCCAGTTTTTTTTGTTTTTCAGCCAGAGAATAGAAAATTGTTACCTAACCTATAATTGAAGTTAAAAAATGTCCCCCTCCTCAGATAAAGATATCCCCCTCAGATAAAGATCCATATGTGTAACTATGTTGTTCTACCATTTTCTACCTGTGACCTCCCATAGCCCTCTTGGTTCTGAAGTGATTTCAGTTCTACAAGTTTTTTTTAGCTTTAATATATTGTTCTCTTTTTTTCCTCTGAACTATATTCATATGCTAAATTTAAACTCTGGTCACCTAAGATGCAATCTATTTTAATGTTTTCTCTGAAGGTTTCTTAAAGGTTTATGTTGTAGTGTTATATCTTCATTGAAGTTAAGATGGTTTTTTGTTAAATGTACCTTCAATAATGGCTACAAATGATTATCTGGTTCACTGGCTTGAAAACTCTTTAAAGTATGCATATAGAGGTTACAATTTTTAAGAATCACTTTGAAAAGTTCAGGCTGCATCAGTTCATTTTTATTAGTTCACTTTTGTGTTCCTGAGGGACTAGACTGTTTTCTCAACTTTCAAAGACTACGCATTATAGTATTGTGTGAATTCTATTTCTAGAATCAGATTTCTAGGTTTAGATGACCAGATACCTGTGAATCAGTTTCCAAAGCACAGATAGGTAACTTAAAGCAATTCATGAATATAAGGTATTTCAGCATTATTTCCTTATGTTAATGCGGCAGTTTCAACAACAATAACAAAATCATTACTTAATAACTCAATTTAAAATTTATTCTAGTATCTACTCATTAAATTTAGTTATCAGTTATTAATTTGTCCCCACTGGAAGTCATTTTAGGATTGTGAATGAAATAGATATTTTCAGAAAACATTCTGCTCTTTTACAAGAAGGCAAAGTGCCCTATGATTTAGACACTTGTCTACCTTTTCTCTCTGACTAGTGACAGTGTAGCAGTTTTAACCTGTTTGCAGCATGACTACATTAAGTACCATTTTATTCTCCATTTCTTTTTGAGTGCTCCCAAGTCTACTACTCAAGAATCTAATTTTTGCAGTGAAATAAATTTTATGATTTAGCTGTTCCAAAAATCCCCCAATTTTTTATTTTTTTCCTACTCTTTCTCCCCTCCTCGTTTTTCCCTGAGGTGTAATCAATACTCTAAGTGTTCGTGGTCCTTTATCACTAAAAAAACAAACAAACGGGGCGCCTGGATGGCGCAGTCGGTTGAGCGTCCGACTTCAGCCAGGTCATGATCTCGCGGTCTGGGAGTTCGAGCCCCGCGTCAGGCTCTGGGCTGATGGCTCAGAGCCTGGAGCCTGTTTCCGATTCTGTGTCTCCCTCTCTCTCTGCCCCTCGCCCGTTCATGCTCTGTCTCTCTCTGTCCCAAAAATAAAGAAACGTTGAAAAAAAATTTAAAAAAACAAACAAACAAACAAAAAAACCTTCTCTAGGATAGTAATCTTATAGGGTCAAATATGGTTAGTTGCTTTTTAAATTAATATTAGTAGTTTTTACTCACCATAGCAATTTGAGAAAAAAAAATCCTGCAGTCTGAAATTGATACCAGTATTCAATTAATTTTAAATGAAGAGTGTAAAAGACAATAGAAGTGATCTTATCTGTTTTCCATGTTAAAGGACTATTCAGATTCCTATTTTTAAAATAGTAGTCTTTCATTTTTATTCAGATAAATAGATTTTGTTCTTGAATTTAACACCAGATACAAACAGAAAGCAACTTAATTCTTTCTTCCTAGTGTGTTTAAACAAGCTCCGCTGAATCTTCTTTTCTCCAGTGACTCCAGGGCATATCTCATGGTGTTTGCAGTCTCCTTAAGGGATTATTTGTGTGTGTGTGTGTGTGTGTGTGTGTGTGTGTGTGTGTGTGTATAAATTTAGTCTAGTTTAATGTCAAGGCTTCATTCTCTCAACCAGTTAAAACTTCTCCTCTCACCAGCTCAGGCCTGCTTCAACCTAGAAAATCTAGAGTTTGATGGGGGCCATTCTGAACTTCGACTTTTCTTTTCTAGGTTTTGGTGATTTCTCATTGTTAGGACTTGCCTACCAGCAGTTCCTTAGATGTGAGTAAGAGATGGATGCCTTCTCCTGTGTGTTTCTTACAACTCATTTTCAGAACTGAAGTTCCTTTTGTCTCTTCTTTGCTTGGTATCACCTCATTCCCAATAGGCTGTCCTCTCTAGCTAGATCCCTTTCTACATAACCAGAGTCTTCTCTCTTTCACATCTCATCATTATTCCTAAGATAAGCACATACACACTCTTGCTCTGTAAGCTCAGAAAGACAGTCATTCCATCTGTGGCCCTGATTTTTTTTTTTCTGTGCTGCTCTGCCACTACAGCTAGACAGACGCGGATCACCACTCAGTCTCTGTGACCCTCAGACTTGTAGGGGGAAACGCTCTGAGTACTTTTCAGAAAATTCCTCTCATAGAGGGACTCCCTTTAAAACATCTCTTCTAAAGAAATCCTTTCTTTCTTATCTCACCTTTACTGTCTTCAGGCTTATCTAATGAATTGTCAGACCAATTTTTTTGTGTGTGAGGCTTTGAAGTAAATATTTTCTGAAGTATTTTATCAGTGCTTATCTTTAAAAAATGAAATTTCAGACCATTTATGATATACAGAGAGAGATTTCACCCAAGCCATGAATCCTTTAATGTAAGTATGTCAAATACCCTGTCACCATGACTCAAATCAAGGTTTTTTTTTTTCTTTTTTTTTTTAGTTTTTGTCACTTCTTCACATACTCTCTACCAGTTCCTCAGCTCTTCAAGGTCCCTAGGCCCTCCTCTTCCTTTTGATTTTATCCCTCTCTTTTTAAAACAATTTTTGGGGGGCACGTGGGTGGTTCAGTTGGTTGAGCATCTGACTTCAGCTCAGGTCATGATCTCACGGTTTATGAGTTAAAGCCCCACATCGGGCTCGCTGCTGTCAGTGTAGAGCCCGTTTCAGATCCTCTGTCCCTCCTCTCTATCCCTCCCCAGCTTGCACTCTCTCAAAAATAAAAATATATATATATTAAAAAAAAATGAAACCTGTTTTTTGCCATTTAATGTATACTTTAGAAAAAACATTAGAGCCCTCTATTATAATTCCCCAGCTCTCTCTGAATCCATTGTTCTGTTTTGTTTTGGTTTTAAGTTTATTTATTTATTTTGAAAGAGAGAGAGAGTGAGTGAGCCGGGAGAGGGACAGAGAGAGAGGGAGAGAAAATGCTTAGCAGGATCCGCAGTGTCAGTGCAGAGCCCAGTACAGAGCTCAAACCCCTGAACTGTGAGATCATGACCTGAGCCGAAGTAAGATATTTGACTGAGGCACCCAGGAGCCCCTCTGGATCCATTGTATTGTTTCATCTTAACTGTTTTTTTGTTCTGGCCAGAAATAACTGGAAGAACTTGGGAATCTAGATTCACTACAAATTTATGCCTCCTACATTAAACCACATCTCATTGCTGTCTTTTGTGAGCTATTTCTTGTGGCAGCTATTTCAAATCTTTGCCACATATCTCAAGTCTGTTTCATTCCCAGCATCCTCATTTTTTCAAGAGGACTCTATCTCTTAACTTCACTGAGGAAAAGGGCCTGTATCCACATCTACTCCCCTCTCAACTTGAGAAATAGTCTTTCATACTTTTCCTAATTCAATTTTCATTACTCTCTACCTCAGTCTCTTATTTCCTGTCTCAGGAGAAAAAAAAAGTTTGTTTTTGTTCTTCCAAAAATCATCCTTCCCTTCAAAATCTGGTTTTCTATTCTCAGTAAGCCATTATACACACTTTTTCCAAATCAGTCTTTTTGAAAGATTATTTTTCACTTGCCTTTCCAGGATAAAAAAACTCAAGGAAGGAGTTCTCCATTGTCCATACTGTAGGGCAGACATCAGGGTTTAACCGTGACTTCCAAGGCTATCTGTAATCTGCCTCCACACTAATACTACAGATAGCTCTCTTTCAGCTTAAGTCCTAGTTTCTCTACAGTCTTTAGGACCAGACTGATTTCTTTTTCATTTCTTTGCTAGACTATTCATTTGGCATTCAGTAGAGGTTTCTTTGCATTCTTATTCATCTTTTTATGTGGAGGTTCTTTTTACGAGCTAGATTACAAATGCGAATGGAACAGAATATTTCTTTCATACTTTCTTGAAGACTGGGAGTTTCAATGTTACACATAATTTTTTCTAAGATAGATTTAAAATTGTTTCTAGTGGTCCTTCACTGCTACCTTATTTCCTATTAGTTGTTACTAAAATTACTTTCTAAACTTTTATTTTGTTGAATGACAATGGAAATAGTTCAGATTCTATTTTTTTGCCTTACATGCTCAAGGCTATTTGTTGAAACAACAAACGCTGTCTGAAAATGTAAATTTCTGCCAGCCATGACCCAAATATGTATAAAAGACCAAGAGTAAAAGACATAAGAAAATATCTGTTCAGCAACTTTAAAATAATATCTTTTCTCAGAATAGTTTCTATCCCTGTCTAGTTCACTCAGCATTTCTGCTAATATCTACAAGTACCTGTTGATTATAGTAAATTTCTTTGAAGTAGAGATACAGTTTTAAATTAAAAAGAAATTGTCTTCTCCAGAACGAAGAACACTGGCATTGTCTAAGAGGGTAAAATTAATCTTAAAAAATAGCTATATTTCATATTTTTTGTACATAAATTGAGAAGAAACAGTCTTATTTATAAAGGTATTTTCTTTCTCATCATAGCCCTACCAATATGTCTGCAAGAGTAACCTTATGTTATTGAATGAAATCTGTATTGTATTCAAAGGTATGCCACATACTGCACTAAGATAATAAGGCATGAATCTGGCCCTTTGGGTGGATAATACATCATTTGAATGTAATTATGAAAACTAGGTAGCATTTGATAGGAATGTAAGTGAGGATAGGCTAAGTTATGCAACACAAATCCCAAAATCTCAAAATTTTACTGGATTAACACAAGTTGAATTCTCATGAAAATAACATATCAATACAGATTGGCAGAGTGATGCGGCACATCCTAGTAACTTGGGGACCGAAGCTGAAGGCAGTTTTATTTCAACATAGGTAGTCCCTGGTACTGTAGCAGGAAATATGGCAAATTGCAGAATGGCTTTTTAAAATTATGTTTGGAAACTTACACACATATCACTCCAGCTTACATTTCATAAATTACATAGTTAAACCTACCTTTAAGATGCCAGGGAAGTTGGGGGCTCCTAGGTGGCTCAGTTGGTTAAGCATCTGACTCTTGATTTTGGCTCAGGTCATGATCTCATGGTTCATGAGTTCAAGCCCCCTGCATCAGACTCTGTGCTGACAGTGCAGAGCCTGGTTGGGATTCTCCCTCTCTCTGCCCGCCCCCCCCCCAACTTGTTCTTTCTCTTTCTTTCACCCTCCCTCCCTCCCTCCCTCCCTCTCTCAAAATAAATAAACTTTAAAAAAAAAGATGGCACCTGGGTGGCTCAGTCGGTAAAGTGTCCAACTCTTGGTTTTGTCTCAGGTCATGATCTTGTGGTTTCATGAGTTCACAGGCCCTTTGCTGGCAGCATGGAGCTTGCTTGGGATTCTCTCTCTTCCTTTCTTTCTTCCCCACCCCCATTCGCACTGTCTCTCTCTCTCTAAATAAATAAATTAATTAAAAAAAAAGAAAAACCAAACCAAAGAAGTATAATGCTGCTATATGCTACCATACTTAAAAGGCCTTTCTGGTATTTGAAGCAACATAGGGGAATCCATGGAGAAAAAAAAATGTGTGTATAGTTTCTATGGGGGTAACTGCATAAAAGTTTGAAAAGTGTAGTAACAGTTAGCTAATGTTTAAAAAAAACTTTTTTAATAAAAATTTGAGCGGGGGCAGTTTTAAGCTTACAGGAACTGAGTGGCAAGTATAGAGAGTTTCCATATGCTCCCTCATTCTTGTTCTCGTATTAACATCTTGCATTACTGCGGTACATTTTGTTACAATTAATGAGGCACTATTTGAAGTCCACAATTTATATTAGGATTCACTGTATTGTATATTTCATAGGTTTTGAAAAATTTATGATAACATATATCCACCTGTACAGGATCATTCAGAATAGACTGTCCAAAACAATCTCTTGTGCTCCACCTATTTACCCCTCCATCCCTTCCCTCAAACCTCTGGCAACCATAGATCTTTTTCCTGTTTCCATAGTTTTGCCTGTTCCACATGTCATATAGTTGGAATCATACAACATATATGAGAAGAGCATAGCTGAAGTACTGAAACTCTGTGACTTCAAGACTTATTCTAAAGCAACAGTAATCAAGATAATGTGGTATTTTTTTTAAAAAAAGACAATGTAATATTAGCAAAAGAGCAGACATATAGATCAGTGCAACACAATCGACAGTCCAGAAATAGACCCTTACATATATGGCAGAGACAGAGGGAGACAGAGGATCCAAAGCAAGCTCTGTGCTGACAGCAGAGAGCCTGATGCAGGGCTCGAACCCACAAACTGTGAGATCATGCCCTGAGCCAAAGGCAGATGCTTAACTGACTGAGCCACTCAGGCGCCCCTATAAGTCTCTTTTTTAAATAAACTTTGTCAAAAGAATAAAAGTCTTCTTGCATATATATGTGTGTTCTAAGCATACTTACACATAATATCCTTTTATCTTTGCAGGCACTGGAACCCACCTCTTTCTTTACTTGATATACCCTCCTAAGGCCTAAAACGTGGTTTTATTCCTTCTGTCATCAGTGCCCCTCATTACTTCTTCTGGTACAATATTTCCTGAGAAAGTAGTCTCTTCAGTGTTCTCAGGGTTCCTATAATCTTAGTCAAATAGTCTCCTTCAGGAATACACTCAAAATCATACAATCTAGGTAACTGGGTAAACTTCGGTGAATGACTTAATCTCTGCCTCATTTCTTCATTTTAAAATGGAGACCATAATAAATAATACTTACTCATTGGAGCTTTGGTGTGGGGCTATTTTATCTGTGTTTTAGAGTTTGGTTATAGTGTCGATGAGCCTGACCAGTATCTAATTCACTTTTCCATTCAGTTGAATGTTCACAAGAAAAAGAAATGAAATGGTTTTAATAAGATAAAGATGAAAGGGCGCCTGGGTGGGTCAGTTGGTTGAACATTGACTCTTGACTTCGGCTGGGGTGATGATCTCATGATCATGGGATCAAGCCCCCTTTCCAGCTCTGTGTTGAGCGTGGATTCTGCTTGGGATTCTCTCTGCCTCTCCTACCACTCTCCCTGCCTTAAAAAAAAAAAAAAAAAAAAAAAAAAGATGAAGTGTATATATATTTTATGTCTATTACTTACAAAACACTGAGAACACGTCCATTGTTTTCACTTTTTTCATTTGAGGATCATCTAAAATTATTTTAATAGAACTATAATTTTTTAAATACTCCTTAAAAATTTAATTTTAAGCAAGGGTTAATTTTTTTGTGTACTTTTCATGGTAAATAAATGGCTTTTTTTTTTTCCCATTGCAACTCCAACTTTGTTAAGGAGCAGTTTCCTGCATTGCTAATGTCAAATGTAACTTTAGCTTTCAATTCATTGCTGTGGTTGTGTTTCCAGAGCCTGCTGTAAGAGATAAACCCATTGCAAATGAAGACAGCATTCATTTCCTTCCACCTCAGGCCACACAGAATTGATTGAGGTAATAAAATGACAGCACCTTGTAATATACTGAAGGCTCTTTAATTCGAAAACCAGTTCAAACCTGATTCAGAGCTTGTTTAAAGCTAATTTATAGCTTGCATAATTTTTAGCTGGCCGACCAAGGTAAAGGATGATATATGAAAACTGATAAAGAATTAACTTATGATACATTCAGACTTGTCTTATTAAAGTCAACTGGAATTAAAAAACAGAGGTGGGAGGGGAATGGCAGAAATAATTGGTAAGCTTTCCTTCACATAGGTTAGCATTGTTGACAACAGTTTAAATTTTTCATCATCTCATTTCAGACCTAAATTCTTGTCCTGTCTTTGTAAAATCAGTTCTATTTGCATTTCTTGTATTTTAAAGTCCTTCATTTTTCATCACATATGTATTAAGGTTGGCGAAGCTGGGTGCAGTTAGCAGCTGCTCTGACTTCCACCGTGCCAAATCATGCCACGTTGGCAGTGCTGCTGCTGAATAGTTGTGTCTGTTAGCATTTAATTCAGTCTTTTTCAAGATGCAAGGGGAAAGGAGTTAGAACTCTTCAGTTTTATTTGGGCTGAAAAAATCAGTAGGCTTTTTGCCTTTGTGGGCTGTTTTTATCTATTGGAGTGTATTTATCCTTTTGACCCACAAATAACATAACTATCATAGTAAAGTATTCTATACTCTGAATGAAACCAAATTTTCAGAAATTTCAAGTCAGCATTCATGAATAAAAAATGGATTACATTTTCCTTTTTTATATTTAAATACTTTACATAGTTATTGATGTGGTTTGAAGTGTTGAGGTTCAGAGCCCACAGCCAAGAAAGAATTGAGATGTCTTCCGTGTGAAAAGGCGGTTTTATTAAAGCACCAGGACAGGACCAGTGGGCAGAAAGAGCTGCCCTGGGATTGTGAGGAGTGACTGATGATATACTTGGGTGTTGGGGGAGGTGAAGTAAGGGACATTTCCGAAAGGACTTTCATACGCTAAAGAAGACTCACAGAACCTTGGAGGCCCAGCTACTGTCACGCTAAAGTTGTTTTTGCCTCTAATAAAGCATTAACATTAAGACAGTTGCAAGTTCCTGGAGGAGTGTTACACTCTGCCGGCCTCAAGTATTTGTCAGTGGGCTGGACGTTATATCAAAATTTAATTTTATCTACATTTCTCTGCCTTTGTTCCCCACATCAGTTACAGCTTTCTTGTCTTTAAAAAAAAAAAAAAAAAAAAAGGACAGTGGAGGATGGGCATATTTTTGGCCATACGCTATTATTATAGGATCCTAGAAAATGTTGAAACTGAGAAGGGCATTTGCCATCCTTAACCCTGTGTATCAACTTAGTCCATTGCAAATGTTTTGGATATCTCAGCTAAAAATATCAATAAACATATATAAACATAATTTACATATATGAGACCATATTCTCATATTCTGTAATTTCTTTTTTTTTTTTAATGTTTGTTTATTTTGAGAGAAAGAGATTGTGAGTAGCAGCACACAGGGAATGGGCAGAGAGAGGCAGACAGAAAATCCCAAGTAGGTTCTGTGCTAACAGCACAGAGTCTAGCACAGGGCTGGATCCCACGGAACCATGAGATCAGGACGTTAGCTGACGTTGTAAGCTCAACTAACTAAGCTACTCAGGCGCCCCTGTAATTTCTCCAGTGCAACTTGTCTAGCTATTTTGTGAGGTATTAAGACAAAAAAGATTGTGGTTAATCTAATTATGCCCATAGTAAACATGGCCATAATTATTTAATTACTCTTTTGAAAATTACAAAGAGGTACATGCTTATTATGGAATAATATATAAATATGAAAATAGACACCAGTTAGGGAATAGCCATTGCTAGCATTGTTATTTTTTTCTATGTGTATTTTTAAAGATCTTAACATAACGTAACATATGCCATGCATTCTGAGGGCAGAGTTGCTCCAAGGGGACAAAAATTGGTTCTCACAGGAAAAAAACCAAAGAGGGTTTGTGACCTCTATCGCTGAACCTTTTCTGATAAAATCTTATTTTTAGTATTTAATTTGTCTCAGGTTTTCTTGGGTATCGCACAAGAAATACTATCATTGAGATCACGAAGAATACACAAAAATGTATAATGATCAGTGCTGTAAAACAGTGACAAACAAATGGTTGTGATCATATGACATTTCATCAATTGCTTTATCTTGAAGTTATTTCACATTTGCCTGCTGGCTGTTATTGGCCATCTTGTGGATGCTGTTTATAACTTAGGCTTTAAGAATAAAAAGATTTGTTATTTACTATTATAAACATTATTTAATCCATCATTAATTATTTCAGTTCCTGAAATTAGAAAATACTGACAATACATGAATGGTTATTTAGCAGCTATTTTCTCTTATCAAGCAAAACCTAACGTTCACTAAAATTTTAAGACTTTTAAGACTTTTAAGACACTACTTAATTTTTCAGTTACTTTTACTAGAAATGTAATAGTTTGAATGATTTAAGTTTTGCACTGTTATTCTTACATATTTATGTTACATGTAACTTGACATTATAATTTTTAAATTTTGTAATGTTATTTTATGATTTAAGTATAGTAGACACACAGTGGTACATTAGTTTCAGGTGTACATCATGATTGGACAACAGTATAGTTTACATTTTGCTCACCACAGGTGTAGCTGCCTCTGACACCACACAATTCTATAACAGTATCATTGACAGTATTCCTTATGCTGTGCCTTTTATTCCTGTAATTTATACATTACAGAGGAAGCCTGTATCTCTCACTCCCTTTTGCCCATTTTGCTCATCCCCCAATTCCCCTCCCCTCTGGCAACCATCAGTTTTTTTCAGTATTTATAGGTCTGGTTCTGCTTCTTGTTTATTCATTTGTGTTTTTTAGATTCCACATGAGTGAAATTATATGGTATTTGTCTTTCTAGGTCTGACTTATTTCACTTAGCATTGTACTCTCTATCCCTGTTGTTGGAAATGGCAAGATCTCCTCCTCTTTTATTGCTAGTAAAATTCCATTTTGGGTATGTGTGCATATCACATCTTCCATATCCATTCATCTGTGGATGGACACCTAAGTTGCTTCCATATCTTGGCTATTGTAAATAATGCTGCAGTAAACATAGTTTATTAGTGTTTTTATTTTCTTTGGGTAAATTTAAAAATTCTGGTTTTAGTTTTTTGAGGAACTTCCAAACTGTTTTCCACAGTGACTATACCAATTTACATTCATACCAACAGCACACTAGGGTTCAATCTTCTCCTTATCTTTGTCAACACTTGTCTTTTTGATTTCAACCATTCTGACAGGTATAAGGTGATATCTCATTTTGATTTTGATTTGCATTTCTCTAATGATCAGTGATGTTGAGAATCTTTCATGAATCTGTTGGTCATCTGTTAAGTCTTCTTCGGAAAAATGTCTAATCAGGTCCTCTGCCCATTTTTTAATTGGATTATTTTGACCTAATTTATATAAATTAAGATTACTCAGCAATTGTAGTTACACAGTTAAGTTACATATTAATAGCTTTTAATTTTAAATTTGTTAAATTATAAAATTATAAAAATTTATATTTAATCATTCATAACCTTAGATAAAGAGTTAAGCTCTTTTTAAGCATAAAGCTTAACTCCTTTTTATTATATAAAGTACAGCTATACAAACAGCACGTACACAGATATACAATATATCTGTGGCATTAAAATTTCATGGGAGGCACTTATGAAAAAAATTTCTTAAAAAAATTTTTTTTAACATTTATTCATTTTTTGAGAGACAAACATAGCGTGAGTAGGGGAGGGACAAAGAGGGGGGAGGGGCAGAGAGAGAGGGAGACACAGAATCTGATGCAGGCTCTAGGCTCTGAACTGACAGCACAGAGCCCAACATGGGGCTCAAACTCGCAGACCATGAGATCTTGACCTGAGCTGAAGTCAGATACTTAACCGACTGAGCCACCCAGGCGCCCCTACTTATGAAAAAAATTTCTAAGAAAACTCTTTGGGGGATGCTAATAACAAAGGGTTGAGAAACACTAGCATAAACAACTTTTACATTGCTCTTTTCCTTAATATTCCATAATAAGCATTAAGGGGTAGCTGAGTGTTCCAGTTGGTTAAGTGTCAAACCTTTTTTTTTTAATAAAGTTTTTTTAATGTTTACTTACTTATTTTGAGAGCAAGCAAGAGGGGAGGCGTAGAGAGAGGGAGAAAGACAGAATCCCAAGCAGGTTCCATGGCTCAGCATGGAGCTGGACAGATGTGGGGCAAGATCATGACCTGAGCCGAAATCCAGAATCTGACACTTAATCAGCTGAGCCACCCAGGCACCCCTAAGTGTCAGACTACGGATCTTAGCTTAGGTCATGATGTCACAGTTAACGAGACAGAGCCTAGCATGGGGCTCTGTGCTGACAGCATAGGAGCTTGCTTGGGATTCTCTGTCTCTGCCCTTCCCTGCGCAGTCTTTCTCTCTCTCTCTCTCTCTCTCTCTCTCAAAATAAATAAATATTTAAAAAAATTATTTTTTCATAAGGTCAGTTTTGTGACCTACACACGGTGTATGTTGCTAAATTAAGAAGTAAATAGATCTATTTGTGACATCAGTCATTATAATCAGTTTTATTTGAAACATATTTTGAGATCATAATCCATAAATATCCATAAAGTACTAGATCACTTTCTGATTGTTGGAGACAGAATTGTAAATATCTATGTAGAGAGTGAAACATAAGTCTTAATAAATCTAAGTTTCAGTAGGATTCCTTTGTAACATTTTTTGTGTATTACTATTTGAAGTCTTTCAAATGATCTGACCTTTGTTTTACTATGGCCCTTCTGGTTTGTATGCGTATTTTTGTCTTCTATAATTCTAGGGTTTGATTTATGAGTCTACTTATTCACACACATTAATGCCTTTACCCTGGCCACTACTATACTATGAAGATTCAAAAACGAGTAAGACATTTTGTCTAATAATTACTTAAAAATGGGAGCCAAATAGAATTCTTCCTCTGAGTAATTCTATCTCATTGGGAAACAGGCATGTAAATTGAAAGACTAAAGACCTATTACTCTCCTTTAAAAGTCCCAGGTATATGAAAAAATTAAAAAATAAAAATAAAGTCCAAGGTATATGATACTATTGTTTCATGGAGCCAAGCAAGCAAATACTTGGCAGAATGAAGTACAACAATGACAAACGTCTTACCATATAAATCATATATATTTTACACTAATAATATTTTAATTTCTAAAACGTACCTCATGTCTATATTTCCAATAATTATTTTCAGAAAAACAGATTCTAGGAGACAAGCACACTAAGACTGAGAATTGTATATTTTTTATTGTTATTGTGTATGGCTTGAAGACATACTTCTTTTTTATTTATTTACCTCCATTCTTATTTGGTTCAAAGTCACTAAATTTTAAAACTCCTTGACTTCAACCATATAATATACAAATTTATTTTTAAAAATAGCATTCCAGGGGCGCCTGGGTGGCGCAGTCGGTTAAGCGTCCGACTTCAGCCAGGTCACGATCTCGCGGTCCGTGAGTTCGAGCCCCGCGTCGGGCTCTGGGCTGATGGCTCAGAGCCTAGAGCCTGTTTCCGATTCTGTGTCTCCCTCTCTCCCTGCCCCTCCCCCGTTCATGCTCTGTCTCTCTCTGTCCCAAAAATAAATAAATGTTGAAAAAAAAATTTTTTTTAAAAATAAAAAATAATAAAAAAAAAATAAAAATAGCATTCCAAATTTTTAAGTGAATTTGGAGCCTTTGTAACAGGTGATTTTGAAACCCAAATAATGTAACCAAATGGAAATATATGGTTGTTATATTTTTCTCATTTTTATATCTCTAGAAGGATGTTCTCTTTAGAGCAAATATTTTATTTTTTCCCTGTATGAGTTCTTACAATCTATTAAAACAAAGGCTTTGGAGATATTCTCACCACAGAAATCTCAGGGACTAGAACTGCCTGCAAAAAAAACCAAACAAACAACAACTATTTTCATATTTACAACATTTATGTAAGAACATTTTGTTTTATAAGCAGACTGCTTTTTAGATATGTTCTTCCAGTCCCACTGAAATTAACAATAAAAAGAAGTTGGTTTCAAAGTAATTTTAAGCAAAAATTATGCCTAGCACAGAACTAATTTAAAAACTTACAGATTTATTTACAAGTGACCTATTAAGAGAAAACATTTAATTTGTATAGTTTCTGTTATTACAAATAAGACATTTATCTATATTTAACCTTCAGAGTCATTGTGTTTATTTCAATGTATACTTGGTTCTTCTAACATTTGGAGGGTATTAACACGACTTAGTAGCATTTGCATATAGGAAGATTCATTTTAGAAACTCTGTTCTCTATTTGAGTAGGTTTATGTATTGACCTAGGTAAAAGCATGATCAAGTTAACTAATTGTCCATTCTTATGAACTTCATATTGAGAGGAAAGTAGACAAACAGAAATCATCAGCCTTTAATTTGAAATAAAGCATTTTACAAAGTTGTATTATGTTTAAATGAAGAATGTATTTTACATTAACCCTAAAGTATAAGTGATTTAAAATGTTAAAAGGCAAATGTATGGAGTATACCAAGCATTTAGCTTTGTTTCTGAAAGAAATGATAAATAAATTACAAAAAATGAAAAAGTCGAATAGTAACTTTTGGTGTATCTTTTAAGGTACCAAAAGTTATAGTAGGAATACAAAATATAGTAAATGTTCTTAGAATTGATGAGAGTTAAGTAAAATTTTCCATAGGATATGATGTACTCTTACAAATAATGTACTAAGACATCATTATAATCAAGTTCATATAATAAGGCATTGACTTCTGGATTCCTGAGTGTGGGGATGAGCTGGCTTCTGATGCCAGTTATTTGCAAAGCCACAAGTCTTTACCCATTTCTACATATTATTCTACACAAATCCCTGTGTATGTCCCTACACACATTTTTTTATATGTGATTGGTCTCTGTACACCAACCTTTTTATACCCCTATATACATCCTTACAGACATTCTGACACATTCTACACATATCCCTACACACTGAGCCCTTGCAGAGCCTTTTCAAAGACCCTTTGTACACACACTCTCTATGTATATATACACTCAACACTCAAAACTTGCCTTTCTTGTCCTTATTATATATGATGTATCCTATCTTATTCTTTTCTATTAAATTTTGCTGTTAAAGCCAAATTGTTCAGAAGTCACTAAATCCACATTTTGTGTAGACTAGAACATGCTTGCTGTTCTAGCACATTTGGACTGATACATAGGTCAGTATTTTTTTGTTACATGTCTAGGCATATGAATACAGATGAAGCAAATATAAGCTAGGTGGAAGTAACATTTTACTTACAATCCAAATTTTGTATACCATTTCTTTAAAGCTTTCATGTTCTCATTGTTCAGCAGTGATGAGCTATACATTTATAAATTTTTTTCTCACCATATGATAAACTGCAGAATATCTTACATAGAAATATTTAAAGAAACTAGAAGTTCAGGCAAAAAGCTTTAAATGATAGGATTTGAAAGAGTTTTAGGATTGAAATTTCTATCCTTTATGATTTAATGATTGGCTTCATGCCAATAGAATGGCAGTAGGTTGCAAAGTTTAGCCTTATCTGAAATTGTTCCCAACTACTTACTGACATTAAGAAATGTTTAATTCCTGAGGAACATCTTTGATGTATGGTCAGTCTTTTCATGTAAATGTCAAAAGCCAGTATGTTTTGTGTTATGTTTATTATCCGTAGGGTAACCTCTTTATGTCTATTTCTATAAGATTGAAATTAAGTGAAACATGCCTGAGGAACATCAGGTTTATGGTCAGTCATACCTGGATTTGAATATCTCCTCCTCCATTTGGTAGTTGTGATGCTCTGGGCAAATTCCTTAACCCTTCTGAGTTTCAATGTCATCTTTGATAACTTAAAGATAATACTGTATAAGCTTGTTTTGAAGATCAGAGAATAGCCTATGTAGCATGCATAGCACAATTCTTGGCCCATTAAATCCTCTATAAATGGTAATACACATCATCATGATAATTATTAATACAAAAAGCTATAGTAGGTATACAAAAGGTATAGTAAGTGTTTCTAGAATTGATGGGAGTTGAGTAAAATTTTCCATAGGATATGATGTAATGTACTAATACAATTATAGTAATAATAATCATGATGATATATAGTTAATACTTTATAAACAGATAATCTTCTGTTTATCCTGATTTGTGAGCAAAGCCAAGCTATTTTGTTTCATGTTTGATTTTTCATAACTCAAAGGATAGAATGCCAAAAAACTTACAGTAGCTCTTTATATAATTGTTACTGTCAAAAAGATTCTTTGAGAACAGTGGTATCGTATATAAATCTGGTTATAGGCTCTTTTTTTCTGGATTAATATAGAATTACAGCATAGTACTATTTCATATTTTCAACAAAGGATCACATGAATACTATATTTTTGAAGCATCTCAAGTTTTAATTTAAGCTATTATTCTTACATTTCATATGGTACTGAATTATTGCTAGTATCAGGTCAATAGATACTATAAATGTGCTCCAAATAAGTAATGTCTGCCTTAAAAATTTAGTTGGTTAGAATTATAAAGCATTTACCCAGGGAAAGAAATGGTTCCTCAAGGTTATTTGAGGAAAGTACCAGTTTCATGAGGAGTTCTATTCATAATATACTTCTTTATTCATTTAGAATAGGTGGAATCTTTGAATTTAAATCTAGAATTCACTTTGCAGATCAACTGGTCAAATATTCTTAGACCTCATCCCCCTCAAGGTTATCTCTGTATTTAAGAATCTGGAGTTCCAAGAAGATTTGTGAATGAATTGTCAGAGACCCGTAATTGGGGCAGGTGGAGTGGCTCAGTCAGTTGAATATCCAACTTGGGCTCAGATCATGATCTCGTAGTTCTTGAGTTCAAGCCCAGTGTCAGGCTCTGTGCTGTCAGCACAGAGCCAGCTTCTGATCCTCTATCTGCCCCCTTGTCTCTCTCTCTCTCTCTCTCAAAAATAATAAATATTAAAAAAAAAAAAGACCCATAATAAACAGCAGGGCCCAGCTAAGGACTTTAGACTTTATGTCTCCAAGTCCATTGGTCTTTGCCATAATATAGTACTGATATTCAGTGTTCCATTGTGTACATTTGTGACTAAATCTCTTACAGTGTCTATATACTTCCCAAATATTGTATCATTTCCATGATTATCTAATTGGGCTTATTGTTTGGCATATGTAGACAAATATTTTCCCATTTTAATATAAAATAACTTATTTAAAATTTTTTCTTGCATTGTGGTATATAATAGTCTTGATCATCAAGAGCTTAGTTGGATATATGGTTCCTACAAAAAGGTTTAATCTGTGTACAGATTTTATTTGAAATTAACAGCATTTTGCATCAATGTAGTATGTGACTGATAGCAGGTATTTTTGTGTCTCATTTTTAAATGTAGTTTGAAACTGTTTCTAGTACCTATAAATTTTATACTGATCGCTTTATTAGTGATATTGCTGTTCCTAACTGATACTTCCTTCTCCTTACCGTGTAGTCTTCCAAAATTTAAAAAATACTGCATCATGAAAAAAAAATAGCACATTTTCCTTAAATTATCCAACTATGAGAATTTTTTGTCCACAAAAACTTACGTAGCTACCTTTTCAATATCTAAATATCAGAGGTAAAAGGAAGAATTTACTTAAAACAAGCACCACTGATTATTATTTTTTATTTTTATATTAGGATTTTTTAGGCATGTTTTTTTAGAGATGCTTTTCAATTAAAGCCAAAGTTTTACTCTTTTTGGCAAAGTGTGCTATAGACAACAATGTTAAATTTATTATCAGTGTAGATTCGTGAACCAAAAACACATATCCCAAACACACAAAATTACAGATTTAAAATCTTCTCAGTAACTTTAGATATCCTCAAATTTAAAGCTGGTGGAAATACTTGATGCCCTTTTCCATTCTTACAGTGATACACATTGTAATTATTCACTGCTCTATAATGGATCATTTTTTATCTATATCTTGTGTCTTTTCTGTCTATATAGAGTAAATATTTATGTTTTCCCATTTTTCTGAACTAAGAGATACACATAAAATAGGTTTGAACTATCCACTATAACTCATTGAAAAGAAAGGCCTTACACTGATATTGTATGGAAGAGAAAACTATCTAAATCATTTCAGCAGCCAGCTTATAACCAAGATAACATCAGCATTTTCCTTCTTGAAAATGTATCTTCCATATATTAAAGTAAGGATGCTGTATTTTATTAAAAATAGTATGACAAGTTTAACCTATCATTATCACAAATCTAGCTTAAAGAAAATCTTACTATGTTTGATAGGGGGAAAAATAGTAAGATTTTGTTTTAGTCACATGTTCACTATACAAAACCACCAAAAAACAATGCAAAAAAAAGTACTTCTTATGTTAATAGCACAATACTTTAAGTTCTCAAAGTCAAATTATCCTATATAAACATACAGTATTAAAATGACATTAATGATTTAATGGCTAGTTGGCTAATGTCATAAAAGTTACCAGTTTGAAAAATCTAGTATTTTCTGCTCATACAAAATGTAGCCCTGTAATTTACTGCTTCATCTTTTTGTAGTTAAGTATTTGTCTAGGATAGGAACAAGCTATACACTACTTGGTTACATTACTTAAAAATTAGAAATAGGGGCACCTGGGTCGCTCAGGGTATTGGGCTCCAACTCTTAATTTCAGCTCAGGTCGTGACCTCACAGTTCACAGATTCAAGCTCCACATGGGTCTCTGCGCTGACAGGGAAGAGCCTGCTTGGGATTCCCCCTCTCTCTCTGCCCTGTTCATTTGCTTGCTCTCTCTCAAAATAAATAAACTTTAAAAAATTAGAAGTATAAAAGATTTTACGTATGTTAGAAATATCTGACAGGCTTTGAGAATCCAGATTTACTTTACATTTCTTCACTTCTCCAACAATGAAAAACAAAATTTTATTGAACAATAGTCTCTATACTAAAATATGCCCTTAATTAATTTTTGAAGATGGTATACTACAGTAATTTGTAAATAAATAAAATACATAAGCTTCATTTAGCATCATTTTTTATAAATAACTCTGCATCATTTTAATTACTACTTTTTTCATATTACTGTTTATCTGTGGTATGTTTAGTAAGGAATTAAGTGGCAGATTACTTTAATAGCTGCATTTTTAAATGTATTATTATATTCTTATTATACAAGTAATATATGTTTACTAAGATCATTCAAAAAATGCAAAAAAAAAAAAAAGAATAAAGAAAACAAAACTCCTAACCTACCTCTCAGGTAACCACTGTTAGGATATTAGTATAAGTATAAGGCCCTGTAATAGTTGCTTAGTACCATGGCATCCATGACAGGATACAGCTCCTGTCTTCTTGACGCTTGCTTATAGTCTATCAGAGAATATAGACAAATGAGAAGGAAGCTATGGAAAAATAACTGAAGGTACTGTTAAAGCCAGTAGCAAGAGAACTAACCTGGTTTGTTGGGTCCCAGCAAATATTCTTGATATTTTTAGAATGTGGTAGGAGTGTTCTGTGATGCCAATATCATAATAGGCATATGTTCTCACTTGTTCTTTCCCTCTCTCCCTCTCCCTCTCTCTACTTCTCTCTCTGTAGGTATATGTTCTCACTTCTTCTTTCCCTCTTTCTCTTTCTCTCCCTCTCTCTTATATTTTAAAATTTCCACTGGCTGTTTCACTGAGGATCTAGAAGAAAATAAAAGTGCTTGTGTGCATAAACCTTCATACCTGAAAAATTCACATTATTTTAAGAACCACTATGGTATCATTATCACTGCTATAAACTTAAATAGACTGAAAATGAGCAAATCTCCAAAATGTCTCTTAGGCAATTTCATTATGGGTAGAAAAGAATTTAGCATTTCCAAATTATTTTTATGATAATATAAAGTCGCTGATTCACTTGTTATAATTTATGGAAGTATTTTATCCAGCTTTAACACTGCTATTGTCTTAAAGCAATTAGCACAGTTACATATCAATTTTGCAATAATATTTTATAGCAATATACTTAATTTAATCAAAGTATTTAAAGACCAGTTTTTCTAATAATTACATGCTTTGTTTTTACCATTATGAAATATGCTAATGAATTTGAAAAATAACATGTATTAGATATATGAACAGTACTATAATCCTGTTTGATTAAAAACAGTAAATTATTGTCATATAATGTTATAAACCTTTTAAGTTTTTGGTTTTCTATTTTTATTCTATTCTGTATGTTATACATTACCATATTTTAAACTGGTTATTAGCAAATTTAGGAAAATATAAAATCATATTTCATATTTAAAAATTTTAATAGTGGCAAATAAGCTCTTGAATATGTTGAGCCTAAATTCTTCATCATTAATTAACTGTATTAAATTAATTCTATTATCTTAAAATGTTTTGTTGGAAAATCTAGACTTATGACAGTATGTTTTATGACAGTTTCTAGTGCTTTATAATGAAAACATGAGGATTCCTATATTTATTTAAATATTATAAAATTAACTTTGAAAGAAAATTTTGTTATAATCAAAAACTTCATTTGAGACACTAATGCCAGAGAAATATCAGATAGAAAATATTTTAGTTCCTTGAAAAAGAATTTCTTCATTTGTTTAAATTTTCTTTGACAAACATGTTTTAATATCTCCCAGTCTTTCAGAGACCCTAACTTTGACCTCATCCTTTCTCCAGTTATTACCTCCCGATTACAGTCATGTAGTGTTAATTCTCAGAACACTAAACTGAAGTTGAGAAAATCATTCTGAAATGACTATTTATGGTTGAGTGTATAAAGCAACATATATGCATATTTTTTAAAGGAGTTCTAGATCTCTGCTTTGTGAAAGTTTCCCTTTCATACATATATTCAGCTTCATATGGTCATTTTGAGACTAGGACATACAGACTTAAAAGGAGATGGTGAAAGATGTTCTTATGGACAGTAAATGCAGTGGACTCTGCAAACCAGTGCTGCAGTTTTGGTTTTTGTTTTTGTTTTGTTTTTTGTTTCTTATTCAAGCTGAAAGTCTAGGGGACCAGGACAGAGATATATATACCATATATTGTATATAGAGGAGGTAGATTTTTATGCTGCAGGAAAGGTTTGATTAATATATGGAAGATATAAAATATAATGCTTGACTAAAAGCCCAGAAATAGTATTGCTAGAAGCCCAAACTATGAGGAGTAATTTTACCATGAGTCTTTTGGTCTTTCTACCATGGTTCAAAGATTGCTGCTATAGCTCCAGTCTTAAAATTAAACAGGAAGGATGAAGTGCAAAATGACATGTCCTGGCCCCTCTTTAAATTATTTCAACTGGGCTTTGATCTCTACCATTCTACTGAAATGATTCTTGTAAGGTCACTTACAGTCTCTTTGTTGTCAAAGTAGTCATACCTCTGCTTGAATCTTATCTGACTTCTTAATATCTTTTGGCAATCACTTGGCCATTTCCTCTTTCTTGAAAATGTTCTTATCTTGGTTTCTGTGGCCCATATTGTCCCCTAATTTTCTTCATACAAAACTGGCAACTCCTCAGTCCTGTTAGCTAAATTCTTCACCTCTACCTAAGTTGTATTAACATGGCTTATTAGTCCTTGGGCCTTTTTCTTCACTATTTACGTATTGTTCCCTAGATGATTGCAAAAGTCTTATAATAACTATATGTTGAGGACTTCAAAACTTCTAATACCAGCGCTTAATTCTTCTCCCAAGATCTAAATTCATCTGTCCAAATATTTGCTGACATTGGCATTGAATATCTAAAGACTGTCTTAAGCTCAATACTGCCAAAATAGAATTCTTATGTCCTCATTCTTCATCACTCCCATCACAACTATGTCTCCCATAGTCTTTACCAACTTATCCATTTTTGGGTGCCAACAACAGAGGAATCATTCCTAATTACTTTTTTGTTGTTGTTGTTGTTGATTTCCATATCTACCTATCAGCCTGCCCTTACTCTAAACTGTAACATACTCTGAACCATATTATACTTTCTACTCCTACTACTACTACAATACTTTAAGACACTCTCATTCCTGATATGGACTATTGCAGTAGCCTTTTGCCCTATGTCCCTATTTTCATTCTTACCTATCCTCTATTTTCTCTAAATTGCAACCAAAACAAGCATCGAATTCAAAATCAAATCGTATTACTTAAATTTTTAAACCCTCCAATGGCTTCTCATTGCAAATAGAATATCCAATATGGCCCACATAGTTGTACCTAACATTTAATATCGTGCCAAATATGCTGACTTTTCTGGTGCATGTGCATGCTGAACTCATTTGTACTCTAAGGGCCTTGCCTGTCTTCTGTAGGCCTGGACATCATCTTCTCACAGATTAGTATATGAGTGGCTCCTTCATATCATTCAGGTCTCAGCCTGAATGTCACCTCTTTAGTAGAGGTATTTTCCTGATTACTTTGTCTAAGAAAAGGTGTGCTCCCACAGTTTGTATCCCTTTCCTGTGTTCTTTCTGCTACATCAAAATTTGAAACCTGTTGGAATTTAAGATCCATGAGGACAGTTATGCTGTTTCTCCATCTCCTAGAACAGAACCTGGCACATAATAGATACATATTCGTAGATAACCAACAAATAGAAAACATTCTATATTGTAAATTTAATTCTTAACAATTATCATTTGTATTGAAAAATTAGGATTGCAGATAGAAAATAAAGCAAAACTTACCCTTTTTAAGTATTTATTTATTTTGAGAGAGCACAAGCAGGGGAGGGGGATAGAGAATCCCAAGCAGGCTCTGCTCTGTCAGCACTGAGCCCAATGTGGGGCTCAAACTCATGAACCTGTGAGATCATGACCTGAGCCAAAACCAAGAGTTGGATGCTTAATTAACTGAGCCACCCAGGCCCCCCTACAAAACTTATAATTTTTCTTCTGGTTAGGTTTTGAGGCTAGGTTTTTATTTTTTTACATTTTACAGATAAGGAAGCCAAAACTAAGAGGTCATGTGCCTTTCCCAAGGTCACATCAACAGTAAGTTCCAAAGCAGGATTCAAATAGGTTTGTCTGACACCAAAGCCTAGACATGTACTCATGTAGATGTTTTGGGGAAGAACATCACATACTTGTTTTTCAGTGTAAGATAAATTCAACCCATGGATTATGTGTACACACACACACACACACACACACACACAATGTCACCAACATTTTTTGTTGTGTTTTTGTATAATCTCTGTTTTTGCCAACAATTGATTTAAAATCATATTGCTTCATTACGGTCAATATTAATCCATCATGAAAGACAGTTCCAGACAGCAACCTAGGAGACATGAATTCTGAACCCAACTTTACTATTAATTAGCTATGGGACTCTGGGGAAGTCAGTTATGTACTCTAAGAATGGCTTTTCTATCAGCATTATAAAAAAGAATAGATCAAATGATCCATCCTCTAAGTAAGGTACCTCCTATCTCTAAAATCTTAACAGCTCTTAGTAGAGAAGAGTGCTCTGAAAAAAAACATAGAAATCTGTTGTAACTTATCTCCATACCTGATTTATCTCTAAATGTGACTTGCTTATGTATCGATTTCCTCTTGGAAATACACATAGTGGACAGTTTTCTTGTTTTGATCACTCTCCTCTCGAAATTTAGGAATGTAACTAGAAGAACGCAGATACAGAATTTAGAGTTGTCTTGAATAATCTGTTGGGTTTTTTTTAACCTATTGTTGATTTTCCTAATATTATCAAAAGAGGTCCTCACTGTATTCTCTTATTGTTTGTAAGGGTGTTTCAGTTGATTCCCTGGACATTTCTAGGTATACACAAATACGGTTGGTTTTACTTCCTCTTTTACAACTTTATACTTTGTCTTTCTCTTGTCTAATAGTGTTGGCTAATATCTCCAAAACAAGATTAAATAATAGCAGTATGCGTGTTATCACCTTGACCTTAGTTGGTATGTTTCAAGTGTATGAAGTTAGTGTTTGAGTTAAAAACATTTATATTAAGAAAGTTTAATGTAAATAAATTGATAAAATGTAATGTTGAAAACAAACTGCAGGGAGGCAAACCATAAGAGTCTTAATATATAGAACAAACTAAGGGTTGCTGGGGGGGGGGTGTGGGGGATGTGCTAAATGGGCGATGGGTATTAAGGAGGGCACTTGTTGTGTTGAGCACTGGGTGTTATATGTAAGTGACAAATCCCTAAATTCTACTCCTGAAACCATTATTACACTATATGTTAACAAACTTGGGTTTAAATAAAATTAAAAAAAAGAAAAGAAACTGCAAACTGTAGAAGATATATAATATGATGCCATTCATATAAAATGTTAAAATATAAAAACATACCAGGGAATAAGTAATATCCAACTCAATGTATTGGAAAGAAAGGGGAAAAGGATGGAGAAGGAATACTGAAAGGTTAAGTGTTATAAGTTACGGTTATGATTACTGTTATGTTTGCAACATTTATAACAAAAATAATTTGATTCCCTGAAGAAACCTGGAGGTGTCTGGTATAAAGAACATAGGTCTGAATTAAAGACACTTTACCCTTCAAGTGTATAAATTTCCTGATCACCGGGATCAGCTGTGTTTGCTGTCCTCTCTACCCTGAACATATTGCACATAATAGGTATTCATTAAATAATTACTGAATGAAAAACTAAAGGAAAGAAAGAAGGAAACACATCATTAACTTTTTAAGTAAAGCTTAGTTTAAATAAGTTATGTAGATTTATTTTGTATATTAGAAGCCTACAATTTTTCTAAAAAAACAATGTTACCAAGTTTTCCATATGGCTTTTCAGAAGTCAACATAATATTACATATTATTGTGCTGCTTGTGATGTGAAACATGTAACACAAATTAATTTTGGGGTTTACTACCTTTGTATCAGCAGAATAAAGCCCTGCTTCAGGCTACCTACAGTCAGATGGGACACAATGGTGTCACAGTTTCAAATGCCTACTATTACTCAGTTATATTCCTGTTTTATAATTCTTTTGAAATTGAATTTATCAATAAAACATTTCAATCTGTGGTGAATTACAGACCATATACTTTATTTTCTATTTTAAAAGAAAATGGGAAAAAAAGGACCTGCATTCTATTTATGTATTTTCTGTCTGTGATAAAATACAGTAATTTTAAAATAAGCAAAATAAAATAATTCTTTAAAAACCCTCTCATTGCAACGGATAATTATAAATCTAAATTCCCTGGGTAATTACTGAACCATCTGTATTATGAAAATTAGAACTTTTAAATGTTTAATGGATTTTTGATTGAACAGTATGACTGCCACATAATGTGGCTATGAGATCATTAACTTTTGTCATTTTTATATTTTCACTGTATAACTTCATTTTTCATTAATCATTGGGTTTTGTCAGAGTCAATTTAATATTGTACCAGGATTTTCTTTTGAGACCCTTGAGTTTAAACTCTCAGCATTCCCAAGAGCCCAGAGGAGTCCTACCTCTAGAGGCTTATGATTCTTCTTACAAATAGAGGCTATTTTTATTTTCTCAAAAAGTAAGCTTTTGTGTTAGTAATTAGTAAAAAATTGAGAAAGCCATGGACCTTGATAATAAATTATCTTTACATGAGTTTATTTGAAGACATAAGAGCAGTCATCCCAAAGTAGTGCAGAATTGTGTGTTGCTCAAAAATTGATTCTTGTGACATTTTACCAATACCCTTTTTGTCCTCAACTATTTCTATTTCCTCATGAGATTTAGGAAATATCATACAACAAATCCTAAATACTGTCATAATATTTGAAAAAGTGAAAAGGCAATCAGTATGTTTATCAAGATTTCTACAGATTATCTTTAGGGAGAATTGTAGAACTGTTTTGGATTTAAAGGTTGTTTTTCAGTCACTTCTGTGAGATAGACTTAGAATCTTTTTGTTAAACTGAATAATTAATGTGGTCAGTAGCCAGTGAGCAAAAATTGAGTTATTTTTCAGAATGTATGGGGCGCTTTTAAAATGTATTGATCACAGGCAATTGTAATTGTCCCTTTGGTGTATGGAAAGAGGACTCTTTGGAGTCAGAGCTGAATTTGAATCCTAGGTTGTCATATTTTTAAGTGTGTGACTAAGAGCCGTTCCTTAATGTCTCCAATCCTCAATTTTCTCAATGAGAAATGGGAATGAAAATATTAAAAATACTTACTCTTTCCTGGCATTTGTGAAGATTACATATAATGTATGTAAATACTTGGTATTTGAAATGTATACAAAAAGTCAAAAGTATTATTTATTTGTTTCCTGTGCATCTGTATAGTAGTAAATTTATTCATGTAGTCAAGAAATATTCATTAAGAAGCCAAAGTAGGATAGGAATAGCACTAATTCCTTAGGATACTGTGGTAATAAGCAAGACAGGGAAAAATCTTCTATCATGGAGCTTACACCCTAGTGAAAGACAACACATGATATGTAAATAAGTAAATGATCCTTTCATTGTGATACATGTTATGGAGAACAATCTGAGTGCTGAGGAATAGAAAGTTTCGTGCATAAAGTCAGAGAACTCCTCATTGACTGACACCTTTATGACAGAAGTAAACTAAGCATACAAAATCAGATGCAGAGTAAAAGGTGCCATTTGTCTAGAAATCTTTTTCTTAAAAAAAGCAAAACAGTGGCTAAGCAGTAATCTACAAGTTCTAGATATGGAAATGTGGCTGTTATTTTTGACACTGATTGTGAAAAACCACTGTTAGAGCATTTTTGTGTGTGGAATTTTCTAAAATAGTATTTTTAATTTTTCTTGAAGCAAAATCAGTTTTTAACCCATGAAAAATTAATGTGCCATAGAAGATGTGTTACTGGACATCTAATGAGCTGTTAATTTCCAATAAAACTATGAAGACTAATGGGTTCACTCTGGGGAAAATAGTATTCAACTTGAAATAGAGATATTTGAGGCAACTTAATCTGTTCACTTGGGAGTAGAGTTTTTAAGATTCACTTTCTAAAACATAGTTTTATTTCTGAAAGATGCCCTCGATGTTGAATTTACCTTAATACAAGGATAGTGTAAGTTACAGTGAGAAGTATTTGTTTTAATTTTTTTTTTCAACGTTTATTTATTTTTGGGACAGAGAGAGACAGAGCATGAACGGGGGAGGGGCAGAGAGAGAGGGAAACACAGAATCGGAAACAGGCTCCAGGCTCTGAGCTATCAGCCCAGAGCCCGACGCAGGGCTCGAACTCACGAACCGCGAGATCGTGACCTGGCTGAGGTCGGACGCTTAACCGACTGCGCCACCCAGGCGCCCTGAGAAGTATTTGTTTTAAAGATTCACAGTACTAATCTTTGGGCATGAGGAAAGGTTTGTTATTTTGATGACATAGCCCACCTCTCTAGAATATTAATCATTAAAAAAAGGCAAACTCTTCTATGTATTATCATGGTCAGTTTTCTTCTCTTCACATTTATATGCCTGATGTACTTTCTCCATTGCATTGTAATTGTATGCATGCCAGTCTACCAAATAGGAACATGGATTGCTCTAGGCAACAAGAACTTTTATCCATCTTTGTTATTTCCAATACCTTGCCTAATGTCCAACTCATGGTCACTGTTCATTAATTTTTTTTTAAGTTTATTTATTTTGAGACAGAGTACACGTGCACACACACAAGCAAGGTAGGGACAAAGAGAGAAGGAAAGAGAGAATCCCAAGCAGGCTCTATGACAGCAGAGAGCCTGACATGGAGTTCATTCCTAAGAACGATGAGATCACTTCCTAAGCCAAAATCAAGAGTCAGACACTCAACCAACTGAGCCACCCAGGCCCCCCTCATTAAATTTTTGTAAGAGTAAAAAGGGAATAAGATTCTAGGAATAGAATTTATTCTAGGAATATAATTTACCTCAAGAGTTAAAACCATCTTTATAAGATAATGTTTTTGTTTTAGTTTTATTAAACTAAAGTTAGTTAATATACAGTGTAGTTTTGATTGTGGGGGGTAGAACCCAATGATTCATCACTTAAATACACACCCAGTGCTCATCCCAACAAATGCCCTCCTCAGTGCCCATCACCCATCCAGTCCATTCCCCACTCCCACCCCCTCCTCCAGCAACCCTGTCTGTTCTCTGTGTTTAAGAGTCTCTTATGGTTTGCCTCCCTCTCTGTAAGATAATGTTTAATATGAGTCAATGAACAAACTATATTCCAGACTCTTCTAAAATGTAAAGATTATTTGATCAATACAATCAGGTCTGTCATTGGGTTACCAAAAATGAATAGATCAACTGATTGATCTTTAGGTTTTGACTTACTAACATTTTTGCTTTGGTTTGACATCTGTACCCTATTAAGTCAGTCTTAGGTCAAATGATAACTTCTTTGGAGAAATTTTCTTTGTTAAGCAAGAATACCTCTTTTCCTCTAGATAACAGTCAGACATCATTTTTGAAGGCACTGATTAAAGGTACGAAAATAACATGTTAGTATTAATAAGAACATCTACTACCCAAAATACGACCAAATGAAATAATAAAAACAAATCATATATTTTACTGTATTACAGTTGAATATTGTTCTAATGGTTGTTAAACTTCATGAATCAGAAAAACATGACGGTGAACTTCACGTGTGAAACATCACTGAATGACTGTATGATTTTACTAGCATTTTTTTTACTAAAGGGCACTACTTTATAGAGTCTGTAATGAGTTGTTCATATTATGGAAATGCCAAAACCTCTTTATGTATAACTCTGATTACCTCTGCATACTACTTTGGTGAGAAACTTTATAGTATTTAAAACCAAAGCATATTTATTTCTAAATCATCTTAACAAAGATTTTTTTATTTGCTTATCTGTTTTTACTTTTGTGTTGAGACAAGTTTAGATTTTAAGAGTTGCAAAAATTTTATGGAGAGTACCCACCTTCTCCTTATGTTAACATCTTATATAAACACAGAACAATGATCAAACGCAAATCTTAATATTGTAATACTTTTAAGTAAACTATAGAATTTGTTTGAATTTTACTGGTTTTGTCACTAATGTCCTTTTTCTGGTCCAGAATCCCCATTCATGGGTATTCTGGATGGTGGCAATTATTACTCTTTCCTTGCCTTTCAAACCTTGACACTTTTGAAGAGTATCATTCATTTATTTTATAGACTATCCTTCAATTTGGGTTTGTCTGGTATTTCCTCATTATTAGATTGAGGCTACCACAGACTAGAGGTGATGTCCCTTCTCAGTACATCATATGAGGGGAAATAGCATGTCAATATGTATTACTAGTTATGTTAACCATGCTCAGTCAAGTTAAGTTAGTGTTTGTCAGGTTTCTCCACTGTAAAGTTATCATTTTCTTTTAGCAGTGTAGTTTTAAATCATTTGAGTTTGGAAGACAGTTTGGGGAGTTGTTTTATGTCCCTAGATAACCTAGTAAAGAAAGTGGTTTCGTATTTTTGTCTATTTAGTGCTCAGTATTTTCATATATAATGTGCAGGATTAGATAAGATCTGATAGGAATCTTTCAACTTTAATATTCTGTGACTTAATTACTCTGAGAACTGTAAGCGAGTTAAGAGATGTTCCATACATATCCTAGTTGTTTGCAAATTAGCCTCAAGTCCTTCTTTGATTTTGATGTGGCCTTGGAGATAAATACGTTGACAACTTCCTGCTTAAAAGGGCATTATATATTGAAAATAACTTAAATTGAGACTGTTTATAAGTTCCTAGTGAAAATCTATCTAGATATTTTATTACGTATATTTGAAGTTATTTCTTAGTCTGAAATTTGTCAGTTTAAAACATTTACAGTTTATCTGGCCTCAGAAACCATAACAATAGAAGAATTTTAATTACTGAAATATTCTGTCAGCTTTTTATCTTAATACAAATTCTGGTTTTCACTTTGATAAGTTTCATTCAGTGAATCAAGTTATGTAAAAAAAAAAGTTAATATAATTTTCATTAAGGGAGTTTATGGTATTTTTTACTTGTTGACTGTCTTCTACCCATTCTCTAAAGTAATATTAAGGTTGTGTGTACCATTACCATTTATGTAAATTCTGTTTGTTTCTTTGACAGTAATTTGACACATATGAGCTATAACTATCCTTTATTTAGAATATCAAAACTCAGCAAAGGAAATATAAAATGTATTTTCTCTTTCTCTTTTTTTTTTAAATTGTGGTTTCAGTTAAAATGGCCAAAGATTATGATTTTTCTAATGGCAGTATAGAAGTTAATTTTGGTAAAAATTAACCTTAGGGCCTTACTAAGCAAAAAAAAATTTTTTTCTTTTAAAAAATATAGTGTCTTTTTAATCTGTGTTGCATCAAATTCCTTGTTGTATTTTGAAGGATAAACAAAATGTTGTCACATCCTACTAACGATGGCACTCTTGGGGTGCCTGGGTGGCTCAATTGGTTAAGCATCCGACCTCAGCTCAGGTAATGTTTTTCTGTCTGTCAGGCTCTGTGCTGATAGCTCAGAGCCTGGAGCCTTCTTCAGATTCTGTGTCTCCCTCTCTCTCTGTATCTCAAAAATGAATAAATGTTAAAAAAAAAAATTTAAGAAAAAGATGGTAGTCTTCTAGTGGCCAATCCCAATATCATGGTTATTGCTTATGTTAATGAATAAATAAATATGCTACATACAAGTATTTTCCAGCTTTTATAACTGTTATTGCTCAATAAATTCTAGTCATAGTAAACAGGGTATATATATCTGAAAACTTTGAGCCAATCTCTGATTTTTGAAATCCAACTTGGAAGTCTTTTGAGTACTATACTTTGGTGATCGCCCTATCTCATATCTTGCATATTTAAGACATTTTTAGACCTTATTTTTACTTCATTTTAATTTGGTAGAATTTTTTTTAAATCCCTGGGAATTTAAACCTGTATGTGTATATTTAGGGTAAAAAAATAAAACAGCATAAATTTAGAAATATTTCTTCTCCTTGAGTGTCTGTAGGGAAAGTAGAAGTTTATATGTACTGTCTTTAAATATTAGCACATTTGAGATTTTTGAAATGTTACATTTAGTGAATAGTAGATGATTTGTGACTCATTAAAAAGGAACAACATCAGAATCATATGGGTCCCAGAAGAGGGAGAAATAGGGGTAGAAGGGTTATACGAGCCAATCATAGCGGAAAACTTTCCTAACCTGGGGAAAGACACAGACATCAAAATCCAGGAAGCATAGAGGACTCCCATTAAATTCAACAAAAAACGACCATCAAACAAGGCATATCATACTCAAATTCACAAAATACTCAGGCAAGGAAAGAATCATGAAAGCAGCAAGGGAAAAAAAGTCCTTAACCTACAAGGGAAGACACATCAGGTTCCCAGCAGAGCTATCCGCAAAAACTTGGCAAGTCGGAAAGGAGTGGCAGGATATATTCAATGTGCTGAATCAGAAAAATATGCGGCCAAGAATTCTCTACCCAGCAAGGCTGTCATTCAAAATAGAAAGATAAAAAGTTTCCCAGACAAACAAAAATTAAAGGAGTTTGTGACCACTAAACCAGCCCTGCAAGAAATTTTAAGGGGGACTCTGTGAGGGGAGAAAAGATGAAAATAAAAAGAAAGAGAGAGAGAGAGGAGAGAAAAACCAAAAGCAACAAAGTTTAGAAAGAACCAAAGAACACCACCAGAAACTCCAACTCTACAAGCAACATAATGGCAAGAAATTCCTCTTTCAGTACTCACTCTAAACGTCAATGGACTCAATGCTCCAATCAAAAAACATAGGGTAGCAGAATGGATAAGAAAACAAGATCCATCTATATGTTGTTTACAAGAGACCCACTTTAGACCTAAAGACACCTTCAGACTGAAAGTAAGGGGATAGAGAACCATCTATCATGCTAATGATCAACAAAAGAAAGCCGGAGTAGCCATACTTGTATCAGACAATCAAGACTTTAAAATAAAGACTGTATCAAGAGATGGAGAAGGGCATTATATCATAATCCAGGGGTCTATCCATCAAGAAGACCTAACATTTGTAAACATTTATGCACCAATTGTGGAAGCACCCAACATATAAATCAATCACAAACATAAAGAAACTCATCGATAGTAATACCAGACTTCAACACCCTGCGCACAGCAATGGACAGATCATGTAATCAAAAAATCAACAAGGAAACAATGGCTTTGAATGACACACTGGACCAGATGGACGTAACAGATATATTCAGAACATTTCATCCTAAAGCAGCAGTACACACATTCTTCTCCAGTGCACATGGAATGTTCTCCACAATAGGCCACATACTGGGACACAAATCAGCCCTCAACAACTACAAAAAGATCGAGATCATACTGTGCATATTTTCAGACCACAACGCTATGAAATTCAGAATCAACCACAAGAAAAAATTTGGGAAGGTAACAAATACTTGGAGACTGAAGAATATCCTACTAAAGAATTAATGGGCTAACCAAGAAGTTAAAGAGGAAATTAAAACGTACATGGAAACCAATGAAAATAACACCACAGCCCAAAACCTCTGGGACGCAGCAAAGGCGGTCATAAGATGAAAGTCTATAGCAATCTAGGCCTTCCTAAAGAAGGAACAGAGACCTCAGATACACAACTTAACCTTACCCCTTAAAGAGCTGGAAAATAAAAGCAAATAAAACCAAAAATCAGAAGACAGGAAGTAATAAAGATTAGAGCAGAAATTAATGCTATCAAAACAACAACAACAAAAAACAGCAGAACAGATCAATACAACCAGAAGCTGGTTCTTTGAAAGAATTAACAAAATTGACAAACAACTAGCCAGTTTGATCAAAAAGAAAAAGGAAAGGACCCACATAATAAAATCAAGAACAAGGGGCGCCTGGGTGGCTCAGTCGGTTAAGTGGCCGACTTCAGCTCAGGTCATGATCTCGCGGTCCGTGGGTTGGAGCCCCGTGTCAAGCTCTGTGCTGACAGCTCAGAGCCTGGAGCGTGTTTCAAATTCTGTGTCTCCCTCTCTCAGACCCTCCCCTGTTCATGCTCTGTCTCTCCCTGTCTCAAAAATAAATAAAAAATAAAACGATAAAAAAAATAAAAAAAAAATAAAATGAAGAATGAAAGAGGAGAGATTACAATCAACACAACAGGAACAAAAACAATAAGAGGATATTATGAACAACTATACACCAATAAAATGGACAATCTAGAAGACATGGACAAATTCCTAGAAACACACACACTTCCAAAACTGAAACAGGAAGAAACAAAATTTGAACAGACCCATAACCAGTAAAGAAATCAAATTAGTAATCAAAAATCTGCCAAAAAACAAAAGTCCGGAGCCAGATGGCTTTCCAGGGGAAATTCTACCAAACATTTAAGGAAGAGTTAACACCTGTTCTCTTAAAGCTGTTCCAAAAAACAGAAATGGAAGGAAAACTTCCAAACTCTTTCTATGAGGTCAGCATTACCTTGATTCCAAAACCAGACAGAGACCCCATGAAAAAGGAGAACTATAGACCAATTTCCCTGATGAACATGGATGCAAAAATCCTCAACAAGATATTAGCCAGCCAGATTCAACAATACATTGAAAAAATTATTTACCACGACCAAGTGGGATTTACACCTGGGATGCGGGACAGGTTCAATATCCACACTCAATTAACGTGATTCATCACATCAATGCAAGAAAAGGACAAGAACCATATGATCCTATCAATAGATGCAGAGAAAGCATTTGACAAAAGACAGCATCCTTTCTTGATAAAAACCTTCAAGAAGGGAGGGATAGAAGGATCATACCTCGAGATTATAAAAGCCATATATGAACGACCCAACGCTAATATCCTCAATGGGAAAAAACTGAGAGCTTTCCCCCTAAGGTCAGGAACAGGAGAGGGATGCCCACTCTCGCCACTGTTACTCAACATAGTATTGGAAGTCTTAATTAGCCTTTGCAATCAGGCAACACAAAGAAAGAAAAGGCATCCAAATCAGCCAGGAGGAGGTCAAACTTTCACTCTTCACAGACAACGTGATATTCTACCTGGAAAACCCAAAAGATTCCACTAAAAAAATGCTAGAACTGATTCATGAATTCAGCAAAGTTGCAGGATATAAAATCAACGCACAGAAATCAGTTGCATGCCTATACACCAACAATGAAGCAACAGAGAAATGAAGCAATTGATCTCATTTACAATTGCGCCAAAAACTACAAAATACCTAGGAAAAAATCTAACCAAAGAGGTGAAAAAGCTATACACTGAAAACTATAGACAACTTATGAAAGAAATTGAAGAAGACACAAAAAAATGGAAAGAGATTCCATGCTCCTGGATAGGAAGAACAAATATTGTTAAAATGTCGATACTATCCAAAGCAATCTACCTATTCAATGCAATACCCATTAAAATAACACCAGTATTCTTCACAGAGCTAGAATAAACAATTCTAAAATGTGTACGGAACCAGCAAAGACCCGAATAGCCAAAGCAATGTTGAAAACGAAAACCAAAGCAGGAGGCATCACAATCCGAGACTTCAAGCTACACTACAAAGCTGTAATCATCAAGACAGTATGGTGCTGGCACAAGAACATACACTCAGATCAATGGAACAGCATAGAGAACCCAGAAATGGACCCAGAAACATATGGCCAACTAATCTTTGACAAAGCAGGAAAGAATATTCAGTGGAATAAAGACAGTCTTCAGCAAGAGGTGCTGGGAAAACTGGACAGTGACATGCAGAAGAATGAACCTGGACCACTTTCTTACACCATACCCAAAAATAAGCTCAAAATGGATGAAAGACATAAATGTAAGAGAGGAAGCCATCAAAATCCTCGAGGAGAAAGCAGGCAAAAACCTCTTTGATCTTGGTGGCGGCAACTTCTTACTCAACACATCTCCAGTAGCAAGGGAAACAAAAGCAAAAATGAACTACTGGGACCTCATCAAAATTAAAAGCTTCTGCACAGCAAAGGAAACGATCAGCAAAACCAAAAGGCAACTGACAGAATGGGCGAAGATATTTGCAAATGACATATCAGATAAAGGGTTAGTATACAAAATCTATAAAGAACTTATCAAATTCAACACCCAAAAAACAAATAATCTAGTGAAGAAATGGGCAAAAGACATGAATAGACACTTCTCCAAAGAAGACATCCAGATGGCCAACCGACACATGAAAAAATGCTCAACATCACTCATCATCAGGGAGATACAAATTAAAACCACCATGCAATACCACCTTACACCTGTCAGGATGGCTAACATTAACAACTCAGGCAACAACAGGTGTTGGCAAGGATACAGAGAAAGAGGATCTCTTTTACATTGTTGGTGGGAATGCAAGCTGGTGCAGCCACTCTGGAAAACAGTCTGGAGGTTCCTCAAAAAATTAAAAATCAAACTACCCTATGGCCCAGCAATTGCACTACTAGGTATTTATCCAAGGGATACAGGTGTGCTGTTTCGAAGGGACCCATGCACCCCCATGTTTATAGCAACACTATCAACAATAGCCAAAGTATGGAAAGAGCACAAATGTCCAGTGATGGATGAATGGATAAAGAAGATGTGGCTTGTATACACAATGGAGTATTATTCGGCAATCAAAAAAAATGAAATCTTGCCATTTGCAACTACATGGGTGGAACTAGAGGGTATTATGCTAAGTGAAATTAAGTCAGTCAGAGAAAGACAAAAATCATATGACTTCACTCATATGAGGACTTTAAGAGACAAAACAGATGAACACAAGGGAAGGGAAACAAAAATAATATAAAAACAGGGAGGGGGACAAAACAGAAGAGACTCATAAATATGGAGAACAAACTGAGGGTTATGGGAGGGCTTGTGGGAGGGGGGATGGGCTAAATGGATAAGGGGTTAAGGAACCTACTCCGAAATAATTGTTGCACTATTTGCTAACTAATTTGGATGTAAATTAAAAAATAAAATCATAAATATAATAAAAAAAAAAGAAATGGGCAGAGGATCTGAAGAGACATTTTTTCAAAGAAGGTATACAGATGGCCAACAGATACATGAAAAGATGTTCAACATCACTGATCGTCAGAGAAATGCAAATCAAAACCACAAAGACCACTTAGTATCAAAAAGACAAGAAATGGGGTGCCTAGGTGGCCCATTCGGTTAAGCAACCAACTCTTGATTTCAGCTCAGGTCATGATCTCATGATTCATGAGATCAAGCCTCTTGCTGGGCTTAGCGCTGACAACACAGAGCCTGTTTGGGATTCTCTATCTCCTTCTCTCTCTGTCACTACCCCACTTGCACTCTTTCTCAAAAATAAATAACCTAGTGGGGAAAAAAAGACAAGAAATAGCAAGATTTGGCAAGGATGTGGAGAAAAAGGAACCCTAAAACACTGTGGTGGGAATGTAAATTGGTGCAGCCACTATGGAAAACAGCATGGAGTTTCCTCCAAAAGTTAAAAATAGAAAAACCATACAACACAGTAATTTTACTTGTGGGTATTTACTCAAAGAAAAAAACAGTAGTAATTCAAAAGATACATGTACCCCTATGTTTATTGCAGCATTATTTATCATAGCCAAGATTTGGAAGCAATCTTAGTGTCGGTGGGTAGCTGAATGCATAAAGAAATTGTGGTGGATAAAGAAATTACGGTAGAATATGTAACAGCATAGATGGACTTAGAGAATATTATGCTGAGTAAAGTAAGACAAAGACAAATACAGTATGATATCACTTATATGTGGAACTAAAAACAGTGAAGCAGAAACACTCCTGAATAGAATAAACATAAGTGCCAGAGGGGAGGGGTGTGGGGAATGGAAACATAGGTGAAGGGGACAGAGAGATACAAAGTTTCAGTTAGTTATAAAATAAGTCATGGGGATGAAAAGTACTGAATAGGGAATATAGTCAATATTTTAGTAACTTTAGGGGCGCCTGGGTGGCGCAGTCGGTTGGGCGTCCGACTTCAGCCAGGTCACGATCTCGCGGTCCGTGAGTTCGAGCCCCGCGTCAGGCTCTGGGCTGATGGCTCAGAGCCTGGAGCCTGCTTCTGATTCTGTGTCTCCCTCTCTCTCTGCCCCTCCCCCGTTCATGCTCTGTCTCTCTCTGTCCCAAAAATAAATAAACGTTGAAAAAAAAAATAATAAAATATTTTAGTAACTTTGTATGGTGACAGATGGGAACTATACTTACTGTGGTGAGCACTGAGTAGTATATATATAGTTGTCAATCAGCATGTTGTACACCTGAAACTAATATACCATTATGTCAACCATGCCTAATTAAAATTAATAAGTAAATAAAAACATAAATAAGGTACTACATGAAAAAAACATATAAAACTTTTGCTATCCTCACTTGAAAATATATTTATGTTGGGCCATTAAAGAATTTGAGATATTTTTGTTTTGTTTTTCTATAATCAGTGCTGACTGCATACCAACTTACAAAACTGAATACTTCAAGTAAATATCTTTTAAAGCAAAAATGTTACAAATGAAGGTGAGTTATCAAGGTAGGGGCATCTCATGCAGAATCTAGCATATACTTCTATGCTTATTTCTCAGATATTAGACTTCTATAAGAAGATTTTTTTTTAAATCTTTAAGACCATAAGCTCCATATGAAGAGGATAGTGGTATTTTTAGCCCTAGAAGGTTCATATCTTAAACGTACCTGAAATATCTAAAAATTAATGTTACAGAAATTGTGCTTTTTATTCATGTTTATGGGAAGATATAAGGATATAAACTTATAGAATAGGGTTTATGTTCATTAAGAGCCTACTCTAGCTCACACTTACCATCCGTCATTCATTTCCTTTCTTTCCTTTCTGCTATTTTGCCTGACTCTCACCTTTCACTCACTGATCTTCATTTCCTTTAATATAAATATACCCTCTCCAGATGGTTGTGCTAGTCCTGAGGGTCTTTCTGGCTCTGGGAAACACTGGAAAACCCAGTGTTTTATTTCTAACTTCCCCATTTCCATGCTACCAAAAGCCACCACAAAGTAAAACATGACAAGAGGAACTAAAGACTCAGAAAAGCAAACCTAGTCCATTAAATTTGTTCCACAATCACAAATCGGAGATAAGTGATTGCTTAACAAATGAAACAGAATTGTTCATGTATTCTCATACATGAAATCAGATATTCATTTCTGCCCTTTTATCTGTTTTACTTGCTATTAAAATAAAGGATATGATTTTATAATATTAAATTAAGGGAAATTTCCTTGGTTATTTCTTTTCTGAACCACTAAGTAGAAAAAAAGGTAGAAATTTACTTACAAGACGTAAGTATTTGAGCTAGGTTTACAAAGAACCTCCCCAGTTACTTTAATTTTATAATATAGCCCTAGACTTTCTAATTAAATATGCAACTTCTGTCATAAGGAAAAAAAAAACATCTTATGCTTTTTACACTATATTTAATTAAGCATTTCTTGTAAGTTCATTTCAGTATCTATCATGGCCCACTAAAGTTGGATTCAGTTATAAAATGGTAGATTAATTACCTTTTGTATTAAATGAAATAAGAATCTCAAATATGCAAAGTCAGGAAATTTAATTGTGGTCTTCAATTGCTTATTCAGTGCATTGGAAAACTGAATGCAGAAGTACAGAAAAAAGAGCCAAAGGTTGTTAAATGTAGCACATCACACACATCTTGCACTTTACTTAATGATCCAAGTGTTTATTACTATGAAGGAAATGCACCATTTAAAGAATTATGGTGGAATTGTAAAACATTAAAAACTCTAATTAATTTTAGTCTGAAGCATGCAGCGTGCTCATTTTGCCTAAAACATTTTCATTATCATCAGTATTTTTCCAGTTATTAAGATAAATTTTTTCTTCATTGTGCAGCACCAGCACATTTTCGGTATTAAAAGCATAATCTTAAATGCTGTTGAGAATTATATCTGGAACATACTTTAAGTAAATAAAAGACAGCAGTTTTTGACCATAGATTGGAAGAGTATATATTGCTTTTTGATACCTATTCTATAACTAACATAACAGATTAAGTGTATATCTTTTTTGTCAAAAGCCATAAATATATATACACATATATATTCACTAACATTTTTAAAAAGACCATTGTTAAAGCATAAAGATAATTTTGACTATTAATTTGAATCCAACTACAATAACTCTTGGATTAGCCAAAGGAATATTTAAAATCTAAAGATAATACAAGAAAATAGAAATAGGTTAAGTTAGTGCTTAGCTGCACCTCCTCACTTCATTTTACTGCTGTACTACCATGTATCTGCTATAAGTAAGAAATTCAGTAAAGTGAAAACAACTGAAATTCTCTTTGTAAACATTGACCTCCATTATGCTTATTTCTGGAAATAGTTCAAAGGGTGAGATTATAAAGGGATTTATTTTAAAAAATCTTATGTTTTCTGTTGGTAAAAGTAATCCATAAGTAGAAAAGTAAGAAAATATATGAAAGCATAAACAAGGAAATAAAAATTAAGAACATCACCATTATGAACATTTGAGATACTTACGAAAGGAATTTTAAGTAGAACAATGGAAAGCAAACTGTTTTCGCTGTGTATTTTCAATGTGAGCAGCTATAGGTGCCTTGAATTTTTTTCCACATAAAATCTTTATATATACGTGATACTTACTTTGAATGCAGAAAACCTTTCATTGAGTCACCATTTGTTAAATTGCTTTTTGAAATAATTTTAGATTTAAGAAAAATGCAAAAATAGTACACGTAATTCCCATTTGCCCTTTATCCAGCTTGCTGAAGTGTTATCGACTTTTATAACTAAAGTAGATAACTGAAACCAGGAATTAACATCAAGACAATACTATTAACTACTGCATAGACCATATTTAAATTTTGCCAGTTTTCCCACTAATACCCTTTTCGTGGTCCAGGATCCCATCAGTTTTTAATCATCATGTTCCCTTACTTAGTCTTCTCCCACCTGTGACAGTCCAAACTTTGTATGGTCTTTGATGACCTTGACAGTTTTGAAGACTACTGTTTAATTATTTTATATAATGTTTATCTGATGCTTTCTCATGATTAGATTGAGATTATGCATTATTAAGAAGGATACCACAGACCTGATGTGCCCTTTTTAGTGCATCATAGCAAAGGGTTAGTTACTGTGAATAAGTATTACTGGTGATACTAACCTTAATCACTTGGGTATGGTGGTATTTGACAGGTATCTGCATTATAAAGTATTTATACATTCTTCTTTAAAGATAAAAACAAACAATGGGGAAAGTTGTCCCTTTGTATAATATTACTTAAAGAGAAATCACTTACAATTTGGCTGTCTATAGGGTTAATAGACTAATTTGAGTCCAAATATTACCTGAGCAGTAGAAATTCTAGCTGCTAAAATAACTGCCCTTTTTTTGGAGTTGGTTATCTCCGAAGAGAAAGAAAAAGCAGGATGGATTGGTTTTATTAATGGGCATCAATTCTTTGAACTATTATGAAAACTAAGACAGTTTTGTAAATAAGGAAAATTGAGGGTGCCTCTGTTCCAATTGATAGTGGAAGCTTTAATAGCATTTAAACAAAACCTTGCAAGTTTTATTAATTGGTAACAGAGATTTAGTTTAGGTAAGAATGGCAGTGTTTTTATTGTTAGAATGTTTAGTTTAGGTAAGAATGTTTTTGCTGTTCTCTGTTAGAATAACTCCCTCAGTCTTATGTTACCACCAGGAGCATTAGACCGTGATCCCATGGACCGTGTATGCCTAGACATTCTCATTCTCATTACTACAACAATGCTGTCAGTGTAAAAAGAGCAAGAAGGCTAAAGAACCACCGTCAGTCATTTGGCATTATGGGTTGTTGTTATGGGAGTGGGTATTGAAATTCCACATGTAACTAGCAGATCTGCAGGGTGGTTACAATCAACATGTTTTCTGGAGTATGAATTAGCAAGCTTCAGTGTTAAGAGGTAAACCTGTCTACACTTTCCAGTGGCCCCAAAGGGTACATTTTCTTGCTGGCTGCCTCAGAACACTTTGTGAAACAAATGTCAAAATTGTCAGGACTGTCACTAAGAAAATGATCCGTGTAGTAAGGGTCTTCTTTTGCTGGGAAACAAACAGATGTCTTAACTCAGCAAAGAGTAAACAAAAACGTGCCATTTATCAGAAGAAATTTTTTACTGCCATTAATATTCAGTAGTGAAGAAATACTTTTTGGTAAAAAGCTTCTATATTTGCAGTTTCATTCATTATGCAATCATTAGTCAATGATATTTGATTTGCTGCCTGAGCTATTTCAATGCTTTTATTAATCTTGAATTGCTTATAAAGTTCTTACACAAATTAGCACTTGTAAACAAACAAAAAAAAAATAAAGCAACCTCTAAAATCCTTTATGGAGGTTTATTGTGTCTAAATCTACTGTTTTTATTTATAATGATAAAACCTGTTGGAATGCTTGGGTGGCTCGGTTGAGCATGTGACTCTTGAATTTGGCTAATCTCATGATCCCATGAGATTGAGCCCCATGTCAGGCTCCGTGCTGAGCATGGAGCTTGCTTAAGATTCTCTCTCTTCCTCTGCCCCTCTCCCCTGTCCTCTCTCTCTCTCTCTCTCTCTCTCTAAGTAAATAAATAAATAAATAAATAAATAAAAGCTTTTATTGCTATTTTCATTATTTTGATGATGTTCTACTATAGCAATTACAATGTGTTACACTCTAGCAGTTAGGGTTAAATGCCTTTTCCTCCCCTTCATAATCCTTTTCTTCATCCAAATCACAGTTATCTTTGTACAGAGGAAAAAGGAGATAGGATCTTGTTACCTATGGAAACGGTTTAAAGGTACATAAAGGCAAGATCATGTAAGACATGTCCTCAGCATAAAGAAAAATGTGGAACAATTCTTCACCTGTCCTGAGCAGGAGGCAATATTAGAAGAGACATGCATTTATAAACTATGGTTGACCTTTGAATAACATGAGAGGGCTAGGTGTTCCAACAACTTGCATGTGACTTTTGACTACCCCCAGATTTACCAATAGAGCTTATCATTGACCAGAAAAGCCTTACTGATAACATAGTTAATTAACACATATTTTCTTATGTATATTATATACTGTATTCTTATAATAAAGTAAGTTAGAAAAGAGAAGGTGTTGACAAAATCAGAAGAGAAAATACATGTATAGAACTGTACTGTATTTATTGAAAAAAATCTGTTTAAATACATAAATTCAGTGCTACCTAACAAAAAATGTCTTGCCACCTTTACCTGCTAAATTAACACCTTCTGTCAGTATCTCACATGAAGAAGACAGCGCAAAGCATAGTGCAAAATTTGCTTCTGTTAAGATATAATCAAAATGTAATCTCTAGAAACTCTTGCCCAAAAGTGGAAAATACCCGTTCAAGAGTCAATCAAACATAGTATCTCTGTTCAGTAGAGATAAATTGGGGAAAAAAAATTAAAACAACATACAGTGACTATTTTGCTTTGAACAATATATTAAAATTACATTGCCTGCCAAAATGACATTCAAAGCCCCATCCCTTGTATGCAACATATTTATAAATGATTCAGATTGGTTTATAATATTGGTAATTTCTCTACTTTTCTGATGTTGACAAAGTCTAACCCACAGATGCTGTTGAACCTAGAGACAAAGTATATAAAGGAAGCCTTCTCCACCTTAATATTTATAGGCAAGGATGTGGTTTTTCATGGGAAAAAATTATACTTGAATTTCATTTATTTAATAAAGTCAGTTTACTAAGAGCTCAACAATGATTGAATTTGGTTTTATAAGATTCTGAGATAAAGGGTGATGTATTTGGCGACACTGATAATATTACTGTTGTCTAGAGATACTTAAGAAATTGCTACCTATGCTTAACTCAGTAGACAATGCTTTTTAATTTCAGTTAATAAAAATGAAAGTTCTCACTTGATAATTATTAGAAACATTAGGAAAGCAAGACTGCTTTGTACTTGGCATTGTTGAAGGAACATAGATGATGAAATGGGTTACAGATTATAAGGTGAAATATTTTTCCAGACTCTCATTATTTATACTTTGGAGGTCGCCATTTAATATTGAACACAAGATGCACTTCATTCCTATGGAGACAGACATTACGAAGTCACTTCATTTATTCACCATGTTCCACAGGACCCTGCTATGAATTATGAAGCCACACTTAGAATTGAAACTGTAGAAGACTGTAAGCATTCGATAGACTGACATGCCCATGTTTCCTATTTTAGAGTTGACTGATCTTCAGATAACATATGGTGGTGCAAGTAATTGGAAAATTGGCAGGCCTGTCAAGAAAGCACGTTAGAGGAGACAAAAATGCCATGCTGGAGCACATAAAGTGTCTCAGAAGTTAAATTTACTTTTATCAAACAGTGAAGTAAAAATACCTGATTCACCCCCCTAAAATGAATACTTTTTATGGGCAGGTGTTTTCAAAAGTAATTTGAGGTCATTAATAAAATAAGTTGCTTTTAAGAACATACAGAAAATTTTAGTCCACGTGTAGTGCAAATGAGCTCCCACTATAAATATTTGAATGTTACATAATGTTACCGTTTTGTTTCTAGCCTCTTTTCTAGGATTGCCAGAATCACAGCAGTTAATTCTTCAGAGAAAAAAGAATTAAAATGTATTAATTATAGCTGATAAAATGCCCTAAAGTTTACATTTTAATGTTTTCTAAAATTTATTTCACAGGAAGATGAAAATGAAGCTGAAAGAAAAAATTTATCTCAGGAGCTCAGCATGGAACAGAAGAATCCAAAGAAATAAAGGATTTTCTGTAGTGTTTTGAAAAGTTTGCAATTTATGTAGTAGCAGATAAAATTTCTAATTGTAAAATGTTAAATTGTAAAATCTAATTTGCAAAATGTTCTCAATAAAGTCATTGAAAATGAAATAGGACCTTGTTCTTGGAATCTATATGTTTTCTAAAGCAATTTAAACTTTTAATAAAGGACCTTCTAAAAATACTAAAATGAAATCTGAGAATGGAGACAGAATATTCTCTAATCCGTAACCTATAATCTGTTCAAAGTATTAATACATCTGAACGACCTCAACAAAAATCTCTCACAGTCATTTTTCCCCTTACTGGGCTCTATTGTCTTCTTCAGGGGCATTAACAGAATTCCAATTATGAATATAAAGAAAAGACAACATGGTTCAAAAATCAACAGCAAACACACGCATGTGAAAACACTTAAAACCAAACAGTGCCACCAGGTGAAATATCATTTTGGGATTTCATCAACTCATGTATGACATACTACTCTAGCATGGCAAGTAAGGGTTAAAAAGAAACAATTTCACATTCTCTGCAGCCGAAGTAGTACTATGACTTTTACTTCACAAAATACTAAGGACCTACTATTTGCTGTGCCCTGCACACTTTCCTGGATATTTCAAGAACACTTTCCCATCTGTATTTCTTTGGCTTAGAATTTTCTAAAATTCCTTTGATACCTATCTTTATCAGGATTTTCATAACCAGCCATTTGACTTCCCCTGGTTCTGATTTTTTAGCCAGCATTTACCAACTATAGCAGGAACAATGAATCGACTTGCTGTTTGCAGAGTCAGATGTTTTTAGCAGATGTCTTTGTTTGATGATTTAAGGCAGAGTTTTTTAAAAAGAGAAGCATAACTTGGGAAGGCTTGTAAGAGAATGTCAGCATACAAGTTCTTCCCTGTGAGAGTGGAATCTGCGTACTTGCCCTGGAGCCACAGTTTGACCACATGCATCTGACAAGTTCAATAAAGGTGTGGCAGTGGGATGTGCTGACAGTTATGATACAGTGAGCCGAAATGGGAAAAACTACAAGCAGGCAAGACATTAAATTCACTGATACATAGCCTCAAGTAACATAACCGTGGGTATCAGGAAAACAGTTCTATCCCATATACTAGAGTCCTTGGATGAATTTTGGAACAAAGATTTTGAGGCAAATGCCTGAGAAGGCAGGTTAGAGTCTAAAGCAGGCCTTTGCAACAAGCAACTATACAAATTAATTTGACATTTTCCCCCATTTTGTTCTGTTTTTGAGTGAGACATCAGTCTATATTTCAAAATACCCTATTCACATAGATTGGAATTACATTACTAGTGTCACTTTTAAAAAGAAGCAATAATACATGATTCATAGCATTTATTTTGATGTTGCAGGTACTATACTGAATGCTTAGTGTACATTATGCCACTAACCATCCCTGTTAAGACATAAGATGGTTACCGTTATTTTTCCCATTTTCCAGTGATCAATCTGAGGTTTAGACGGGAAATAAGAGGAAATAGGTAACGAACGTTACGTAGCTTGTAACTGGCAGAGCAACACTTCAAACCCAAGCAGTCTCACCCAAGAATATCACATTTAATTACTGTGGAAACACTTGTTAATACCGTACCTCTTTCCATCCACTATCTTCCCCTAAAATGTACAGGCTTGCTTATTAGCACCTCATTCATCACCTGCTACTTCTTTAGTTATTCCTCTTCCCCAACTTCTTAGCCATGTTTAATTTATTTTGAAGACTTTGTCTTCAGTGAAATAAGTGAAACAATTATAACTACCATTTCACCTGCTCCAAAACACAAGAATCCTGCTTTATCTTTTGTAGATTAAGTTATGATGAAAGAAGTATAAGAGCAGCTTACTGCTTCTCTATGGTTTTTCAGTAACTTTCTGGCCTTTTTTTTTTTCCTTCGGTACATTGTGAGTGCACTGCCATCTGGTCTCTTAATTAGTTTCATTTCTAAAAGAAGTTACTGAGTAGTATGAGAGGCACAGTGACCCTGAGCCGCTGGACGGGCATTTTAAATAGAAATATTTAAGTGATACCTTTGACTATTTAAAACCCCAGTTGCCCTTTTTAAAAAAAATTTTTTTTCAAAAAAACACACTCCTTGGTTTAGGACAGCGAGTGACAAAGCAGAATCACAGTGAATTTGCTTTAGGGATAATCTGCCGTATGAATTTCTCCACTTTTTAGGGTCCATACATTCATGCCATCAAGACATACTTACAAATCCCGTTGTAACCCAACTAGGTTGCCCATATTATGTAACTCATTAAATTGGTCACTTTGTTTGAGTCAGATTATGCATATTTTATATTTTTTTAATATTTTGTAGAGTATTACATTTTGTATTAGCTCAGGCTGCCATAACAAAAGACCCCAGGCTGGGTAGCTTAAATAACAGAAATTGATCTGTTTTCAGTTCTGGAGGCTGGAAGCCCCCAGTTTTAGTTTCTGGTGAGGGATATTCTTGGCTTACAGGTCGTGGACTCACTGCATCCCCACACGGTCTTTCCTTTGTGCGCACATGAGGCAAGAGAGCAGGCAAGCTCTCTGTCTCTTCTTAAGACAACACTAATCCTACCATCAGGAATCTAACCCTATGACCTAATCTAACCTTAATTAGTTCCTTACTCCGAAGGTAGCCATTACTGAGGGGTTAGGGCTTCAACATACGAATATGAGGGGTTGAGGGGCCACATTCAGTCTGTAACACATTTAAGTAAGTCCAAGTGCCTCTCTCCGTGAATAACTATTCTAGTTGTTGAAAAGCACTAGAGCCAAGTCCCAGTGAAACTGTCTGTGACAGTAGGGATTATATATAACTAGTATTCCACCTGCTCCAAAACATGAGTGGAAGAAAATAATAGAAATGTTAATAATTTGAATATGACCTAAAAATTGATTTCTAAAGAAGACAGACCACTGCAAAATTATATGTACCCATTTTCTCTATATATATTCCCATTACTCAGCTCATTTCCTGACTCATATTAGATGTAACACCGCCACTGTAAGTCAGCCTGTGACCAACAATAGAGAATATTCAAAAGACAAAATGCCTGTATAATCTCCACCTGCTCAACTGAATTGTACTCTTCATGTTAGTGATTGGGCTATATTTCTTCACATCTTTAGAAAATTTAAAAATAAAACAACTTTAATCAGTACTTTTCTCTATCATACTTATGACCAGCATTATTTTTTAAACTGTATTCAGAATTCTACTCTTTCCTCAGGTCTATGAAATAAACAGCAGAAGTAGGAAGAGGTGTGAAGCTGTTCTCAAGTGGAAATTGCTGAGCACTAAGATGCTCCAGTTCTAAAATTCATTCCATAGAACTTTACTGGAACTTTCTATATATGCCATGCACTGTGTATTACTGGGAATTCAATAACAGACAAACTCCCTCTGCTGTCACGGTCTTGAAATTCTTAATACTTTTAAAATAAGGGGCCCCACAGTTTTACTCTGCACTGGGCCTGGAAAGTACATAGCAGGTACTAACATGTACTGATTTGACTCTTTAAATCAATTGTATTGAGTATAGTTTACATATAATAGATATGCAGTTCAATAAGTTTTACATCCCATAATCACCACTCCAATCATGATATAAAACATTTCCTTCACTCTAAAAAGCTTTCTCATGCAGTTCTGCAGTCATTCATGCACCCCTATTATAACTACCAATCTGCTTTCTTTCTTGACTCGTTTGCCTGTTCTAAAGTTTCAGACAAGTGGAATCATGTCATATGTATTCTTTTGTGTCCGGCTATCTTCACTCAGCATAATATTTTGAGAGTCATCCAGATTAGTGCATGAATCAGTAGTTTTCTTCCTTTTTATTGCTGAGTACTTTTTCATTGTATGGTATACCACAATTTGTAGATCCATTCACCTGGTGCTGGACATTTGAAGAGCTATTATACAAAAGAAGATACACAAATGGCCAAGGAGTACACGAAAACATGCTCAGATTCATTGTTATCGAGAAAATGCAAACTAAAACCACAATTACCACTGCATATCCACTAAAAGATCTCTATGTTGTCCAATACAGCAACCATTAGCCACATGTGGCTATTAAGCACTTGGAATATGACCAGTCTGAACTAAGTTGTGCTCTAAGAATACATGCCAGATTTGGGTGACTTAGTATGAAAGAAGAATAAAGTATCTCATTAATTTTATTGCGACTGCATGCTGAAATGATAATATATTTAAATAGATTTGGCTAAATATATTATTAAAATAAACTTCAACAATTTTCACTTTTGTAACATAGCTATCTATGTGGTTCCCACTGTATTTCCACTGGACAGTCCTGGGCTATAAAGTCTGATAATGAAATGCTGGTGAAGCAACTGGAACTTATACAAAGGACTCAACTAACCCATGTTACTTCAGACGCACATTCCACAGAAACTGTGAAATAATAAACATGCGTTGTCGTAAGTGGCTAAATTTGTGGTAATTGTCATGCAGCTATAGAATGCATCGCATGAGCCGTTGAGGACAGGCTGCTACTGTTGGCAAGTCAGGCATTCAGCAATGGTAACCAAATCTCCTCTCAGGAGTGAACACTAATGTTGTTGTGTCCATTCATAGCTCCATCCCTGCAGGATGGCCATTTACAAGCCTACTGAAAAAGTAACGATGTAGCCATGGAACGAGGCTGACAAACAGCTAAAGAAACTGTCATTGTGTCTTCCTGATTATCAGTGCAAGTATAAAATGGTACATTTTGAAAGATTTTGCAAGTTTTGGATGAGGGTAAACATACTCTTAATACGACCCAGTCACTCCACTACAGAGTTTTACATGAAATAAATGAAAATATATGCCCACAGTTTTATTTACATGAATTACATGTCATTACATGTAAATTACATGGATTACATGTAGTTACATGAATTACATTTGTTACATGAATATTTTAAATAATCTTATTCCTAATATTCATAATGAGCCAGAAACTGGAGGCATTTTTTTTCTAAGTAAAAGTTGTATTTCATAATGGTTATTATTCTCAAAAACTATTTGTCACACTAAGCTGTGGGGTATGATTCACAAAATCCCTTGATTTTCTTTCTGGGAAATTGCATGTATTGTGCAGATTTGTAACATCAGTGTGTGAAGGTTAGGAGTAATCACTACCTACAAAAGATGCTGATGAAAATTTAAAAAGAAATTAAACAACATACAAAAAATTCAGCATTCAAAAAACAGTAGAATGCCTTATTTGAAAACATTTAATGTAGCTAAAGCTTTTTAATGACTGCATGTTCGCTTTTAATGATTTGTTTTGAATGACCTTTGCAGTTCAAAGTATATTTATACACAATCTAAAATTTTTAAATCACTGTATCTTCTGGATAAAGTCTATCCTTTCCCCTTGGGACTAGAAAGCTTGAGTGAGGGGAGAACCCAGATGTGCACCCAGGTGCTCCAACTGTAAGTGTAAATGAACTGCTTTGAGTTTCAAGTGTCTATGAACTTTGAGTTTTATTTCCACACATACCAAACAGGATATGCTCTTTTCAGGGTATACTAGTTTTCATTTGTAACATTCTGATCATCCAGATGAAATGAGGTGAGTCTAGGTAGTTTTGCTTCTCCAACACTTCTTTGAAAATGATAATTACATTCTTACTGCTCATTTTGTTTTGTATATCCTGTGTGTAAATCACTAATGTCTTTCCTTTAAGCCTTAACCACTAGAGGCATTTCACATGTTTGTACTCTCCTACATCCGTTACAAGTTGTCATGTTTTTCTCGGATAGGACAAATGATTATTCTTTAAGTTAAAAGTATATAAAACAAAAAACGGGAGTATGTTTCTTACAAATGCATCTCTCACATGGCTACCTAACATTTATTAAAAAGTCCATTGAGAAAGAAGAAATAGGTTCAGTTAATCGCACTGACATTTCTCAAAGCCTTGGGTCCCTGAGGCCTGCATGCATTTGGATTGGTTGGTTGCCAACACTGCGTGGGACTGGAACAACTTAACTCCTCCTGATAGTAGACTAAGTAAGATTCACTCTGAATAGTGAAGGTTGATTAGAAACCTACTCCATTTCACATTACCTCAAGAAAACAATTTTTACATTGCCATGAATGAGCAAATTCCATCCCCATCCCAGACTATCCTGAACAAACAGAGCAGGTAATAAATGCCTCCCTGTGGCGAATTCAATGTGAAGTCCATGGTTTTGTTATCTAGAGAGGAAGTTAAGTGCTAACGGCAACAGCATGAAAACACATGCAACTATGGCATAATTCTGATTTGTTTTAGAAAAACTATTAATTTCCTTGTTACGAAGCCAAGTAAGTACAACCCTTTAAAACTGTTGAACCATGAAAGCCATTTTCCTTAAAGGTTTTAAATTTGGGAACAGACTCATGAAATTTATAGCTTTAATGAGATATTCTTTGCCTGCAGTCAAGATGAAAGCTAGATCATTGGTTTCCCAGCATGACACCTATGTGTTCTTGTGTGCACTTGATATCATTAGGCTCATAATAACACAGCCAACATCACATTAATGTTTGAAAGGTTCGCTTTTGTCTCTTAGTTTATGTCTTTCATTTACACCTACAGCATGCTAAATATCTCTCCAGACATTAAGATATACTCTACCTTTATTGATACTGTCAACAGAGCAAAAAAAAAAATCACTAATTTCAAATACATATTTCAAGCCACAAACAATAGATACGGTTTCTAGAAAACAATAGACAATTAAATCAGATGTTGTATGTATAAGTTTGAAGATGATTATCTTCCTTGTTGATACATAAGGAGATGAAAATGTGGATTTCCCTCATGCATGCCAGTTCCAACTATCATTTTTAACAGTGAGTCTAATTCCAAAGGTGAGGCAAGATCATTGTTGCTTTTAACGACAGATGAACCCTTTCAGGGTATTCAGATTTCAGGGCAGTGAGAAAGGCAGCTTATTAAACAGCATCAAAAGAGGTAATAATCACTGCAGGAATCTGCCATTCTATGCTCCATGGTGAAAATAACATATGTGAAAGAGCTCTGAAGAAAGAATCAAGCCTATTGTTTGCAAAATATCCTTATTATTTTTTATATAACACAATGTAATTCTGTGATTAAGGAACCTAATTCTGTACGTTGTGTCCTTCAATTTGTCCAAATGTTTGAAGGTATTTTATCTGTAAGTTTATGATCCCTGTATTATTATCATCAACAATATCAGACATACACAAAAGTGGAGACAAGGGTACCATAAATCCCTATCTACTCATAACTAAGATTCAATACTTCTTGAGATTTTGCAATGCTTGCTTGATATACATATTTTTTTCCTCTTTATCTCTCTTTTGTCTGATGATTTTAATTTTTTTAATGTTTTTATTTATTTTTAAGAGACAGAGAGAAACAGAGCACGAGTGGGGGAGGGACAGAGAGAGAAGGAGACACAGAATCCCAAGTAGGCTCCAGGCTTTGAGCTGTCAGCACAGAGACCCACACGGGGCTCAAACTCACAAACTGTGACTTCATGACCTGAGCCAAAGTTAGACACTTAACCGACTGAGCCACCCAGGTGCCTCATCTTTTGTCTAATGATTTTAAAGCAGATCCTAGATTATAATACTTCCTTAACATATACTCTTCTCCTTTCAACAACTTACTTCTGACTGGATATGTTTAATTCATACATGTTTCTCTATGACAGATGTCCATTTTGTTTTGTTTTTTAATAATGTGAGACAGTAGGTTCATATGATTATGGACGATTGGAAAACTATATTCTGCCTTGTGCACCTCAGGCCACATTTTTAGTGAGATTCAAAGGAAGATATCTATTTGGTCTGAATTTTTTTAAATGGTGATGATGTAAGAAGCAGAAATTACACTGGATCTCAATTCACATTTGCATTTTTGTGGCGTAGGCAGAAAAATAGAACTAATCAGAGTTGCAAATCATAAAGGAGAACACGTTCCAACCTCCAGAGCACTGTTGAACCAAGACATATTTCTGATTATACTAACAAGGGACAAAACTGGTACATTCAGCAGTGCCGTCAAAAATGTATCTTGTTAGTAAAAATCAAATTAACAAATGGAACATCTGTTCAGGGTTAAGATTCTCTCTTTTTTACACTGTATCTTTCTGCCAAGAATTGATTTGGGATTTGAAATTTTACATTTGGTTATGTCTAATTCTAGAAGTCGGGAACAGTCTATGTAAAAGGTTTTAATAGGCTGTTTGCTTTCAGTCCCCTTAGATACAACCAGTATGTGAGTTCCTTCTTCCTTCATCCCAGCAGCCCAAGTCTATCTTCCCAGGGGAACCATTTCTGCTCAAGACCTTTCCTTTAAACTTGTATCTTGCCTAGACTCCTCTAAAATCAAGCTCTCCTACTTGCCCTCAAACCCAAGATCTCTTTCCCACCTTGGAGTTCCACATTCTCCATTTAGTTATATTACAAGAGAACTGCTGGTGAATATGATGAATGAATTCCTCATGGGTGTATTAGGGTAGACTGGGCTTTGCTGTGGAAACAAATAGTCCCAGAAATCTCAGTGCCTTAAACCAACAAAAGTTTACTTCTCACTCATATCATCTGTGACTCTTTTTACCCGTTCTTCAAGACAGTCTCATGGATTTTTATGTTCATATTGCAGCTTCACCATAAGAGAGGGAGGGAGAGGGAGAGAGAGAGAGACAGAGACAGAGACAGAGGGAATCTGGTGGAGGAGACATAAAAAATTGTCATGGTTAAGTGTCCCAACAGAGGTTGATAAAGTGTGCCAGAGTTCACAGAGGGGAGCAGATAAAGAAGCCCAGAAGTGGAAAAATATTCCATAAAAATAACACTTCAGTCTGGCTTTGAAGGCATGGGACTTTATCAGAAGTAGTAGTGGGAATGATGTTTCAGAGATATTTAATAGGAATATGCAAAGATAATGAATTTTCAAAGGTTAAAGATGATTCAGGCTGTCTGGGTCCAAGAGAAGACAGGGCAGGAAGTGATAGGAGCTGCATCTAGGAAGATATGATGAGGTATTCTTATGAAAGGTTTTGGGACTTTCCTAAGGCACTTGGATTTAGTTCTGCAGAATTGGACATTTATTGAAATCAAATAGGGATAAGGAAACCGTGGTGACGGCTGTACAACAATGTGAATGTAATTAATGACACTGAATTATACACTTTAAAATAGCAAAGTTTAGGGGTACCTGGCCGGCCCAGTTGGTAGAGCATGTGACTCTTGATCTTAGGATTGTGGGGTTTTATTTTGATTTGTTTTTATTTTTATTTATTTTAGAAAGAGAGCACACACATGAGCAGGAGAGGGGGGCAAAGGGACAAAGAGACAGAATCTCAAGCAGGCTCCACACTGAGTGTGGAGCCCAGTGCTGGGTTCGATCGCATGATGCTGGGATCATGACCTGAGTCAAAATCAAGAGTCAGATGCTCAACCTACTAAGCCATTGGGGTTGTGAGTTTGAGCCCCATGTTAGGTGTGTAGATTACTTAAAAATAAGATATTTTAAAAATGTATAAAAAAATAAAATTGCATATTTTATTATATATATAATACACATTTTAAAAATCAATAATGGGATATACTAAAAGAAATTTAATTGTACACTGTAATTTTTTTAATGTTTATTTTTGAGAGAGAGAGAGAGAGAATGAAGGGAGGGGCAGAGAGAAAGGGAGACACAGAATCCAAAGTAGGCTCCAGGCTCTGAGCTGTTGGCACAGAGCCTGATGTAGGGCTCGAACCCACGAACTGTGAGATCATGATCTGACACAAAGTCAGACACTCAATAGACTAGGCTACTCAGCCCCCAATTGTACACCTTAAATAGGTAAATTGTATGTTATAAGCATTATATCTCAATAATTTTATTTTTAAAGGATTTAAAGCCTTAAAAATAAAATCATATGAAGAGCTCTAAAAAAAAACCAAAAACCTGACACTTGAGTCTCATCCAATATTTAATTAAGTCAGAACCTCTGGGTGTGGGCCAAACATTCAGCATATTGAAGCACTCCAGGTGATTCTTATGTGTGGTCACAGTGCAGAATCACTGCTGTAGGCAATAAGGAACCAGAGAAGAATTTTAATCAGGGGAATAACATGATCGGGTTTGCATTTTAGGAACACAGATCCCTCCCTGGCTTTTCTGCTCAAATCCTCAGTAGCCACACTAATGTGTATAGGGACTATTTATAAGAGCCTGAACCTGGAAATGACTCAAATGTCCCTCACCTGGCAAATGTCAAAATAAACTCTGGTATATTCATATAATGGAATACCAAACAGCAAGCCACTACTATACTAACTGTCTTTATTTCTGCTGCCTCAAGCTCTATTTGCCAAGGCAGAGTCTGCCCTTATTTCCTTTTGGGCTTGTCTGCTGCCCAGCCAAGCTTCCCTATTAACCTTAACAATGTCTTCTCAAGTGGTTACTCAAGCCAGAAACCTCATTTTCCCACCATTTTTAAAAGTTATGATTTACATAGAGTAAAATGCACATTTTTAATGCGCAGGTCTTTGTTTTTTGACATACTGCACAGTCATGTAAATACCACCACACAATTCTACCACAGTCAAGGTAGAAAACAGTTCTACCACACCCCCAAATTACCTTATGCCCCTTTATAGCCAACTGTCAATCTGTCCTCCCCAACCCTAACCTCTGGCAATCACTAATCCATTTTCTGTCCCCACTGTTTTGCCCTTTCAGAATATCATAGAAATGGAATGCTACAGTATGTAGCACTTTTTTTTTGGGGGGGGGGCTTCTTTCACTTAAAAGAGTTCATTCATGGGGCCCTTGGCTGGCTCAGTCAGTAGAGCATGTGACTCTTGATCTTGGGGTGGTGAGTATGAGCCCTATGCTGTGGGGGAGATTACTTAAAAAGTCTTAAAAAGTAGTTCATGTTGTTTCATGTATCAGGAGCTAATTCCTTTTTGTTGTTAGTAGCGTTGATTGCCTGGATGTACCACACTTTGTATTACATTCACCAGTTGAGAGAAATCTGAGCGGTTTCCAGGTTTTGACAATTATGAATAAAGTTACTATAAACATTTATATCTTTGTGAAAACAAAGTTTTTATTTCTCTTGGGTAAATGCCTAGAAATGGGATTGCTGGGTCATATGGTAGGTGTGTATTTAACTTTGTACTATGCTACCAAAGAGTTTGCCAAAGTGACTGCAACATTTTACATTCCCACCAGCAACAGATGATGGTTACAGTTGCCCCACATCTCCACATTCTCACCAGCCCTTGGTATTTTATGTTTTGTTTTTATTTTTTTTTAGCCATTCAAATGGACATCTCTTTATGGTTTTACTTTGCACCTCCCTAATGACTAACGATGGTGAACACTTTTCCATGTGCCTATTTGCCACCTGTATATAATCTCTACTGAAGTGCTTCTTCAGATCTTTTGCCCATTTTTCTCTTGGGTCGTTTACTTACAAAGTTGTTTTTAAATTTTTTTTTTTAACGTTTATTTTTGAGAGAGACAAAGACAGAGCAGGAGTGGGGAGTGGGGGAGGGGCAGAGAAAGACGGAGACAGAATCTGTGCTGACAGCTCAGAGCCCAAAGCGGGGTTCAAACCCAGGGGCCATGAGATGATGACCTGAGCTGAAGTTGGACACTTAACTGACTGAGCCACCCAGGCGACCCTACAAAGTTGTTTTTAATGCCCCTCATTGTTTTTCTCTATGTCTAAGGCAGTCAGTTGTTCCTCTATGACAATAATCTGCACTGTCAGTGTGGAAGTTGATGCAGGGCTTGACCTCAGGAACCATGAGATCATGACCTGAGCTGAAACCAAGAGCCAGCCACTTAACCGACTGAGCCACCCAAGTGTCCCTCAAATTTTCTTTTTCTATCATTAGATATCCTTCTAGGTCCAGCTTTCTGGAATTAGTAGCCTCCTCTTGTTACACTAAATCACCTATCTTCCCTTATTTGAGGCTGTTCTCTCACAAAGCTGATGTCTTCAAATTCATCTCTTCATCTAATGAAGCGTTTGTCTCTGTTCTTCTATGTCTTACACTGGGCAATTCAGACTTCCTTATAGATACCCATACCTCCAAACCTGCATTTAACCAAAGCTATCTTGCATTGTCTCTTTTTCCCTTTTGTTCATCCAAATACCTTTTCCCCTTTTTCTCCCCTTTCATGTTGAAGGCTTTCCTCAAACGTCTTAAAGTTCTTAATTGCCCACTCATTAAAGAGTGAGCACTATGTACATGATGTACATGGGGCAGGTTGTGGGCTGGTGAGCTTCACCCCAAGAGGTGTTGATAAGAGACTGCAAAAGTCAGCACCTCTGAATTGCGTGTGTGTGTGAGTCTGGCCATTTCCTCCAAGAATAATGCTAAAGACCCCTTCTTAAAACTATGTGTCTTAGGACAGTAAGCCTAGGGTGAGCGCCAGAGCCTTGGTTGGGCTAGAGTCCCATGGCCCTACATATAAACCTGTGGGGAGGCTCCCCTCTGTCCCTATAAGTACTTGCTATCTCTCTGTCTTGAGGCCCTCTGGTCTTTTGGTAGGGGTGGATGTCCTTCCTTTAGGCAGAGAGACACTCACCTGCTATGCAGGTTGGGGAAACACCTAGATACCGGTTCCTCATCTGTGTTGTTTATTAGCTTCACTCTTCATTCCAGCCTCCTACTATGTCTGCTGGGTCAACTTCTTGGGTATTTATGAGGTGTGAGACACAAACTGATCTGATTCTTATCCCCCTTTACAAGTACCTGGCCCTCACCTTCTCTACTGAGCTAAGACAGCTACCACTCAAAATGCTCCTTCCATCGTTCCAAAATTTTACTTTATTTTTCTCCTTGTCCCTGTGATTTCAAATCTTTTTTTTTTTCTTTCTTTCTTTCTTTCTTTCTTTCTTTCTTTCTTTCTTTCTTTCTTTTTTTCAGTTTTACTGGATCTTGGAGAGGCAGCAGAAAGAAGCATGAGTTCAATCTACTATTTTTTAAGCAAAAATCTACCCTAAATTTTTTAAGTTTTTTAAGTTATTTATTTCAAGAGAGAAACAGAGAGAGAGACAGCATATGTGCATGCCAGCAGGGGAGGGACAGAAAGAGAGGGAGAGTGAGAGAAAATCCCAAGCAGGCTCTGTGCTGTCAGCACACAGCCCCATGCAGGTGCTCAATCCCACCAACCTTGAGAACATGACCTGAGCCTACATCAAGAAGCAGATGCTCAACCGACTAAGCCACCAAGGTGCTCCCACCCTAGTTTTTAAATATAATTTTCATAGGATTCTTATGAAATTTCTTAGTCATATATAGCTTGTTTATAAATAATAATCCACTCAAGCCTACTTATGTGGAGATTTCTTGAGTGAGCACAGAGATGTCTTCCAGAATCCAAATACCTGAAACTCTTAGGCTGGAATGGGGAATTAGAAATCTTCAAGAATCGGGATAGCTAACTGGCAGCCTATTTTTCTGTAGTTTCCTCCCTATTTTTACGTAAAATAGGTTCCCTGCTCTCTTCTCTTTTCTGTCTCCCTCCCTGTAAAAAAAACCTCTTTTTGATTACTTATCAGCATAGGTTCTAAATGAACATATGAACTATAAGACAGTCTCCAGATCTTCCAACTCAAGGAACTTTCATTAACGAATTCTAAAGTCTAAAGGCCCAGAACCAATTGGGCCTGTTCTTGAGTCGCATGTTTTTCCATATCCAGTCAGCTGAGGGCAGAGAGTAGTAGGCTACAAACATTGTGACAGCCAGGGCCCCTGGAAGGAGGCATTTCTCCTGGACCAAGATCACTAAGACTTACGTACTACATTATGGTGAAATAAATAGTGAATATGACAGTGTTCTAGTACAAGGTAGATATTAATCTTTTTCTTTTTAGTTCCAAACTTATGGAATATTATCATCCTTTATAATTTCAAACATTTGACTCCTAAATGAGCTTAAAAGGTATTATAATCTAGTAATAAAATAAAATAAAGCTAGTAATATTAGCCAAGTGGCTCAGAAAAGCTACACACAGTGATGGAAACTCAAAGCGTGAAGAATATGACTGTCTACAGAGACCTTAAATGAGAAAGTAGTTGAGGTGCAAGGTCCTAGTCCAGATTCTACAACTCAATGACCAACAGTCAGGGCAAGGCTTAAACTTCTTAATGTAGTCATAACAATATTAAAATGAAGAATCTAGAACCAAACCACTAACAGATTAAAAATATAGAAGAAGTTGTCCATATGAGAACAAACAGTTTTATTGGAAAGTAGGTCTAAATCTCAGGGGGAATAATTGAAATATAAAAAGGGAGGCAAACATCTATAAAGAACTTAATTTCATTTTAGAGCTACTGTGATTTTGGAATAAAATTACTTTTACCAAGAATCATATTTGCAAGGATACTATATAACGGCATTGCAATGACAGAAATGATTAGTTTGGAATACTAAAGATGATACAAAACTAGGGAAATAACTGTTGATTTAAAACACTCATACAGAATTGGAACCAGTTTTCTTTTTAGGTTTTTTTTTTTTAAAGTTTATTTATTTGAGGGCGCCTGGGTGGCGCAGTCGGTTAAGCGTCCGACTTCAGCCAGGTCACGATCTCGCGGTCCGTGAGTTCGAGCCCCGCGTCGGGCTCTGGGCTGATGGCTCAGAGCCTGGAGCCTGTTTCCGATTCTGTGTCTCCCTCTCTCTCTGCCCCTCCCCCGTTCATGCTCTGTCTCTCTCTGTCCCAAAAATAAATAAATAAATAAATAAATAAATAAATAAATAAATAAATAAAATAAAGTTTATTTATTTGAGAGAGAGACAGCATGAGCAGGGGAGAGGCAGAGACAGAGAGAGAATCCCAAGTAGGCTCCACACTGTCAGCACAGAGCCCGACTCAGGGTTCAATCTCAACGAACCATGAGACCATGACAAAGCCAAGACTTGGATGCTTAATCAACTGAACCACGCTGGTGCCCCAGAACCAATTAATTTTTAAAAGGATAAAATCAAGAGGAAGATTTCCAAAACTTTGAGAACAAAAAAGTTAGACACAGTTTGGTCTTTAAATATTCTAAGCACACACAAGGAAGATATATTTTTCTGGCTTGTAAAGGTTTGCATTTTCTGCAGTTCATTGAACAGACAAAATGTCAAAGGGAAATTTCAGCTCTTCGTGTCCACAGTTTATATAAAACATAAAAGAAGCTATGATCTTCCCTTAAAAAAAACAAAAACAAAAGAAAACCCCATTGCCTACAAAATCCTCTTGCTCTGTACTCATTCAATGCCTGTGCAATGTCTTTTTCTTCCTGGTTTAGCACACCATGATCCAGGAAACACATTTACCCTTTGACAAGCTGGGCTGGAGGTACAGGCTTGGGAGAGATGCAAATAAACTGGCTCAACAGGGTCAGAGGAGAGATGTGTGCTAGAAAGTGACCCACTCCTTGTAAGAAACCACAAGAGGTGGCCCTTGCTGTTTGGTTGAATGTGGACCTCAGTGGAGGACAGAGGGAACAATGTGCTGTCACCACTTCTGGATCCAATACTGCTTCAAAAAGACTCTTTAACTGAAGGGTTCAAATAAAAATCCCAGAACCTTTGCTTGGCAAACATACTTGGTCTAAAATCCCAATTCCTTTTGTATCAATTCTTCTACCCTAGGCTTGAGCTGACTGAGCGAAATATTTCTATGCTTAGGATTCTCCTCATTCCTTCAAGGGAAAAAGAGTGAACTGCCATTGAGGGGCTGGAGGGGGAGTAATGGTGTGTTACTTGATTCCAGCTCAGTTTCTCTATTCCAGTAAGGCTGAGACTTATTTTTTTCTTCCTAGATTGCCTAAAGATAATCACACCTTATCACCAAGAAAATTCATTTCAGTCTAGTCTATGTCACAGAGCCAGACCTACAACCCCGATGTATTTCTCTGTTTGTGTTTCTTTTCAAAATTAATGTTCCCTGGTAGTTTAACTTTTATTAATTTATTTTAAGACAATTACCATTCTTTAGGAAAATGTCTATCATGTAAAAGGAAAAACACCCAAGTTACACCAAACACGTAATCCAAAAATGCTCATTGAAGCTCAACTTTGCTAAACTAGATGTTTTAGAATGGAAAGCAAAATGACACCAAAACCTCTGGGTAATTATGGGAGGTAAACTTTAAGATTGCCCCCGTGAAAGAAAACAGTCAGACATTTGTCAAATGTGGCAAGACAGATTTTATTCAGGTGACAACAGTAGGGGAGAGAGACCCCAGTGTAAACTGATTCAACTCCACCGAAACAAAAATGATGCCTTTTAACTGCTGAGTGTGCTAAAGAAAAAGCACTGGGAAGGTTAGTCAATGTGATTAGGCTATCTGTCTGCTAACTGGTGCTTACTGAAGTCAATCTCCAATTCTCCCAGGGAAAAGGGAAACAGAGACCCTATCTCTCTTGATCACATTTCACAGAGATGACTCTCAGGTCCTTGAGAAAGACATTTCTGGGTTGCACAAGATATATTCTGAAGAGGCAGAGAAAGGATTTACAACAGCAAGTTTTCTAAAGTAAATACAAAAAGGGAGATCAGAGACCTATAATCAGATTTTAGCTAGAAAAAACAATACATTATTTTGGCAGTACTGAGTTTTCCCAGGCAGCTCTTTTAAAGGAGCAAGGGTTGTCATCCTAGGGACACAGCCTTGAGCTGATAGAAGCTATGCCAGAGTTTGTTCAAGTCTCTTGGTGTAGGTGGTAGACAAGGCATTTGTACAGACAGTTTTGCAGTTCTTACCTTCATGATTCCTACCTCTTGATATTCATGCATTTGTGTAATCTCCTCCGAGTGCAGGTGAAACCTATACCTTGCTTCTAATTAATTGATCGTAACAAAGATGACAAGATGAACATGACTATATTTATATAATGATATTACATAAAATGGCAACAAACATCCTGTGAAGAGACTATCTGCTCACTTGTTGGTCTTGATGAAAGGAGACCAAAGTGGCAAAGAACTAAGGATGGTCTCCAGCCAACAGCTAGTGAGAAAACGAGGTCCCCGGTCCTACAACTACAAGAAAATGAATTCTGTCCACCACCTCAATGGAACGAACCCTTTCCCAGTAGACATTCAGATGAGATCCATCCCAGACAACATCTGGATCACAGCCCTGCAATCAAAATTCCTGACCCACAGAAACTGTGAGATAATAAATGTATGTTGTTCTAAGCAAAATTTGTGTTAACTTGTCTCGCAGCAATAGATAGCTAATACAGCCTATGCTTTCAAAAACATGTTTAGTTTAACATTATTCTCATATCAGTCTCCATGAAAAAAAAATTTTTCCCCTCCAAATTGGTTTGAGGAATGTTGCATTCCATATCCATTCTATATCCTTGGAGAGTTACCATAGTCTGACAAATACAACAAGAAAATATTGTTAAATCAGAGTTACCTACTTTTTTTTCCCCATTATGGAGCCCAGCCTCATTTTGATTTTTTTAACTTCTAGCAATACTGTATGCAACTAGTTTTTGAATTATCATACCACAAAGTAATGGTTGCAAAGAGCAATAACTTTCAAGCTAGGAAACTCATCCAGCAAAGGTACATTAAGACTGGCCACAGGTACTTGCCTATGGTAATTTTAAGGAAATCAATTTCCAGATTCCCACTTCCTTAATAGTATTTTCCCCAAACTAACCTGCCAGAGAATTCTCATGAGGAGAAGCTTTCAATTTTCCTTTTCCACTTTATAAAATAAAGGTGTCCCTCCCATTCCTCCCCATTAAACCTCTAGATGACAAACAGAAGGACAATGAAACAGTGATGTCCATGTTTAGAAAGTGGAAGACCCTAATATTGGGTACTAAATCCTTTCACAACCCCAATTTTTCCTTTCTTTACTTTCACACTGCAGAAGAGCCTATGGGATGAGAGAAATTGATGTGGCCTACTTTGGAAAATACAATATGCCAGAAATGAACAAGTAATTCCTAAATGAAGGTCTCCTCAAAGGTAATTAAGGCAAAATGAAGGACGTCCAAGGATAGGGCTAGGACATCTCCCAGAGAAAAAGTAAAACCCAAAACCCAGAGCTGCTGTTGGCTGAAGCCTGTTTGAGCATAGCAGCAGGTCATGAGAAAAGAAAGAGGCTCTAAAAGCTCTAGAGTTCACACAGAGTTAATTCCTACTGTAAGTCAGGGAGGGAGCTGGTGATGAGGTCCATGCTGAACATGCTCACATTGAATTTTCACAACCACTTGAAAAGTATAGGGAATTTTTACCCATATTTTACAGGAGTAGGAAACTACACTTGAGTGAGTTGCAAAACAAAGGCTTGGCCCCACATTTGGGCTGCAGGTCCAGTGTTGTGGTTTTTGTTTTCGTTTTTTGTTTTTTGTTTTTTTTTTTTAGAGTAAGGAAAAGAGTTTATTCGAGCCCAAGGTTACTCTACACTAGGAAGAAAGTGGTCCCTAGTCCAGTGTGCTTTTAATACATCATCAAATGGGCTCTTGCAATGACAATGGAAAAGCAGCTAACCACCCCTTTTGTTTTCCCCCTTTAAGGCAATACTTTGATTCCTTTTAGGGAGATTTCACCTCTATAAAGGGATCTGAGGAGCACTGGATTCCCAGGATGATTTAGTTGTAGCTTACAACCTGAGTTGTAAACTTGTTCAAGTTGAATTCTTAACCTCTAAGCATAATGACAGGCTATTTTCTAGCTCATGAGATGTTTATAAAAAGATGGATGGGGGCGCCTGGGTGGCGCAGTCGGTTAAGCGTCCGACTTCAGCCAGGTCACGATCTCGCGGTCCGGGAGTTCGAGCCCCGCGTCAGGCTCTGGGCTGATGGCTCAGAGCCTGGAGCCTGCTTCTGATTCTGTGTCTCCCTCTCTCTCTGCCCCTCCCCCGTTCATGCTCTGTCTCTCTCTGTCCCCAAAATAAATAAACGTTGAAAAAAAAAATTAAAAAAAAAAAAGATGGATGAGAATCTGGTGATCAGAAAGTACTTTTCTAATAAATAATGATACGGCTAAGAAATATTTTTGAGATTGAAAATACGGTATCATTTAAACAATGTGAATAATTGCAGGAACTGAGACATATACCAATTGACCTTACTGTGATTTTGTTTGTCCATTCCTAAAGTATATCTGGTTAGTTACATAGCGTATGGACTAGTTAAGTACAACACCCAAGTGCTTCCTTGTTTCTGAGTGAAATGCACCAGGGAAGAACAATGACAAAGGAAATAGTGATGTTTCCAGGAATTTCTCTTATAAGATTGAATACAGAGGCATTTATAATGTGCCTGTATAAACATCATTCTTTGTATCTGGCCTATTCCCTAAAGAAGTAGAGATGGTTTATAAAATGTACACAATATGAAAGAAGAAAAAGAACTTAAAAGTAAAATCAGTAACAAGTAAAATGTAAATAAGGAGCCAAGGTTAAGACTGGAAAAGGCAGAATGCAGCTAGGTAGGTCCTACTGAGTTATGAAAAGTTGAATCACAAATTTGGCTCTGAGCTTCCTGGAGGCTAAGCAGCTAAATCTTAATGGACAGACCAACAGATTTTGATAAGTTATCAGTAAGAAAAGTGTGATTTCAATTAGCCTTCTAATTCTTTAATACTTCACACTAAATATTCCTTGCAGATAAACTTTACATATGGAAATCTTTGTGCAAAGCAAAGGTTTTGCTAATTAGAAGGAAATGCAAAAAAAAAAGTGTGTTTACAAAAGTGTTTCTCATTATGAAAACTGATGGTTTCAAAAAACTTTGTATGATAAAGAAGAGAGTTTCAGTGTTCCCAAGTTAATCAGGTCAAGTAACCAAAGGCCTGCTGCTTTGAAGGTTTAATTCAAGGTGCTTATCCAACCTCTTTGTGGAGCAAATCTTGCAAACCAGGCCTTCTCAGAAAATTCGCAGCGTTTTCTGTGGGAGCTTGAAATGTCAGAAGAGACTTTCTGATGATATTACGCTGGCATTACCATTCTAACAGTTGGGGTGGGGGTGCAAGTGCAAGATGGTAAAATCATTTTGTGGTCTGATTTTTATGGTGTACTACATAACAGCTTTCCTGGCAATGCTGACAAGAGAAAACAAGACAAGTAAACAAACCACAGAAAGAAAGCAAAGCTTGACAAAAGCCAGAAGCAAAGATCCTTAGTTCTCAATAATTACTGGTGTTAACACATTTCAGAAGAGGATAAAATTATGATTCTCATGCAGATACACAGAACGTACATTAAGGATTTTATTTCCTTTGTTAACTTACTGTTAACAAAGGAACCGGGCAGATGTTAAAACCAGTTTAAAGGAGAATCCAAAGAACAGATACATTCACCGGTCAAGAATATTGAATTGAATCTATAAATGGACCCCTCAGTGTCTTTTCCACAAAAGAGCAGCCCTCCACAACACAGAATTCATTTGCATGTCCACAGACATGAACATTGGCCTTGCCCTCAAATGCAAAATAGCTCCAAGGCAATTAGAGGCTATCATCAGATAACTCTGGAAAGGTGTGTTCTAAACAATGCAGTGTCTGTCATTGGCGCACCTAATAATCTCATTTGCTTGGTCTGAATTTCCTTACACTGGTAAGTGAACATAACCTCTATCCTGGACAGCCCAGTCGTACTAGCAGTGTCTACCTTTGGGGCATTTCAAAGCATAGGATACTCCTTATCTCCTGGGATTCCTAAGTGGAGCAGGGCCCTCATCCTACTTGAAGTAAACAAAACAGAGGATCCTGAATAGAATCCTGCTGTTCAGCAGACCCTCAAATTTGCCCTCATGACAGATCTTCCAATGGCTGCCTTTAATCTACAACTAAGGCATTCGATGAATGGATGAGATTAGTGAACGTCCATATCTCTTCAACAGCAACAAAGCAGTCTTGCAACAACAGTTAACGTTAATGCCACAATTTCAAAATAATGCTTTAGCAATAACTTAATTTTATATACTCAACAGAGAAATAAAATGCATCAGAGCTCTCTTTCGTTAGGTCTTTCCACTGGTGGCAGAGACACTACCTATTCATCAAACTCATCTCCTCCTCCAGGCACACAGCTAGACCGTGTTCCCAGCTTCCTTTGCAGTTAGTTAGAAGTAGTCAAATAGCTGCATTCTGGCCTAAGCAATATGGTTCCCCCACCTGCTAGCTGGATGCAGAGAACCCGAGATACATAGGAGGAAGGACACGTATTTTGAAAGAAGTGTAGACCCTGAATGACAGGACACTTCTGGAGTTGGGGTGAGTGAGAAGTAAACATGCATGGTATTAAGCTTTTGACTTTTGTGATTTATTTTCAGTTGAAACTAGTATTACCTTAACTAACAAATCCACATTCCACATTTTGTTTGAATTTAAATTTTTAAAAATAGGCCTTACCTTCCTATTGGTTAACAATCAAAAGGTGTGCATTAACTGTCTCCCTCCCATGTCATTTCTGTACACAATGCTCCGCACTCCCTCCCCTCTGCCTTGCAGTGAACTACTTTAATAGTTTCCTGGATATCTTTCCAGTGTGTCTCTGAACATACAACACAAAAGTACATACAAATGACATATGTAAATATATTCTTTTCTTTCCTTCCTAGCCCAGAGATAGCATACTATTTACACTGTTTTAGAGGCGCCTGGGTGGCTCACTCTGTCAAGCGTCCGACTTTGGCTCTGGTCATGATCTCATGGTTTGTGAGTTTGAGCCCTTTGTCAGGCTCTGTGATGTCAGTGTGGAGCCTGCTTTGGAACCTCTGTCCCTGTCTCTCTCTACCCCTCCCTTCTTGCACTCTCTCTCAAAAATAAACAAACATTAAGAAATATAAAATCTGTAGCTCTTGGCCTCCATCCTCACTTCTGTCTCTGCCTCCTGTCCATTTTCTCTTGAATATCTAAAACCAGACTCTATGCCCACCTTTCTGCTGCTCCCAGACTCAAAATCAAGGAGCCACTCTTGAGTGTCCCATACCAGATATGCAAGAGCCAAGCTTTAGCGATTCTTTGTTCACAATGTCCATTACACGAAGCCATGTGGAAGAGACATGATTTGAACACAGATCTGTGTGATTCCAAATGCTGAGCTCTGAATGGTCTTCTATTCTGTGTAAATTAATTATTGAGGATGGTTTAGTATATAGACACTGTTGCCACACCAATGTTCCCATCATCCTCACTAATAACAAAGCACACTGAAAACACATCAATCTCAGAAAAGGTTAAGAATTGGGCATGTTAGTGAAATTTTACATCTTCTGATGTGGAAAATTCTTAGAGATTAATTTGTCCAACTGTTGCCTTTCACAGATGAAGAAACAGCATCAAAGGGGATGTCTTGCTCAAGAGCACACACAGAATGAGCATCAGAAGTTTGGTCTCCTGATGTCAATTGCTTTTCTTTGTATTTCATGACCCCCTTTCAAAACTTTGTATTATTTGCCATGCTTTTAACTATTCTCAATTTAGCAAGTGTAATTAATGGGTTCTTTTTGACCTTCCAGAGCAGTCCTTGGTTTAAATAGGGCTGAAGAAAATCTCAAAAAAGTGTTGACCCTTGGATTCTTTGAGTACCGAAGTTTTCTATGCTATTTTGAAAGCAATGCTGAGTTTCTCCGGAAGGGGTGGGAATAAGTGAAAAGCAGCTGCCTGGGCTGGGATCTGGGCATGCTGTTCCTCTTTCCACCTTTCCCTGAGTATCTGGAATGCTACTGATTCCAAACCTTCTGTGTCATATTGCAGAGTACTACATGAGTGCCTCCCCAAGGGAGCAAAGAAGATAAAAACTCACCCATTCTCTTTTATTATTTGATGCTCAGCCAGATTTTTCCACTTCAGCATACTTTAATATCCTACCCACAGGGTTGACCTTTGCAGCCTTAATTTATGACCTGTCTGAGAGCTTATTCAGTCGGCATTATTTCAAATCATAACTTAAGAAAAGCAGTGCCAGACTAAAAGTCATTTGTTTGGCCTCTCCATTCTTGGGAAAGGGGAACAGTCCATGTCTAGTCTTCTGCTTTCTAGGTTCAGACTCAGTTTCATCTATTAGCTTGGGGACTGTTGGACATAGGAGCTAACTGGTTCATGATAAACAGAGATGGGGACAGCAATTTTCTGTCCAAGGAAATACCCTCCATCCACTCTGCAAACTTTGGAACAATATTCTCACCCATCTCTGACCACATGATCTAGACTGGACCAATCGTTGTATCTCATTCCTTTCGCATCCCTCACAAATGAACATGTAATCCAAATGTGAACTGTAAGAGGCATCTTTTATGATTTTCTCTGCTAGAATGAGCAAAATACTTTCTTTCTTCCTTCTTGCTTGTGACTTATAAAAATAAGCTCTCAGGGCTGCCAGTGTCTTTCCAGGTATAGTAAACCTCCAAACAATGATGAGAGAAAAACATGGACTTCTGGGTTCCATGTCCTGAAGGCCCTGAAGTAACCCGGGTACCTGAACCTCCTCCTTTGGGAGCCAAACTGATAATTTTCTAGGAAACTCTTTTTGTTTAGCTTATGTTGGGTTTCTGTAAAATAGAGTCCTGACTACACACTAAACTCCCAAGAGTTTGTTTTATAAACTAGGTTGTCAATTTAAAAATTTATACTAAGAAATATAACTGTCAGGTGGATGGGAATATTACTGTAGGCTGGTTAGCTCATGCTCCTCCCTAGAGGACAGCTTATGTGGGAAACCAAATTATGATGAAAAGGTTGCTTTGTAAGTACAATATCAGGATAAAAGCAGTAGGGCAATCTCAAGGGGCCCTTTCTACATTCCATAGCACTTTGGGGACATAATGCCTGGTAAGTAGGGCAGAACAATTTAGCCAGCTAAACAGGCCCCAATCCTTGCATAATTCTTAGGGGCACACTGACAAAGTCTTTTCTCCAACTTTACACTTTAATATTTCTTATCAATCAGCAAGCGATTCTGATCCCTTCACCAGATACGTAGTTTTATGCCTCCATGACTTTGCTCATTGCCCTTGCTTCCTTTCCCCCTCCCCCAAGCAAACCCCTCACTGCCACCTACCTCTTTTCTCTTTTCTGATTGTAGAAATCCTCCTAATCTCCCAGGACTTAACAGAAAACATCAGTTCCTCTGAGGCAGTCCCATTTTTGTCTAAATCAAAGTTTAATCCCACCTTCTTTGTTTTCCTTAAAGGAGCAAATTACACTCATTTTGCAGTATCACAAGCTGTGTGTGTGCTGTGTCTTCTTCCAGATTATGAGTTCTTCTGAGAACAGGGATTCAACCTTTTTGATACTCAGTTTTAATCCACTGCAAATAGTAGAGGCAAAAAATATGTTGAATGTTAGATATCTTAGCATGAATTACTGCAGATTTATTCATTGACTTTTACTTATAGGGTGTTGTATTGCTCAAGACATTTTGAGTAACCTTTGGCAGAAAATGAACCTACATGAAAAGACTTTGGGGTGAGGACCTCAGAAACAGGCTTGAACAACCAAATGACAAGAAAGGCAAGAACACAGCTGAGGCTTGAAGACAACTGATTCCAGGATCATGAGCCTCCCTGAGACTTTCTGTCTTGTGTCTCTGAATCTCTCCCCACATACCGTTGCAGACCAGGTTCACCCTCACTCTGGGGAATGCAGAGGCTCATAATCTTAGAGCTTCGTTTCTCATCATGTCAGCTACCAACAAGGACCTGAAATTCCCCAGCTTGAGATGGAACATCCTAAAGAAGTATATTGGATCATTGGTACATTGTGGCATTGGCCCCTATTCTTCACTTCTTCCTCCATCTTTATTTTTTGTCTTTGACTGTGACGTTCTGCTCACAAAAGACAGACTACATTTCTCACTTCATGACCATGTTTGGATGAGGGGAAGACAGTAGTATGCTGATTCTGAGCCCAGGCCTTTGGAGGCCTCTTTAATTTCCATCTGTGCTCTTGCTCTTTAGCTGTTCCATGAGGACATGCTCAGGCCAGACCCTCAGGTCCCCAGAGACACATGGAACACAGCCATCTAGCCATTCCAGGCTGTCTGTGCTGATTCCAGCTCAATGGCATGAGTGATCTCAGTCAAGATCAGAGCCACCCAGCTGACCCCAGGCTCAGCCAGCCAATAGTCACGTGACCCCCAGATCCAGGAGAATACATGATTGTTGTTTTAAGCCAATGAGTTGTCAACCTAGCATTTTTTGTGGCACAAGCTAATTGATACAAATTAAATCTCAACGTTGCTACTTTCTAGAAATATGACCCTGGGCAGGATACCTAACCACATGGATTTCACTCTCTACCTCTGCCAAATGGAGATAGTAACAATACCTGTATCACAGAATTGTTGTGAGAATAAGAGAAGTAAAAATGTCAATTGTCTGGCAAATTTAAAAACACTAATTATTATTATTACTGTTTCACGTGCCCACCCACCAACAATTATAGTCAGGAATGTGGGAGGGGTCTTAGGGATTGGCCTGTGGACAAAGGGGCTGAGGGTCTGTAAGAAGAAAGCAGTTCTATTTAATGAGATGGTTAGATATGGTGGAAGAAGCATTCCCAAGTGGACGTGGCTGCTGACTCCACTTTACGATGGGAGGCAAGCTGGGCAGACAAAACAAAAAGAATGTGCCCAGTACCTTGGAGCTCTTTCCTGAGTTAGTGTTAATGCTAAACTCTGTATCACAAGAGATGATTTCAGCTGGCACAGAGCAAGAAGCCTGAGTGCATGCGGTCTCTTCTATTTACTGGGAATACAATCTTAGAGATTATTAAATTAGTTTTACTATAATTCTTTGCATACTGGAGAATGAAAACACCAATTCCCATCTCCCAGCATGGTTTCAGGAATTAGATGATTCTAATGTACCATAATAAGTGGTATGGTACATGACATATAGTAGGTACTCTGTAAGTAGTAATTCTTGCTGTCGCTATTATTCCTGGCTCATTCTGTGATGTGCTGTTTCTCATTGGCTTCCAATACAGGAGGAGAGCCTTCCTGACTCGGCCTCCTCCATTTCTAGAGTTCACTGATTACAACCTAAAGCGCATCCTATTAAGATCATGTGTGTGAAGTCTGAACACGAGCAAGGTGCATCCATTCTAGGGCAGTTAATATTGAACACGTACATGTCTCTAGTCTTTCAAAGGCGACAGGCTTAGAAAAACCCTTGCATTATCTGATCTGGAAACCCTTTTTAGTGCAGAATCTGAATTGCAAAGTTGTCATTAAAAACTGCAAATGATCAGCAGCCGTAATTGTGCGGTATTAACTGCCTCTAACCCTGCTCGTCTCTCTTTGGCTGACACTCGTGACTGACACTGTGAACTGGTGAGCAGCTTGCTGAGCTGGGCTGTCATTAGTGTGCCTGGAAATGCACGTTGTTTGCAAATGGACCTTTGTGGTGGAATTGCTCATTATCCCCACAATTTCAGGAAGTAAAGGAAGACCCCAATTAATTTCCAAGCCCAAGAAAGATAGAAGAGAAACAAGCAGCTTTCCTCTGGCAACAAGAAGAAGGGGAGAAACTGACCAGACCTGCCTGTCTACACATGATCACATCTGACGGAGTGTATTTGTTCCTTCTTGTCCCCATGCGCAGCAGCAGGAAGACACAACTTCCACCTTGCCCAGAGGAAGATGAAGGTGTGATTCAGCAAGCCGGCCTTTCCACATGAAAAACATCTGGCCTTCGTCACACCACAGGCTGGTGTCAGGAGATGTGCTGGGGAGGAGAAAGGGAGTATGGCACCCGAACGAAAGGACTCACCCTGAGGAGGACACGAACAAAGAAAACCTATCGGGTCTCTACGTGGAGTTAAATAAAATGGGAGTCATGATTATAGATAACAGTCTCTGGATAAATTAACAATTTTCACCCTGGCATGTGTTTGTACATGTGGTATGCTGGAGTGAGAAAAGGGAGGAGGAGAGGTTGTAAGTGGAGTGCAGTGAGCTAGAATGTTCTAACATGTTGCTAAATGACAGGAGAGTGGGATGGTGTGCCTGATGGGCTGTCCTGATACTTGGCTATTTCATCAGAGGAGATGGAAGATGTCAGCAGGCTCAACGTCTCAGTGCGCCCATAGAAATGCCACTGTACTTTCCTAAAGGGAAAATGGTGACTTCTCAGACAGGGAAGGGGCTGCAGTGAATGAAGGAGATGCTGTCATCAGGCAGGACCAGTGGGCCTGGCATCCGGCGTGTATTCCAGTGGCTTTGCAAGGGAGACATGATCAATGGCTGTTTTCGAAAGATCTTGGCTTTAGGTAAATTTACTTCCCCATCATGAGTGCCATGCTATCAGAAAGACAAATTAATTTAACATGAGTGACTTACTGCTCCCTTATGAATTACTTTCCCATTGTTTTTAATAGCATCTCTTTATCTCTAGCACAAGGAAACACAGCTGACCTTTAACAGCCTCTTTTATAAATGAACCCAACTGCAGTTCAGCTTTTCCACTTTCAGATCTTTATCTCCTGGCACCTTGAATCCAAGCTCATCTGAATGCAGGTCCAGCTGCCTCTCTAATGGTATCTATCCATTAATTAAACACTCGGTGCTTAACAGCTTGCACACCAGCAGCTGTAAAGGATGAGAAGGCAGTTCTCCTTTAATCTACAAATATTTATTTTCTTTTAGGGGGATTGGTTAGGAAAAGATTAAGTGTATAGGAGGATAACCAGCTTATGGAGAATGTGCGTGTTGTGCTGGAAGTTTCCTGCCGAGTCACATCAGGTGCAGTTAGTAAGCAGGAAGGCAGGCTCCTAATCCCTGCAATCATAAATTATAAAGTACTGTTTAAAACAAGCATCTTCCTCCATCTGGGCTGAGGAATGTGTCTGTGTTTTCTGAGTATTTTAATGAGTGCATGCGAATGAGTTTACGGAGAGGAGTGAATATAACTCACATAGAACCGGACTCTGATATTTATGGGATCCTGTCTGCACAGGAGCCGGGTCGTGGCTTATATATTTTTATCCGGCCACAGTGCATTATGGGACCCTCCTTTTACATTTACATTTGCTCCATTTACATTTTTCTTTGTTTCTCAGACTCATTCATCACTGAACTGTATAGAAACTGTCCTAGAATAACAAAATAATAGGTTGAAAGTCAGACATAGCATTAGCTTTTTAAAAATGTTCTTTTAACTAGAGAAGCAGTATATGTGTGTGGTAGAATATTAAAAAATACTTACAAGCAATACTAAAGAAAGAAAGGGATTATATTGTAAATACCTACAGACTGTATAGTCAATGCCTTAGTATATATCCTTCTGGATCATTTTTTAATTTTTGTATGTTTTTGGGGATAAAGTTTTGTAATCTGCTTGTGTAGTTAACAATATCTATTTTTCCACTTTAGTATATTTTTATCTTCTCAAGTACCGAACCATATTCACATTTTTATAATTAATTCAAAAATGTCCTTTATATTTAGCTTGTCCCAACTAGCATCTCATCCAGAACCACACATTCCCTTTAACTGTTATATGCCTTAGGTCTCTTTTAATCTAGGCTGATATATAGCCTCATGCATTAATGTTTTAGTGGGAGTGGATTGTCCAGGACAAGTTTCCATGGCTTAGTTTAGGTTCTTTGAAACCAGAGCCTGAAATAAAGACTTTTGTTCAAGTGGTTTCTGGAATGTGATTTCATGAAGAAGAAGTGAGGGAGCAGTAAGACAAAAAGGAAGAAGTAAATGCTAACAGGAACATGTACTATTGACACAGCGATTGTAAGAAATGGGGTTTGATTCTGCCAGGACTGATGACAAGCACCCGAGATGTCTCTGGGATTGCCCACCTGACAGACAGTAGTCTGAGGTATTAGCCACTGACTCATCTTGGGAAGGAGAAGCTTTGCTTCCAGCTGTGCTTGTGCATGTAGAATATCATGTTGTCTGAAAAAAGTGAAAGTTTGACTTTGTCTTTGCCAATTTTGATGCCTTTGATTTCATTTCGTTGTCTGATTGCTGAAGCTAGGACTTGCAACACTATGCTAAGCAACAGCAGTGAGAATGGACATCCCTATCGTGTTCCTGATCTCAGGGGGGCAGACTCCACCAAAAGTCTGCTAGAACTGATACATGAATTCAGCAAAGTCTCAGGGTACAAAATTAATCTACAGACATTGGTTGCATTTTTATACAACAATTACGAAGCAACAAAGAGAAATAAAGAAACTGATCCCACTCACAACTGCACCAAGAAACATAAAATACCTAAGAATAAACCTAACCAAGATGTAAAAGTATGTGAAAACTATAGAAAGCTTATGAAGGAAATTGAAGAAGATACAAAAAAAGAGAAAAACATTCCATGCTCATGGATTGGAAGAATAAATATTGTTAAAAATATCAATACTACCCAAAGCAATCTACACATTCAATGCAATCCCAATAAAAATTGCACCAGCATTCTTCTCAAAGCTAGAACCAACAATTCTAAAATTTGTTTGGAACCACAAAAGACCCTGAATAGCCAAAATAATATTGAAGAAGAAAACCAAAGTGGGAGGCATCACAATCCCAGACTTTAGCCTCTACTACAAAGCTGTCATCATCAAGACAGTATGGTATTGCCACAAAAACCAGCTGTGCTTCTGCAGACCTATCAGAGGAGGTTCTGGGCAAGAATGCAGAGAGCTCACAAAGCTTCATTCAGAAGTGGGCCAAGGGCATGTGATGTGGGCAAACCAGCAGCTATAGCCCATGTTATGGCTTTGTATGTATTTTCTTCATCATTTTTTCCTCCACATAGTATTATTCATTTTGTTATTCTATAGGACCATTTCCTATACGCAAAAAGTTATCTAAGGCCAGATATAGTTAAATTAAGCATTTAGGGGGAAAGAATGGCTTTATTACTATTATTTCTGTATGTCTGCAAAGATGGGCTAACACTTTTTCTTTTCAAAAGATTAGTTCATCAAAATTTTACTGAGCAACAGATGGTGAGGTAGGTGCTGAAACAAAACTGCCCTTAATTTTAGCAAGTGTTGTAAAATAAAATATTGTGGTGATATGGTATAATTTTATATGGAGTATGGTGTTGGGTCAGAGGAGAACGTGATCAATTCTTCCAGCATAGTGAGGGAGGAGGTAGAAGGATAAAGAAATATCTTCATTAATGCACTGATGCTTGACCTGGGTTTTGAGACAAGTAGGTGGGGAGGGATGTATTCTAGGCTGAATTATATTGAGAACAAAAGTTATAGGTATGAAAACAAACTTGTTTGGGAAACTGAAAGCCATTCAGTATGACTGGTAAGTGGATGTAACGGGGTGAAGGCAGAGTTTAAAAAAGAGAAAGGGACAGACCATGGAGACTTGTACATCAGACTAGGTAACTGTCTTCACTACTGAGTGGACACGGAACATTCCTGGCAGGAACATGGAATGCTCAGATGTGTTCAAAACTGTTGAGTTTGGGAATAAACAAAACTGTGATTTAAAAAAAACCGAGAGGGGCGCCTGGGTGGCTCAGTCGGTTAAGTGTCCGACTTTGGCTCAGGTCATGATCTCACGGTCCGTGGGCTCGAGCCCCGCGTCGGGCTCTGTGCTGACAGCTCGGAGCCCGGAGCCTGTTTCAGATTCTGTCTCTCCCTCTCTCTGTGACCCTCCCCTGTTCATGCTCTGTCTCTCTCTGTCTCAAAAATAAATAAACGTTAAAAAAAATAATTAAAAAAAAATAACCACTGATTTAAAAAAAAATAAAAATAAAAAAAAATAAAATAAACCGAGAACCTTTTCTAGAGGGCAATCCAGTGGACAGTTACAATTTAGTGAAGACTCTAATTACAGAAGCATAACTTCACATGACTTATAAAATGCAGCTGTGCATGTCTTGGGGGCCAAAGAACTGCATTAGACAGTAAATGTGTGACATAGAAGCTGAACAGGAGGGCCGAAGAAACAGTAGGACTGGAGCCCCGAGGACTGCGTGTGCAGGAGACGAGTTCTTTTTCTCTGCTATGTTGTTCCTTGTTGTCAAGGGTCTCACTCAGGTCTTCCACTCATGTCAAGGGCAGTGAATATCCGTATGATCATTGCTCAACATTATCTGGCGTGTTACTTCTATCTGTTTCACTTATATCACTGGCTGTGGCTTTGTTCTTTCATTTGGGATAAATTTTTCTGTCTCCTCATTTTGTCTTCCTCTCTGTGTCTGTTTCTCCGTGTGAAGAAAGGCAGCTATGTCTTCTGCTCTTGAAAGCAGTGACTTTATGAAGAAGAGGTCCTGGAGTGCCCTGCTGTCCTCTGTTCACCAGAACCTGGCACTTCAGTGGAGTATCCTACGTGTGGTGCTTATGCCCTGCTGTTGTGTCTGAGTCACTGATCCTTTCTGCAGATGACTGCCCTGACACTGTCTGTTGTGGGCTGTGCTGGCTCTCTGGGGTGTTAGTGGGGCCCAGGCAGGCCAGCTCTGAGGGGGCGTGCTTGCTGGGAACTTGGGAGTTGGCAGCGGTATTAGCAAAATTTGTTCTGGACCACTGGTCCTATGACAGAATCCCCCAAGTGCTGTGGAAGCTGGGTGCTACCTGACGTGGAATGCAGCCAGTGGCTAGGTGGATCGTGCATGTAGCTGTAACTAAATTTGCCCTGAGCCCTGGGCTGAGGCCACAAGAGTCTGTGCACCGGGCCTCCTGCAGGTGGCTTTGTGTTTATGCTGGGGGGGTGGAGAGCAGGGGAGGAAATGCTGTCTGCCAGCTCCCTAGTTTTCAAAGAAGTTCCTGAACACTCTCCCAAATCAGTATGAACAAATCTGCTTCCCAATTGCTCCTGGTGTTGTGTAAACAGCCATTTTTATGTTGCCTCTGTGCAGGCTGTGTGCAGGAGTTGATAGGCATGAGTGGAAGCAGACTTTAGAAAGGTTGGAAACAGTATTAGAGGGGTTTAAGGCAGATCTGCTGCTCAATGATGGCCCAGTTCTAGAGACTTAGGTCAAGTCCTGCAAAGAGAGACTAGAGGCCAAGATTCGTGGAGCTGTTTCCATGAGGAAGTGTGAGGCAAGGGGCAGTGGCAGAGTGGTCTGGTACCCAGGAGATGAAGGGCAGCATAAGGTTGAGAAGAGTATTCTCCACTTCCACAGGAACACAGGGCCACACTAGCTCCCTGAAGTTTGGGGAAGATCAGGAGACTGCTTCCTTGACAGAGATGTTCAAGCTCTCAGAGCAAGCATGTCTGGTAGGACATCTGCAGGTGCCTTTACACATAGTAGTTACAAAGGAGGAGGCTGGAGCAGACCAGAGAGAACATGACAGATGCTGCAACGTAACCTGACTGAACTAACCACTTGGTATGTAGGTACTTTAGGGTGATCCCATGGAGACTCCCCCAAATCGTTAGGCCAGACTTCATAGTGGACTGCATAAGTTAGTGTCATTTTTGTTAACACAGATAGTGTAAGTCTCATTTGTTTCCATACATGGGTAAGGTCTGTAAGATATGGGCTGAAAATAATGCTAGATTCAGGAGTATACCTGGTTGGGTCTTGTGGCTCTGTAAAAAAGCATCTAGAAAGCCTCTCCTACATGTGTTTGAGGCACCACTATGATGGTGCCCATCTTGTGGTCGTATCTTCCTAGATGTGCAGTACTTTTATGGATTACACCATAAAGATTAGAAATCCTTCAAACACGAGATATAATCATGGGAAGAGCCAGTCTTTGCTCTAGTTCACCCTTTGTTGGTTGGCTTATCTCCGCACAAGTATTGATTACTGCAAGAGGAAGAGGCTGTATATTCAACCCCTTCTGCCAAAGTAAGAAGATTTATCTGAACAGAAATAATAGGAGACAGCAAGAAGAGGGGAACTATAGCCAGGAATCAGCTACATTCAATGAGACAGTGATGTCTGGAGGAGTCAGTGACAAAAAGGAGAAAAATCAGAGCAGCGTCACTCTCTAGAGCATGGCCAGAAGCACCTCCAGGTGATGTATGATGATACAGCCTGCTGAGTGCTACCTTCCTAACTGGGCTACGTTAGGCTTTCATGAACAAGCAGATTTATTGTACTGTCACTGGTACATCATCGAGCAGAGAAGTTGCAAGGAATTGTGGGTAATGGGCTTTGTGTTTTTTTTTCTAGTTGAAGCCAACAACCTGCCTCTTTATCTCAGCAAGCAGGAGACTCAGAGACAGAGCAAATTGGAATTTATATGTTCACTGACTATGTTCCTATCCTTCTACATTGTGCTGTAGCATGTATTGGACTTTTCTTGTGACAAAAATAATGTAATAAAAGTAAAACAAACCACAGTCATATATAATGTGTGAGGACTAAGCTTTATCTTCTGTCTTTCCGGCTTTTACTATATTTTTATACATAATCTGTCAATACTTATAATATATTAAATAATTATGACCTAATAATAAAATGCACCTGTGATTTCTTTTTTGAGGAGCCACTTACAACATGGATGGATCCTAAATAAAACAACTCTAAGAAAAACAAATACTGTATATACTCATGTATATGTATAATCTAACAACAAGCAAAACCAAATCCTGAGAACAGATTGGTGGTTGCCAAAGGAGGACAGAAGGGGAGGGCAAAATGGGTGAAGGGGGTCAAAAAGGTACAAACTTCCAGTTATAAAATAAATAAATCCAGGGCATATGATGTACAGCATGGTAACTATAGTGAATAATACTGTATTGTGTATTTGAAAGTTGCTAAATGTTCTCATCACAAGAAAAAAAATATTGTGACTATATATGGTGCCAGATGTTAACTACACTTTATTGGGGTGATCATTTTGCAATGTATTCAAATATCAAATCATTCTATTGTATGCCTGAAACTAATATAACATAATATAGATATTGGAAAAAAAAAGGAGGGAGGGAGCTTGATGAGACAGGGTGGAAGGTATGTTCACATACCCTTTCGGTGACAAAGTCACTTGGTATGCTGTTTGAAGAGGCAGTCTAGATACTTGGCAAAATTTAAAATATGAAATTTCCCCTGATCCTGCAATTTCACTACTAGGGAAATTTCTCTACAGATATACCCATATGAATGTGCAAAGATAGATGGAAGGATAATCACAGAAGCACCATTCCGAGGTGAAAAAATTGTAAGCAATCTACAAGTTGGACACTAAGGGATTTGATTAAACAAATCATAGTGCAACTTTATGACGAAATATTACCCAGCATTACAATGAGTAGTGCGCATTGGAAAAGCCAGCTGTACAACGATTCCATTTCAAACACATGTACATGTATGTACGTGTATATGGCTAGAACATTTCTTACAGGAATGAAAACTGAAAATCATTTTTTGGAAAATATGTAGGGATGGAAGTTAGAGGCTGCTGTACAAGGTAAAAAAACAGAAAACAGGGGCGCCTGGGTGGCGCAGTCGGTTGAGCGTCCGACTTCAGCCAGGTCACGATCTCGCGGTCCATGAGTTCGAGCCCCGCGTCGGGCTCTGGGCTGATGGCTCGGAGCCTGGAGCCTGTTTCCGATTCTGTGTCTCCCTCTCTCTCTGCCCCTCCCCCGTTCATGCTCTGTCTCTCTCTGTCGCAAAAATAAATAAACGTTGAAAAAAAAATTAAAAAAAAATTATTAAAAAAAAAAACAGAAAACAAAAAACACACAAACAAAATTGCCAGCATCTTTTACTAATGAAAATTTTAAACACACTCAAAAGTGAAAAACAAAAGGGAATATAATTAGCTTTCAGGATTTTTGTGAGCACAGCCTTCCTCAAGATAAGTGGGGGACCCAAATGACTAATCAAGGTACATCCCTGTCGTGTAAACTTATGCTTATACATCTATCCTCAATGGAGTTTTTTTCTCCTTCTTTTCTCTTTCAGTATGATTTCTAGCAACTGCAAAATAAGTCGAAGAAGAAGAAAACATGAATTGAGTAAAAGTGGTTGTGCAGAATTATAAAAAAGCATCTAGAAATGGTAGGAAAAAGTCCTGTTGATAGCCATCAACTAAGAGGAACGTACTATTTACTTTCTTCTGCTCTTTGATACTGGTTATTTCTGTATGAGGCTACTGACAATGCTGTTTTGAACAAACTCATAACTATTTCAACAACATTGAACTCCCAAGAAGTTGAGGTTGGAGTCCTTAATGTTCTTCCTATGTCAAGCTTGCAGGTAAAGGGAAGCCAGTTTGCTTCAGAGCAACAGTGTCTTCAGTTCTCAGTTGGAATTTGAGCTTAGAGACCACCACATCCTGAGATGTCACTCACTATTTGTTATTACTCGTAAAGAAAATCTGTGCACAAAGCCTACGCAAAACTGGTTAAAGTGAGCTTTTTTGATCGAATGTCTAATTTATTAAACTGACCACTTTCTACTCCATAGGCATCGCTGAGCACTTTCTATGTATCAGGCCCTGCTAGACACTGGGGATATAAAGATGAAAGTGCATATTCTTAGAGTTTATAATCAAATCGAAGAAGTAAACATAGGACACACAAATTACAATATAGCAAATTAACTGCAATGCAGTGAGTAGATCCAAAATATAGTCACCAAGAAACACGCACACACACTGATATTTGTAACTGGAAAACACATGTAGACATCATCCTAAGCCTTTCTTAGGATGAATTGTACAGTGTTGTAAAATAGCAAGCTAATGGTGGGGACAATGGTCTTGGGAAAACATAAACCATGATAGAAATTTGTAAAATGCATTCTGTTTTCATTCTTGAAAGGTTCCCTATTTCCCTGATAAACATTGTAATAAAAATCAACGTCCTCAAATCTGTTTTGATTTGAAAATCTGCTCCCTGAGAAAAAAATTTTTCCTTCTGAATATTGTATAAGAAACAATTAGATTTGGATTATTTACAAAAGCCTAGAAAATTTTGAAGCCAAATGTAGTAGCTATCAATAAGTAAATAAGAGAGCTCTTGACATTCTTAAAGACGAATAGATTTTTCCTTTCCATTTTAACATCTTCCAGACTTGTCAATTCCATTTACTTTTAATTATACCACATGAGTAAACCACGTGGAAAAACAATAGATCTGTGTATGTTACTTACATAATGAAAGACAAATAGATCTAGCAAATTACACCAAAAAGAATAAATACGCATATATTCTTTAGTTCCTTTTGTTTTTTGTTTTCACAAGCACCACCCAGATTTACTTTAGCAGTAGTATAAAGGAAGAGCAAAAGGAATATGAAAGTAAATCTAGGATTATGTCCAACTAAAATAACAGAATTAAAAAACAAAGAGCCCAAAAGCTGTATATAATAGTAGACTGGTCCTCCCTTATCTGTGGTTTTGCCTTCCCTGGTTTCAGTTCCCTGCAGTCAACCATGGTCCAGAAGCAGATGACCCTCCTTCTGACATATCATCAGAAGGTTAACAGTAGCCTAACACTACATCACCATGCCTGCATCATTCACCTCACTTCATCTCATCATGTAGACATTTTATCATCTCACATCACCACAAAAAGGAGGGTATGTACAGTATATTAAGATATTTTGAGAGAGATCACCATCACATAACTTTTATTACAGTTTAGTTATAATTATTTACTTATTATTGTTGTTAATCTCTTACTGTGCCTAATTATCAATGAAACTTTATCATAGGTATGTATGTCCAGGAAAAGACATGGCCTATATAGGGTTTGGTACAATCTATGGTTTCAGGCATCACTGTGGGTCATGGAATGGATAAGGGGTTGGGGGGACTACTTTAACAATTTTTTTGTTGTGTAGTTTGATATTTAGAGCCCTCTAGAATGTGAACTTTTTCTTACTTTCAAGAAGGCTTTGGAGTTTTCCCCATGTAGGGTTTTCATATACACTAGGATGGAATCAGGAAAGACATCTGAATTGACATTCAAAATCTCTTGTCCTACTTACTGGCCATGACGGAGTACCCTTCCCCCCCATCATTTTCATTTACATGCATTTACAGCATTTTTCTGCAAATATGTTTCATCTTCCTTCTGTTCACTGCCAGGAAGATGGACCAAATTTAAAAAATTCCATTTATTTTTCAAGACTGATATGTACAAAATATGGCCTTTGCAAACACATGAGATTTAGGAGAAGAGTGAGTGAATGCCTAGACCTGAACCTCCCCCTCATAGGCTCATTTGGGTGGCTATATCCTTAAAATTTTTTTTTAATGTTTATTTATTTTTGAGAGAGAGACACACACAAAGCTTGAGCAGGGGAGGGGCAGAGAGAGAGGGAGACACAGAATCCGAAGCAGGCTCCAGGCTCTGAACTGTCGGTACAGAGCCTGACAAGGGGCTCGAACCTACAAACAGTGAGATCATGACGTGAGCTGAAGTTGGACGCTTAACCAACTGAGCGACCCAGGTGCCCCATGGGTGGCTATATCCTTAAACAGGGGACAAAAAAATGTAGTTAGATAACTTGATCTACTAATGTCTTATTTTTTCTACTCTATCAAATATCTTGTAAATAAAGGTGTCCCTCTTAGTTTTATTCGGACAAATAAGCTCTGTTTGATATAAGAAAGGGGAGGCGTGTTTTGGTAAAAAACAATAACAACAAAGGAATTGATAAAATAATGAATGTTTAAAATTAGGTTTATGGAAAGATCAATACTTGAAATTGTGATAGATAATTTCTTTATTGTTTTAAGATAACTAGACTGACTTTGAAATCAAATCATTTCCTAAACACCTCACTAAACTGTCAGAGAGTGAATGAATTCAAAGATGATTTCATCATTACATATAAACAAAAGCAAATAAGCAAAGCTACAGGAAAATGCCCAAGGACATTTTCTCATTAGATGAACATGTGAGGTCCTACTGGTCATGGATTAACTACTTGGGGTATTTTTGATTTTGAAATTGCTGGACCATTCACATGGGAAACAAATGTCACCACTCTTTCTGTGATAAAGATTTTCCATCATTATTTTTTCTTTATCCTTTTGCCATCTCATGTGCATCATGGTGCTTGCAGCAGGGTGTTACCTGTATTTTTAACTGCAAGTTTAAGACTGAAAAATTCTAGTACTTCCCAGTTAGCCAGCCAGACCTGCTTCAACAAGTTAGGAAAAGAAATGCATTTGAAACACCAAGTCCCTGTCTCACAGAATGTGGCATATCATGGAAAACATTGACCCAGACAGCCAGCTAGCAATATTCTTTCATGTATAGGATAGTAGGTCAGCAGGATTGCAGCATGGGAGAGAGTGCAAAGGTCTAGAGACTAGGGACATGCAGAACTGACAGCTTTCTGCAGTCATGTTATGCAAGGTCAGTTGCTCAACAACAGATGTGTTAAATCTTGCATTTACTTCTTGTCTGTCACCAAGGTTGACCACTCTAACAGATGCAGATGACAAGAGGAAGGCAACTGTAACAAAACAGAGCCTTGCATCTCAGGGAAACATCTGTCATTGCCCTTTTCATTTAACCTCAGTACTGGGTCCTATTACAGGAATCTTCCAGACGCCTCCCTATCTCTGGGCCAGCTGGGCCCAGAAAAGACTGAGTTCCATGAGACTTGGGGGAAAAAGGAAATAGGTGCATGAATATCTATGGCTGAAAACTCTTGAACAAAGCCATTTCTAAAAGACATTTACTATTACAAGAGCTCCTAACTTATTAAAGAGTAACAGCAGTGGAAGTAAAGGAAATAAATTCTATCATCACTAAGAAAACAGCTGCCATTGGCAACTTTTAATATATAGTCATGGTACCTTAGAGGCCCTTTTATTTGTACGAACAGATGATGAGAATGAAAATATTGCCCTCCTTCACCAGATATGTATAGTAGATCCTCATTATTTATACATTGAGTATTTGTGAATGTTGAGGAGCATGGAAATCTGTATTTTTAGCAAGCTTTCCAGGTGACCCCTATATTGTACCTTTTAGAAGACTGAATTAGGCTCCAAACACATCAGCTTACCCACTGGCAAGCTGTGGTCAAATGGGAAGATTGGCACAGACTCTGTTTACTTCCCCCACCCCTCAGTCAGTCTGTGAAGAAAGCCAACTAAACACTGGGAGGTGCTCTTCTTGGGAGTCGCTATAGATAATAACTCCAGTGCTTGTCTTTGGCCTACAAGTTTAAGTCTAAAGCATTGTTTAGTCCCCAATTACTCCAGTCTACTCTGGACTTTGGCTCATGACTTCAAGGCTTTTCTTCTTGAAGACAAATAGGGATCAATCCCAGTAAAATCGCTTCATCCATCACTCCTTACACAGCCCTTTGAGATGTTCCCTCTACCCTTTACCTCCTGCCTCTTCTACCTCTCCACCTCTTTTACCACTGTCCCCTCACTTCACTCCATATGCATGGGTTTGCTAATTTGTACTTGGGACACAGGAAGCCCATTCCTGCCACAGGGTCTTTGCACTTAAACTTGCCCAGATCTTCACACACTTGGTGACAGCTCTCACTTGAATTAGCTCTCTTCCCCTACGTTATTTTTTTTCATTGTCTCTGCCCCAATACCCTCCTCAGAATGTTAACTTCATGAAAAAAGAGATTTTGTCTTGTTCATCTGTATAGTCTCTGCCTACTATAAAACGGTTGGCACATACAAGTTCTTAATAAAATGCAGACTAACTGAATAGATATTTGCCTATAAAAAGGGTCTTTAGAAATCTTCTGGCCCCATCCTCATTGCTATTCACCTAGTAAAGGAAATCCAAAATTTCCTTAAACCATAGTCACTATGTTGCACTAACACATGCTCGTGTTTAGAACACATTATACTTAAAATTAATTACAAGACACTAACACACAACAAATGGAATGCAAAATACATTGTGAATGCTTCCTAGGGAGACATTTATCCTGTAACTGGAGGGTCTAGAAGGGTGGTTATTAACTCACTATATACATCGGGGATTGAGGGTGGTTTGAGTGGTCCTTGAGTATTTCAGAAACAGAAACAGCATGAACAAAAGCAAGTTATATTTTTGGAAACTGGGAGTAAGTAGAGGTGACTATAAATAAGGGCACACGGACAGAAGTAGAAATAATGTTGGAAAGGTAGAGTCAACTTATGAATAGCTTTTCCTACTATGCAAAATACTCTATTCTCAATTTTATTTTGAAGAAATGGGAAAATCAAAGGCTTTAAAATGGTGAAATAATTATGTTTGCATTTTAACAACACCAGTGGTGGGTGGCATATGGATTGGAACACTTCTGTTTGAATTAATGAGGAAAGTTATGAGGAGGAGTCACAGAACATGGAAAAACACGGGATGGTGGCACTGAGGGAGGGGAAATACATATTTTTCTGAAATAAAATCAGTAGGACTTGGAGATAGTAATGGTGTAAAAAGAATGTATACAAGCAACCCATTTGGTAGTTCTGTCCTTTCCTTTGGGTATGGGGTGGATGGAGAAGCCTACAGAACAAGGAAGTACTTTAGAATAATCAAAGAAAGGAAAAACCAACAGTCCCTAGTCCCAAAGAATAAACAGCAGAAATACAAGAAAATAATTTTTAACATATCAGGAATTTAGGATTTTCCACCAGGATTTAGAATTATTCAGGCACTGGATTGGTTTCTTTGGGACACATCTATGTTAAAATGAATACAGAGCAGAGATGTAAAGGAAGATGTTAGAAGATAATTAACTTGAAAGCAATGAAAGACACTTAAACAACACCGAACAGGAAACACTGATTTAAAATTTGCAGTTATGGGGTGCTGGGGTGGTTCAGTTGGTTGGGCATTCAACTTTTGATTTCAGCTCAGGTCATGATCCCAGGGTTGTGGAATAGAGCCGTATGTCAGGATCTGCACTGAGCATAGAACCTGCTTAAGATTCTCTCTCTCTCTCTCTCTCTCTCTCTGTCTCTGTCTCTGTCTCTTGCCCCCCCCCACCTGCCCCCGCTCACAGGCCCTCTCTAAAAAAAAAAAATCACAGTTATACCACTGACAACATACACTTATTCCACCTGCATTAAGATACTTATTGTTAGGAGTACCTCCTTTGAGCTAGCCAGAAGGCTTCTTACATTTTTTCCCCTAATTCAGTCAGATCCAACAACAGAATTGGGTATCCAATTCCAGGAACTTAAAAACTGAAAAAAGAATACAGACTTTCTTGATAAGCAGGAAGAGACTAAGTGGAAATATTGGCAGCAACTCCCCACCCTCATCCTGTTCTTCTACTCCGTGTCACACCTGGGGAAGTTTTCACTAAAGTGCATGAGACTCTCCCCTTCCCAAGGCTCCTATTCATGAAGCAAAGGGAGGGGCACACAGCAGCAGAGCTGGGCTTCTAGGCCCATGTGTATAGCACATCAATTGCAACAACTTCATTCTGTGGTCTACAAAGCTTCTCCTTTCCATACTCAGAATATTGCAGATGTGAGGTTTTCCCCCAATGACTTATGCACTCTTAAAAACTACTCGCAAAAGTAGGGGCTCAACTGATTTATCTTCTTGAGGAGGATCAAGTTCAGTAAGATTTAGGCACCTTGTAACCATAATTTTTTATGACTGGGTTGTGTTCATCATTTTGAACATATCTCACATTCATCATATATTTTAAACAAAAACAAACTTAATATCCAGAACTAAATATATCCAATATGGCTTTCTCTTTCCTTCTATGGAGAGATCACTGCATCAATTCTTTAGAGAATTCTTCACCATGATAAGGCTGATACCAACTTTTCTCACCTCCCCAGTTGAGATTATCACAAATAAAGTCTTGAGAATTGTTTATTAATTGTTGCTTGTAGTTTTGAGTGGCCAAATATAAAATATGGAGTGATGAAGTGGAACCCTCAGCTTCAGTTTTCACATGCAGATTTTTTTTTAGAAAAAATTTTTTGTTCATCTCACCTGACCTTCACAAAGAAAATGCATGCTCAGTTAACACCTAGGTTCAGTGATTTCCAAGCCAGTCTTATTCATCCATGGCTTCATAAAATATATGTCCAAGATTCCATTCAGCAATCAAATAAGTATTCAGTATTCAGGAATTGTTCTTCTTGAGCTAATTTGTTTCATAAATAAGTTTTTACGCTTTTCCACTCTGATATATTAGTCATCCGTCTGTAGCTAGCCTCAGAAATTTTGAAAAATCTTCTACCTCATATACACATATGATCATACCCCTATTTATGTATTTTCATAATAATCTAGTACATACTTTAGAGAATCCCTGTCACTACTATTGCTAGCAATATTCTAATTGGAATAGGAATTATATAGGAAGAATGTTCTGAAGGGTTTAGAGAGAATGGGATTGACTGTAGAACTATGGATTAGAAAAATAAAGGACCGAGTTAGGTCAATAGGATGATGGGTATATCTATCTAACTTGGGTCTGAATATACTGGTAAGTTTGAATCAGTTTACAAATGACTCAATTGTTGGTAGTTTTGCATAAAATAGAATTTAGAACAATGAACATCATGTGCAAGGGATAAAATGGGATAAAGCCCATATGCTACCTCAGGAAGCTTATTGTCCAATATGGGCAACAGACTTCCATATTTCAGACTATAGTAAAATGCATTACATGGTGATTATCCCCAAATGAGAGATAAACAGAACACTATGTAAAGGTAATAATTCTGAGCAATGTAATTAGGAAGAGCTTTAGGGAGGAGATGGCATTGAAACAAGGCTTTGAAAGACAAAGGAATAAGAACTAAGGCTGATGGAATAGCACAACTGTCATATCCAGGTCAGAGATAATGAAGGTTGCCACAGGGAATTGAAAAAGAATCAAAAGTGTATTTAGGGAACGGCCTATAGTTGTATGGGACTGGTGTGTGGAGCATCTATGATCAGACTTTTCATCATACTGGAGAGGAAATCAGAAACCACTTTTGTGTGTCAGGAATGGCAAAGACAGGATTGAAAGCATGATTCCAGGTAATTCTATTTAACTTTATAATTCACAATTCTATCTGTCAATCAAAAAAAAAGGCATACTGATGATACTGAATAATTTTCTAGTCTCCAGTGATACTGTGAGAAGGTATAGTTTCACATAATTGCATGGATCCATTATGAACGTTCATTTCCTTCAGAATTTTTAATTGAGTGGCTGCTAATTGCTCTCCTCACACCAAGGTTCCAGGTATAATCACTAGTGGTTGTTCTCTTTCATCAATACTGCTCACTATATTACAGGGAACTAGTCCATGAGTATCTTCCCAAGCTCTTTATTAAGTTTCTCTTATTGCATTGGGAAGACCAGCACCAAGAACAGATCATTTGCCTGAAATGCAATCATTAATTTTGCTCCCATTGCTGAATCTATCTGATTCTTTGTAAATTCCCTGTGTTATCTGAGATTTAACCATAGTCTGACAATTCATTTACAGGACCAAAGTCTGCATCTGAAGGGCTCTATGTACTTCCAATATACTTTTGAAGAAGGATGGTATGGGTGGTCCTCCCTTACTCATGTAGAAAAATCAGGTTGTGTTTAATAAATACATTAAAAAAATACATGTCAGTGGGAGTGGAAGTAGAAAATAAAACTATTTCTCATCAAAACCATATAGCCATTATGACATAGCGTTAAGGAAAAGAACAAATTCAGGGTACTGCCAGTAAGATATTGCCTCAGGGTAAAGATGAATTGAAGACTGTGGTTGTTAAGGTCCTTGCTAAGACTCCTGAAATGATTAAGGTGCCTACTAGATCCTCTTACATGGACAAAAGAGTTCCTACAAAGATTAAAGTTTTGGTCTATAAATGCCCGAAACTGCCAAACTATCTGTAATTGAGTCTCTAGAGAGAGGCAGGCATGTCTTAAAAAGAAATACGGGTGTCATATATTTTGGTGCCACAATATTTGGAACTAACAATGTTTTGAAAAGAGCTATATTGGGGAAAGTACTGCAAGCAGAACTAGAAGACTGAAATCATTTCAGATATAAAAAGGTTCCATTTTCCCCAGGCAGAAATCAGTGTGGGAAAACTGTTCACTTTTCTAATGGGAGTTCTTATTACTTTTATCCCAACCCTGTTCTACTTTTGTATGTTGGATATGTACTGGGCAGAAAACCTAACACTATATTAAGAGGTCTCTGGATCAAGAAAAGCTACATTTAGACCTGATGTAGATCACAAAGCTCTGGACTTCGAATCTGATGCTGTGATTAGATGAGACCTCTAGAGGGTCTTGGGGATGAAGAGGAGTGTGTTTTACATGTGGGAAGGATATAAACTAATGTAAACAGAGAGTTGACTTAAAAAATAATAGCAACCTTTCCCTTCCCTCCCACTGCCTCACTGGTGCTGGGCTTGGCCATGTGATTTGCTTTGACCAATGGGACGTTAGTGGAGATTACATAAGCAAATGCTTGAATCACATTTGCACGACTGTGCTTCTGTCACTGTCATAAGAACATACTCTGTGAAGCCCACTGGTGCCAGGAGAAGGGAGACATGTGGATAGACATGTGCTCAGCTTTCCTGCACGCCTGCAACTTGAAGTTGTCACCCTAGTCAACTCTAGAACCATGTGGATGAGCATGAAGCTTATTGTTGTCATACCACTGAATTTGGGATATCTTTGTCATATATCAATGGCTGATACAATGCTATATCCTAGGCACCAGGCTGAGCTCCACACTCTTAATCATTTATCAGCCTTGTGAGGTATATTATTAGCTGTATTTTGCAGGAAACTGGAGTTTAGAGAAGTTCTATAATTGAGTGTAGTTTATAGCCATGCCTGCCTAATTACAAGTCTTTCCTCTTTAACCCCATCAATACCTTTCAGTGTTACTGACTGATAGATTCAGGTTTGATCCTTTTTTCCCACTTTCCTTTCCTCTGCTTTTGATGAGCATACTCAGTGGGTAGGATAAGAAGGCTTTCTCTGTTTTTCTCTCACTGTTTTTGACCTGAGTAGAAATGACACTAACCAAGTGCTGGCCTCGGGCCCAGTGGTGAAGCTAGACAAAGCTGATTTGCAGCCATGCAATTGCCCCACTTTATGTTGGGATTTCTTCTTCCAGTGAAGTATACTATTCTTATCTTTCAAGTACATGCTTTTGTTTTGTTTTTTGTTTTGTTTTTTGCTTGTGTCCTTCTCAAATCAAAATGAAAAATATTTGAAATATTTGCTTAGTGAAAGAAACTCATCAGTACTGTGTGGTCTTGATTCTAGATACCTACCATTTGACCTTATCCCTAAATGAGGAATTTAGGGCTTTGTATGCTTTAAAAAAAAAAAAAAATATATATATATATATATATATGTATATATATATACACATATACGTACATGTATATATATATACATATATATATACATATACGTATATGTATATATATATATTTTTTTATTTTTCTTTTTTTTTTTAAGGTTTATTCATTTCTCAGAGACAGAGAGACAGAGCGTGAGCAGGGAAGGGGGAGGCTCAGAGAGAGAGAGGGAGACACAGAATCTGAAACAGGCTCCAGGCTCTCAGCTGTCAGCATAGAGCCCGATGGGGGGCTGGAACTCACAGTCCAGGAGATCATGACCTGAGCTAAAGTTGGATGCTTAACTGACTGAGCCACCCAGGTGCCCCACCTTTTAAATATATTTAAGGTAGATGTGAGTAGGGCACAAAGGTTGTTGGGACTATGGAGAACCTCTTCAGTTCAGAAATACTATGGTAAGTAAATCCAGCTCTGAGGGGAGAGAGGACAGGGATAAGAGTGTAGAGTAGTTTATAGGAAGAAGTATAAAATGTAGATTTGAGCTCAGTTTAAGTGCTGGACATTTAAATATGTTCTAGTGTAGCATGTAGCCCACCTGCACAGAAACTACGCTAATGAAGACAGTTTATGAGGTCACATACCCCTTTCATCTTCTTTTGGGTTCCCAGACCCAATTCCAGCATATGTTTGGGGCTTATCACACAAACCAAGCAGCCGGATATCTGAAAATTCAACTCAATTCTGACGCTATCTGGAGATAGCATCAGATTCCACAGGTTAAGGGTTCCATCCAACAAGAATACACCCCACCCCCTTCAGATCCAGTCACAAACCCAGGTTGTTGTTACATGTGCTTCCAACCAACTGGCTAGAAATCAAAAGGTTCCCATGACTCCTCCCCCCACCCCTTGGGTTCAATTAATTTACTAGAGCAGCTCACAGAACTCGGAGAAACATTTCACTTACTAGATCATTGGTGTTTATTATAAAAGGATAGAACTCAGGAACAGTCAGATGAAAGAGCTGCATAGGGCAAGGTATGGGAAAATGGCACAGAGCATCCACACCCTCGCCAGCACCCCCATGCGTTCACCAAACTGAAAGCTCGCTAAACCCCATCCTTTTGGGTTTTAAGAACGCTTTATCACATAGGCACGACTGAGTAAACCATTGACCATTGAACCCAATCTCCAGCTCCTCTCTACTCTCCAGGAGTCAGTGGGGGGCCTCAAGGTCCTAGCTCTCTAATCACATGGTTGGTTCTCCAGACAGTGAGTGCCCTCTTCCTTAGGTGGGGGTCCAAAAGTCACCTCATTAACATAAAAGAAGGCATTCTTTTCACTCTCTATCACAGAAAATTCAGAGGTTTTAAGGAGCTATGAGCCAGGAACCTTGGAATAAGACCAAATACTATAAATCACATTATCACAATCCACTCAGAAAAGTCAAACCTTGACCAAAACAGAAGGGTACTCTCCTGTAACGCTTCCCACCAAAATGACTTGAAGCAATTCTTGGGGAAAAATCCTTTTAACCATTTTATAGCAAACTATACCTTATAATGTGTGGAGTGCACTTTCAGATTTCTTGGTTTTGCTTCATTAAGGGAACTGGTGAAAATCCTTAACCAGAGAAAATTTCCCCAACCCTCATTAGGGCAGAACTTTTTTTGTGCAATGTAATTCACTCCTCCCTTCTGGGAAAGGGAAATTCACTACTCTCTTCTGGGAAAGATATTGACGTGGCTAATAAAATACTAAGCAATTTTCTGATAGACTTCATGAAAATTAATAAGGATAAAATTTGTTTTTAGGAAAACTATCACCCATTCTTTCACTAGTCTAGTTTTGTTTTGCTGTTCTTTGTATTTGGTTTAACAAACACAAATTGGCCTCCGAACAGCAGAATTATAACAAAATGTTTGCCTATAACAAATATTGCAAGATTATAACCAAGGTTATAACCAAAAGCAAATCCATAACTAATTATCAATACTGGAAAAATTTTTTAAAACCTATGTCTGAGCTAATTTGTCCTTTCATTTTGTTGCCTGAGGCTACTTATCCTCTGTGAGGTCACTCTGTTCTTTTCATAGCCAGTATCTCCCTAAGATGGGGGAGCTGAATTCAGCTGTGGTAGACCCCACATTACCACAGCAGATCCCAGGATAATATTTGCAAAATGTCTGGCATGAAAGAGTGACTCAATGTTGATTTCCTTCCTTCCTTTTTCATTCCCTCTGCTCAGAACAACCAAAATGTCAAATGGTTTTATGGCAAGAAGATCTGCCCATAAACATCAGGCTCTTCACAGTCTGCTCATGACTTTTCACAATTTCCACTTGAAATATTGCCTTTATGTTTTTAACAGAAATCTGTTCTTTCAATATATTCCATTAATCACAGAATGATTTGCTGTACTTGTGTGGCTGACCCAGAAGGTTGTCTTTATTGAAATTGAGGGTGCTTGTTCCTATCCAATGGGTGGGGATTGGATCTGTGTGGGGATGAAACAGGTGTGGGTGTTTTGTTCTAATCCCTTCAACTCAAAGAACCAACTTCATGGCTGAGGTCAAGCTGAGAATAGATCCCTCCCCACTGGGCAAAGACCTAGCTACCAGGACACTTTCTGTCTGGCATCATTAAAGCCCACCCCTGACAACAGAAGCCCACGGGTGTCCTTTTTCCACCTCATGCCCCCTGTGGTGTGTGCAGGCTAACTATCACACTTAATCACTGCAGGAAATCTGACAAATGGAGACAAGGATCTTTATTTTGTAGAGGGAAAACCACATTCTCAAAGAGATTAGCTGAGTCTTCCCAAGGTCATATGGCTAGTGAGTGAAGGAGGAAGCTCCCCACGCCGGCTGACTGTCCAGTCCCTATCTCAGTGCACAGTTGTGTACCTGCAATGCCTGGCATGTGGCCGCAGACGTTGCTCTACAAGGTACAGGCTGCAGACCAGCTGCACCAGCACCTCCAGGAACCCGTTAGCAATACAGATGCTCAGGCACCACAGCACAATATGAACCAGAATCTTCATTTACACTAAGATCCCCAGGTGACTTGTATGCACATGGAAGTTTGAGAGGCACAGAGACAGGGCTTCATATGCGGTTACTAAATAAAGTCATAAAGAGAATGAAAGAACTTCTTAAAATATGTGGGATAGGTCAAGAAGTTATGGTATCAGTCACATAGGAGATCGAGAAGACACCAGAGGGAATGGATGGAAGGCAACGTACAAGGGACAGCAGAGAAGAATTTCTCTGCAGTAAATATCACACTAAATGGGCTCAGTAGGAGTACTCAATAGGACACAGGGAAAAACAACATCAATTCATGCCTATAAATAAAAGACACACTTCAGAACACTTAGGATAAGGAAAAAACTCACAAAACTTCCAGAGAGAAGAAACAGATTTACCAGGGAATGAGAAGCAGAGATACAAGTTGCAAGAAGAAAATGGAATAATAAAAATAAAAGTCTGAGGGAAAATATACTCGAACCCAGAATTTCACACCCAGTGAATTATTCAAAGATGAGCAAAGAACATTGATTCAGTCAGGATTCTTAGTGGCAGATCACAGAATTGTCTCCCTCAAGTTCAAGCAGAAAGGGACATGTTATAGGCTCTTAGGTAGCTCACAGAACCTCTGGAAGGCCAGAGAACCAGGCCAGTAGTTCACACAGCCAGGAACAAGGCAGCCAGAGGCAGAACACTCACTTAGATCTTGGGGTGGAGCTGTGGACAGGATCCTGGAGACACCATTCCAAGCAATCCCTCACTCCTCCCACCACACTGTCCTTTGAAAGCTGGCTCCCACTCTGCTTTTAGGTTAATCTTTCAGCCCTGGGGACTAAGAGGCCTTCAGAAGTCCTCCATTCAGTGCCACCTGCTGGCAGGTAGGACTGGGTGGCTGCCAGCAGGGAATCACATGTCAGCTGGCTTTACGAGGGAGGAGCGTTCCAGCACTACTTGGACGCAAAAAGAGCTGTTCTACAGCATGCCAGATTTTCAAGGAGCTGGGGAAGCCCACAGAATGCCAGTTTACTGCAGGGTCAGGATTGTGCCATTTATCTAACAGCAGGCACAAGAGTAATCATTTTCTCAGCATTAAGGGTAAGATTTTCTGAAGAATACCTCCTGCATAAAAAGATGCAGGAAACATATATGTGTAGAAAACTCAGTGGTAGGAATTGAGTCAAAATTCATAGCCTCTGGGTTTTGGTACCAACCTAAGAGGTTACTGGAAAATAACCAGTAGATTCCTTAGACTCTTTATTTTGGATTACCTTTTAAGCCTTGAAGATTGTAATTTCTTTGTAAATCACAGTTTCAATGGTAGTATTTTTTTAAAAAATGAAAACTTTTTTTGGGGAATATGTGAATAAAATATGTTCATATATAAATACGTAGGCAGTAACATAATTTAAGATAAAAATGATAAATCAATCATAGTCCACCATACAGTAAATTTATCCCTAGCTTTACTTTTTATGGTGTTTCAGGATGATCATATATAGGTACAGAGAAAGGGAAAGAAATTTAAAAATGTATTTGTGTACGCATTTTTCTTTATTTATAAAATGAGATCATACTATATATGTTGCATTGAAACATGTCTTTTTTCATCTCACTATATCATGGTATCTTTCCTTGTTAATATATATGCGTGTAGATATATACATGTATATATATACACATAGATATATACATATACATTCCATTGTATGAACGTATAGGAATGTATTTAGTTAATTTCCTATTGGTGGGTATTTGGATTATTTCTAATGTGCAGCTATTGTAAACAATGAGATTGTTATAAATTGAATTATGTGTCACCCCTAACCTCCAACAAATTCATATATTAAAGACTCACCTCCCAATGTGACTGTTTTGAAGTGTGTGGGGGGGGACTTTAAGGCTATAACTAAAGTTATAACTAAGGAGGTCATGAGGGTAGAGTCCTAATCCTGTAGGACTAATGTCCTTAAAAGGAGAGGAGAAAGTACAGAGATCTTTCTATTTCCATGCACACACAGAGGAAAGGCCACATGAAGATACACTAAGAAAGCAACGATCTGCAAGCAAAGGAGAAAGGCCTAAGAAGAAACCAAATGGCCAACACCTTGTCTTGAATTTCTAGCCTTCAGAATGGTGAGAAATAGATTTCTGTTGTTTAACCACCTAGCATGTAGTATTTTGTTATAGCAGCCCTAGCAGGCAGAGACCACAGCCAACCTAGTGGGTGTGAGGTAGTATCTCATTGTGGTCTTTATGTGCACTCACTTGCACTGTCCTAATCATTGGCGATGTTGAGCAGGAAACAGAAAACACAGAAAAACACAAATTTTTCAAGCTTTCGACATCTACTGTTAGTCTTTCTTCACAAATATTTTACCAACTAAAGCTCTTAACAATAGTGGCTTCTTTGCCCTCTCCAGCATCCACAGGTAATATTTATCGTATAACTTTGAACAGCACTGATCACATACAAGGAGAATGTTGCTGTAAGCTCCTTTGATTGCAGTTATACGGTGCTACATTTCTTCAGTATTGGATTCAGTATGGATTTAGCAAGCTTTGCACTAAAAAATGTTCTTATGAGTTGAAAGCTACATTTTTAACACTGAATCAACCTTTAGAAAGATTACATGAGGGGTGACTGGGTGGCTCTGTCGGTTAAGTATCTGACTTCGTCTCAGGTCATGATCTCACTGTTCATGAGTTCGAGCCCTGCGTCAGGCTCTGTGCTGACAGCTCAGAGCCTGGAGCCTGCTTCAGATTCTGTGTCTCCCTCTCTGTCTGCCCCTCCCTCACTCACACTCTGTCTCTCTCTCTCTCTCTCTCTCTCTCAAAAACAAGTAACGTTAAAAAAAATAAATGTCCATCAACTGATGAATGGATAAAGAAATTGTGGTTTATAGACACAATGGAATACTACTTGGCAATGAGAAAGAATGAAATATGGCCTTTTGTAGCAACGTGGATGGAACTGGAGAGTGTTATGCTAAGTGAAATAAGTCATACAGAGAAAGACAGATACCACATGTTTTCACTGTTATGTGAACCTGAGAAACTTAACAGAAGACCATGGGGGAGGGGAAGGCAAAAAAACAAAAACAAAAACAAAAAAAAAACCGTCAGAGAGGGAGGGAGCCAAACCATAAGAGACTCTTAAAAACTGAAAACAAACTGAGGGTTGATGGGGGATGGGAGGGAGGGGAGAGTGGGTGATGGGCATTGAGGAGGGCACCTGTTGGGATGAGGACTGGGTGTTATATGGAAACCAATTTGACAAATTTCATATTAAAAAAAAAACAAAAAAATAAACATTTAAATTTTAAAAATAAAGTAAAAAAGAACCCTTTAAATAAACAAATAAATAAAGATTACATGAGATGAAATACCTAATTTGATTCTTTTGTATCTACATTTCTTCCAACTTTCCTAACCCTACACCTCTAATTCTCACGTATTCCTGTGGTCTCCCATCTCCTTACAGACTCCTTGATAGTTAAGTTTACTTGTTGAATCCCTAGTTCAATTCGCTTTCCTTCTGTTAACATAGTCACTAAATAGCAGCTATCCTTTTATAAAGAAGAAAGGAAAGGAGTACAGGAAAGCATATTCTTAAGTGAGGAAGCTCACATTTCTTGAATGATGGCCCAAGCATTCATGGACATGTTGTGCTGCACACTTTCATCACAAGTAACACTTCCCTTTCTCTATCCTATTAGCTTTAAGGTGTCAAATCTACTAGCACATCTTCTATTAATAAGCCCTTCAGGGGGCCTGAGTGGCTCAGTCGATTAAGCCTAAGACTCTTGGTTTCAGCTCAGGTCATGATTTCGCAGTTTCATGACTTCAAGCCCGCATTCAGCTCGGTGCTGACAATGCGGAGCCTGCTTGGGATTCTCTTTCTCCATCTCTTTCTGCCCCTCCACAATTCGTGCTCTTTCTCAAAATAAATAAATTTAAAAAAAATTTTTAAAAATATCATGCCCTTCAGTTAGCAGGTGGATGCAGCCAAGTAGCCTTCTGCTCATACCTTGCCCCTTGAATCTCAGACTTTAGTGACTCTGGCTATGGCTGTGACTTGTCAATAATGCCATTGATAAACAGAAGATGAAAACTTCCAGGTGTAAACCTGATCTGACAGAATGCCCTGGCTTGTGTGAAAACTGTTGGAGATTTCCTTCTCACTGAACTCTGTACCCCACTTTGACTTTTTGTGCTTTTCTAATCAAAACAAGGAAGAACCATTCAGTTTCTTTTTTTTCTCAAGAATATAAAGAAAATATACATGTTCCATTGAAATGAAGAGGAAGTCATAAAATGGTGCAGCCTGCACAGGTATACATAAAAACATTTAAAAAAAAAGCCAGAACACCAAGCAAATATAACCTTTGGGGGAGCCTTTAGATAATAATCACCATCCACCTTCCCACAGGCAGGAAAAGAAATAGATAGTTCATATAAGTGAAGTCATGCAGTATATCTTTCTGTGATTAGCTTATTTCCTTAGCGTAACGTCTTCAAAATTCAAGTAGGTTTTCAAACATTGCAGAATTCTCTTTTTAAAAGGCTGAACAATATTCCATTGTATGTATATACCACCTTTTCTTTATCCAGTCTTCTGTCTATGGACATTTAGTTGTTTCCACACTTGGCTATTATGAATAATGCTACTAATGGTCAACAGATATATGAAAAAATATTCCATGTTTCCAATCATCAGGGAATACAAATCAAAACTACAGTGAGATATCACTTCGTACCTGTCAGGATGATTAATATGAAAAAAAAAAGGCTACAAGTGTCAGTGTGGATGTGGAGAGTTTGAAACGCTTGTACACTGTTGGTGGGAATTCAAAATGGGCAGCTGCTATGGAAAACGGTATGGTTCCTCAAAAAATTAAAAATAGAACTACCAAGATCCATCATTTCCGCTTCTGCATATTTACCTAAAAGAACTGCCATCAAGGTCTCAAAGAGATAATAGCATTCCCATGTTCAGAGGTGACACAATGTGCAGAAATGGAATGAGGTCAGGTAAAGACCCAGTTGGATCAAAAGTCCCAGGGACAACAGTTGTGTGCAGAAGGGCAACCACAAACTGTACATAGGCTAAGTGAAGGCAGGCAAAGGATGAACTAAGAAATGGCTAGACTACCTGGAGCAGGCATGAGGGCTTCTGTATTACATTATGGAGCTTGCTTTTTTTAACTTACAGGAGGGATGTTCACCAAAGCCATGTAAAGAGTGCAGTGGCATACCCAATCCTAGGATCACACACTTGACTGGGTGGACTTTTACTGGATGAATGTGGGGGTGGAGGCAATGAACCTAGAGGTAGGTATCTAGAAAGGAGTCCACGGCATTGTTCTAGGAGGAAGAATGCAAGGATATGACATAAGGCCATGCAAGGAGGGTAGAAAGAAAACTGAAGTGAGAAATTTTTAGGTAGACTGAGTATGAGGGAGAAGATAAATGAGGGGGAGGAATCACTGTGGTCATCTGAGTTTCTCATTTGGGAGACTGTGTACTTCGGGGTGCCCCAAACTTAGTGATAATTCAAGAGGATGAACCCATTCAGGTCTATAGGGGACAAACTCCATTCCGATGCCCAGTATGAAGATTCCTTGAAGTTATGGTTAGAAAAACTCTTGGCCAGTGCTTCTTAGACTATTTGTGACAAATACCCTATTTTTTTTTTTTTAATTTCCAATCCAACATGGACTCAGAAAAATAGCTAGGAAAAGTGGAAAAAATGAATATCTGGGAAGAGTAAACAAAGGCATACACAATAAAAGCCCAAATAAACATAAAAGGACTCTGTCAAACCACTATCAAAGTTTCTAACTCTTACCCTTGATTTCTTTGTTACATTGTGATAGACCTGTAAGTTTGTCTTTCAACAGGGACTGGCAAGTTTTTCCCAGCTTTAATGAGATATAACTGGTATACAAAATGCTTCACATAGTTAACATACACAATTTATGTAATTTGATGACTTTGAAAATGTCAACATTTGTGTTTCCATAATACAATTGATAATTTTTAAGGATAACATGCACAAGGGCATAGGCAAAGTTGGTTCCCAGAAACCAGAAATTATGGTGAAAAATGTTCTAGTTTGTACAGTTTATGGCTATTATCATCCTAATTTATTTACAGTCCCCCCCCCACTCTTGAAAATGTCCTCATTTGGGGTGAAAGATCTGTACTCTGAAACCATAAAACACTGATGAGAGAAATTGAAGATGACACAAAGAAATGGAAACACATTCCATGTTCATGGATTGGAAGAACAAAATTATTAAAATATCTATGCTACCCAAAGCAATCTACACATTTAATGCAATCCCTATCAAAACACCAGCAGCATTTTTTACAGAGCTAGAGCAAACAATCCTCCAATTTGTATGGAACCACTAAAGACCTTGAATAGCCAAAGCAATACTGGAAAAGCAAAGCAAAGCTGGAGGTATCACAATTCTGGACTTCAAGTTATATTCCAAAGCTGTAGTGATCAAAATAGTACAGTACTGGCACAAAAAATAGATACATAGATCAATGGAACAGGACAGAAAACCCAGAAAAAAAAAACCTCACAACTATATGGTCAATTAACCTTTGACAAAGTAGGAAAGAATATCCAATGGGAAAAAGACAGTCTCTTCAACAAATGGTGTTGGGAAAACTGAACAGCAACATGCAAAACAATGAAACCGGACCACTTTCTCACTCTATACAGAAAAACAAATTCAAAGTGGATTAAAGACCTAAATGCTGACACCTAAAACCATAAAAATCCTAGAAAAGAACATTGGCAGCAACCTCTGACATTGGCTATAGCAACTTCTTTCTACATATATCTTCCGAGATAAGGGAAACAAAAGGAAAAATAAACCATTAGGCCTACAACAAAATAAAAAGCTTTTCCAAAGCAAAACTAAAGGCAACCTACACCATGAGAGAAGATAATCGCAAATGACCTACCTGATAAAGGGTTAGTATCCAGGGGTACCCGGGGGGCTCAACTGAGTGTCTGACTTGATTTCAGCTCAGGTCATGATACCACGTCGTGGGATTGATTGCCACATTGGGCTCCAAGCTGAGGGTAGATCCTGCTTAACATTTCTTTCTTTCTTTCTCTCTCTCTCTCTCTCTGTTTCCCCACCTTTTGTCTCTCTCCCTGGCGTGCTCTCTCCCTCTCTTCCTAGGAAAAATAAATAGGGGCACCTGGTGGCTCAATTGGTTAAGCTTCCAACTCTTGATTTCAGCTCAGATGATGAGGTCATGGTTCAGGAGGTGCTTGGGATTCTTTTTCTCTGCCCCTCCCCTGCTCACATGCATTCTCTCTCTCTCTCTCTCTCTCTCTCTCTCTCTCTCTCTCTCTCTCTCTCTCTCTCTCTCTCTGTCTCTGTCTCTCTCTCAAAATAAATAAATAACAATTTTTAAAAATTAAAAAATAAAGGGATTTCTGTTAGACCTTTCCCATCATATATAAAAAAGGGTTAGCATACAAAATATATAACAAACTTATCACACTCAGCACCCAAAAAACAAATATCCAATTAAGAAATGGGCGGAAGACATTCTTTTCCAAAGAAGACCTGCACATGGCCATAGACACATGAAAAGATGTTCAACATCACTCATCATCAGGGAAATGCAAATGAAAACTACAATGAGATATCACCTCACACCTGTCAGAATGGCTAAAATCAACAAAACAAGAAACAACAGGTGTTAGCAAGGAAGTAGAGAAAAGGAAACCTACTTGCCCTGTTGGTGGGAATGCAAACTGATGCAGCCACTCTGGAAAACAGTATGGAAGTTCCTCAAAAAGTTAAAAATAGAACTACCCTATAATCCAGCAATTGAAATACTAGTATTTACTCAAAAAATATAAACATAATAATTCAAAGGTATACATGCATCCCAGTGTTTATATCAGGCTACAATAGCCAAATTATGGAAACAGCCCAGTGTCCATTGATCAATGAATGGATAAACATAGTGTGATTATAAACACACACACACCCAGGAATATTACTCAGCCATAGAAAAGAATGAAATCACATTTGCTGTGATGTGGATGGAGCTAGAGAGTATTACACTAAGTGAAATAAGTCAGAGAAAGACAGATCCCATATGATTCCACTCATGTGGAATTTAAGAGACAAAACAAAAGAGCAAATGGAAAAAAAGAGAGAAAGGCAAACCAAGAAACATACTCTTGACTGTAGAGAGCAAACTGCTGGCTACCAGAACTGAGGGGTGGTCGGCTTAATTAGGTGATGGGGATTAAGGCATGCACTTATGATGAGCACATGGTGATGTATGGAAGTGTTGAATCACTATATTATACACCTGAAACTAATATTACATTGTGTTAACTAACCGGAATTTAAACTAAAAAAAGAATAAAATGTCCTCATTTGGATAATAAGTAACATGGTCAATCTACTTATAGAAGAGCAAAATATGATCACATACAGATACTCTGATAATTCTTCCTATAGGATTTCTTCATGTATTGATAGAAGACCAATCTGGGAAGCATCATGGAGCTATGAAAATTTGATTTACTTCAGATTTGGTAAATCAGGTTTGTGGGAGAGTTGACAGGCAGGACCAGACAGTTGCTTTTGAGCTCATGGGACCAAAGATTTCCTTTTAATATACAAAACCTTTTCCTTCCCATATGATCTCAGTCAATGTTCTCATCAGAAACCATGCCTTCACTACAAGTCCCCTGCTGACAAAGACAACTTTTGCTTTCTGAATCACATTTCTCTAATTTTGTGATATAATTCATTCTGCTTCTATCATAGAGCAGGACCTCTTACAACATAATTTCCATCCTCAATTTCTCCCTCAGTTTAAGAGGGTAAATTTTCCTCCTAATAATAGTACCTAGCCCTTCCTCATTGTGTATTACATTGTCCTTCTAAAATTTTTATTTCTTTATGGAGCAAACATCTACATCTGAGTTTTCTACCTTCTTCTCCCCTGTTTGGTATTACCCATTAAAACCAACACAACACATGCTGTTACCATTGTAAACTCTGCTGAAATACTGACAGCCCATTACATGGATTGTCAGCTACTATTGCTCACAGCTGATGTCACTTAAATTTTTTACTGACTTAAAATTTTCTTTCAAGGTATTGGGGAAGTTAAGAAAAAAATGGGAAAAATATTTTGGACAGTGAGTGTTGGGGGAGCATAGAAGGGGATTATTTGATATAACAGTTCTAACCAGCAAAACACCAAATTCAAAAACTGACATGTAAGTATTGGGGGTGTTTAGGAGAAGAATGAGGCCAAGAAAACAAATCTAGAATAAAACTTTGTGAGGGACAAGTTAGACCCAGGTGAGTCAGGACAAGTAAGTAAAGCTTAGTTTACCGACAGTGACAATAGCTATAAGAGGACAGTCCATAGATTTTAAAAAAGAAAAATGACCATTGCAGGTATTTAGTGTGGTTATGCACAGTTGCTTACAGTACTGGTTTATTTTACCTAATAGTCAAGTTTTATGAAATATCATTAAAATGAAGATGTTTGAACTAAAAAAGATTTCACCATGCAACACATTTATGGAGTCTCAGGACACAATTATTTGTAGTGAGATATATTTAAGTATATTATTGGAAACAGTATCATTATTGGATTATTGGCTGTTATATAGGGATGTTCAGAATGAGTTGAAGCCGCTGGCAGCATTTAATGAGATTTCCTATTTTTCCTTCATTCATTCAGCTTTTAATAACACCAGTCGGCCTTGTCTCTTATCTCAGGGGCTGGCAACAGATAGTTGCTGGAGAAGAACCGCCCACAAGGCAGCTCAGGACCTCGAGTGCTGCTGCAAATGGTCTCAAGCATTTTAGGACCATCTCTTTATTCAGACCAAATCCTCTTTATTATGTGGTGTGCTCTGTCATAAATGATAACACTGAATTTCTTTTTGTTTGCTGACAACATGCCAGCTAAGCTCTGTGCAGTGTTGCAGGGAAAACATTTTCTTTGAAGTATTTGCTTTATGGTTTTTCAAAGGTTTGTCCTGTTGCTAGCTACTTCTTTTGTACCTCACATTTATATATATAGTCTAGAATTGGAGAATTAAACAAACAAACAAACAAACAAAAAAACCACAGCAAAACCCTGATTACTATTTGGGCACCGATTGAGTTTCATGTGTCCTTCTATCCTGGTAGGTAATGAACTAAGTTCATTAAACATTTTCATTACGTTTCACCATTCCTTGAAAATGTCTAAGCTGTTTATGTGCGAGCATGTATAGGCTCTCAGTTATTCATTACATTAAGCAGGGGGTAAAGAAAATGGTATGGGGTCCTTTTGGACACATAGGATTTTAACATCACAAGAATTTATATGCAAGCCTGATATATATAAAGCAATACTCTGAGTAAAATGTGTAATTATTGCAAAAAAATTTTGAGAACTCTGCTATCGTTTGCTGTGGTTAGCACCATAAAGTCTATTACCCTTTTTTTTTTTACATAGTTCATATCACAAATTGTAAGGTAACTGCAAGCTATATTCTTCTACTAAATAATTAATGTAACCATTAGTAGAGGCAGTTTACATGGCTGGAAGCATCTCCATCTTTTATACAGTTCTTCCTCATTAAGTGTTTTGATGATGACGTGACAGACTGCCTCCATTTGTTGGGGATGTCTGGAAATTTGACAGTTTCTTTTTCAGCAGTCCTTAGAGCCCCAGGGATTTGGTTTTTCCTACTATGTTGAAGATGTGTTTTTCATTTTAAATTCTGTGATTTGCTTGTAAAATTCTTCCCATCTCTGCCCCTTGTGAATTTTGCAGTTGGCATGAAATGAGAAAATTGAGGTAAATGCTACCAGTAGAATATTTATAAGTACTTTTTTTTGCCTCGCTGTAAACCTGTCTTGAAGTCCTCTCTGTCCTCACAACAATGCATCTGCCAACACACCAGCAGTGTCCTTGGTTTTTCTACCAGGGCCATGGCAACTGCCTCCTCTTTGGTTTTTCTCCCTCAGTTTCCTTCTCCTTTGTTCAAGTTTCTTTTCACATGCCACTTCCTCAAAGAATGCCCTGGTCTCCCAGTGGAAAACAACACCCTATCACTCTCTTTTCTATTGCCTTGCCTTATGTCTCTTGGAAACATGTACCTGCCACTACTTGAAAATATGTTTATTGACTCTTTCCCCTTTAGAATGTAAATTTCATTGGCTCATGGATTTGTTCCCTGCTGTGCCTGTAATACCTAGGAAAGTCCTTGGCCTATAGTTGATACTTAATAAACATAAAGGAATAAATACTGGTAGTGAAAGAAGACTTCAACTACCCCTATTTTGGCCTCAGTCTGTACTTTCTGATTAAGTTCTTTTCAGCTTATCTTGTAACTCAGAAAAGAGACCCAGTGGGTACAGCATCCTATTTTGAGAATAGAAACTACCCCCTCATGCTATAGGGACTGTCCTAATGTAGCAGAGGGTCACATACAGAGATTTGGGACACAGAGGCTTTTCTTTCCAGGAAGCAGCTTTATTCATACCAGCACAGGCATATATAACTCTAGGTTACAGAGTCATGAGGAATGTCATGCACTGGCACATCACCAGGTCACCTTCCCTCATTTTGAGGTTTTCACCACATTCCTTAGGGAGGGGCTCTACTGCACTAATGTCAGCCTTACCCCCACGTGATTGACCCCAAGACAATGATGGGTCTGATCTTCATTGCCAACCTGCAGGCACCCACTGACCTCTGGCCCACATTTTCCTTCTATAAGCCTAGAAGTATTTTCAGCACTTTGGAGACAGTTTTTGAGATGTTGTTAGTCTGCTCTCTTCCTGATATCAGCTTTATTGAAATAAAGTCCTTTCTGGTTTCACCACCTGTCATCTCTCTGTCTTTGGATTTTGTTGAGGCGAGTGGCCAGTTTGGGACCCTCCAAGCCCGGTACTCTTGCATTCTTAGGCCCCAGTTTCAGTAGGGCTAAATGGCTTAACACATTTGTATTTTAGTGAGCATTTCTAAGATATTCTGTGCACACACCTTAGGTCACACACACAACACCATAGGTTCCTGCTCAAGGCGGCAATGTAAGAGCTGAACTGACCTCCTCTCACAAATATACCAAATCTAGCTACATTTCGATCAACTTCCTCTGGAAAAAAAATCCAGTAAAAACAGGCTGAATGACTCCTATGCATTGGGCGAATGGAGTTCCACACTGCGCTGGGTAGGAGACACTGGGATACAACCAGTCTGGCAGTAAACCCCACCCCTGGCACAGTGACAGCAGGGAGGTAACTCCAAACCAGAGTTCTCCCTGAGGAGTGAAGGGCTCAAACCCCACATCAGGCACCCCCAGATTTAGGACCTGGGCTTTAGGGCTCTGAAAACTGACAGGGTTAATGTTCACAAAATCCACCAGACTATAAACATTTGAGAAATAACTCTTAAAGGGCCTGTGCCCTCAGACTCATCCTTTGCAGGTCCCAGAGCAGAAGAAGTCAATCTAGGGATAAAGGATTTTGCAGCTGAACGGCCCAGTTTCTTGTCTTGGAGTGTTGGCCTGGGGGCCAAGCATCTCTTTCGACACACATCAGGCGTGTCTGTTGGAAAGGAGACTGGTGAGGGCCACCTTTGTGTTCTCCTTAGGCCTTGCTGAAGCTGCAGGAGGCCATCTTTTTTTTTTTTTTTTTTTGTAAACATAAGTTTTTTTTCTTTCTTTTTTCTTTCCTGACCTATACCATCTCTATGCCCTCCCTCTGCCTTGCTCTAGCCACAGATGCCATTTTTTTTTTCTTTTTTGAATGCTAGGCTTTTCTCTCTTTCTCTCTCTCTCTCTCTTTTTTCGTTTTTAAAAAGGTTTGTTTCGGGGCACCTGGGTGGCTCAGTCGGTTAGGCGGCCAACTTCGGCTCAGGTCATGATCTCACGGTCTGTGAGTTCGAGCCCCGCGTCGGGCTCCGTGCTGACCACTCAGAGCCTGGAGCCTGTTTCAGATTCTGTGTCTCCCTCTCTCTCTGACCCTCCCCTGTTCATGCTCTGTCTCTCCCTGTCTCAAAAATAAATAAAATGTTAAAAAAAAAAAAAAGGTTTGTTTCCCCAGGAGGAGCTACGCCTGCGCTCTCCCCCTGTGTTACGCCAGCCCGCAGGCATCGTCGTGGCGCGCTCCCGCCGCTGTTCTGCAGGGCGCCAGGATCACCGCCAGGATAGCTATTCTGGTGTCTGGTGATGCCACAGCTCTTGCGGCTTCTGTCAGGCGAGACCTCTACATCGCCTGGCTCTGGTGGTCAGTGGGGCTTATGCTCGTGGATCCTACAGGACTCTCAACAACAGAGAAAGAGTTCTTTAATGGCCAGGATCTCCAGAGCGCAGCAAGAGGCAACAGACGCAGCAGGTCAGTCTTTCTGTGAACAGGCCTATTAGCTCATCAGCATAGCTGCCCCTGCAGCTTGAGGGGCAGGCTTCTAATTAAACATACATCTAAGGGCCATCTCTGTAATCCTTTTCAGAGACCTTGGAGTGTGGGTGCTATCCTCATGCTCTCTCGCTGCATCATTCGAGTGCCAGTATTTCCCAGAGGGGAGCTTTTACTCCATGTTTGGGGCCCTGGTTTTTGCTGTTGCAACCGCGGGAATGCCCATAATAGCCTGGCTCTGGTGGCTGGGGAGCTTGCATTCCTAGATCGCACAGGACTGTAGCAATCACGGAGATAGTTCTTAGGAGGCTGCCACTCCCAGGACACCACACAGACGGCGGACTGAGACCCTCGGCCTTTCTGTGAAGGAGGCATTCTTGGTTGTCCTGGAGCTTCGGCCAGACAATAGACTTGGAATATCTAGGGGACTGTGGACGAACTCTCAAGGAATGTTAGGCCGTGTATGCTATCTTTGTGTTTTCCCTTCTCTTCACCACAGCTAACAGTTGCCTCCCAGGCAGGAGCTTATACATTTATATGGAGCCCCAATTTTTGAAACTGCGACCCAGGGACACCTCTAGATCATTTGGCACTGGTGTCCAGCAGGGCTTATGGTTGCGGTATATTTGAATCCAATATAGTGTTATATGCTAAATATACTTAAATAAAAACAAAATAAGACAAACAACAAAAACTATGGTTAGTTGATTTTATGGTATTAACAAACAACAAAGGCCTTGTGAAAGACATTTAAAATTTAGATTATACAGTTGACCCTTGAACAATACCAGTTTGAGTTCCAACAGGTCCACTTATACAGATTTTGTATAGTACTGTAAGTGCACTTTCTGTTATTATTTTCTTAATTTTTTTTTTTTTACATTTGTATTTATTTTTGAGAGACAGAGAGAGACAGAGCCCAAGGGGGGAAGGGGCAGAGAGAGAATGAGACACAGAATCCGAAGCAGACTCCAGGCTCGGAGCTGTCAGCACAGAGCCCGATACGGGGCTCAAACTCACAAACTGTGAGATCATGACCTGAGCCGAAGTCCGACACTTAACCTGCTGAGCCACCCAGGCTCCCTACCTGTTATTATTTTCTTAATGATGAAGGAGCATAAGGCAAATTGAGGGCCGAGCATAAGGCAAATTGAGGGCCAAGCACAAGGTAGCATACCTCCCCACCCCCATTCCACGTGGGATATGTGTAACCTTCCTCAGGCACTCCTGGCTGCCCAAGAACAAAGGAAAGAACAGAAAACAAACTGTTAAACTGATAGAGTCTCCATCAGTTTACAAATATCTTTGTAAATTAAAAAAAAAAAAAAGGCAATCTTATCAATAACCTCAAGTCCAGGAACTCCCTACTGTGTTAAAGCCTTGCTAGAGAGAAAAATAACCTAAGCTTAACAATAGTTAGGCCCCCAGTTATCTGTGTCTTTAGCATATGAAAATCCCTTTAAGAAACTTCCTCTTGACTTTCTCTCCCCCATCTCCAGTGTATATAGCCAGTCACCCTTCACAACCCCAGTGAAGCTCTTTTTGCCCCCAGAGTCCTGTCCCTGTGCTTTAATAAAATCACCTTTCTGCACCAAAGACATCTTCAAGAATTCTTTCTTGGCTGTTGTCTCCAAACCCCCATCACCCCAAAACCTTATCAATAAGATTTTCTTTTCTCTAGCTTACTTTATTGTAAGCATACAGCATATAATATACATAACATACAAAAATCAACTGTTTATGTAACAGTAAGAATACTGGTCAACCAGAGTCTATTGATGGTCAAATTTGGGGGGATCAAAAGTTATGCACAGATTTTCAACTGTTAAAGGGATTGGCACCCCTGACCCTCACATTGTTCAGGGTCCACTGTGATTTCCATTCAAGTAAACATTTTTATTAATTCAGTAAGAGAACATATAGGTTTGTGCCTGTAGCTCTTTATTAATTTTCTTGGCACTAAAATATTGAACTTCATAATTCACATGGTGTTCTGCTAAATATATGGCACCTTTTTCTTATGTTGTCATCAATCTCATTGTCTGTAATGAGTGGAGTGATCATATCTGCTTTTATTACTACAATTTAAATCTTGTCATGACTTAAGATATTTATTGAAATAATTTTTGTACAACTATTGCCAATTTGCTGAATCCCTATGTAGGGGAGGAAAAAAAATTTTTTTTCCTCCATCCATTTTTGGTTCTCCAGCTGGGGCCTGCAAAGTAGACTCACAAAAGACAGATTAACAAAAGAAAAACAAATAGAAGTTTATTAACATGTGTGTTGCACATATCCTTGGGAGTACTCAATGATGAATAACTCAAAAGGGGATTAGCATTTAGGCTTATGCAGTGTCTTAATAGAACAATAGATTTTTTAGAGAAGTGACAGGACAAAGGAAAGAGACTTTGAGTTTCTGGGGTGGCAAATTGTGGGAAGGTAAATGTATGGGAGAATGAATGGACAATAAAGTCTAGTAAGTAAAGTTTGAAATGTAGATTCCTCTATTGCATCTTTGGACTGATAAGAATCTAGAGTTGTCACTGGTGACTAAATTGTGTCCTTCCTAGAGGAAAGGGGAGGGAGAACAACTTTTTAAATTTATGTCCCACTTTTAGGCAAATGGGGAAGGACCAAGAGCTTTTTGTGTATATATTCCTTCTCAATTGCATTCAGGCTAAAATATTCTTTGTGCTAATGTGGCATATTTTGCTACCCTTCACCTATTATCTCAATTTGCTAAATTGCTAATTTTTTTTAAGTTTATTTATTTATTTTGAGAGAGAGTGAGAGAGAGAGAGAGAGAGAGAGAGAGAGAGAGAGACAGTGTGAGTGGGGGAGCAGCAGGAGAAGAGAATCCCAAGCAGGCTCTGCACTGTCAGCACAAAGCCTTATGTGGGGCTCAAATTCACAATCTGTAGGATCATGACCGGAGACAACAAAATCAAGAGTTGGATGCTTAACTGACTCAATTTTCTAATTTTCATGAAACTACATAGTTCTTTGTCATAAAATGACTACTTCCTCATTTTTAACATAAATTTTTCCATTTATGTGTCTCCTTATGTTTTGTGATTAGATCTATGAAATTTCCCACAAAAATCATTATAAATTATGATCTAGTTTACTTAGTATCTTTTACTGATAATCCCCAAAATTAATACTCTGGTGGAGGGCTATGTCAAGTTTCAGGAAAAATTATCCTCTTTGTTACGCATATAAGTTTACCCTTTATTTTCTAGTTACAATTTATTACAGTTTTAACTTCCAGCTGACCTTAGAATTTCTGATCACCTTTTTCTTCTAAAGGAAACCTACTCTAATAGGATGTTTCTGTAACTTGAATCTATCTAAACGGGTGTAAGAAAATTACTCAGAACAATATAAATATAAGCACTTTCCATTAGGAATTTCATTCAAAAGTATTTTTCATCTAATAAAAGCTAGTGAAGAGATACCACAAGGAAGAAAGCAAATAACTCTTAATCCTTTCTTATTCTCACAAATGATTTCATTACTTATTTAATTACATAATGTCTTTCTCAGTCTTTGAAGTATTATGCTTGAGGATAAAAGCTTTATTTATTTATTTATTTATTTATTTATTTGTTTATTTGAACATTTTTTCTTTAATTACATAAGCTTTATGCTCACTGTGGGGCTTGAATTCATGACCCCTGAGGTCAAGAGTCCCATACTTCACCAAATGAGTCAGGCCCCAAGGATAAAAGTTTTATAACAACAACACTATTCTTTGTGGTGTTATCTTGCCAAAAAGAAGGTTTCATGAGATTTTTATCTGTATTCAGTACTGATATTTACTCTTTCTCTCCTGTTCTGTATTAGAATGAGAGTCAAATCATAATTAACACTTAGATCCTAAGTAATGCTAATGTGTTCTAGTGTTACAACTGAGTCTTACAGAATGTTTCCTTGGTCATTTACCTGTACATAATTCTAAGTGCAAAGTTAATATCCATGGAAGTTAGGCATACCTCATCTTACCTTCAGTGCTCCAAATTAAAGACTTTTATGTTAACCAACCTTTAGGTAATATTTAATAGTAAAATCAATTCCCAGGTTTTTTTCTTTGTTCATCAAATAAAACAAAGGCAACATTAATGTGAGTTCATGGGTGCTCATTTACATTTTAGTTTCCTTCCTATTTTCAACTCATGTCCCAGGTTATCCTCCTCTGTCCTACAAAAATCAATGGGGATGTTTTCCACGATTCAATTTGCCTTTGGGATGGCAGCCAATGCTTTTTTGAGAAAAGTGACCTGATGACAGTTTTGCCGGCCTTGTTTTATTTTTGAAACAGAAAAATAGCAAGTTTCCATCTTTCTTTAATTTTTCCTTTCACAGGCGAGAATGCTAAATGACAGCTGTGTGGACCAAGTTCAGCTTTTCATATCAAGAGGGCTGACTAATGGGGCATATGATAAAAGTGTTGCTACCATTTGAGCATTACAATAGTTTCCTTCCTCCAAAAAACATCAAAACAAGCATGAAACAGAAACTTAAAAACTGGGAACCAAAGGAACAGTTGCCATTTTTTTCAACAGGTGTGTGATTCCCAAATTCTTAAATATTTTTTAAAAACTGGGCTAGGAAAGAAAAGCATCTTTCAGAGTCTAAAAGGCATGAGTGAGAGTTTATAAACAACTGTGGCCACAATCTAAGGTACTTACAGATTTGAGATTTGTGAAAGATCTCCTGGTCCTTTGTTTCGTATCCTCATGATATCACCATTATGATTGTTCTCAATATTTTTTTTTATTAACAGTGATGACTAGTAATAATCAAAAGCCGTAATTCTTGATATCAAGACCTTATACCAGGTCCATTTTAATGCACTCTTAAATACATGCTTTCATTTAATTCTGACATCAATTCTGTGCAATAGGTATCCTAATTTTGCTGATAAATGGGCTGAGTCTTGGAGGAGTCCAGGAACTTAATCTCTGATCACACATCTAGTAAATGGCAGAGCTGATATTTGAACTATGGTCAATCTGATTTCCAAGTCTTAGCTTAATAATGGTATATTCCTATATATCTATATTAATTCTAATATAACATCTATATTATTTTAAAGAAGAAGAGTTGCCTGAAGCTTGAAATCTGTAAAATCAGATTTGTTTTTTTTATTTGAGAATTTATTTATTTTTAGCTCAATTTGTTGAGTTTCATTATACTGTCCAAATGTCAATACTTGAGGAACCAAGAGAATTATATAAAAGGGATACATGGGTTGAATGTGTAAGGGGAAAATTCTATTTGTTTTTCATAGAGACCTTGGCACATATTTTAAGGAAAAATAATCTGATAATCTCCAAGACAAACAAAGGCAAGGTATATCATTTAATTCATAGAGTGAAAGTGCCCATTCTTATATATAAAGTCCTATGTTATGTTAGCATTTGAAATGTGCTCCAGTGAGGCATATAACTCTCCTTTGTCCCTTGCCTAGAGATACCATATGGAATGTTTAGAAGGGCATGGATTATTTTGTGTCCATCTCCAAAATCTTCAGTTGTCTTTCTCACAGATGCCAAATTGCCCTCTAGAAAGTATATGCCAGTTTTCTCTTTCCAGAAGTGTATAGGACAATTCCAGAAACAATCACAATAAATAAATTAATCCAAAACAATCACCCTAAATATATATATGTCAATCAGACCTTTACTGTTTGTTTTAAAGTTGTGATCAAATATCTACGGTTCTAGGGAAATAACCTAAAAAGACCAAGATTAACAGAGATCACTGTTTCAATTATACAGACATTCTCACATGCATTTAGGAGTTCATACAAATGCCATTAGGCTGCATGGTAATTAGGCATGAATGTAAAACATTTCCCATAAATAATTTTAGTGGTTCTTTTATTTAAAAAGAATCAAGATTTCTCAGCCTATGAAGCCAACTTTCTAGTATGCATTTTTTAGGTTGTTAGTGTTGATGGTTTCTTTCCCTATCACAGTACTAGTTAACAATCTCTTACCACAGAACACTTAGACATTTCAGAATACTGGAGGTCAGATTCCAAGACTAAGAATTTCTCTTCCCTAAGACTTTCCTTTGAAGTTCTCTGTGATCTACCACTAAACATTCCAACCCCACCACCTGATTACTTCCCTAACTCTAGAGTCCTAGGTTTAAAAATTTCTGAAGCAACATATGAATAGTCTTTGCATTAGCATCAGCATCACCTGAGGAATTTTATAAAAACATATATACTTAGGTCTCTCTCCTGAACTACAGAATAGAATCTCTGTGCATGACAGAGGTACTTAAACTAGCTTTCAGATGTTTCTGATGCAGACTAGAGTTCCCAAGTTAGCTGTGTTGCACTGGAGGGTATCATGCACCTGAGATTTTTGTGTGATGAAGCTATTGTGGGAAGAGAATACTCAGACCAATGAGGAAAATAGAAAAATTTTAGCATTGAGCCCTTTCTAAATCTCACTTTCTCATATTTATAATGAAGAAATATAAGGGATGTTTGGGTGTTACATGTGTGGTGTACATAAAGCATGGAGTATTACTCAGAGTAAGTACTCATTAGTTGTTCCTTTGTGATATTCATTCATTCAGCTGTTTTTTGTTAAGTCAGCTCTATGCCCAACACAGGGTTTTGAACTCACAACCCCAAGATCAAGAATCACATGGTCTACTGATTCAGCCAGCCAGGTGCCCCATTCAACTATTTTTTTTTAATTTTTAAAAAATGTTTATTTTTGAGAGTGAGACAGGGAGACAGAACATGAGCAGGGGAGGGGCAGAGGAAGAGGGAGACACAGAATCCAAAGCAGGCTCCAGGATCTAGGCTCTGAGCTGTCAGCACAGAGCTGGAAGTGGGGCTGGAACTCACGAACCATGAGATCATGACCTGAGCCAAAGTCGGAGGCTTAACTGACTGAGCCACCCCGGGGCCCCTCAACTAATTTTTAAGTGTCTGGAATGGTCAGGCCCTATGCTAAGCACGAAGAATACAAAGATGAGCTAAAGCAGTCATGGCTTCCTCTCACAGGGCATAGAGGGCATTGATAAAGATAGATAACACTCAAGTAAATACAAAAATGAATATAAAATAACAACTGAGGCAAACACTAGAAAGTGGAGAGAGATGGTCTTAAGGGAATATACATAAGAGGGAATTTAGCCTAAAGCAGAGAAGGGGAACAGAGTGTCTCCCAGAAAACTCTGAAGGAAAAGTAGAAGCCTTGGAGAATTGGATCAGCGTGTGCTTTACAACCCTGCCTGTGGTTACTATAAATGCCTATGTTCAGTGACTTTGCCTCATAAATCTTTACACTTATCACCCTATTATAGATGAGAAAACTGAAGCTTAGAAACATTATTGTGGACTAGGTCACTTGTGCTTTAGGAAATGATTAGTTTACAATTAGAAATCTGTTTGGTTCTGTTTGATGCTTATGATCTTTCTTTTTCATGTAAACATGAATCTATTTCAAAGGGCAAACAACAGTAACATCTTCTCAAGCTTTGTTTATAGGAGATGTTATAAATGCAGCATTAAATCTATAAAGTTGGGTGTAAGGAGCACAAAGAAAACATAAATATAAATATACTTTTCTGAATCACAGTTTTGCTGTGGGTTGAGAACAACTGGTATGAATTCCATTGTGGTAGAAATGACAAAGTAGAAGCACCTGAAATTTCTATTCCTTTTCCAAAAGAATAAACCAAAATCAACTCTGTGTCTCTGGGGAAACTGTAGATGTTAGTTCCACTACTTACTACTAAAGGCTTGAAAGATGAAGATTGATGATTCTTATCACATCCCCAGTTAGATTAATGTAGAAGACAGATGTATCTTGGAGAATGATGGTAGATTATTATAAGCTTAATCAGGTGGTGAATTCAATTATAGTTGCTTTTTCTTGATGAGGTCTCCTAAGTCGGGAGAATCATTACAGCCCATTGAATTTGTTGTGTAGCTATTAAACTGGTGACTATTTTCTCTCTTTGTCCAGTAAGTAAAAATAAAAATAAAAATAAAAATAAAAATAAAAATAAAAATAAAAATAAAAATAAAAATAAAAAAACAAACAGAATCAGTTTGTTCTTACCTGGCAGGGAAAATAGTACACTCATTGTTTTGCCTCAGGGTCTGATCAGTTGTCCAGCATTGTGCTACAATTTTGTCTAAAGGAAATGTACCTGTATCACTGTCCCACTGAATGTCATGTTGGTTTACAACATTTATCACATCCTGATGCTATGAGGAGAAAGGAAAATAGAAAAAACCCTGGAAGTGTTGGTAAGACATCTCACCAGAAGAGGATAAAAATCTTGATACTATAGCATCCTGTAGCCCCTTTGAAGTAGCTGAAGAATATCAGGATTTTTTCTTCTAAGTGAAAAACAAATAGCTATTCATTGAACCCATTACCACTAAGAAAGAGGTATAAATCTTTGGATTCTGTGTGTGTGTGGGGGAGCGGGGGTGGTGGTGCTTTAGAGGTAATTCTTTTTTCATATGCATGTGTTATGTGAAGCTGAAGGTTTTCAGAACAAGAGTAGAGCTCTCAAACTGATGCAGGCAAGCAGTCATGCCACTCTAATGAAGTAGCAGATATTGTGATGAAAAATTGTCTGTGGCAGATTGGGAAGTTGAGTGAAAACAAGTCGATCTCCAAAACAAGATGTCATAACAGAGAAGAAGCAAAATAATTCCGTTTGTGCAAATAACTGTAGTCACAATAAAAAGCAGCTTTTATTTGCATCTAGTTCAGTAGAGACCAGAGGACCAAAGGATGAAGTGACCTGAGTTGCCCCTCATAAATTGGTGCTATCATATCATAATTTAGGGCTTTCTGAAATGTCACTGACTCCGTATTTTACAATTGAAAGAAAAGTCCACTTATTATTTATTTATTTATTTATTTATTTATTTATTTATTTATTTATTTTAATGTTTATTTTGAGAGAGAGAGAGAGAGAGCGCGAGTGAGCATGAACGGGGGGAGGGGCAGAGAGAGAGGGAGACAGAATCCAAAGCAGGCTCCAGGCTCTGAGCTGTCAGCACAGAGCCCGATGTGGGGCTCAACACACACTGTGAGATCATGATCTGAGCCGAAATCAGATACTTAATCACCTGAGCCACCCAGGCGCCCCAAGGAAATTCCACTTTTGTGACAAGTTTGTGACAACTTAAAATTAGTCATTTATGTTTCTTCTTTCTCTCTCTCTCCCTTTTTTTTTTAGCATTAGTAACCTTTTACTGCATTCTCACCAGCACCAAATTAAACAATAATCATAATATCTTTGTCAATGAGGTATGCAGAATAGATAGATTACTTAAAAAAATTTTTTATTCAAGTATAATTAACATAGTGTGTCACATTAGTTTCAAGGGTACAATATAGTATTTCAACAATTCTCTAGATTAGATCACCTACATTTTTGCTTTAAATAAGATAAGTCAACAAACCTTAGACATCTTCGCATAAGGCTTGTCTGTAATCCTTTCAGTGAAGGAAATGTTGCATCTTTTCCTTATGGTTATGGTTGAAAGGATTAGAATAGAGATGACTGGATAATGTATCCCACTATGGCATGGTAGTACCTTTGGTTTTCCCTTCTAATTTTACTGCCTGTGAAGAGAACTTCACTGTACCAGTTGGATACACAATTTAGAAATTGATTCACTGATTTAGAAAGAATACACAGTATGCTGTGGAATATTTTATTTTCTTACGAAAAGATTTAGGGATGGGTGCCTCAGTGGCTCAGTCAGTTAAGCGTCTAACTTCGGCTCAGGTCATGATCTCATGGTTTGTGAGTTTGAGTTCCACGTCGGGCTCTGTGCTGACAGCTCAGAGCCTGGAGTCTGCTTTGAATTCTGTGTCTCCCTCTCTCTCTGCCCCACCCATTTGCACTCTGTCTCTCAAAAATGAATGAACGTTAAAAAAATTTTTTTTTAAAGATTTAGGGAGATTAATGATGAGGTGAAAGGGAGGTGGGGATGAGGTGGATGATGTGACAGAATAATGGGAAGTAGCATCTGTGGAATACTTCCTGTTAATGAGTTGTGCTAGCCCTCTATTAAAAATGTGCTCATTTAATCTCATAAGTACTCTCAAAAGAAGTATTACTATTCATAATGTAAGGGAGGAAACAGACTAACAAAGATGAAATAATTTGCCCAACTTACATGAGTAAGTGACAGTGACAATAATTGAACTTAGCTCTTCTGGCTCTAATAATCAGAGGGAAAGAGAATAATGGAAGAGATCATGAATTTTGAGCACATTACCGGACCTTGTAGAACTGATAAATTATATTAGTCATTCTTGTGCATTAATTAGGTAGAAAGTCAGCATCCAACTCATGGAAAGATCCTGCCAAGTAAGGAAATACAAAATATTATGATCAATTCCCCCAACAAGGTACATGAAGTTTACTGATTGTGTGTGTGTGTGTATGTGTGTGTATGTGCATGTATGTGAGAGAGAGGGAGAGTGCAGTATATGCTTAGAAGGACTATTAAAATGGCATGTTTATTTGACACATAGATTCTCAACAATAGGGCTTTTGGAAAATTTAAGTCCTCAGTTTTGAATTTGAAAGAAAATTACTTGTCACATATGGTTCAACAAATACATATTTTCTGTAGATGGATGAACATGCAAAAGCTGGTGTAAAAGGATAAGAAAATACAGTCAATTTAAGGTACCCTATAAATTTTTATTCATATAGTTGTGTGTATTGAAAAATATCTGAGAAGTCTTACAAAGAAAACCATTTAATTATTTTAAACTCAACTTTTTTCTCGTCTATTTGATCAAAAGCCTCATTTAAGATGAAGTGTACATAAGTATTTTGAGAAAAACTTGGGCAAGGGAGCACAATTTGAGAAATTCTCTCTAAGCTAATTTTTTCAATTCTTTAAAAACTTCATATTAGTTATCAAAGCTGAGTTCATTAGGAAACAGGTACTTACTATAATAACCAGAAAAGGAGTTGTTACATGATCTCTCTTCTGATATGGACAGTTTAGGATATAATAGTCTCTCTTAGTTTCTTTTTTTCTCTATTTTTCCCTCCTCTGCCTGAATTCTGCCTATTTTGTTACAGTTGGTGATCAATACATCTAAGGAAACAGAAATTTCCAGTGTACCTGCCTACATGAAATGGTGACTTTTGTGAATCTTCTGTTTAGTACCAGACTTCGCTGACCTGTTTCTCCAGTCCCTCAGCTTGGATTCTGGAAAACACTAGGGGGCATTGGGGAATTCATGTATAATTGTGTAGTAGTCAACTGAATTTCTTTTCATAAACTCAGAATTTTTTCCTTGGGATGCTTAAAAGTGCACATGGAGGTTACAGGACATGGTACCAAAGGAAACCAGCATGGGAGAGGTAAAAAGCAAATATAGGGCAATAGATACTAAAAAGCTATTTTGGGGGCAAAATATACAACCAAAATCTCGAACATACATTGGCAAAAATGAACAGTTGTTAAAGACTGTATCAGTGTTTCAGACCAAGAACCTAAAGGCTTTATTTACTATTTATTTACATCCAAGTTAGTTAGCATACAGTGCTATAATGATTTCAGGTGTAGATTCCAGTGATTCATCCCCTATGTATAATACCCAGTGCTCATCCCAACAAGTGTCCTCCCTAATGCCCTTTACACATTTACCCCATCGCTCCACCCATGACCTCTCCAGCAACCCTCAGTTTGTTCTCTGTATTTAAGAGTCTCTTATGTTTTGTCCCCCTCCTTTTGTTTATATATTATTTTTGCTTCCCTTCCCTTATGTTCATCTATTTTGTATCTTAAATTCCTCATATGAGTGAAGTCATGTGATATTTGTCTTTCTCTGACTGGCTAATTTTGCTTAGTATAATACCCTCTTGTTCCATCCACATAGTTGCAAATGGCAAGATTTCATTATTTTTGATTTCTGAGTAATACTCCATTGTATGTATATACCACTTCTTTTTTTATCCATTCATCCACTGATGGACATTTGGGCTCTTTCTATACTTTGGCTATTGTCGGTAGCACTGCTTTAAACATTGGGGTGCATGTACCCCTTTGAAACAGTATACCTGTATCCCTTGGATAAATACCTAGTAGTGCAATTGCTGGGCCATAGGGTAGTTCTATTTTTAATTTTTTGAGGAACCTCCATGCTGTCTTCCAGAGTGGCTTCACCAGTTTGCATTCCCACCAGCCGTGCAAAAGGGATCCCTTTTCTCCACATCCTCGCCAACATCTCTTGTTGCCTGAGTTGTTTATTTTAGCCATTCTGACTAGTAGGAGGTGGTATCTCTTTGTGGTTTTAATTTGTATCTCCCTGGGATGAGTGATGTTGAGCATTTTTTCATGTGTCTGTTTGCCATCTGGATGTCTTTTTTGGAAAAATGTGTATTCATGTCTTGCCCATTTTTCACTGGATTATTTGTTTTTTGGGTGTTGAGTTTGATAAGTTTTTATAGATTTTGGATACTACCCCTTTATCTGATATGTCATTTGCAAATATCTTCTCCCATTCCATTGGTTGCCTTTTAGTTTTGTTGATTGTTTCTTTTGCTATGCAGAAGATTTTATTTTGACGAGGTCCCAGTAGTTCATTTTTGCTTTTGTTTCCTTTGCCTCTGGAGACTTGTTGAATAAGAAGTTTCTGCAGCCGAGGCCAAAGAGGTTTTTGCCTGCTTCCTCCTCGAGGAGTTTGATGGCTTCCTGTCCTATGTTTAGGTCTTTTATTCATTTTGAGTTTATTTTTGTGTATGGTGTAAGAAAGTGGTCCAGCTTCATTTTTCTGCTTGTCGCTGTCCCATTTTCCCAGCACCAGAAAGAGTGCTCTCTTGCAGAAGAGACTGTCTTTATTCCACTGAATATTCTTTCCTGCTTTGTCAAAGATTAGTTGGGCATATGTTCGTGGGTCCATGTCTGGGTTCTCTATTTGTTTCCATTGATCTGAGTGTCTGCTTTTGTGCCAGTACCACACTGTCTTGATGATTACAGCTTTGTAATATGTCTTGAAGTCTGGGACTGTGATGCCTCCAGCTTTGGTTTTCTTTTTTAGGATTGCTTTGGCTATTCAGAGTCTTTTCTGATTCCATACAAATTTTAGGATTGTTTGTTCTAGCTCTGTGAAGAATGCTGATGTTATTTTGATAGGGATTGCATTGAATATGTAGATTGCTTTGGGTAGTATTGACATTGTAACAATACTTGTTCTTCCTATCCAGGAGCATGGAATATTTTTCCATTTTTTTGTTTTCAATTTATTTCATAACTTTTTTATACTTTTCAGAGTATAGATTTTTCACCTCTTTGTTAGGTTTATTCCTAGATATTTTAGGGTTTTTGGTGTAATTGTAAATGGGATCATTCCTTGATTTCTCTTTCTGTTGCTTCATTATTGGTGTATAGGAATGCAACCGATTTCTTTGCATTGATTTTATATCCTGCGACTTTGATGAATTCATGGATCAGTTCTAGGAGTTTTTTGGTGGAATCCTTTTGGTTTTCCATATAGAGTATCATGTTGTCTGCAGAGTGAAAGATTGCCTTCCTCCTTGCCGATTTGGATGCCTTTTATTCTTTTCTGTTGTCTGATTGCTGAGGCTGAGACTTCCAATATATGTTGAATAACAGTGTTGAGAGTGGACATCCCTGTCTTGTTCCTGACCTTAGGGGAAAAGCTCTCAGTTTTTCCCCATTGAGGATGATGTTAGCGTTGGGTCTTTCGTATATGGCTTTTATGATTTTGAGGTATGATCCTTCTGTCCCTACTTTCTTGAGGGTTTTTATCAAGAAAGGATGCTATATTTTGTCAAATGTTTTCTCTGCATCTATTGAGAGGATCATGTGGTTCTTGTCCTTTGTTTTATTGATGTGATGAATCACACTGATTGTTTTGTGGATATTGAACCAGCCCTGCATCCTGAGTATATATCCCACTTAGTGGTAGTAAATAATTCTTTTAATGTATTATAGTATTTTGTTGAGGATTTTTGCATCCATGTTCATCAGGGAAATTGGTCTGTAGTTCTCCTTTTTAGAGGGATCTTTGTCTGGTTTTGGAAACAAGGTAATGCTGGCTTCATAGAAAGAGTTTGGAAGTTTTCTTTCCATTTCTATTTTTTGGAACACCTTCAAGAGAATAGGTGTTAACTTTTTTTTTTTTTTTTGCTTTTTATTTCCCATAGAATTAATATAAGTATCTATGTAGGCATTAATTTAGTATTCACAACCATTTATATATATTTTCTTAAAAGCTATTAAATACATATACAAAGCATATATTTTACTCTCATTTAATTATGTTTTGAATATTTATTTTATTTTATTTTTTATTTTTTTTAAATTTACATCCATATTAGTTAGTATATAGTGAAACAGTGATTTCAGGAGTAGATTCCTTAGTGCCCTTTACCCATTTATCCCATCCCCTCTCCCATAACCCCTCTAATAACCTCCAGTTTGTTCTCTGTATTTAAGAGTCTCTTTTGTTTTGTCCCCCTCCCTGTTTTTATATTATTATTTTTCTTTCCCTTCCCTTATGTTCATCTCTTAAATTCCTCATATGAGTGAGGTCATATGATTTTTGTCTTTCTCTGACTAATTTCACTTAGCATAACACCCTCCAGTTCCATCCATGTAGTTGCAAATGGCAAGATTTCATTCTGATTGCTGAGTAATACTCCATATTACTATATACATATATAATGGAGTATTACTCAGCAATCAGAACGATGTATATGTATATGTATATGTATATGTATATGTATATGTATATGTATGTACATACCACATCTTCTTTATCCACTCATCCATCAATGGACATTTGGGCTCTTTCCATCCTTTCGCTATTGTTGATAGTGTTGCTATAAACATTGGGGTACATGTGTCCGCAATGAAACATGCACACCTATATCCCTTGGATAAATACCTAGTAGTGCAATTGCTGGGTTGTAGGGTAGTTCTATTTTTAGTTTTTTGAGGAACCTCCATCCTGTTTTCCAGAGTGGCTGCACCAGGTTGCATTCCCAAACTCTTTTTAAATGGTGGTAGAATTCCCCTGGAAAGCCATCTGGCTCTGGACTCTTGTTTTTTGGGAGATTTTGGATTACTAATTCAATTTCTTTACTGGCTAAATGTCTGTTCAAATTTTCTATTTCTTCTTGTTTCAGTTTTGGTAGCTTATGTGTTTCTAGGAATTTGTCCATTTCTTCCAGATTTCCCATTTTACTTGTGTATAATTGCTCATAATATTCTCTTATTATTGTTTGTATTTCTGTTGTGTTGGTTGTGATCTCTCCTGTTTTATTTTTGTTTTTTTTTTTTTTGGCTTTGAAGAATTTTTATTTTTATTTATTTTTATTTATTTATTTTTTTTTTGTGGAAAGCTCTTTCCAGGTCTTTATTTTTTTTATATATATATATATATATGAAATTTATTGACAAATTGGTTTCCATACAACACCCAGTGCTCATCCCAAAAGGTGCCCTCCTCAATACCCATCACCCACCCTCCCCTCCCTCCCACCCCCCATCAACCCTCAGTTTGTTCTCAGTTTTTAACAGTCTCTTATGCTTTGGCTCTCTCCCACTCTAACCTCTTTTTTTTTTTTTTCCTTCCCCTCCCCCATGGGTTCCTGTTAAGTTTCTCAGGATCCACATAAGAGTGAAACCATATGGTATCTGTCTTTCTCTGTATGACTTATTTCACTTAGCATTACACTCTCCAGTTCCATCCACGTTGCTACAAAAGGCCATATTTCATTTTTTCTCATTGCCACGTAGTATTCCATTGTGTATATAAACCACCATTTCTTTATCCATTCATCAGTTGATGGACATTTAGGCTCTTTCCATAATTTGGCTATTGTTGAGAGTGCTGCTATGAACATTGGGGTACAAGTGCCCCTATGCATCAGTACTCCTGTATCCCTTGGATAAATTCCTAGCAGTGCTATTGCTGGGTCATAGGGTAGGTCTATTTTTAATTTTCTGAGGAACCTCCATACTGCTTTCCAGAGCGGCTGCACCAATTTGCATTCCCACCAACAGTGCAAGAGGGTTCCCGTTTCTCCACATCCTCTCCAGCATCTATAGTCTCCTGATTTGTTCATTTTGGCCACTCTGACTGGCGTGAGGTGATACCTGAGTGTGGTTTTGATTTGTATTTCCCTGATAAGGAGCGACGCTGAACATCTTTTCATGTGCCTGTTGGCCATCTGGATATCTTCTTTAGAGAAGTGTCTATTCATGTTTTCTGCCCATTTCTTCACTGGGTTATTTGTTTTTCGGGTGTGGAGTTTGGTGAGCTCTTTATAGATTTTAGATACTAGCCCTTTGTCCGATATGTCATTTGCAAATATCTTTTCCCATTCCGTTGGTTGCCTTTTAGTTTTGTTGGTTGTTTCCTTCGCTGTGCAGAAGCTTTTTATCTTCATAAGGTCCCAGTAATTCACTTTTGCTTTTAATTCCCTTGCCTTTGGGGATGTGTCGAGTAAGAGATTGCTACGGCTGAGGTCAGAGAGGTCTTTTCCTGCTTTCTCCTCTAAGGTTTTGATGGTTTCCTGTCTCACATTTAGGTCCTTTATCCATTTTGAGTTTATTTTTGTAAATGGTGTGAGAAAGTGGTCTAGTTTCAACCTTCTGCATCTCCTGTTTTATTTTTGATTTTATTTATTTGTGTCCTTTCCTTTTTGTTTTTGATCATACTGGCCAGGTGTTTATCAATTTTGTTAATTCTTTCAAAGAACCAGCTCCTGGTTTCATTGATATGTTCTACCATTATTTTGGTCTCAATAGCATTGATTTCTGTTCTTATCTTTATTATTTCCTGTATTCTACTGGTTTGGGGTTTTATTTGCTGTTCTTTTCCTAGTTCTTTAAGATATAAGGTTAATTTGTGTATCTGAAACCTTTCTTCCTTCTTTAGGAAGGCCTGGATGCTATATACTTCCCTCTTATGACCGCCTTTGCTGCATCCCAGAGGTTTTGGGCTGTGATGTTATCATTTTCATTGGCTTCCATGTACTTTCTAATTTCCTCTTTAACTTCTTGGTTAGCCCATTCATTCTTTAGTAGGATGTTCTTTAGTCTCCAAGTATTTGCTTTCTTTCCACATTTTTTCTTGTGGTTGATTTCGAGTTTCATAGCATTGTGTTCTGAAAATACACACGGTATGATCTTGATCTTTTTGTACTTGTTGAGGGCTGATTTGTGTCCCATTATGTGATCTATTCTGGAGAATGTTCCATGTGCACTGGAGAAGAATGTGTATACTGCTGCTTTAGGATGAAATATTATGAATATATCTGATAAGTCCATCTGGTCCAGTGTATCATCCAAAGCCATTGTTTCCTTGTTGATTTTCTGTTTAGATGATCTGTCCATTGCTTAAATAAGGGTATTGAAGTCCCCTACTATTGTGGTATTTGTATTAATGAGTGTTGTTATGTTTGTGATTAATTCATTTACATATTTGGGTGCTCTCACTTTTGGAGCATAAATGTTTACAGTTGTTGATCTTGGTGGATCAACCCCTGAATAATGATATAATGCCCTTCTTCATCTCTTGTTACAGTCTATATTTTAAAATCTAGATTTTCTGATATAAGTATGGCTACTTTGGCTTTCTTTTGGCAACTATTAGCATGATAGATGGTTCTCCATCCCCTTACTTTCAATCTGAAGGTGTCTGTAGGTCTAAAGTAGGTCACTTGTAAACAGCATAGATAGATCTTGTTTTCTTATCCATCTGTTACCTTGTGTCTTTTGATTGGATCATTCAGTCCATTGATATTTACAGTGAGTACTGAAAGATAGGAATTTATTGCCATTATGTTCCCTGTAGAGTTGGAGTTTCTGATGGTGTTCTCTGGTCTTTTTTAGTCTTTATCGCTTTTGGTCTTTCCAATTTTTTTTCATCTTTTATCCCCTTGGAGAGTCCCCCCTTGAAATTTCTTGTGAGGCTGGTTTAGTGGTCACCAACTCCTTTAGTTTTTGTTCAGGAAAATTGTCTCTCTATTTTGAATGACAGACTTGCTCGATAAAGAATTCTTGGCCACATGTTTTTCTGATTCAGCACATTGACTATATCCTGCCACTCTTTCCATGATGCCAAGTTTCTATGGATAGGTCTGCTGGGAACCTGATCTGTCGTCCTTTATAGGTTAAGGACTTTTTTCCCTTGCTGCTTTCATGATTCTTTCCTTGCCTGAGTATTTTGAGAATTTGACTATGATATGCCTTGTTGGTGGTCAGTTTTTGTTGAATCTAATGGGAGTTCTCTATTCTTCCTGGATTTTGATATCTGTGTCTTTCTCCAGTTTAGGAAAGTTTTCTGCTATAATTTGCACACATAAACCTTCTACTCCATTTTTTCTCTCTTCATCTTCTGGTACCCCTATGATTTGGATGTTATTCCTTTTTAATGAGTACTGAGTTCTCTAATTTTACATAGTTCCCTTTTGCCTTAGTTTCCCTCTTTTTTTTTTTTCTGCTTCATTATTCTCCATAAGTTTGTCTTCTGTATTGCTGATGTTGCTCTGCTTCATCCATCCTTGCTGCTTTGGCATCCGTTTGAGATTGCAGCTCAGTTATAGCATTTTTTATTTCGTCCTGACTAGCTTTTACTTCTTTTATCTCTGCAGAAAGGGATTCTAACCTATTTTCAACCCCAGCTAGTATTCTTATTATTGTGATTCTAAATTCTGGGTCAGACATCTTGCTTGTATGTGTGTTAATTAATTCCCTGGCTGTCATTTCTTCCTGCTCTTTATTTTGGGGTGAATTGCTTCATTTTGTGATCTTGAAAGAAGAAAAGTCTTAATAAAACAAAGAATAAAATAAAAATAAAAAAATTAAAAACAGCACAAAAAATCAAATAAAGGATGCTAGTTCCTATGTGTGTTTTGGTCTGGTTGTTGGAAGAAGCTTGAGAGAATAGAGAAAAAAGGGAAAGAAAAGAAAAGGAAAAAAAAGGAAAATGTTTGAAAATTTAAAAAAAACGAATACAATAAAGTAGAATAAAATGAACTGATGAAATAAAATCGAATTTTAAAAATTTACAAAAAAAGTAGAAAAAATTAAACAAGAATCTTATTTATAAAAATGGAAAATAAAAATAATTATTTTCTCTTTCTGTATTTAAGAATAAGAAAACAAAAGGAAAAGAAAAAAAATTAATAGATGGACCAGTGAACAGATTGAAATATGATTGAAATTACATCAATTTTCCCTAGAAATCAAACTATGAAGCAGTTTATAGTCTGTACACTAAGCAGGCAGAGAGATTTGTGTTGTTCCTCTAGAGCATGGTTGGCTCAGTTGGGTGGGGCTTGGTGTAGAGGCTCTATTCTCCACTAGATGTTGCTGCTTACTATACAGGGTGGATTGCTGTGGTGCATGTAGGCATGCATGCACATGCGTGGGAATGGTGAAAATGGCATCATCCAGCTACCCAGTCTCTAGTAACAGAACTTTGCTTGCCCACGGGCAATTGCACACCCCTCCTTTGTCTTCGGCTTCCATCCATTCCCACTTCTACACTGCCCGTGACCAAACCATCAGCCTGCCAAGTGGCATCTCCCTCTTCAGTTTTATCTCACATGGGGCTGTGCTTCCAAACCCCTCACTTCTGTGGACCCTGAAGCTTTGACCCACTCAGCCCCTTGAGGGGAGGGTCTCACTGAGCAATGGCCTGATTCCAGTCAGCAGCTTGGAATATTCTTGCAACTGTGCTGCTGCAGATGCCCAGAGACTGTGGCCAGGTGCCAGCTCACCCCAGAAAAAGTTTTCATGATTGTGTAGTAGCAGCATTTTATGGATTATGGTAAATCACAACACTCATCTTGTGCCAGGCTTCGGTGAACCCTTAATGTCCTTGTTCCAACATCAGTGAATATGGCTGTTCTACAGGGTCTGCTGGGACCTTTGCCTGTAGGGAGGCTGCACAGCCTCTACCAAATGCCCTGCCATCAGGGAAAATGCCTCTCCCCTGTGTGTTCTGAGGACCCCTCAGACCTCGCTGTCTGCTCCTAGGGATTCATCCTTCCCACCAGAACTCTGCCAGGTATCAAGATGCGGAGTTTCTGTTTCTGTACTCCCGTTTATAGCATCTTAATGGAATTTAAACCCTCTCCTTTCTCCTTTCTCCCATTTTTTGTTCAGTCCCTTGCAGTCCCTTTCTCCTTTCTGCCTTTTTTGTTCAGTCCACTCTTTCTCTTTCTCGCCTGCTGCTTTTTTTTTGGGGGGGGGAGTGCTTTTCCTGTACTCCCTACTGTCTCCATCCTCTTTCCACAAGCAAAAACAGCTCCCTACTCTCTGTGGTTTCTCTCTCCCCCAGTTCTTTTCACGCCAGGTACATGCTGAGTTCTGTGGTTCAAGTTGTGCAGATTGTTGTGTTAATCCTCAAATCATTTTTCTAGGTGTGCAAGATGGTTTGCTGTTGATATAGCTGTATTTCAGGGATAAGAGAGGCAAAAAAAAGTTCCATGCTGTTCTGCCATCTTGGCCCCTCCCTGAGCCAAGAACCTAAAGGCTTTTGAAATGTGTATTAAAATTTTTTTAACTTTTTAATAAAAGACCTTCTAATTTAGATGTTATAAGTGACAATGATAAATCAGAAACAATGGAGAACTTGAATTAATTCATTCTCTCCACAAATATTTAGTAAGCATTAATTACATTACCGGCATAGTGCAAGATATTGGCCTGATCTCTGCCCTCTAGAAACTTAAAAGGTACAATGGAAATATTGAAATAACCTAGATAGGCCAGGGACATTTCCTTTAACCATATGTTGCTGAAGAAACTGGAAATTAAAATTAGACACTAAATTGTTGTGTGCATTTATTTCATACTTAGATTAACAGGTAAATGATGTCCTCAAATGTAGTGTAGTGGTTTCAGATAGCAGAGATTAAGAGTGTAGATTCTAGACAGAATGTCCAAGTTCAAATCCTAGGTAGTACTACTTAATAGATGTGTGGCCTTGGGCAAATTATTTAAGTTCTTTGTTCCTCGGTTATCTCAGCAGTATATTTTACTATCATTGTAGTTTGAACTTACTATATTTGCTCCAGTTACTTTAAATTAATTCTTTGTTGTCATTTTAAGTTCTTTACTTAATGAACTTTTTAGGTTCTATCATAGGTAGATATCTGGACAAAACAGAACCAAACTAAAATATATGGTAAAACTCTTCAAACTAAATAAACCAGCAAAATAGCCCTCCTTAGCAAATGCTGTCTTACCTATGATTATTCTAGACATATTTCCTACAATAGCATGATTGCTTGAGGGTAAACTTCCCATAGCAGGATGCAGGCTCTTTCTTCTTGCCCTACCATTGATGGCTGTGTGACTCTCATCTCTCTAGGTCTCCATTCCACATCTGTAAAATGACAGGATATTACAAGGTAATCTCCAAGATCTCTTGAGGCTCTAATATTTTATAAGGTGGTGTAATTAGGGCTGTTAATAATGTTCTGGTTTTTCTTCTGGACACACTTGAAGTCAGTAAGTAACTTGCTTGGCCAATAAAATGTGAGTGGAGGTGATGTGTGAGTTTTTTAGACAGGAGCTTTTATAAACCAATGCAAAAATTGCCGTAACCTTTCCTTTCTTAGAGATGGTGGAAGCAAGTATTGACATAGTATCCCGTGAGTTCCAGCTGGTCCCTGCTGGCTGTACAATATGCGCCAGAAATAAATCTTTGCTGTTTTAAGCCACTGATATTTCAGGGCTATTTGTTTCATAGTATTAACTAGCATGTCTTGGCCAATACATGTGGTATAACCCAGTGCAGAGGCCATGTATGTAGCATGATGACCACAATATGTTGTGTGCAATAAGTACTTAAAATTGTCTATGGTTATTATGATAATTTATCTGACCCAAAGAATTGATAATGAATATCAAGTGGCTCAAATTTGCTTCTACAGTGAATTATTGAGTAACATCTTCAGCCTAATTTTTGGTTATATTCAACCACATATGGTCTCCCTTTCTCTATGCAAGATTTGTCAGTCTGTTGTTATCGGGCTCTGTATCTGTGGTACAAAATGTGAGAGAAATGGAATATCTTCTCTCTTAGTCTGCTTAAAATTATTATGATTAGTTCAGTTAAAAAGCTAGTGAGTACATGTTATGTGCCATGGACTATATTAGGTGGCTATTAGAATAACCTTCTGGTGTTAAGAAAATAATTCTCAAGAGCCTGGGATGAGGTACATTTTTTTTTTGGACTCAGAAGAGTAATATGTGAAATGGTTGGTACTTCCCTTTACCGTGGTACTCTTATTCATTGAGTATGGCCATACCCTGGAAGCCTGGGGGTGTTGGACGGAGAGAGAGCATGGCAGCTGGAGTAAGTTTTGGAGGCTTGGGAGCTAATGAGGAGCTTAAGGCTGAGAGTCTGACTGAAGTCAGAGATGAACTGAGCAAAGTAAACTATGTTGATGTCCAAGTTTTAGGCCTTAGGAGAGAAGCAAAGTACTTACAGAATATGTGTTTTATAAACCTGTTCCTTTAATCACCTTTTATATGTCAGTTATAGATTTTAGGATAAGGAGCTTGAGGATTTCAGAAAAACATAATGCAAAGCTTTTTTTTTTTTTCTGCAATTTTCCATTACATTTGGAAGTCATCATAGTCCATTTCTAGAAGTTGGTTAGTCCTACAAAAGAAAAAAAAGTTTAAATTGCAGTTGATTACACTGACCTAGGAATCTCCTCAAATCTAATTCTTGCATAAAAATGTAAGTAGCAGGATGACTCCTGCTGGCTTATAATATGCTTTATTTTTTTTCCAAAAAATCCTACTTATCAAACACAGAGCCTTGATGTGGATATTTGAACATTATGAAAATGAATTCATAAGCCAAGTCTGTCTGTCAGACGTTTTTAATTTAAATGTTCTGAGGAGTGATGAGACTCAGCATGAGGGCATCCAAAATTGTCTTGTGAAAGTAAAACAATTCAGAGAAAGAGACTAGAAAAATTTTGACATTTAGTTCATAATCATGTGCCTATTTGGAATATAAAGTTTCAGGTCAAGAAAGGTTTTGATTTTCCAAGTGTGGACTTTACTACTTAAAAACCAAGTGTCATTCTAATGGTATTTCTTTGTAATGGCAGAGGTTATACGTTTTACCACAGATCCCTTGTGGAATACTAGAGAGGTCAATTTAGTAATCATATGAACACTTCTACCTGAGCTTCAGTGGTGAACAACACTACAAATTTCTCTCTCTAAATAAATACAGGGAGCTTGAGGCCATTCTCATGTCAAGCTATTTTAAAATGTATGCTTAAATTTTTTTTTTCAAATGAATGTTGTAGTTTTCATGTAGCAGAGTTCTCTGGTGCATGAACTTCTACTTGACAGCAGTGTTCTACTGTAGCTCCAGCACAGGGTCATTACACAGGCTTATTGTTAATATCAGAGTGGCCTATAGCTATTTGGAGGTCTATAGCCTGATCATTGCTAACTCTGGCCCATCCTGCTTTAGTTCAAGGCTTAGAGAAGCTCTGTATTTGTGCCTTCCTAATTCCTGCTACCACCCCAACTCTGCTGCCCTCATGGCAGTGGAATCCTTAATACTTTATCAAATGGACATATAAGAGAAGTAAATAATTTGTTGGGGATGGCAAGGATGATAAATGATGGTAGACTCTTTGCAAAGCAGGTAGTTCCAATATGAGCACAGATTCAGAAATCAGACTTGGAGATAGGTTCTTATTGATTCTTTTGCTTTGTCTGGATCTAGCCAATGCCCAATTTCTCAAGAAGGCTTCTTTGTTAATAGTCTTTCCAAACATTCTCTATAACCTCTTCCCCTTTGCATTTTTGTTTTTCCTCTCAAAATATGTTAAAGTATTCAATGAGATTTTTTTGTGTAATTGTCACTATGTGCATTAAATGAAAGGTAATTGAGTAATTAAGCATAATCTAGTTGGAGGTGTTATATTTACATGTATGAAACATTTATTTATTTGTTTAGGTGTTTTTTTATTTATTTATTTTTTACATTTATTTATTTTTTGAGAGACATAGAGAGACAGAGCACAAGTTGGGGAGGGGCAGAGAGAGAAGGAGACACAGAATCTGAAGCAGTTTCCAGGCTCTGAGTGTCAGCACAGAGCCTGACGCTGGGCTCAAACTCACAAACCGAGAGATCATGACCTGAGCTGAAGTTGGACGCTTAACCAACTGAGCCACCCAGGCGCCCCAGGGTGTTTTTTTTTTGTTTTTGTTTTTGTTTTTGTTTTTTTGAGACAGAGAGAGCAACAGAGCACTAGTGGGGGAGGAACAGAGAGAGAAGGAGACACAGAGTCCAAAGCAGGCTCCAGCCTCTGAGCTGTGAGCACAGAGCCCAATGCAGGGCTTGAACTCATGAACAGTGACATCATGACCTGAGCTGAAGTCAGACGCTTAACTGACTGAGCCACCCAGGCACCCAACATGTATGAAGCATTTAAACAACAAGGGAGTATCGACAACTGTGAAGGATCTGAGATTTTACTGTACTTGTAAGCTTGCAAGTTGGCTTGTCATAGTTTCACGGATGCTGGCAGAAGACATGAGACTCTTAGGTGGGAGAACAAGGACTTCAATACTCATAGAAGAGCAGGCTATGTAAGCATTAGTACATTTGAGTCAGTTACCCTTCTTTCTAAGTCCCAACCAACTAAAACCCATGGGCCTGAGGAATACTTGAACACTCACTGGGTTTTGTTACAAAAAGGTAAACCTATGCCTAGGGAACCTGAATTTCTAAAAATAAGCAGTAAACATGCCTTCACTTCACTCCAGAGGGAAACACTATCTCTGTCTAAGGCTGTTTACTGTACAATAATCCTTCAAAAGATAGTCCAGAACAAAAAGCAGTCAGTATCTCTGTGTGTAAGATATGCCCAAATGCAAAAGATCTGTGGAGAGTTGGCTTTGCACAGACCGCATTATCTCAAGTGAGTCACATAAGCAGTCCTTGTTAGAGAAATTCAAGTAAGGGGGCATGATCTTTGATCTTGATCTTTGCTACTAAACTCAAACTACTTTGGTTAGTTCAGAAAAGTTTAGAGAACAGTAAAGAAATCTTTAAAAGAAGGATAATATTTGGAGGGATAAAGAAAAGGGCACTGGTATTTCTTTTGAGGACCACAGCATGAGTTGGAAAGTGCTGACGGCTGATGTGTTATGGGGAAACACTGATTGAGCCATATTGCTTGTTAACCATCTGCATCCATTCCAGTTGGTCAGTGTTCATGCTATACTGACTATTTAGAATTTTAAATAGTAGCAAGCATAGTTTTTGTTTGGTTTGGCAGTAGTATGGTCTCACTGTTGCAGTTGCTTATTCTTCAGTAAGGATTGCCATATAAACCTCTATTTTGGTGTGTTTTTTTTTTTTTTTTTTTTTTTTTGCTAAATCTGGCAACCCTATCTTCAATACAGTAATACTAGGTCTATATAGTGCAAGAGCTCAAATCCAAACTGGCATTTACTCTTGTATGTAAGGGTAGCCACTAAAGGTACTTAGACAAAGGGTTGTATAAAAAGAGTTGTGTTTTAGGAGCACAAAAATGATAGTGGTGTACTTGGATAGATAATCAGATCTTCTCGATTACCTAGATAATTTCTGTATCTGTAGTTCGGAGAAGAGGTGCAGAAAATGTACCCTAAGTTCAGGAGATAAGTGATTTAAGGTTGGGTTTTATGAAGACAGTAGATTCTGTGGATGCAGTGTACATAACATGTAGGGGAACTGTGTCCCGAAGCATGGTTATGTCATGCTTGACCTGTAATTGTTCTGAGTGCCATGTGGAATGGATCAGTGAGTGGTAGAGAAGGACAGAGACAGCTGATGCCCTTTTATCTCTAGTCTTCTCTGAGTTGAAGGAGCCAGAGGCAGGAAAACCTTTAACAGAGAAGCCAGTAAGAGATACGATGTCAATACACTGCTTAATTTCTGTTAGGATATGAGCCAAAATAATGAAGGAAAAAGAGTTTTCACACATTAAGATATAGGTTTGGATAAGCTTTCATTTATGTAAGGGTAGTAGGTTTTGGTGCCAAAAGTATTGATGAAGAGAAGTAAGATGAATAAGACTATGGTAGGGACTATAGTAATAGTGTGTGGGGGACAGACTTAGGAAGTGATGAAAAATCAGAATGTCTACTAGAATGGGGTAATTTACAGAATAGTAGAACAGGACTATACCAAGGGGGAAAACAGGCAGGGGTAGGTCTAATATTCTAAAAAAAAAAAAAAAAAAGTTGGTGAGGTTTCACTAGAACTAAATTGTCTTCTATGGGATTCTATGAGGGTCCTGCAGATGAAATGTAGGCCTTTTGTTGTTACCACTTGGAGAAAGCATATGATCCTTGTGATAAATAAAAGATAAAACAAAAAATAAGGCACTTTTTTTTCTGAAAGATGAACAGAATAAATCAGTTGACATATCAGATTTGTTTTATTTTCCATCTGACATGGAGAGTAGGTGCACTAAAATACTAACAGCTAATATTTGTGGAATTCTATAACCTCTAAAAGTTGTGAACATAAGGAGAAAGGGATCATAAGAATAGGATGTTGTCATAGAAGTTTCAGTTGAAGCACTGAGAAAACGGATACTGTATTTCAAAGTGAGGTACAAAAACTTGATGTAAAAGTTTCAAAGGAGGTATTTGTTCTAACTTTAAAGCAGGATTGAATTTTGACCATTATGGGAATAAATCATCTAATACTCTACTGCAACTGTATTGGGAGACTTGACCATAGAACTTTTTATTACCTAAAAAGTACCAGAAAATGTCAAGGGATGTACTTTAATTTCCATCCAGGTACCAGGAAGGATTTAGAGTGTACTTTATGAGGTAATAAGACACAGTTATATTATGCAAGTCATGATTGTTAAATGTAATGATTACACAAAGTTAATACAATAGTCTGTGGGCACCTGGCTGGCTCAGTTGATGGAGCATGTGACTCCTGGTCTTGGGGTGGTGAGTTCAAGCCCCAAATTGAGTGTAGAACCTATTTAAAGAAAATATGACAATTAGAGGAGTGGAATCTATGAAAGAGAATTAAGTTTCTAGAAGTTTGGTGGGCAAAACATATGGGATAAGAGTAACATTTATAGTCAAACATATCTAAAAAATATGACTTAATTAGACAAGAAAAGGAAAGTACAGTTTCCCAAGCGCCATAATTTTCCCCAAACTTAGCAATAGGTGAAGCTTAATTTTTATAAAGAAAAATAATTAATAACATGGGTTTTCTTATATGACATATTATAATTCAGGTTTCAAAATATGCTGAATTGAATTCAAGAATGTCTTAATCAAAATAAAAAGTATAAAAAGTATCATTGGCCAACACTTACCCCAGGCATGTAAGGTACAAAATTAAGGCAAAGGCATCCTTTTCCTCTGTGTATGATATATAACAAGGACTTCTACCAAATATAGGATATGGAGAACTCTGAAATAATTCATCTACTAGACTAGAAAGTGTATTCCATTTATATATTTTCTCCTTAAAAATGTTATGCATTTCTAACTTTTCTAAGATTCAAATGTATTTTAAAATAAACATGAAAACATTCTAGGTTTCTTCTCTAGCATGAGGAATTTGATGATTTATGGGGACGTGGGACTGTTGACAGACACAGTAGCTGTGAATTACTGAAGCAGTGACAGTCCCAAAAAGGAAGTAACTCTTTGCAGGGTCAGTGCTTTCTGTCGAAGTACCTGGTCTGGCTTACAGAGAAAGGAAAGGCAGGTAAATTTATCTGGTATGGATCCCTTTTTCTCCTTGTGTCTTGATGGACTATGACAAGTAAGACTGTGCTTTAGCTATAGGGAAAGAAGAAAAGGGCTAGCAAGAGGGACAGCAAACTGGGGAGATCAGAAAACTAGGCTAAGTCACAGTGGTATGCCCAAACAGGTTGCAAGCAAACCACCCGCCAAGTAGCACTGCATGGCTGTAGCAAAATCTTTAGAGTAGAACACCAGCATTGTGCCCGGAACATAGAGACTTCAGTTGGAGTCCAAACACAGAGCATCTGTCACTAAGTCACTTATAATTAATTCTGCCTTTAAATTAGCAGCTGTCTTAGGACATTTTGCTGGTGGGTGGGTTGGGGACAGTGATACATTTAGAGCATAATGGATTTGAGTTTGTCACTTTTAGGGTTTCCACAGTATCCAAGATTATTCTTATCTGAGGGCTGTTCATGTTTATAACAGTGGTAGTGACCCATTTTTGACATCTTTAATATTTTCTTGGAAAAGACTTGAGAGACAGTTGTTATAGTTCAGGATTTGGCCCATCAAATTTTTGAATTCCTCTTTCATTTTCTCCTACAGCTTGTATTCACTTATTGTGAAGGAAATCTGATTTGATTTACAGAAATCATTGCCTAGCCATTCTGCCAAGTTCCTCGGGTAAAGGATACTCATTTTTCTTTGCCCCTCATCACCATTTGAGAGATAGCAGGGTATTTCTTAATTCAGGTGTCTTCAGTTTCAGAGTGGAAGAATCTAGTGGCCATGGTGAGAAAAGGCCACTTTTTCAAGTCTTCAGAGTGGATAGATGATGCTAACCCTACTCACAGCCTTTTGCTTCTGTCTCCCTTCTTCGCTGATACAAATGATTTCTAATATTGTGTGTTCAGATATAACTTGATGGATTAATATTTTGATTTGAGTTTCATACTGGGGTATATCCCATTTTATTTGCTCCTTAGGACATTATTTGAATTCGGAGCACAAGTCTTACCTCGTTTATCTGCGAACAATAATTAAAGAGCTGTTTTGTAAATTTTCCAGAAGATAATAGTTAGAGGAGGTAGCATGTATTGAGCTCTTATTATATGCTAGCACTTTGCTAAACACAGTTTTGGCAGGCAGCCTCCAAGATGACCTCAAATGATCCCACTTCCTGGATTTCATGCCTTGTGTCATCCTTTCCTTTGAATGTGGACTGAATAAAGTGACTGTGACATGATAAATTTTCAGCCTCTAAGTTTTGGGGTAATTTGCTATATAGCAGTCAATAACTAATACAACTTTAGATATATTATTTCATCTTTATAACAGTCCAGTAAAGTATTATCATTACTATTATAAAGAAAGACTGAGAGGTTAAATATCTTGTTCAAAGTATTACAACCCAAGTGAAATAAGGATTTAAACTCAGATCTGCCTGACTCCAAAATTACTTCTTAGAACTGTTAAGCTATTTTGTCTCAGGTGACAGAAATTTTAAACAGTAATGTGTAAGTAAACCTTAGGCTTTTCTCATTAATCAGGAAGTCAATGTCCTCAAAATCCTCTTTCAGAAATTTAGGTGGACATCATCTGAACTTTCATTCTGGTTGTAGCTGTGCATGGATTACAGTGTTGACATGGGATTGCATGGCATTGCTTCAGTTCTCATGCCCTCTGATTCTCCTGCCTCCTACCAATTGTGCACTTCTTATTGCTGGCAGACCCTTATGAAGATTGGCCATTTTCTCTCCCCACTGCTCTCCTGCTGTCCTCTTGAGAATCAGCCTCACTTTGCTATTGACTATCTGTAGCACTCAAGAATTCTGGAAAAAACACTTCTCTCTCTTGTTGAGTTAGTTATAATTATAACCAAACTCCTCTTGATGATGATGATGATGTTAGATTAAAATGTTCCCTAGAGGGGCGCCTGGGTGGCTCAGTCGGTTAAGCGGCCGACTTCAGCTCAGGTCACGATCTCGCGGTCCGTGAGTTCGAGCCCCGCGTTGGGCTCTGGGCTGATGGCTCAGAGCCTGGAGCCTGCTTCCGATTCTGTGTCTCCCTCTCTCTCTGCCCCTCCCCCGTTCATGCTCTGTCTCTCTCTGTCTCAAAAATAAATAAAACGTTAAAAAAAATTAAAAAATGTTCCCTAGAGATATTACTGTAATAGTTTTTGTCCTTTTATATACATTTATATTTTCCTTCATTTAAAAAAAATGTTTATTTATTTATTTTTGAGAGAAAGAGAGAGAGCACAAGCAGGGGGAGTGGCAGAGAGAGAGAATCTGAAGCAGGTTCCTGGCTCTGAGCTGTCAGCATGGAGCCTGATGCGGGGCTTGAACTCATGAACCCTGAGATCATGACCTGAGCTGAAGTCGGATGTTTAACCGACTGAGACACCCAGGTGTCCCAAATTCTCCTTCATTTTAAAAATACTTTCTTTGCAACCTGGGATGGATTGCATGATTTATATGCAAAGTAAAAATAGACTTTGAATAGGGCTGAGTGTTATTTCCTTGTGCATGTGCTTGTGGTCATTGTTTTGTTCCAGTAATAAAGGCTTAGCTTTGTTTTGAATGAGTAGGATCTGCCAAAACTTAATTTCTGCCTAAGTAGGGTATTACTGTATTTTTTCATTTCATTTCATACTATTTCAAAAATGGACATATTCTTTCTCATTTTATCCCTGCATAGCTCCAGCAGCCTTCTAACTATGTTTTCTGTCAACATTCCATTCCTCTACAGTCCAGCCCCTCTGTGACTTCTTGAAGCACATTTCCAAAACCCTACTTACATCATGGTGTTACCTGATGATGGCCTCCAGCATTTCTTCATGAAACCAATAATCAGAGATTTCTTTCTGGGTTTAAATATTGATTGTTTAAATAAACTAAAATGGAATGTTTAGAATGAGGACTTGGCTGCTTAAAGCTTATCTGTTAAAAATTATCAAATAGGTTTATGATGACTACTAATTGTGATTTATATTAAATTACATTCAGGTGTGAAAATGAGTAGGGAAAAAAGTATGATTTCTAATTGATAATAACCTCTGATATAATGAAAATCATTTAAATGTAATATATAAATACTTTTAATTAATATATTGTGTTGGTTAAGGTATATTAGTAGTGATAGAAACAACACTAGTGAGGCACTTGGCTGTCTCAGTTGGTGAGCATGCGACTCTTGCTCTCAGGGTTGTGAGTTTGAGCCCCACGTTGAGTTTGGAAATTACTTAAAAATAAAATCTTAAAAAAAGCAAAGTAACACTGGTGGCAATGATAGTAGGTATTTGATGGAATACCTACCGATTGTGACAAGGACCTTACATACGTTGTCCCTATGGCATAGGTACTAATACCATACTACAATTTATAGCCTTATCTTAATTATCTTAATTTCACAAATTAGCCTATAGCCTTTTTTTTTTCCAGATCCTAAGTAACTATCAGCCCTCTATTTTTATCAATCAATAAAAATCTCATGTCTCTTGCTCTTCCCATATAGGCATGTGCAATACAGCAGCTTAGGGAAATGAAATATCTTCTATTGTGAAATATTACACTTCTCTAAATCAAGATTTATTATAGCTGTTTGAAGCTTCCACCTGGGGGAATTTTCTGTCATACAAGTCAAAGAACTTCTATTTGTTCTGCCTAGTTTAGCTTTTCTCTCGACTTTGCTGAATAAAATAAAAAGATGTGACAAAAGGAGACATTAATATCCACAAATCCATCTCTGCAGAAGTGAAAATCGGTAGCTTTTATGATTCCTTTGGCAAGAGACTCCTTTTAAAAGGGAGTAGCAATTATAAATAACACTAATAGCTGGGGCTCTAGTAATAGTAGTCCATTTATCTTAGAACTTTTTTATGTACTTTTATTTTTCCAAGTGAATCAAGATAGAATAAAGTTCGTACTATCTTTATTATAGTTGTGATGTAGAAGTGGGTTAGGAAAAAAAATGTAAGTAATTTTTTTTGTCTGTTACAGTGTGCCATAAAGAATTATCAAGCATTACTTGTTACAATGCTCCTAAAGTTCTCAAATCTCTATTATTTCCAAACTTGCTTGATTTAGAAGAGCGACCTTGGGAGGTATTTTTAGATAACAAACAACAGAAAGATAAAAAGACCCCAGTCTGTTAAAAATGATTACTTTTCAGTATGTGGTCAAATAAAAGCTAGTCTTCCCAGCTATATCCTCCCCCAAACAATTCCCCATGTACTTCTTGAAAATCATGTGGTTGAAGTAATTTAGAGAAAACTCAACAATAATCTTGGTTAGAAATGTAAAGTATATTAAAGAAATAAACAAATTCAACACCACTGTTCATTATCTCACTTTCTATGTTTGGGTACACGATATAAAAGTAATATGGAATAAGAATGGAGTTTTGAAGAACTACTGATTGAATTTTTGAAAAGTCAAGATCAAAATGAACTATACCTGTTGTGAGAAATTTTATCATGTCAAATCAAAGGATACATGCCAATGAATGAAAACAAAATAGTGAAACAATTACTAGTTTAGGTGTTTTATATCTTCAAAGGATAAATGCTTTTAGTAGTCTCTTTGCTTTTGCATATGTGTGCTCATTTGCCCAATTACTTGTGGTTGTTCTCAAAAATCACTTCATGCTATGCTCTTTCAACTGGTAAGTAATTCTAATAAATAATAAGCAATTTCTCAGTGATTTTGACTATTCATATCACTCTAGTGCACTCAATACATTTGGTACAGTTAGCAAATAAAAAGAACTCACACCCCACAAGCCTGTCCACAGTCGTGAGTGGCTTGAATGTCACGTTAATAGTGTTGTCAACTCAGAATCAACAGAATTTTGTATCTTATTCTTCCAAATTAGCGTCCTCTTGCAATATCCATATTATCTGTATTTTTGTCCATACTTAAGGGCTTCTCCCAAACTTCCAGGCTTTGTACCTTAGTTTCAATTTGTATTTAACTCTTACCCATATTGCTCGCCTAGAGCCACAGTTTTATCAGTGTTTGCTTTATCATATGCATCCCATCCCCTTTCCCCATTCTAATCTCATTCATTCAAAATCTTATCAATATGTTCTCATCATTTTGCATAAAATTGTTTAATATTACCCAATAATATGTAGGACAATATCCCCATATTTAACCTGACATTCAAGATATTTCACAGCATAAACTAAAGCAAAGATGTTCTGTTTTCCCTTTCATTTCCTTCACATTCTGCTACAACCAACTTTATCCTTTAGCTGTCTTGCAAAATGTGCTTCTCTTTCCTGCCTCTATATTTTTACTTTGAGGTTCTCTTTGCTTGCATTCCCCAATGCCTGTCCCCTTCTAAGGCCAGATAACCTCCTCAGATCATTTTCATGTGTAGCAATCATTCCTGCATTTGAAGTCAGAGAGTCTGTTAATCTCCACTGTTATTCTGTGTACTTCTTTAGGATAGAACCACACATATATTTCTGTGTGTCTCTCCTTTGGGCATATTTTAGGGCCCTTTAGATATTATCTAACTTATTTTTTAAAGTGCCCACATGAAGCTACTTAGGTTAATTCAATATGTGAATTTTATTATTCCAAAAGACATGCTGTGACACCTTTTATACCTTTCTCAGATCCCAGTCCCATACTAATACAGAAACATATCACTTAGGCTCTGAGCTTTGTGGATTTTGGCACTCAGAAGTTGTAAAGATTTTTGTTAATGGAACATTTCAATAGAGCCCTTGGTTCTACAAGCTCATTATTACTTCTATGGCCATCACAGAATGAACAGCAAGTTTAGTTTGTTTTTGATGAATATGTATGTGGGACAAATTAATGTACAATTAATGAAAGTTCAGAGGCAAAAAAAGAATGAGATTTTGAAAAAATCTGTCATAAAGTCTAAATTAATGAGCTTAAACTTACTTTGGTATTTATTTTGAACTTGTAAATAGTGGTATCAAATTTTTTCTTAAACCTTGTGTATAGTTTCAAATACTCCAAATAGTCTGACACCTACTAATAAAAAAATAGTCTTTCCAGATGTCCCCATAAATTATCAAAATGTCTCAGAAATTTTCAGTTGGAAAACAATTAAAAATACAAATTAAAAATACATTTCCTAAACAATCTCTTGCACATAGTAAATTATTCGACCACCTGTACATAGGTACAGGAAATACAGTCATTGTCCACATTGGCTCAAAGGGTTCCAAATGGACTAGAAAGTCAGTAGATTGAAACAGATAATTCAAAAGTAGCTGTGTTACAGAATAGATTTAAGTTAAACTAGACTTGAATACCTAGACCTAAAAGAGAAGAAACTGAGAATTGCTTTAGGTTCAGAATATGTATTGAGTAAAAACGTCTCATTCCAGTAAGCTTAAATCCCCATTAGTTATAGCATTTGACAATCTGAAACAGTAAGTCATAATGTAACTCAGGGGAAATAGTATAATTTTCTGAAATAGAAATATAGAGCAATATGATGTGTAGGCTAAAATAAAGAATTTCTGTTGATCCATGGTCTGTAGATTTATTTTGGAATCTTTCCTCTGAGTGTTTAATGGGGTGAGAGTGGGAGGGAGGGAGTGTCACCCATAGGATGAGGAGATAGTTCTTGGAAGACAAAGTGATCTGCATTCCAGACCTTGCCTTTCCATGTAATAGATACATATACTTGGGAAAAATACCTAACTTCTTAGTATATATCCTCATTTATAAACTGAGGATTCTAATATCTCCTTCATAGTGTGATAATGAGGATTAAATGAAATAATGTATGCAAATTACATAGCACTATGCCAGGCACCTGGGCAGTTTTATTATATTAGCTCCTTTCCTTACCCTTGGTAATAAAAATGATCTAGTTATAAAATTATATTGTGGAAAATAAGGATTTTGTTATTTTTAAGTACTGGGTATTTGGATTATTGTTAATGGAATAATGATAATATATAAATATATGACATTTGCTCCCCCATATGCTTATCCAATAGAAATATAATGTGAGCCACAAATATAATTCTAAAGTTTTTAGTAGCTGTATTTAAAAAGCAAAAAGAAATGGGGGAAATTAATTTTAATAATATATTTTATTTAACCTAATATTTCCAAAATACCATTTCAGTATGTAATTAATATGAAACATTTTTTTAAGGAGATACTCTACATTTTTTTGTACCAAGTCTTTGAAACCCAGTATAGCACACTTCAGGTGCTCAGTAGCCACTTGTGACTAGTTCTGCTCTATTGGAATATGCAGAACTAGGAACTTTTTGTGGAAGAAGAAGGGAAGCAGGCAGAACTCTGCAAAACTTAGGACTTAACCCTGAGACAGATTGTTTTAAAAGACAGATCGTTCATACGAACAGAAACTGAGATAGTGTTAACGGGACAGGGTTATCCATTAGGATTCTTACTTTCAGGTGATAGAACCAGCCCTGGCTAATTTAAGTAGAAAATCAGACTTATTTAAGGCTAGTAGATGGTTAACAATCTCTGTGACTGATAGAAAACTAGACCTGGAAGATGTCTCTAGACATAGAGACGAAGTCCAAATACTCTGCAGAACTGGTCCATCAAGACAACATGGCTGAGAACGCATGTCTCCAATAGAATTGTCTCCTTGATCAATGCTGGACAATAGAGATAATGGTAGAACCGCTTTCACTGCTGCTGCCTTTGGGAAATGGATTCAACTACTGTGTTTACAGCCAACATTAACACAGTGGATTCTGCACACTCCCTGCTTCTTTGCATCCCAGCTTCTAAGCCAAAGTCTACTCTGTGTGCTATTGGGAGAATTTGGGTCATGTGACCTAGCTACAAGGAAAGCTGGGGAAAAAAAGCTTTCAGTTCCTAGAATGGGCTCAAGAATCTCATCAAGATTCAAGGAGGAGGGAATTCCCCATATATAGAGTGGGGTGGGATGGGGCCATTATGGTCCAAAAGGAAGACATTGTCTGCCTTATAAACTTGGGTTTTCTGACCCAGTGGCATAGGATGAGGGCTTCTGAAGATTAAAAAAATTTAGAAAAAATAATGTAAAAAAATTTTTATACATGAAAACTTTTCTTCGTAATATGAATGCAATACCAATGAAATTTGGGACTTTGTTTTTTGCCAAAAATGTAATATGAGGGGATTTATAAAATCTATAAAAGTATATTCACTTGACTTTTTTTTTCTGGAAAGATGAAGTTCTAAGTATTTAGAAATCAGAGGATATTGCCAGAGCAAATACATAGGAGTGAATGTGCTCATTTTGATATTGAAAATAATTGAAATACTTAAGATAATTAGAATGTTTAGTAATCTGAATAGACTAATAAGTAATACCCTTATTCTTTGCCTGAGTGCAGAACTATTGGAGATAGTTACTAAAGTCAGTCAAATATCATTACTTTTAATGCTAGTTTGAAGAATGTGGCTTAAATGAGAGGAACAAATGAGGTTGTTAGTGCTTCCCAGATGGAGACCTGTGCAATAGCACTGCCACCCACTTACTCTAAATGAGTAAATGATGGCCAGAGAAGAAAAGGAGACAAATCCTCAATGCTTAAGAGACATAGTAGGAGCCTCCATTTGATTTAGAAACCTGCTCTACTGATTTCTCCCCACTAGATACAGGGTGAACAGTGAGAAAGTGCTAGTGCAAAGGTTTAGAAGCCTTACTCTACTTGAAATCTCTCCATAGGGAATCCTGAAGAGCGAAGTATAGATAGTCCCCATAACATTTCCAACCATTTCCAACTTTTTGCTCTTTTAAATCATTTGACTTAGCAATTAGCCTATAATTCCCCAGGGATGTGACTATGACCCACCCCCCCCCCACCACCAGGGGAGATCACCTCTTATTCATATTAGTACTTCGAACTTTTAAAGTCATTCTCTTAATTCCAAGCCATGCAGCTTCCTGGGACCACTGGTGAACAGTGTAGACTTTGGTCCAGAAGGTTCTAAAAATGAGTAAGAATGGTATGTTATTTAAATTAATTCCAGGACCTTGGTTTCCCTGTTGCTTAGAGATCACCTCCCTTTGTTTCTCCTCCCATATTATATTTAGACACATGGTCTACCAGACGTCACCAGATATGCAATGAGATTATAAAACCACATAAAGATATTCCAATAATAACATGTTATTAATATAGAGGAGACCTATATGTGAATATCTGTGCTATGCTATTAGCAAATTGCCTGGGAGAAACTAAAGTTCAAAGGTTAAAAACACAAAGAAATTAAATTCCAGAATTCTTAAGTTCGATTCCAAAACAATTAAAGTCCCAAATCAAATTCTCTTTGTTCTTGTGAATTACAAATCCAATGAATTAAAGTTCAGTTTTTTTTCTTCTTCTACCACTTCTTATATAATAGGAATCTTTTAAAAATATGACCCTGAAGCCTGGTGGTTATCTCTTCATACATCTGTCCCAGGTCCAGAAACACTGGCCTATCCTACAGTTCCCAACATAAAGTCACATATCCCTTTTAGGGGAAAATCAATAAACATTGAGTGGGAACAAACAATTCCCAGTCACTCCATATAGATGACTCTTTTAGATGACATGTTGTTACATTTTGTAAGGAGCAGGGAATCTTCTGTTCCTAGTTAGAATGAGAAATCAATCTCTCATTTTTAAAATGGGCATGGCCACTATTCCAGGTCAGAGTCTGCAGCCTTATGTTCCAGAATTTGCCTGGGATACCCAGGCCATTCATGGTACAATTGGCACACCGGATAGTAGTTGACAAATAGAAATTCTAGCCTGAGCTTCTTTAGATAATGGTTATGTTACAGGTAATAATACACACACAAAAATGGTACGAACCCAGAAAAATTTCCTAGGCCTCCAGATGTCTGGAGGATATTTTAGAAGACACTCTCCTTAAATCCTAGCTGTTCTTTTATACCTCCCAGTATTTATCATCAAATTAAAGGGATTATGCAACTCAACTCTTCCTCCAGTGCAGTGATCTCATCCCTTTGGACCAAAGTCCCACATGGAATCATTAAGAGCATCCCTGTGCAGGTTCATATGCCCTTGACCACTAGTAAACTCTGTGGAGTGCTTTGATGTAGATCATATTCTAGATCATTTGGATGGTTCTTAATTGTTGTACTTTTATTTCATCATGTGGTATATTTTCATGGTCATGGTTCACTGTGTGATCAAACAACCATTTTTTAAAAATACATTTTATAATATTTGTGTTATTTCCCTTTCCCCTTTTTGTAGCAGAGGAAGTCAAACTCTGGAATATTATTTTGACAATAACCAACCTAATGGTTATTATAGGAATCACTCCCTACTGACTTACGATCCTTTTCTTTTTGAGACAAAGCGAAATGTCAGCTGCAGTTTTTTCTCTTATATTTGTTACAAGAGCAACTGATGAGAGTACACTCACATAGAGTATCAAAAAGTGTACCTATCTTGAGAGGAGACCAAGTGGAAGGCCCTGAAGACTTGAATCTCTTCTCTGAACAGGTGTCAACCAATCTGGGGCACATTTACAAATGGCATCCTGCTGTCAGCCCATGATGCCTAGTTGTTTTTTTTAATCTTCATGGGAAAAGATTCCATCCATTGGGATAATTGTAGCTTTTTAACACATTTCACTATAATTAGTGAATCTGCATGTCAATGTTTTCTAGCATATTCCCTGATTGAATTGGATATCATTTTAGTTCTCCCCATGACCCGTCAAAGATAAAGAATTTGTTTACTGTAAATTGCACACCACTCACTCCTATATGCCATCTGCCACACTTAACTGCACAGTGCTACAGTTTTCTAATAATAGCTCTTTGAACTTAAGAAAAATAGTGAGAGGTGTTAATCATACATTCTAGGGGAACATTTGCTTCTATCATCCTTTTACTTCTTGATGGGAGTTTCATTTTAGTGTATTAAGTTAAGTTGACATTGTACTTCTATCTATAATGTACAGCCAAGCAGGGTTTACAGATTCCCCTAAGTGGCTGTCATTTAACAGAATTTTGAGAGGTGCACTTCCAAGAAAAAGTAGCAAGTTCCATACTTCAGAAAGGAATTTTGATATTTAGCAAATTGTCAGGACTCAGGTCATTTCTGTGAAATTTGCTTCTGGAGCTGACTCACCTCCTTCTTTACTGTTTTCTCCTTTTTCCTTCCTCTTTTATGGTAATCTAGGTAATGAAGTTTGCATGTCATGTTTTTAACTTGTTCTGCACTTTTTTTCATGATTCTAAATGGCCCTACATAACTGCCCTATTGGGAAGTTACTTTAGTGCATTATTAACCAATAGACCTTGAATGTTAACAAGGCCTCCCTTTAAAGAAATGAGTTGTGGAGTGCCTGGGTGGCTCAGTTGGCTAAGCATCTGACTTTAGCTCAGGTCATGATCTCATGGTCCGTGGGTTCAAGCCCTGCATTGGGCTCTGTGTTGACCGCTCAGTGCCTGGAGTCTGCTTCCGATTCTGTCTCCCTTTCTTTCTGCCCCTCCCCCCGCTCACACTGCCTCTGTCTCTGTCTCTCTCTCTCAAAAATAAAATAAACATTAAAAAAATTTAAAAAAAAGAAGTGAGTTGCTGAAACTTATCTATCATTGGCAATGTTGGACACATAAGAGAAGGCTTTATTTGGTTAGAAGTACTCACAGCCCCTTATACTGTAGCATCAGCCCTCAAATGAAGTATCTGTTCCTGTGGAGTTAGAACAATTAAATTTTTTATTTATAAACATAAAATAAAACAATAACAACAACAAAACCATTAATTCAGCACCTCTTTACAAAGTACCATAGTCCATTGCTCCTTGAGAGTTTTGTTTTTCACTTGGATAATCTTAGAGGACACTGCATGATGGAGGAAAGCCAGCTGGCTGGACTTGAAGGGCAGGTTGAATCCCTTTTTCAACATTTAATATTTATGTTCTCAAATATATCCCCAAACATTTGAGGATACTGATGTTACAACTTTATTTTGTTATCTCTGAGTCATTGCGCTGCCAGAACCCTCATTTAACTAACTGTGATGAAAGAGCGTCATAGATAGTCTGTTCTGCAGAGGACAAGCTGTAAACTTTTCCTTTGAAATTTATCTTTTGTACTTTGATATTTTTGTTACCAAATGTCCCCTGTGCTTCACAAGCTTGTGGATAAAATGAAATTGCATTTGTATTTACGACCAAATTTCAATGGCTTTAAAACTTTACCCAGTTTACTAGCAAGGTTCCCCTTCCCAAACATTTCTAAGACTCTCCAGGGACGCCTACACATGCCCATGTATCAGTTGTTTTAGAATAAATAGAAAGTCAGACCTTTTGTCTGGACCCTACTGTGTCTGACACCTAGAAACTTGATGTGTAAGGTACATCCAATCAACCAGGTGACTCCAGTTTCATTGAAGTCCACAGTTCTCAATGCAAAGAGAAAAGCCATAAGGACCCAGGAGATTCACAGAGATATGGCTTGGGTAAATTTTCTGTTCCTCCTGATTCTTATATCTCACTTGCTGATCCCATTGCTATCACCACTGAACCTCCCACTTGTTTGGATGTTTTTTCCAGTTGTGAGGTTTCCTCTTAGGGAGGAAGGGGGCATTTTTTTCCTCACTATTACACTCAGAAGAGAGACCCACAACAAATTGCTTGGCCACCAATTTTTATTAGTCATAATGCTTTAACTTTAAAAACATTTTTTTAATGTTTACTTAATTTTAAAGGAGAGAGAGAGTGTGAGCAGGGGAGGGACAGAGAGAGAGGGAGACACAGAATTTGAAGCAAGCTCCAGGCTGTGAGCTGCAGCACAGAGCCCAATGTGGGTCTTGAACCCATGGACCGTGAGATCATGACCTGAGCTAAAGTCGGATGCTTAACGGACTGAGCCATCCAGGTGCCTCATAATGCTTTAACTTTTTGACTGCACATCCATGGCGTCATTTTTCCAGACATACCAATAGTACAAGAGTAAATGAATAAGGATGAGTTCCAAAGTTAACCAAACATGGAATCCAAAAGCAACATTATTATGTAGAACACAGGTATACACCCCTTCTTTCTTATGGTTCATTTTTAGTCAGGAGTTCTCATTGTCCTTTATTGCAAAAAAGCATGATTTGATCTTTTGAACTGTAATGTTGATGGTGACTTGGAGAGTGGGGAGAAGAATAATCATGGTCCCAAGTTCTTCATCTTCCATGAGACTCATATTCTTCTATATAAATTTGTGGCATTAAATATATATGTTGTGGAAGGGATTTTTTTCCCCATGTCCTCTCAAGCCAAGCCATTGGAGAGAGAATGACATCTCATTTCTATAATTGATTACATCTAAGTACACATTTTTACTTAAGCAAAACTCTTTGTAAATTTTTATATTATCTGTGATAAAATGTTTTAGATACTTAGAGTGAATGCATTTATTTTGCAGAAGTAGGGCAAAAAAATTAAAAGAATAGAATGATAGTGTGAGAGTTGGTGTGAAGGTAGTAATTGTCATGTAAAATATATATATATGAACAACAGTCTAGGATTTTTCTTTTTCCTTTTTTAAAGGTAGGCTTCACACCCAGTGTGGAGCCCAGTGTGGAGCCCAAACTCACGACCTGAGTTCAAGACCTGAGCTGAGATCAAGAGTCAGATGCCCAACTGACTAAGCCACTCAGGCACCCCAGTCTAGTATTTTTCTAACTTGGAACAATATCATTAATTTAACTTAATGAAAAGCATTTAAGTAATGAAGAGGTTTGTAAGTTATGAGCTGGTTTTCCCTGACCTGTTTTTATCTTAACTACTCATATTATCATTAGATTTTTATTCAACTAACATCTATTTTAATTTTAAGTAGTTAGGTCTTAGAATTATCAGGATGAATTAGATACAATTCTTACTCTTAAAGAGTTCATGGTCAGAAGAAACTCAGGTTACACACATACACACACACACACACACACCCACACATTTCACGTTATCAGGAACTCAAAAAGGGTTGGAAATTTTACTCTAGTTAAATGCTTCACAAGTGGACCAGCTACAGTTTCATAGATGCTGCCCTAAGACATAAGATTGGTCAGAGGAAAGGACTTTATTGCTCACAGTACAATAAGCATGATGAACTTCATGTTCTCATGGATTCCTTTCCCACCCTCACCAAGTTCCATGGGGTGATGTGAAATGGCCCAGGTAAATGTGTATACGGTAGGTTTGTAACACAGTTGAGGAACAGTAAGTTTAGGAAGTTCTCCATCTTATGAAGGAGGCTACTGGCAAACTTGCCTGACCTTTACTTTGGTGGGAGACATTACTTTTATTATCAAGACAGGTAAGGAAAAAACCTGCCTTCTTCCCCTTCAAGAAGATACACTGTCTTTGTCTTGCAAGCCAGTTTGCCATACACACATCCTTGAAAAGATAGTTGGAAATAAAATCTGTCAGTTTCTTTGCTCAAATGAGCAGAAATGCAAGATCCCCATGGAGAAATGCCTCTCAACATTTACATAACAACTATAATAACAACAGTGTGATATATTCTGTAAAAGAATTATGGGTATTCTACAGAGGAGGGCACAACCTAGCTGAGTCTAGGAATAAAGGAAGATACATTTTAACTTGCTATGAAGGGGAGAAAAGGAACGAGACAAAGGAACTTCATCAGCATGGAAAACACCCAGTGCTGCTCCAAGACTGCCCTCTAGTGTATAGAAAGCTTCACCTCTGTGACTTTGGGCTTTGATAATGACTTTCTGCAGTCATGGGGGTGGGTGGGGGGTGGTGATGCAACATTTCTAGGGGCATTTGCTTTGGAGGTAAAATCCAGGTCTTTGGTATTTCACCTGGGGATCTATTTCTCTTGGTAATCCTAAGAATTTACAGTACTTCAATTTCCTCTTGTTTAAAAGTTTCCTTGCTGCTACTTATGTGATTAAGGGACTGCTTTTTCTGGGAGTTGGGGAAAAGAATAGCTTATTGGTTTTGATAGTTTATGCCTCACTGCATGTAGATTCTATGTGCATAACATGAGGGTCTGGCCAAATAAATGGAACTATGGAGGCAGAATATTAGAGCTATAAAGTTCCTAGAGTTATCTAGTTGAACCCTTCTTTTTTTGCTTCTCTATTTCTTTTCTCCCTCAAAGACTTTAATTGCTTACTGTGTTTATGTTTCATGCTGGGGATCCAAAAATGAAAGGCAAGAGCTTCTTTCCTTAAGTTGCTGACAGGATCATAGGAATGAAGAGACATGGTCAGACACTTACAACAAACTAAGGTAAATTCTAAGACAAAAGGAATAACAACTACTGAGTTAGGGAACCTGATTCAGATAAGGGTGTCACAAATGAATGTTCAGAGGAGATGATTCTTGAATTGGATCTGGAAGGACAGTCAGGAAATATCTAGGGAAAGAATGGGTAGAAAAGAGGTTAGTCTCTATGAAGGGCTTTTTATGTCCTGCTAAGGAGTCTGGGTTTTATCCCAGTTGGTATCAGGGAAATTTTGGAGGATATTTATCAAGGAAGTGATGTGATAAGATTTACACTTTAGCGGGGCGCCTGGGTGGCGCAGTCGGTTAAGCGTCCGACTTCAGCCAGGTCACGATCTCGCGGTCCGTGAGTTCGAGCCCCGCGTCAGGCTCTGGGCTGATGGCTCAGAGCCTGGAGCCTGTTTCCGATTCTGTGTCTCTCTCTCTCTCTGCCCCTCCCCCGTTCATGCTCTGTCTCTCTGTGTCCCAAAAATAAACGTTGAAAAAAAAAATTAAAAAAAAAAAAGAAAAAGATTTACACTTTAGAATGATTACTTTGGCAGCAATGTGGATAATAGATTGGAAGGGGAAACACTGGGGACAGGGGAATCAATTAAGACATTGTTACAGTGACCTGGGCAAGAGACTGATGAAGCTCTGACTCATATCATTAACATACAGATGGAAAGGAGTATCTGTATACTAGTAATGAAATCAATAGAATTGGTAAAAGATGAGAAAAATGAAAAAGAGCAAGGATTCAAAGATGACTGAAGTTTGTTGTTGGGGACCTGGGTAGATGGGCTGTTTTCAAACAAGATCTGGAGAAAGAAAATGTGGCAACAGACTTGAGATGAATTCAGGTTTTGATGTACTGTGACTTAATCATCTCTGGATTTTCCATCGAGAAATAATATCTGGACTTGGATATATTGATATAAAAACTCATTTTTATTTTGCCCTTTCATTGCTTGATCAGTATTTATTCCAATTTTTCATTTCCTTCTGTAGCCCCTTTTGAAGTCATCATGCTCGAGCTATGGACAGGCTTTTGCAAAGCATTTTGGGTTCTCTACTTCACTGAGCATATTTTTTTCATCTGAATGCTCATACACCTAAAGGAAGTTTTTCATGTACATCTTTTCTTCATATTGAATGTTACTTGAAATTATTGCAAGGGTCACATGTTTATTTGCAAGTCATTTAATTCAGTGGTTCTATGTCATGAAAATGTTTTTCAATAGATCTGCTTTTCACACACTACCCCCTCCTCCACCTCCTCTGTTGGAAGTGTTTTGATTGCTTGGCAAATTTGCATAGCATTCTCAGAACTCTATTCAGTTTGCTTAGTACTTTCTGAATCTGTTATATCCGGAAATTGTAGATTCATGATGACAAAAAATACTTTCACTTCTTTGTTATTATTTGCTGTTTGCGGAATTTGGTTTCTACATTATATTTATTCAGCACAGATAAGTTAAGAATAGGACATATCAATAAAAGAGTTTGACATGCTTAAAAACACAGAATGATTTTGCTTTCCTTTTCATATTCACCCTTTGCTCCATGCTATACGATTCAACCTCTTAATACTGTAATCTTAAGGTTATTGGCAACTTAGAAGCTACTTCATCCTTTGTATTATGCTGACTAGTGAATCTAGATTTATTAAAAAATATATCTGTCATCTTTTTTTAAAAAACAGAATGACTCTAAGCAAGTATAAAGAAATTATTTCTTTCCATCAGAGAAATGAAATTTGATGAGAAAAGGATCAGCCTGAGAGGTATGCTTAAGGTCTTCTCACATCTTTTGTGAGTCTGTACCTTTCCCTGGTTGTGCATAGTCATTTTCTAATTTGCCCCATATTTACAGTTGCTTTAGAATGACCTAATTTTTAATTTCTGGCTCCCAAAAGGGGAAAGATAAGAATGAAATGGTGACAGGAGGAAATGAGCTAGACCTTTAAATCCCCTGGAAGTCACTTCTGCTTGAGAAGGAGGGGATTGCAATATTAAAGGGAGGTGCAAAAACAACGGCCAACCACGTCTCTGAACTGTGATCAGAAGCAGCATTCAGCAATCAGAGCACAGATTCTTTTTGCTTACTCTGTTTCCTGCCAGCTGTGGCACAGGTTGCTCCAGAACACGTGTACAGCTGCCTGCTATGGAGGTGGGAGATGGGTAGTGCTACTGTGCTAAGTGCTCAGGTTGACCAAAATTGACTGCAATTTACTGTCCAAGCCTTCGCCTGTAGGTGCAAGCCTTCTATAGACTCCAGAGTTCCAAAACAGTTATTCCAGAAAGATTCTGCCAGTGTAATTGTTGTCTAGGTAGGGAGACAGATTCTTGGGGCTTCCAGTTCTCCCTTCCTTCATTTGTTCATTCATTCGTTCCTTTTTTCCTCCATCCCTTCCTCCCACCTTCTTTCCCTCCTTTCGTTCTCACTTTCTTTCCAGCTTTCTCCCACACTCTTCCCCCCACCCCGCTCCCTGCCACCTTTTTTTTTTTTTTTTTTTTTTTTTTTTTTTTTTTTTTTTTTACTCTGGAGACCCAGTTTACCAGCACACCACTGGGAAGGCTGCTGATACATGTTCCTTGGGATAAGCTGGGTTGGCATCAAGTGGGTCATCTGCCCTGATGGCAGTTCTCTAGTCAGTCTCTTCACAGTGCTGTATGGCCGCTTCAATTTACTGACCAGAAGAGTTATTTTAGGTAGAAGTGTTTTCATCCTGTGGTCCCAAGTTATTTTTTAAATATGGATCCCATTCTTTCCTTGCACAGTGTGTTCAGATGTGTCCCTTTCCTGCCTGAGCCTAGAAGTACTTTCTCCCACCATTGTTGGACTCTTCAGTGCTGTCCTATATCATCAACTTCTCATTATTGACTGGACCACAAGTAGGCATAAATTTCATAAATTTCAAGTAGGCATTTAAGGAGGCATAAATATTCCAGGGCCATCTTTTTATAAGAAAACAATGAAACCAAACCTTATCTTGACTTATCCTTGTCTGACTACCATACCATTTCCACTGCTTGCCCCCATTTTCATACCTCCTGCTTACTCTTAATCCTACTCCACTTCAATGGAACTGTCCTTGTCAAAGTCACAAGTGAATCTCTATTTTCCAAAATTCAATAGAGTACTAATTGTTGGATTACTTCAGAAATTGTTCTTGATATATCTTTCTCTACCTATTTCATTCCCTCCACAATTGAGTTAATCTAGACTTATTTTTAACATATAATTTATATATTTTAATCTAGGCCTATTTTTAACATACAACTTATGTACTGATGATTCTTAAATTGATTATCCAACCCTGACCTCTTCTTTGAGAATCTTACATAAACAAATATTTAATTGACACCTTTAATTGGAGGACTAATAAGCTCTTCAAACTCTACATACTCAAGTCTGAACTCTTGGTTTCCCTCTCAGACATATTCCTCTCTTAGTCTATCTCAGATCAATCATCCTCCTAGTGACTCAAATAAAACAATATTGAGGAAATTATTTTTATATCCCTTTTTCTTTCATCTCCCATACACACACCACAAGGAATTATTCTTAATTTTTGTGTAATACATCTGAAAGCCATCTCCTTCTATTTTTCTCAATGTATTCTAAGCTACTACTATCTCTTACCAGGAATATGACAAAAGCATCCTAATTGGGCTCTCCGTAATACCTTCTTTACAAGTCAGTCTTTAAGGAATATAAAAGAGTATGCCACTTTCATGCTCAAAACCTTCAGTGCCTCCCAGGGCTCTTAGAATGAAGCGATGTCTCTTCCATATGACCTAGAGGTCCATTCCAGTTGCTTACTTCTCACACTTCATTGCATATGGCTTCTTCCCTCATCTCTGATTATGTTAGTTTCTGATTCGTTTTCTTTCTGCCTGGAAATTTCTCCTTCTGGTTCTATTTAGATCTGTCCCTTTTCATCCTTTAGGTCTCAGTTTAAAGTCATCCCTTCAGAGAATTTTTCATTGGCCACACTGTCACCCTTTTTTAAATTTTTTTTTCAACGTTTATTTATTTTTGGGACAGAGAGAGACAGAGGTTGAACGGGGGAGGGGCAGAGAGAGAGGGAGACACAGAATCGGAAACAGGCTCCAGGCTCTGAGCCATCAGCCCAGAGCCTGACGCGGGGCTCGAACTCACGGACCGTGAGATCGTGACCTGGCTGAAGTCGGACGCTTAACCGACTGCGCCACCCAGGCACCCCTGTCACCCTTTTTTAAATGCTTTGTAGCACTAACTGCTATCTGAGATTGTCTTGCTTGATTATGTTTTTATTTGCCTTTTAAGAAATCTGTGTCCTCAGACTAGAATAGCATTTCCTTGAGGTCAGGGACTTCATCTTATTCACGTTCTATTTCCGGCTCTAGAATGATATATAGTTCTGGTCTTCAAACTGGAGTACAAATACTCTCAGAGGAACACAACAATTGACAGTCTTAAGAGAAATCCACTTGTAGTCCAGCTTCCATATGTATTCTTTCTAAAATTGGTCTTGAGCATCCATCATTCAGGTTTTTGCCAACTCTCCCTTTAACAATAAACAACAACAACTTAGTTAAAACAACAACAACAAAGTCTATTTCCTGCCTAACTTACCATAATGTATTGCTCTAAGATGTAAAAACTTGTGGGGCACCTGGGTGGGTCAGTCAATTAAGTGTCCAACTCTTGATTTCTGCTCAGGTCATGATCTCACGGCCACGAGACTGAGCCCTGCATTGGGCTCTATGCCTAGCATGGAGCTTTTCTCTCTCCCTCCCTCTCTGCCCCTCACCTGCTCATGCTTTCTCTCTCTCTCTCTCTCAAACCCAGACCCAAACCCAAAACCAAACCAAAACCAAAACCAAAACCAAAACCAAAACCAAAACCAAAACCAAACAAAACACACAACACTTCTGATGTACCAAAAAATGATTCAACTGGAAACAGATGTGTCCAAATTGAGAAATTCAGATAACAAATAGTGTCATGATACAGGTGGTTTCCAACTGATTGTTTTCAACCAAAGGGAAGACTAGTTGCAATTAAAAAAATGATAGACTCATATATGACTTTCTTTTTGTTTGACATATAACTTAGAAACAGTTCAAAGTAATGAGTAGCATCACCACAACAAACTCTTCACATTCTCCTCTACTCTTTGATCTTGGAACTACGCATTAGTTTTACACTATTTAATAAAACCAAATAATACTAAATATAGATAAACATTTAAAAAATTGATACACTTAAAAGTAGATGTTTGTGAGCAGTATATATCTAGCTGACTTACTTAGCTAATGACTTTGTCCAATGCCATTTGCTGAATGTCTGTGGTAGCCCAGACATCTAGTTAAGCTGGGAAGTGGGACTGAACTTCTGGAGTCTGAAAGTAACATGTGCCAAAACATACACTAAGTAGGAGAAGTAAAGGAAGTTCAATTAGTCTAGGAAGTAGGAGAGAAGAGAAATAATGTCTTATATTGTAAAAATAATTTCACAAACTCTGATATACAGAAATGTATCATTTTCTTAATTGTCTTATAACCGGACTTATTAGCATCTGTCTTGAGCCCACTCTCTGTCTGAAAATATTAAATTTAATCTATCATTCTCAGGTAAACTGAGTATTGTTCAGTGATGTTTATATCATTTTTGGTGTTCAGTATTTTGGGTTTCTATCTCCCATCTCCAAGAGTATATACTTTATACTTTAAGAAGCTTGGATTTCATTATATGAAAGAGGGATTTCATTTCCTCTTTGGAGAGGGGTATCTGGTTTGTGCTCTTCTGTTCATTCTAGCTTCTGTTTGGTTTTTGGAAGTTGGCCTCTATCCCACCATCATCTGCTGCTGATGTCTGCATGGTTTCTGACTCTGTCCGCACTACTTCTGCTGACAGTCAAAATTATGTGACCCCTTATCTTTTTCTTCCTTCTCTGAGTCATTGCTGCATTTTACTTGGGTACTCAGGAAACACCGGATGCTCTCCTATATCCTGTGGCCATGGGCTGCCTCAGTTGCTTTTTTAAGGGAACTTTTTCTGACTCTGGTGCTGTGTTGGTGCAGGAAAGAATTCAGGGTGTCTTGTGGTCTGCTTTCAAATCATTCTAAATATAAAAGGTATTTCTAGGTACTCCCTGATTGGTGTGTGTGTGTGTGTGTGTGTGTGTGTGTGTGTACGTGTGAAGTCCCTCTTCTGAAATTAATACTAGAAGTTTATCCCATTGCTCTTTTCTTCACCTGCTATTTGTTCCTGCAGCAAATCTTTGAACTTTATCTCTTATTGATGGAAAAGTCAGCTCTTACATTAACTTGCATACTTCTGTATTCTGTTCTATATAATTTAAACATTAAGAACTTAGTTTTGGGGGGTAAAAATAAGAAGAAAATAAGAAAACACCTTTGTGACATGTTTCCAGTGACTCTTATAATTAAGAGTCCTGGCCTTTAGATGTTTGTATTTGTTATAGATTTTAAAACCCGGGAATTTGACTCAATTCTGTTCTGTATTATTTCCATGATAACCATGAGTCTGTAGAGTTCCCTATCCTGGTTGATGGGAAAAGGGAAAGAGTACAAGGAAATGAGAGGAAACACTCCATTAATTTATAAGAGTGAAAACAATAGATAATTGATCAATCTGTGAGAGGCAAGGAGAAGTTTCCAAATGAAGCTGGTAGAGTTAGTTGCAAGAAATTTAGACCAAAGGGAAAATCTAAGATGAGACAAATGGTCTAAGTTTTCAAAAGGGGCCTGAAAGGTCTGGCATGCATTTCAAAAGGATGAGATGTAGAATGACATCTGGATAGGGAAGCGAGTCATAGAGCAGCATCACTGGGATGTATTGACTTCACCATAGGTTCTTGTTATTCTCTGCCTTATTATCTGAACCCTATTCTTCTGAGGGCAGCTGGAAAGGGGCTAGCAGAAGTAGGATACTTTTCAGAGCAGGACCTCTAGGTGCTTAAGGCTGAGAATTGTAGTTCAGGCAAAGAACTAGGATCTGAAGAAGTTCTTACAGTTTTAATATCCTAGTGTCAAAGAAAATTTGAATTCCCTGATCACACCTGGTGCAAGATGGGTCCCTGAATGACCTCATATCTACAGAACCCAAGTCACTATTTTCTATATTAGCTCAGAACTCTGGGATGGTCACTGAGAATATTAACACACTAAAGACAACCATCCTAATTAAAGGATTACATGATGTGATTTGGGGCTGGCAACCAAAATGTAATATATTTTCTTATCCTGTTGCTCAAGTTATAAACAGCTGATAAATATACATTATTGGGAAAACCTGATTTACCATATTCTCCTACTTTTGACTCTCCTTTTTTATTACCTGGCTCTCCAGATACCTATAAATATGCTTTTGCTACTCTTCCCTCCCTGGTTTGCAAGAGACAAAGAGAATGAAGATATGGTACACATGTTGGAAAAGCTGTACTCACCCCCTCAACCTTCTTGGACGTGGATATAAGTTTTCATCTATTGTATTAGTATCTTTTATCTGTGCCCTTAAATAGTACTTAGCTTATTTTTTGTAACTTGGAATTAAACATTCTATTATGAACTCTCCCACTCTAATTTTTTCACATGATATGATTTGTGTGTTCTTGGGGAGCCTAGGGTTAAAAACATCCTGAGGAGTAAATATCTAGGTGTTTATGTCAATTTTTTGTAGTAATTAAAAATAAATTTGGGGTAATTTTAGTTACTGACAGTCTAAGTAGATTTTTATGTGCCCTAAGTAGGGCCATGATTGCTGAATACTTTATGAATATCTTTGTACATGTTGGTCCTTTGAAGCAAACCATAATCTCTATGCTGTAGAAGAGGGGATGGCAATGGATATACTGCTTTCTTTCCCTCTTACTATGTATTGTTTCTTTCCTCTCAATCACTATGTTTATGTAACATGCTATCTTCTGACTACTTTCTCTGATACCCATAACCCATTTGTGACATTTAATCCTCGATATTTAGTCCTATTCAAAACCTTAAACATGGGCTTGTTTTCCTAATTTCCTCAGTCTCACCGGAAATTATTCATTTTTCTTATCCCCTCTGTTTAGATATATGCCCCGTATCACCCCAGGAGTAGCTGTCATGTCACAGATAACATATTGGTACTGATAATCTTGGAATTATTTTCCCCTCAAACTGGTGGCTATGGTAATGATTATTTTGATGTGTTTTTTCTTAAGCTGTAGCAATGTAATTTATCTTCAACATTGTCATTTTTAAACCTCTGTTAATAATTGACAATGTGCCCTTCCTTTTGCACAAAATGTTATTAAATAATATTGACTAATTAGTTATGTACAAACGCCAAGAATTTTACAGACTTGTAAAATAGCATGCCACTTCAAGGATTTCTGTTTTGGTAGAGACATTTATAGGGAAGAGAGGGCAAGATTCAAAAATAAATTTAGTTTCAGAACAATGACAGTCAACTCAGTGGATGGGTTACCATTTTATCCAAAGGGGTTTTTAATCCAGTTAACATCCATCAGAAAGTGCTTAAACAATTCCTCAGGAATACCAATTTTTTTTTCCTTGGGATGAGGAATTACATTTTGTATTACATTACAAAAACAATTTGCAGAGCAGATTTGGGACAGTTTTTAATTTAAAGTTCTCCTTTTGGCTCAATCTTCTAAGGTCTGTCTCAGTCAAAAAGCAAATTCTCATTGCATATTTGTGCTAAGATCATTTACTGGATTTTTTTTTGTCCAGTCAATCTTTTTTACATTTTTTATAAATGACAAAAACTAGACATAGGCTTAATTGATACAATATATATGGAGTTCATGCTAATCAGGTCATCCACAGTGTTTCATTACATATTAATATTCTTTTTCTTCTATAATAGGAATATTTCCAAGCAAAATCCCATGGCAGCTCAGAATCAATATTAAATGTTTTACATAGTCTGTGGAGTAAAGTTTTTATCTATTTTGTTTTCAACATGGCCTACTTTATTTACCTAAGTTCAGTTAAAGATGTTGATTAGAACTCTTGCTGTTTGATTAAAAAAAACTAGAGCTATTTCATACTAAGGACAGAGAATTAACTTCTGTCCAGAGATATTTTTTTAAAGTTTATTTAAAATTTTAATAATCTTTTTAGTAATCTTTGTACCCAACGTGGGGCTTGAACTCATGACCCCAAGATTAAAATGATATTCTTCTGACTGAGCCATCCAGGCACCCCAACTTCTGTGCAGAGATTTGATTTAAAAAAAAATTCCAGGCTACATTATTGTTCCAGAATTTCCTTTTCTCTTTTTCCCACCATGCCCTCTCTTCTCTTCTCATTCCCCTCCTCATTCATCTCTTCCTTCCTCAACTTTTTCTTCTCTTTTTTCTCCTCAGTCCTCTACTTTCCACTTCCCTTCTTCTTCCTTTAGTTTTTCTTCCTTCATCCTTTCCTTCCTTTCCTCTTTCCTTCCTTCCTTCCATCCTTCCTTCCTTCCTTCCTTCCTTCAGCTGCTTTTGTCACCTTGTCTACTCCGAGGCCAAAGGACCAAAGAACAAGTGGCAATTTTCTTCTAGGATTACCCACTATTCCTAAAAATGTAGGATTATTATTATTATTTTGTTAACCTCTGAAGACCCCAAATCCCTCACTGTAACTGGCCTGCCAGGAGTGGTGATATGTCCTGTAAGTCTGGAACTCTGTTAGAGTAGGCACCAGACCAAATTCCATATATGAAGTGCAGTCCTTATTCCTTCAGAGTAGGCTTGTCATACTTAATTAAATAAGCTTTGCTTTCAATCTGACATTTCTGGTGCAGTTGTGGTTATACATTAGGTTTACCTAATTATTTTGAAACCGTGTAAATAACTACATTGCAATGAACAGTACAGGGAATCCCTAAAGGCATTGTATGTAATCTTTTACCTATTTTACAAGTAGTTTTACAGCTAGATTGATCCATGTATATGCTGTTTTTAAAGAATCATAAATACCATCAGAGGTTTGGTTATTTACTGATATTTTATAGTTAGAATAAGTGAACTTTATCTCACCATCTTTTTAAAAAATGTTTATTTATTTTGAGAGAGGGGGGAGAGAGAGAGAGAGAGAGAGAGGAAGGGGCAGAGAGAAAGGAGAGAGAGAATCCCAAACAAGCTCCATGCTGTCAGTTCAGAGCCCAATGAGGGGTTTGAACTCACCAACTGTGAGATCATGACCTGAGCCAAAAACAAAAGTTGGAGGCTTAACCGCCTGAGCCACCCAGGCGTCCCTATCTCCACATCTTTTAACAAAAACAATTACACTTTTTTTTTTTTTCTGAGCGCAACCCATTTTAAAATCACTTCTGAAATCTAAGCATTAGAGGCCTTATACTAAAAAACTTTTGAAAATACAGTGGTTATATGTGTAGTTCTCATATTAAGAATTCGTATAAACTCATAGCTTTTTTTTTTTGTAGATTCCATTGAATTTCTATATAGGCAATTGCATCATCTATAATAATGACAATTGTGCTTCTTCCTTTCCAATATAGATTTATTTTTTTGTTATCAGCTTATTGTTCTGGCTAAAACCTCTGGTACAATGTTGGATACAAGAGTGTGAGCAGACACCCCTGTCTTTTGATATTAAGGGGGAAACATTCACCATTAAGTATAATGTTACCTATAGGTTTTTCATAAATTTCCTTTATCTGTTGAAGAGGTTTCCTTCTATTCTTAGTTTGTTGAGAGAGTTTTTATCAGGAAAGGATGTTGGATTTTGCCAAATGCCCTTCTTCACATCCATTGAGATATTATATGCTTTTTCTGTTCTAGTTGTTTAATATGGTTGTAGCAGGATTCTTGCATAGGGAGTCATGACACCAAGGCTTTTCTTTCCAGGAAGCAACTTTATTCTTGCCAGCATTGCTTAGTTGGGTTCATACCCGAAGAACTGAGCCCTGAATGCCACGTGGCATAGTTTTTATGCATTTTCGATTTGTCTCCCATATACAGTAACACACAAACATGCAGTCTGATTAAGTGGTCTTATGTTACAGGGTTGTGAAGGTTGTCACATACACATATAGCCAGGTTGTCTTGAGGTTTTTGTTTTGTTTTTTTTTTCCTCTCTCCTTAGGGAGGAGACCCTGCCACATTACCCCCTTTGGACTTGGACCCCTCTATTTTGGATCAAAGAGCATCATCTTGGTTTAGAGGTTTGTATTTCCATAACATCATTATATGAGTGGCTGTCTTTCTTTCAACCATGGCCTCAATGAGACTGGAGACCAGACTGTACAACCAGGAGAGCTAAGCAAGGTAAGATTAAGCACCCTCCCAAAATTAGGAGGGTAATTCCTATGGGGGTTTTGAATCCCCTGAGAGTTGAAAACCACCCTGCAAATAACTCCTCGGGGTTCCAACCATTCCAGGTCTGGATGGGGACATGAGCATTCCTTCCCATTTGATCTGTGATCTCCTCTATGACTTTTCCCTCATCATCTATCTGTAGACAGCAGTTGCTCAGGTTAAACTTTCCACAAACTCCTCTCTTAGAAGCAAGCAGGTAATCTAACACCAAGCAATTTTGATAGATGGCATTACTCATTTTGGTTTGCTGCTTGGCTAGTAAGTTAAGAGCTCTGGCAGTTTCATTGGTTATAATCTCTACAACTGCTTGTATTCTGGTTATGTAGTTTAGCATGTAAATGGGCGTGCGGACCCATCCTCTGACCAGGTGGCAGGGTCATAATATTGTATTATATGCTCTGGAGGCCACTCATCATCTTTCCAATTGCCAATTTGTAAGTGACACTGCTTCCTTTGAGTCTCCCTATCTCCATATGCTTGAACTCCCAGATGTTCCCCCCTGTCAAGTGGGAGTAGGAAGAAAGATGGATGGATAGTCCCCAGCACACATGACCCTGACCAGACTGAAGGAAGTACATGTCTAGGCTGTTTTTCCACATATCCAGTATAGTCCACCTGGGGCCCACCATTCTACGGCTGCGTTGATGTTGTCCTAAGCCTCCTGGAGATGGGAGAAGTTAGACAAGGGGTGAGGATCTGGCTCAAGGTGGCCCAGGGACACCCACCATTGGCTTTCCCAAGTGGTTGAATTATAAAACCTTTGGCCTAGGCATGTTAAGTTTCCAACAGGGATGGTGAACTTTCTCCCCCATTGGGAAAGGCAGTTCTTCCCAATGATTGAGGTTTTGAGGAGCCAAACCCCGGTAGTGGAACTGGGGTATTTTGTTCCATTAGAAGGCTTGAGGGGATCTAATTCTCTGGCCTCCCATGGCCATTGATCCTCCATGTTAGTTGCCCCATATACCTAGCATGAAGAGATCTTTAGGGTCTGGGCTATAATCTGTGTCAGGGCTTAGAAACAAATGCCTTGCTGTGACCGAAATGGGAGGGGGACTACTTTTTATTTCTTCATAGAATGAGAAGAAGACTTGATGGGATGTGGTTGGATGGGTGGTAGTAACCCTATTGAAATACAGCACAGTCTCTGTGTCTCTGCCCCACCCATAGATCCGGATGCCAGTTCGGGTGCCCCATTGCCACTTGTAGTCTCCTGGGTTAATGATGGTAAAATTAACAGGGTCATAGGCCTTTGATTGACAACCTGATGTAGCAACCCCCTTCTGAAGGAGTGCTATTGTGCCTTCTTTTTTCCTAGTAGCCCATGAAACACAGCTCCAACTGGAGCATAAAAACTCAGGTGTATAAGCACATAAACCGTTTTTCTCACACGTGTATTTGTCACTGAGTCAGTATTCTTACTCCAAATCTAAGCCTCTGCATGGTATATCAAAAGTCCTTGGGCCCTCCATGATAAGTGCCCACTTTTCTTGTATGACCAGGTGACATCTGGTTCCAGTGCAGGTACCCACCTGGCACAGTTTACTTAATTGCAGCTTCAGGGTTCGGTTCATTCATTCCACCTTCCCAGAGCTCTAGGGTGGGTATGCCATGTGTAACTTCCCAGTTATCTTTAGCCCTTCTGCCACCAGCTGCACCACCTTAGCCATGAATGCTGGCCCATTATCTGAATCCATAGTGATAGGGATCCCAGATCATGGAATAATTTCTCTTAGAAGAAGTCAGGCCACTTCATGTCCCTTTTCTGTTTGAGCTGGGGAAGCTTCCACTCATCCTGAGAAAGTACACGCAAAGACCAACAGATATTTACAGCCCTGAGCCCAGGGGAGCTCAGTGAAGTCCACCATCACATTTTCTTTCTTTTTTTTTAAATTTTTTAAAATATTTATTCGTTTTTGAGAGTGAGAGAGACAGAGCATGAGTGGGGGAGGGGCAGAGAGAATGAGAGACACAGAATCAGAAGCAGGCTCCAGGTTCTGGGCTGTCAGCACAGAGCCAGACGTGGGGCTCTAGCTCACGGACCACGAGATCATGACCTGAGCCGAAGTCAGACATTTAACCAACTGAGCCACTCAGGTGCCCTGTCCATCATCACATTTTCAAATGGGGCTCCACCGACACTGCACCCAGGAGCGGCCTGGGGTCCCTGACGTGGGTTATTTCGGGTGCAGTTTTCACATTACTCACATACCGCCCAGGCTATGCTAGAGGGTCGAGGGATGTAGAAATATTGGCTTAAAATCGGCTCAAGGGCTGTCTGGCTAAGTGTCAGTTTCCTGATAGAACTGCTTGACAAAGGTTGGATCAGAGCCTCAGGAATTGCTACTCAGCCATCTTCAAATTCCACCATTCACATGGGAGGTAGCTTCCATTTTCAGTCTTAAACCAAGTACTTTCATGTTGTGAGTAATTAGGGTCCCCTTCTGCCCAATGGACTAGGGGACAGTGCAGTGGTTAAAGCCACTGATTCACTGTTTCTTTGGAGGCCACGAGCTTTGCCTCTTGGTCTGCCTTATGGTTTCCCCATGGAGCCGTGTTGTCTCCCCTTTGATGTCCCTGGCAATGCATGACTGCCACTCTTTTAGGGGCCTGTACAGTGTCTAAGAGTTCAAGGATTTCCTTAGCATATTTTATGTCCTTCCCTCCTGAGTTTATTAGACCCTTCTCTTTGTATAAGGCCCCATGTACATGGAGGATGGTGAAGGCATACTTAGAGTCTGTGTATATATTAACACGTATCCCTGCCGCCAGTTGGAGGGCTCAGATTAGTACAATGAGCTCTGGTTTTGTGCTGAAGTCCCCTTTGTCAGGGGCCCGGTTTCAATGACAGAATTCAGGGTCACTATGGAATAACCTGCAAGGTACTCTCCCTTCTTTAGGAAACTGCTAGTATCAGTGAAATATTCAGCCTCGAGGTCCTTGAGGGGCTGGTCCCTTAAGTCTGGTCAGCTGGAGAACACCTCATCCATGACTTCAATGCAGTCATGGTCTGGCTGGCCCGGCCCAACAGGAAGTAGGGTTGCAGGGTTCAGGGTCCGCACTACTTCTAGGTGAATGCGTGAGTTCTGACAAAGCATTCCCTGATATCTGACCATCCTGGCATGGGTTAGCCAGTATTGTCCTTTGTATTCCATTAATGTCAATACTGAATGTGGCACTGGGACTGTCAATCCTTGTCCCATGGTTAACTCATCAGCCTCAGACACTAAGAGGGCCGCGGAGTCAAGTTGCTTGGAGGGATATGCCACCAGGTGATGCCACGACCCCAACATCTGAGTTAGGACTCCCACTGCAATACTAGTGTGCTCCTGGACATGCAGAAAAAAAGTCTTGGTTGTGTCTGGCAGTCCTAAACCAGGCGCATTAGTAAGGGTTCCTTTTATTTCCTCGAAGGCCTTTTGCTGTACTGATTCCCATATCAGGGTTCCCTCTCTCCCTGCCTTTGTAGCCTTATTGAGGGGTTTTGCCAGGACTGAAAAGTTAGGTATCCAGATTCTATAGAAACCTGCAGCCCTGAGAAACTCCCGAGCCTGGCATTGGGTTGTTGGGGCCGGGATCAAGCAAATAGCCTGCTTTCTCTCTGGGCAGAGTTAGTGCTGCCCCTGGGACAGGTGGAAGCCAAGATATTTAACCTTTTCCTGACAGATTTGAGCCTTTTTCCTAGAGAATTGTAACCGGTTTTCCACAGGAGGGTAAGAAGCTGCTGAGTCCCTTCCATGCAGCCCTCCTGGGACCTTCCAGCCAGCAGTAAATCATCTACATACTGAAGCAGGACACAGCAATATTGATCCGCTGGGAAGCCTTTTAAGTCAGGGGCTAATGCAGTGCCAAAAATGGTTGGGGAGTTTTTGAACCCCTGAGGCAACCTGGTCCCAGTTAACTGGCTCTTGTTACCATTTTTAGAATCCTCCCATTGGAAGGCAAAGATCAATTGGTTCTGGGGGGCCAGGTGGGTACAGAGAAAGGCATCCTTAAGGTCCAAACAGGTGAAGAAGGTAGCTTCAGCAAGAATGAGACCCAAAAGTGTATAGGGGTTCGGGACCACTGGGTGTGTGGTGACAGTTACCTGGATTACTGCTCACAGGTCCTGAATTGGCCAATGGTCATCTGTGCCCGGTTTTTGGACAGGCAAGATGGGTGTGTTCCAAGGTGACTGGCATGGCAGGAGGATCCCATACTTTAAAAGTTTCTCCAGGTGCTTTTGGATTTCTTTCTGTGCCTTGTGAGGGATAAAGTATTGTCTCTGGAGGGTGGGCTCTGCCCGGGCTTCTTCCTTGAGACTATAGAGACGCCACTCTTTTCCTTGGGGAATCGTGAGAGTCATAATCTTTGCTTCTGGTTTCCATAGGGTCAGAGCAGCCTGCCCCCGAGAGCTGAAAGTTATCCAAGCCTGTGCTTCTCCAACAGGTCATGGCTCATTAAAGCTGTGGGGCAGTTGGGGAGGTACAGAAATTCATGGATGACTTCACGGCCACCTAAATTGTATCACCGTCAGAAAGAAAGGATAGCACATCTGACTGCCTGTGGCCCCACTTGTCTCTGTGAGAGGGGGCCCATGGGTTGGGTCACTGCTGAGTGTTCTGCTCCAGCATCCACCATAAAGTCAATGGGTTACCCCCCCCTCCACCTGCCACATTCATTCAGACCATGGGCCCCTGAGGGCCTAACAAAATAGAGCCCGACCTGTCCTAGTCGTCCTCATAGTCCTCCATGGCGGTTATCCCCACAGAATCATCTTTGGTGACCCTATGAGGCTTGGGGCCAGTTGGTACCGACCCTGGACCACATGTCCTCTTTCTGCTTGGGGCCTTGCTGAGAATTGTCCAGTCGCTGGGGGCGTTCACTTTTCCAGGGCCCTCCTGACGGCAGAAAGCACACTGATTCTGTCCTAATTTGGGTTCAGGGTGAGACCCTCCCTGTCGTTCCATCTTCTGGCCCTTTCCCCATGGGGCACCTTTCCAGGAGCATTCCGACCACTCCACCAAGGCAGCAGCTAACAAGTCTGCCTGTTTTTGCATCTTTTGGCGTTCTTCCTTTGGTGCTACCTGGTCACAGTTAACAAACACCTAGGTTGCTACTTCTAGCAACTGACTGGCATGCTGGTGAAACCCTCTGGTTTTTGCAGCTTGTGCTGAATGTTCCCCTGGGCCTCACCTACAAAAGCTGCACTATCTCCTGGTTAGCAGGCGCTTCGGGATCAAAGAGGGTGTGGAGACGAAATGCCTCACATAGTGTCTCATAAAACTGGCTCAGGTTTTTCTCGAGTCCTTGGAGCACTTCTGATGTTTTACTTATATTTATGGCCCCCCCCCCATCCTTATGCCATTTAGAAGGGCTTATTAATACCTTTCAGTCCTTGCAAACCCTCCATCTATACTGGCATCATTTGTATCCCATTTGGGGTTCTCCCCAGGGAAGTGAGCCCAAATGTAGGCCTGGGGGCCTAGTGTCCCACCTGGGGCATTCTCTAACCATTTTAGGGCTGCATAGGTAATGCAGTGATGCTCCTCTGTATCGAAGAGGGTCAGAAGAAGTTGTCGGCAGTCCATCCAGGTAGGTTTTTGGGTATGAATTATGGACTGAATTAGGTTGATCATAGCCTGGAGTTTCTCCATATAGGAGGGGGTATGTTGCTTCCAATTTAAGAGTTCTGTAGTGACAGACACAAAAACACGCTGGCTTCCTTGGGTCTGGCCTTCCTGATCATAATAGATGGGTCCCCTGGTTTCCCTCAGTGACATCTGTAGGGCTCCCCGGTGCTGCTGCAGGGAGTGGCTGCCTCCGCTGGCCTGATTCTCTAGTGCAGTCCAGGGGGCATATGCGGGGTTAAGACTGGTGGTCCGGGTGGTTCAGTCATGGTCAGGGAGGCTGGTGGTGCTAGAGGTGGTGAGGCCTCGGGACTAAGGGCAGACTCTGACAGGGTTTCAGCAGTGAGGGCTGCTGGGGGGCACAGGTGGCAGTGAGGGGTACAGTGGGGCATATGGTGGTGGGATTTCTTTAGGTTCTCCTGACAGTATGGGCTTTTTAATTTCTGGCCAGTATTTGGAAGAAGCTGTGACGTGAGACATCATAACTTTACAGCTTTCTTCAATAGAGACTTTTAGCCAAGGTGGCCGGGATAGGACCAGGTCTTGCCAACATTCAATGTAAGGAAACTGGTCAGAGTGGCCTGGGTCCCCTGCAATGACCCTGATCACTGGGCCAACTAGTTCCTTATCAAGTGAACCCTCAGAGGGCCAGCCCACCCCAAATGACGGCCAATCAATTTCACAGAATGTCCTGGGCTTTCTGGGAGTTAATTTCACACCATAATTTCCTGAATGTCCCTTTTTGAAATTGCTCATCATACACTCTAGGGGAGTCTGTTTACTCTGTTTTTCACCCATTTCCTTCCCCTAACAGACAACTTTGATACACATGAGGGGAAAAAAAGAGGAAGGAGGGGGTACTATTTTGGAGAGGACTCACAGTTGCTTTGTCTGTTTCTGGCCACTCTCATCTCAGAGATATTTCAGGCACCTCTTAGCATTGGTGGGTTCGGTTTCAATCCGTGACCTGGATCAGGCTCTTAGGGAAGTCTGACGCTGCCTTAAGCCGTATGAGGTTGCCACGGAACCTCGGATCAGGATTTGTCAGGACTCCACTCTCGCTTCAGCCTTTGGTCAGGTGGGAACCTTTCTGTTGTCGGTCTCATTCAAACACATTCACAGAAGGATTCCAACCCATTGCCCTACATTCAGCGCCTTAGACTTGTGGCTTTGTTCCTCTTCCCTTGTGGAACTACTAGGGCAACCTGGGGGGATGATCAGGCTCCCCTTCTGCCTCTTAGCGGCAGGTCTGCCAAAACCAACCTGGGTTCTTACCAGTCTGATGGGCAGCATTCCGTAAGCTGGTTCCTGGGCCTCATGGGTTCCTTTGTGCACACACAGGGCCTTTGCCCCTGTGCACTGGTATAGGCTAATCTCTTAAGCAACAAATGGTCCACTGGCACCAGGCGAGGTTGCTTCTCCTAGCGCTCAGAGGTTCATACCCTGGAGGCAAAGGAGGTGGAAACACACCATGGCAAGTTCCCAAATAACGTAGCAGGATTCTCTGTGACACTGAGGCTTACTTTCCAGGAAGCAAGTTTATTTGTGCTGCTCAGTTGGGTTTGTACCTCAAGAACTGAGGCCCAAACGCCATGTGGCATAGTTTTTTTTATACATTCTCTATTTTTTTGTCTCCAATATACGGTAACACACAAACATGCAGTCTGATTAAGTGGTCTCATGTTACAAGGTCGTCACTCTGTGTACAGCCAGGTTGCCTTGAGGTTTTGTTTTGTTTTTTTCTCCTTAGGGAGAGGAACTTACCACATGGTAACTTACATTGATTGACTTTCAAATGATAAACCAATCTCACATTCCTAGAATAAACATTACTTATCCATGATCTATTATTAATTTTATATATCCCTGGATTTGGTTTGCTAAAATTTTGTTTTAAGGGGCGCCTGGGTGGCTTAGTCGGTGGAGCGTCCAACTTCAGCTCAGGTCATGATCTCGTGGTTTCTGAGATAGAGCTCCGCATAGGGCTTGCTGCTGTCAGCATGGAGCCCACTTCTGATCTTCTGTTCGCCTCTCTCTCTGTCCCTCCCCTGCTCTCTCAAAAATAAAACATTTTAAAAAATTTGAATATTTGCATCTATGTTCCTGAGAAATAGTGATTTGTGGTCTTTATTTGTAATATCTTTGTCTAGTTTTAGTATCACAGTAATGTTCTTTCTTTTAGAATAAATTACAAACTGTTCTCTCTTTTTCTGTTTTCTAGAAGGTTTCTGAGTAATTGATGTTTCCTTCTAGATATTTGGAAGAATTCACCAGTGAAGCCACCTGGGCTTGGAGTGTTCTTTATCAGAACATTTTTTAACTAAAAATTTAGTTTCTTTAATATGTAGGGGAATATCCAAGTTATCTATTTCTTTTTGAGTGAGCTTTGGTAGTTTGTGGCTTTCAAGAAATTCTGAGTTGTTAAATTTATTCAATTTATTGGTTCTCAATTCTGTGGAAACTCTATCAAAGTAGTTGGTTGGAACAATCAAGGGATTTATCTCATTTATTTTCCATCTCTCAAGGATCATTTTCTTTTATTGCCTAATATCCAATGTCTTAAAAACTTCATGTATTTCGTATGTCTTTTGTTTTTTCAGGCAGGAGAGAAAATTCAGTTCTTGTTTCTCCATTTTGATCAGAGACAGAGGAAGGGGCCCAACTATTTTAAAATTAAAATTTTAAATAGAATAAAAAGTTTCTTAGAAGTCAGTTTGTTGGGAGTCACTGTGCCAGCCCACATTCATGAACTTGAGTCCACTTCCATTTATTCTGAGGAGTTATGTACTTACTAAATTATATTCATATTAATAACACTTTCCCTAAATGAGATTAATTGGATTGGGCTTCTTGTCCTCATTTAACTAATAAAATTTGGAGAAGTCCATATTAACTCACTATTGGTAGTATCCCTCCTTTCCAAGACCAATCCTTTCTTAAAAGGAGAGGGAGTCTTTTCTTCAAGAGAGTACCAGAGATGATTTCGACATAAGAAACTCCTAGTCAGTTTTATTATTTGTAATTTAGGGCCTTATCCTGGATCAACAATGAAATTGTTGTTGGATAAAATCACAGTTCCAAAGAACAAGAAATAGCCACAATGTTGGCTGTGTTACTAACCAGAATAGCAATACATTATAACTACCAAAGGAATGTTTGCTTTATAGAAGCAAGAAATCCCTTATTTTCCTATTTGTTTGCTTATAATTGTTTATAGTTATGAAATATGGCAAAGCAGGTCAAATTCAATAAACCTTTTTAATAGTACACATATGCACTGTTTAAGCAAAAATCCTGACATCTGGGTAGAATATGAAGAAAACAAAAATATTTTTGCAGCCTTATATTTAAAACAGGTTGTACACTGAAAGACCAATTTTCTTTGTGAGCCACCAGTGCTCAGCTGCTCTGTTATACATAGCTTCTTTTAAAATTTAATCTTACTCCCTCCAAATGTTTTTATTTTAAATATATATACGTATATGATACAATAATAAATGATACTACTTAAATTTAAATCATTAGTTTTAAAATATAATTATTCCTATAAGCATAATTTAAGACAATATTTTCACTCCACTAGTTTTATCCTCTTAAAAATATTAAGAATAACAAATAAGAGTATATAGGTAAAAATTATTGTGTGGTGACTATACTGTTGCTAGTGTCCCTACTTCCCAAGTATCACATCCTCTGTTGTAAGAAGTTTCTATTTATTTTAATTACTTAAACATTTCTAAGCCTTAGGTCTTAAAGTTAATTAAGTCTGAAGTCTTAGAGTTAATTAAGGGTTTTAGAATTACAATTTAAGCTGACATTAAAGAACAATAAATCTACTTGCTCTTAAATGCTTATCCCTAAAATTTTACTCAGATAATACAAATAAGGTAATTGTGGAGTCAGGTAATTTTTAGCATTGCTTGAACTCTATAAAAACAATGTTTAAGATGTTCATTATTTTAACTCAACATGGTTTTATATACATATTTACATCTTTGCAATCTTAAAATCTCACTGTAATTAGTGATTACTTATCTGATCTATATGACAAATGCAAGTTGTTGCCAATAAATTAGGCTCCTGTCAGAAAATAAATTAGAATCATAGATGAACTAAAATGTTGTTTGCATTTTATCCTGCACTGTAATAATATTTCATTTGTACATGTATTACCATAATTAGGAGTATTAAATAATGTAATTTTATGTAAAGTATTTATAAAACATTTATCAATAATTAAAACATTTCTGTACTAATATTTTTAAAAATTTTCTTTGAGTAATGATAAAAACTCAATACAGAAATGTTTCGTCAGGCGCTTGGTTAAGCCTATGACTCTTGATTTCATCTCAAGTCATGATGGTTGGTGAGACTGAGCACCAGCCCTGCATTGGGCTCTGGGCTGATAGTGCAGAGCCTGCTTGGGATTCTCTCTCCCTTTCTCTCTGTTCCGTCTTTGCTTGCACACACATGTGCTCTCTCTCTCTCAAAGTAAATAAATAAACTTAAAAAAATGTTTATTAAGGATGACCTGATGACTGTTTATCTTTCATTTTTTTGGTCTTAGTCACCAGGATCCTTTTTTCAATTAAAATTTATTTTCTTTAATGTTTATTTATTTTTGAGAGAGAGAGAGAGAGAGCATAATCAGGGGAGGGGTAAAGATAGAGGGAGGCAGAGAATCTGAAGCAGGCTCCAGGCTCTGAGCTGTCAGCACAGAGCCTAAAGCAGGGCTTGAACTCACAAACTGGGAGATCATAACCCCAGCCCAAGTCCAAAAGGTGCCCTACCAGGATCCTTACCATTAAATATAATTCAGGGGTTTCCTTTTCAGAGATTTTTGTCCCTTTCTGGTAAGGGGAACATAATTATTTTTATGATTTTAAAAAATGTTATTTATTTATTTCTAGGGGGAAGGGGCAGAGAAAGAGGGAGAAAAAGAGGACCACAAGCAGGCTCTGCACAGTCAGCATGGAGTCCAAGGCGAGGCTTGAACTCACAAATGGACCGTGAAATCATGACCTGAGCCAAAATCAATCATGACCTGAGCCTAAATTAAGTGTCTGACCCTTAACCGACTGAGCCATCCAGGCACTGGAACATAATTATTTTTAGAACCAACCATGGAAAACTTTATTGCAACCCAATTAATGTGTAGGTTATTGTTTCTACTTAGGTTTCATTTTTTCAATCATCTATTTCTTTGCAAATATAGAGGTGAATCAAAAGGGCTTGACATTTACTGGGGATTTTGAAATGGATTTGGACTAATTCAGGCATCTCTGAGATCTCTGTACTTGCATGGATTTTCTTAATTGTTACATTTCTCTAACACTTATTTTTTGTAGATTTCTTATTCCCTTCTAAGATGTTATATTGGCAGTGTTCTTTTTGTTTTTGTTGTTGGCAATGTTCTGATGCACTTTCAATCTCATCCACAGTGGCTTTTTAGTAAATGAACTTTTGCTCTTCACTAGGTTTTGAATTTTAGAACTTAGCCTTAAAAAGTGTCAGTCAAAATGTTCCTATCTTATTTTAGGATATGAGATATCAGAATGTTCTAAAAATAAGTAATAGTAGCAGACTTAGTAATTTGATTCTGGCTTTCCAGAGTTTTGTATACATTTTTATATTTTGGTTCATACAGAGATAATTTAGGTTCTTTATTTGGAAGAGTAGTTTTAAAATTGATTTTGTTTATTTATTTAATCTTTTAATTATTTCAGGAAAAGTTATAAAGATTCTACAAAAACTTCCATATGAATTACCCTTCCTATAGATGCTGCAAATGTTAACATTTTAATCACACTTGCTTTGTTATTTTCTATGTAAATATGCATATAAGTATTAAAATTTTTGAAACATTTAAGAATAAGTTGCAGATCTATAATACTTTAAAGCACCATCAACACTTCAGTGTATATTCCTTATAAAGGGATACATTTTCTTATATCACCATTGCACAATTATCAAAATCAGGAAGTTAACACCAATACAATACTATTGTCTAATCCAAAAAATCTCATTCAGATTTCATTGTCTCACTAATATCCTTTAGGGCACACATGAGATTACTGGATCCAATCAAGGAACATATGTTGCATTTAACTTTCATGTCTTTTTAGTTTCCTTGAGTCTGCGACAGTTTCTAAATCATTCTTTTTCTTTTATTCCCTTGATATTTTTGAGTAGTGAAGTTCATTTATTTTGGTAAAATCTTCTTCACCTTAGTATTATCTGAGGTTTTTCATCTTGATTAAATTCAAACTCTATAGTTTTGACAAGACTATCACAGAAGTGATGTTTTGTTCTTCTCAGTACATACTATCATGAGGCACATGACATTTGTTTTTCCTATTACTGGTGAACTTAACTTGGATCACTTGGTTAAGGTCATGTTTGCCAGGTTTCTCTTTGATGTAGCTAAAATGCCTTCATGGGGATTTACTTTAAGACCTTGTCAATACCCCTTTTCTCATCAAACTTACATCCACTAGTTTTAGTATCTATTGATGATATTTGGCTAGAGAAATTATTAAGTGGTTGTTAGATGGTGATTTGTCCAATTCCAGTATTCCTTCTTTATTTATTACTTGGACAACTACTGTAAGGAAGAACAGTCTTCTTTCCCTCTATTTCTTAGTATAAATTAATGGACTCATGGACTCATTTAATGGGATATAATCCATTATTATTATTGTTATTATTTATTTTTATACTGAAATTGTTCTTCCTCTTGCCAGTGTGAACCTTTGTGCCCTTTTGCCATGTCCCCATCATTCTCTGAGCACTGCTCTACAAAGCAATCAAACAGTATTTAAGAGGACTTCACACTTGAGACTTGTGTTGTCTTTTTGAGAATACATTGCCTCCATGTTCTAGGGCAGACCCTGACTTCAAGAAATTTTGTCACTATTTTATTTGAAGCTTCTCAGCTTTGTTATAGTCATATTAAAAGCGACCTTCAGTGGTCATATTGATAGATTAAAAATGGCCATAGAGTCTTGCAGGCCCTTCCATCAAGCTTTGTGACTTGCTTTGACTAATAATATGTGGCAATTTCTACTTTCACCTTCTTGAAATTTTGCTCTGAGATCACCATGCAATAAAGTTAGTCTAGCCTATTGGAGGATGAAAGGCTACCCAAAGGAAAACAAAAGCTCCCAGTGAGAACAAGGACCAACATCTGACATGCAAGTGAGGCCATCATGTATGTTCTAGCACACATGACCCTCCAACTGTATTGGCTGCATGAGTGAGCTCAGGCAAAACCAGCAGAAACATTTGGCCAAACCACAGTATTGTAAAGAATAATAAACTTTAAAAAAATCTTTCAAATATTGGGATTGTTTGTTACATAGCAATAGTTAATATACCATTGTAAATTCAAATGATCTCTAATAATTACATGTTCTTAATTATCTTAGACCTTTTCTCTATATGCATACATAGATAAAAAGTCCTCTTGAGTCCCCTTGGGGGGGAACTTGACTGGAGATCTATTTGTTTTGAGTTAGATAACCCCATGGTTACACAAATGATGAACCCTGCAACTAATGACATTTTTCATGGAGTATTATTTTTACTTAAAAGAAAAACTCAGGTTATTCAGACTTGGGCAATTGGCAGACATTTCTCTGAAAATGAATTAAGTATCACTTCAGGAAAAACATCTGAGGAGTGCCTGGCTGGATCATTCAGTAGAGCAACTCTTAATCTTGGGATTGTGAGTTTGAGCCCCGTGTTGGGTGTAGGGATTACTTAAAAATAAAATCTTAAAAAAAAAAAGAAAACAGAAAAAAATATCTGATAGTATTTGTTGCCACTGATGAAATTTCAAGTAAAATTTTTGAATTTTAGAAAACTTGTATCTGTTATTAAGAGCTTCATAACTTAACAATCTTTTTTAAGTTTGGTGATGATATCAATTGAAATGATTCTTTTGTTTTATTTTATAATAAAATTTGTCAGCATTTGGAAGGTCTGCATAATTCAGTGAATACACATTGTCCAAATGGCAAATGCATGATATTATAAAATCATTATGTGTCAAAAAGATCCACTTAAGCAAAGTAGAACAATAGATTTTAATGTAATGACATATAAGAAGTTCATTCATATGGTATCAGGTTCCACATACCAACTAACATTTTAAAAACTGCCAGTTACAGAGTTTTAGTGTCAAAGAATATTCACAATTGTCTGAAAAGTTATTAAAGAATTCTCTCCTTTCCAACTATTTATCCATATAAGTCTGGATTTTCTTCGTTACTTAAACCAAAATAACATATTACAATAGGCTGAACATAGAAGCAGGTATGAGAATATGGCTTATCTTCTATTAAATCCAACAATAAAGAGTTTTCCAAGAAAATAAAACAATGCTAGTCTTCTCCTTCAGTATATTTTTGTTCTAGGGTGCCCCGTGGCTCGGTTGGTTGAGGAACCAACCACCTCTTGATTTTGGCTCAGGTCATGATCTCATAGTTCATGAGTTCAAGCCCCACAGCCAGCTCTGCACTGACAGACCAGAGCCAGCTTGGGATTCTCTCCCTTTCTCTCTGGCCTTCCCTGATTCATGGTCTCTCTCTCTCTCTCTCTCTCTCAAAAAGAAATAAACATTTCATATATATTCATATATATATGCATATATATTTGTATATGTATATACATTCTGGAAAATGTTAGTTCTTTTTCATAAAATATGCTATTTAGGCTAATATGAAATTGTTTTATTAGTTTGTAAAATAATAAATATTTACAATTTTTCTTAGTTTTTATTTACAATATATTAAAAAATCAGTGGATAAAACTCCTATAAAAAAAGCTGTTTGGAATCCTCAATTCTTTTTAAAAGTATAAAGGAATCCTAAGACCAAAAGTTTGAGAATAGCTGCTCTCAGCAAATGGGGAGTTATATATCTAAAAGGTTTTCAGAAAATTTCGCTGACCATAAACACAAGGGCTTACAAGTAACTTACTAGATATGTAGGCAAACATATAGAGACTCCTGAGTGAAATATAATATTCTAGCCAAAAGACAGACACAAATGTGTCCAAGAACAATCTCAATCTTGGCAGGAAAAAGACAATATATGATCATGAATTCCTCACATATCTCTAGAATTCCTGAACCAAAACCTTAAGATTTTGGTAAACATCTATCTAGTTCCCCTGTCTGAGGGAACCTGATATTCCCTATATGCCAAATCATGTGCTCTTGCTCTGGAGGAAGTCACTGATAGGACCCACACTACAGTCCCAAATTACCTTTATAAGCTCTTACCTCAGATGGCAAGATGTCTCAAAAGTAATCATCTTTTAAAGTGGCTGAATAATAGGCCTCCAAATATGCCAGTGCTCTAATCCCTGAAATCTATGAATATGTTATGGCAAAAGAGACTTTGCAGATATAATTAAGACATTAAGAGAGACATTACCCTGGATTATCTGGGTGATAGAATCTATGAGCCTATAAAAGTAGAGACTTCCTCTGGCTGCAGATGGAAGAGATGGGGCTGAAAGAAAAGTCAGAACAATTTGAAGTATGAGAAGGACCTGATGCATTGTTGCTAGTCTGAAGATGGAGGGGGCACACATGACAAGGGAAGGAGAAAGAATTTTTTTTAATCAATTGGGGTTAACTAATAACCTGAAAAAGGTTATTTCAGTCCTATAACCACACAAACTGACTTTGTTTAGCAACCTGAATGAATTCATAAGATTCAGCCTCAGAGCCTCTAGAATGGAACACAGCTAGCTGACACCTTGATTTCAGCCGATGAGACTCTTAAACAGAGAACCAAGCCACCCAGTACCTGGACTTCTGACCTAAAGAATCATAAGATAATAGATTGGTGTTGTTTTAAGATGCTAATTTATAGTAAGTTGTTATTGTAGCAATAGAAAATGGATATAGTACCCATTGGACTTTGACATATGAGCATTCTGAAAATGAGCCCAGTTTTTCACAGCTCAGCAGCACCTTCCAGTTGAAGTTCAGAATCTAGAAGGTTGGGACAATAGAAAGGATCTCACCAGCATGCTTGTACTGTTGCCTAATCCCTTTAACTCTGGTGGGTCCTTTTGAGAAAAGCTGATCTTAATGGGTTCTCCAAGACTGTTATAAATACTTTTGATGATAGTTACGAGCTCATGTCAACATTTTATTACAATTTTGCAACAACTGAAAAGATCTCTAGCAAGAAGCTCAGAGATTTACTTCAGTAGTGATATTTATAGAAAAAAAAAAAACAAAGGATGGTTCAATAATCATGGATGTAACAGACAGAAAGGGAAGCAAGTATCTGGTTAAAGGTCAAATGACAGTCAACGGGAATATACATATTCCAGATATAAACTGGATTATATTGCACTGAAGGTGCTGTCCAAGTCAAGTGTGGGACTGTTTTTTCTTCCGCAATGCTCTTTACTTCCCTCTTGACTGAATTAACTTCTATTCACATTTCTTAGGTCATATCATGTATTACTTCCTCACAGACACCTGTCATGACCTTTCTAATTCCTAGATCCCTCTTTGCACCCATAATGTACTTCATGCCTCCAAAACTCTCCTTACACAGGCAATTTTACATTTGTGCCATCCATTATGCAAACAATGCCTCTTTCACTTACTGGACTTTAAACTCCCAATGGGCAGGAGCTATGACTATTCTTGTTTATTATTAGATCTTCAGTACTCAGTAGTGCTGTCCACATAGGAAAGGCTTAGTACATAGATTTAAATGAATAAATGAATACTATACCATTTAAATGAGGTCATATATATGAATATCCTTAATAGGAATATTGAACTTTTATCTTTCACAGTGGTTCACCGTCACTTGTGAAGACCAGTAAGAGGTACAGTATGAATGTATGAGAGCAATTGCTTTAGTTCACTGTGTTAAAAAAGAAATTTTGGCCGGATTTAGATAAACTCTGATGAGAAATTGGACCATTTTGTAGTTAGAGAAAATTTGGACTTTAACAAGTTTACTGAAATCAAATAGAAAATCAGAAGTGAGATTATATTCTTAGGTTTTTCATCTATTACTTTAATAAACAAAAAAAGCACCCTTAGGAAAAGAAAATAACTTATTACATTGCCAAGTAGCGACTGCAAAATGCTAATAGGAATGGGAGTATATCTATAAACAGAAAATTTAGTTTTCTTGATTATAAATAGGATAATATATTGGGTGTTCTACAAAGCTCATATATGCAGGGAGGGTTTTGTCAAGTCTTTGTTTTAGTGGCTTTCTGTTCAGGATATGAAATATTGAGCCCACCATGCCTTCTCCCATTCTTCTCCACACTCCATTCTGCTGGTCACCTACTTATTCTTTTAGTGAATAGCTGTAAAATATCATGGTGCTTAGAAAAATCTCTTTGTAAATGTTTTTCTTGCTTTCTTTAGCCAGGAGCCAAAAATATCATGTGTTTCTGTTTTGGGAGTGTAACAAAAAGAGCTTCTGAAAAATACGGATGGTGTAGCTGAGATAGGATGGCAGTATTTTTTAGAAACACGTTTTTATAGAACCAGATGGTCTAGTATATTCTCAAACAAATATGTCACCTATAATTTGATGAATATCTTCCAAAGGAAAATAATTTTTTCAGTAGATAACAGATGGTATCAGTCAAAAGCATATCAAGACACTTTAAGAAAAACTTGATGGCTCAAGTGATTTAACCAACAGGATTTTCTTCAATGTACCAAGCATGTTTTAGGGTCTAAAATTTGTCATCTGCAAATAATTCAGCCTCATTTCCAAACTTCACTCCATGGAGAATTGAATGCAACCTGTTTTATATGCTAACTATAAAAATGATGAAAATTCTAAAGTTGTTTTCTGGCTGTGTTTTTGAAGTATCCATTATATTATGCTAAAAGAAAAAAAGTACGTATCTAAGTGTCTTAAAACTATAAACAATTTATACTCAAATATAAAAAATATTTTAATAGATCTGAACTACATTTTACCTATGGGGGTGTAAGGTTATGTTACTAGTGAACCTTTCGTTAGTGCTTTTCTTAAAGCTGTAGATATATGAACATAACAGAAAAAAGTTCTTAAGCTACAGATATAAATTATTAAGGAATACTTAGAATATAAGTATAATAATGTAAGTCATTTATTTTGCTCTGGTTTTGGCACATGGTGCTGTAACAGGACCATGGTTCAAAAACCCAATATAGTGGTATGTTGATAGTAAGATCTAATGACATATATAAACATGGGAGGTAGGAGGTACAGTGAAAGTTGGATTATTGTCTTTTTTCATGCCTGATATCTATATATGTACTAAAGTGGGACCACATAATTTATCATTAACCTGTGATATGTTTTTGAGTAAAAGGGAAACTGCTTGTAGTTACTTAATCATTGTAAACATAAACTGGGACTCTCCAGGGAAAATTGGTCTGTCTATCTATCTATCTATCTATCTCTCCCAGGTATACACAATTAGTGCCATGATAAAAGAATCTACTGCTTTCTAATTGGCATGTTTTGGAAAGTGGTCACATCTTTGCCACTTTAGACCTGGTTAGGTGGGGCAAACACAATTATTTTATATTATCTAGAGTATCATTACTATTTCCAGATACTGTTCAACATTATAGGAAAAAGACTTGTTTTTGAGACCATATGCAATTCTATTTCTTAACGTGGATCTCAAATAATTAAACATGTTTGTTCGTTTAAGTGTAATAAGATTGAGATTATGATTACACGTATGATATAATGGAGTATGGGAAGACAACAATTCCACTATAACAAATCTTAAAAAGAAGATAAATTGCAAAATTATGTTTACAAAATATTAGACTGTATATCAGTAAGGAGAATAGATGAACTGAAATTCCAGAGAGGGAAGAGACTTTTCCTAGATGAGTTCACAATTGCCAGTCATTTTCTTCTTTGGGGGCATTTGCTTACTTGGTACAGGTATATGGGCCTTAGTCTAAACAGAGGGTAATCATGCTGATGGGAAAACTGAGGATTTTTTAAAAATTGAGATATAATTGACATATAACATTATGCTAAGTTTAAGGTGTATGATGTATTGATTTGATACATTTATATTGCAGTAAGATTGCCATTGTAGTATTAGTTAAACATCTCTGTTGTGCCATATAATTATCATTTCTTCTAGTGGTAGGAACAATTAAGATTTAGTCTTTTAGCAAGATTAATGTTTATACTACAGTTTTCTTACCTATAATCACTTTAATGTGTATTGGATACTAGTAGATACTCTTAAACAACATCACTCCTATTTTCCCATTTCCAGCCCCTGGTAACTACCATTCCACTGCTTTTTGATTTTGGTTCTTCTTTTTATTTTTTTCAAGTTTTATTCTTTTGGCAATTGTATAAGATAGTATGATTGATTGAATTCAGATTGGACTCAAAAGTATACTTCCTTTTTCCCATGAAACATAGATTAAGGACAAGGTCAAGACTTCTAAAACACAGGTAAAATTTCTTTCAGTTTCCTCATGTGTACAGACACAGCCCAGCTGGAACAAGGGGGCTTGGCATGGCCAGTCTCCACATCAAAATATTTAACACATCACTATATTTGATATGTATTTGAAATAGTGTTAAACAGGAAACTATAGAGTTAAGCTCAAAATCTAGAAAGGATAGAATAGAATCTCCTATAGTTTTTCAGGGCTAAACAAAGACCTGCCAGAGTCTACAGAAATAGTACAGAACATCCAGGCCCAAAAAACACTTTTGAAGTAATGGTATATACTGCATTTTACTAACACTGAAACCTAAGCCTGACTAAGTTAAATCCCTTTTTGGATTTAGGTAGCCAAATTTTCAACTTATCTGCCAAAGAGGGGAAAAGAATAACTATCCTTTGGGGGAAGTAATATCATCAGCAAGTGCTGCAAGTTACCCACCCCTCCCCCCACCCCGACACACACACACACACACACACAATGTCAAGCATACAATAAAAATTATGAGACTATAACAAAGTAGGATAGTATGACCAATAAGCAAGAGCAAAAATAGACAATAAAAGCAGATTCTCCCAGCTATTAACATATCAAATATTGCTAACAAAGACTTTAAAATAATTATTTTAAATACATTAAGAAATAGAGGAAAAGATGGACAAAAATGAATGAAAAAATGAAATATTTTTCATTTTTGACGTCTTTATTGAGGTATAATTGTGAGTGTACAATTAAATTAGTTTTTAGTAATTTTATAGCATTATACAACTATGACTACAGTCAAGTTTTAAAACATTTTCATTACCCCTCCACATTCCCTCAACTCCTTATAGTCCACCTCCTGCCCCACTCTGCTTTCCTCAAGACTGAGGATTTTAATACAAGATTATAAATTATAAAAATAATAAAATTGACATTTAGGAGCAAAAATATAATATCTGAAAATCAGAATAGTTTGGTGGCTGAACACCAAACTGAATATAGTGGAAGATAGTGTGAGGAACTTGAAGACACATTAATAGAAACTATTTAAACCAAAGAGAGCAAAAATAATGATAATAAATCAAAGTACAGGGGACACAAGGCACAAAGAAATTCTAGCATACATATGTTGGAATTTCAGAAGGAAAATTGAGAGAGAATCGGAAAATTGGGATAAGCAATATTTGTAGAGATAACATTTGGGAATTTTCCAAAATTAAAAGAAAGTATCAACACAAAGGTACAAGAGACTTCAGTCGACTCTAATCATGTACAAAGAAGTCTATATCTAGGCACATGATATTAAATAGGTGAAAGCCAATATATAATAAAAAGCTTTAAATCAGCCAGAGGCAAAATAAACATACCTCATCTTTAAAGTAACAGCAATAAGGGTAATGGCTAACTTTTTTTGTAGAAACTGTGTAATAAAATAGTCGAATGACATCTTTAAAGAGCCAAAAGGAAAATAATGACCAATACAGAATTTCATACACAGTAAAAATATTCTTGAAAATAAAAATGCTAGATGTTATATGCTATCTCAGATTGTATTCTAGGACAGAAGAACATTAGTGGAGAATATGGTGAAATATGAATAAAGTATGTAGTTTAATTAATAGTAGTGTTAGTATTTTACTTTTGAAGTGTGCCATGGTTATGTCACATGGTAACATTAAGGGGGATCTGGGTGAAGGCTATAAACAGTACTACCTCTGCAATTTTTATGTAAATATAAAGTCATTCAAAATAAATTGTAAAAAAAAGTTGAGATAAAATAAAGAAGTTCTCAGATAAAATCTGAGAATATTTGTCACGAGGTGAAGCAGACTCTATGATATGCTAAAAGAAATTCTTCACAGTAAAAGTTAGTGATTCCAGATGGATGCATAAAATGGCAGGAAGAAATAAAGGGCAATGGAAAGTGTAAATGTAGGGGTAAATATGAAAAGATACTGGTGTTTAAAACAAGAGAAATAATATCTTTGTGGTTTAAAAAAATGGAAATATAAAGTACATGCCTATAAAGGCATAAATGTCAAGATGCATGTAAATGGAGTTAAGTTGTTGCCAGGTGATTTTATTGTTTGAAAGTAATGAAAGTACTAATGTTAGGATGATTGTGTGGAGGCAAAGATGAATATTGTAATTTCTAGGGAAACTTCTGAAAAGTAATAAAAATGTAAACAAACTAGCTAAAAGAAGAAATAAAAGGAAAGTTAAAAAATTGATTAATTCTAAAGGAGGCAGGAAAAAATGAAAAAAGGAACAAAGACCATATGGAGCAAAGAGAAATGACTGTTGAGATGTTGTTAAATGCAACTACATAAGTTATTACATATAAATGGATTAGGCGCTAGAAAGCAAATGGATTAAAAACCAAATCTGAGTATGTGCTCTGTAAAGAGATCCATTTTAAATATAGATATAGATTGAAAAGAAAAGGATAAGAGTCAAAAGAAAAGAAAAGGATAAGAGAAGCAGCCTGGGTCTTCCAGAGGCCCCACAGTTCACCCCAAGGCACCTCACATGCCAGGCAAGGGGAGAGGAGCCCAGCGGTAGTTGATGCTATAAGCCCAGGAGGTGGCCAGGCCATGGGCAGATGTAGCCAGAGCTGGCACTGGTCATGATGCTGTCCCCTCCATTGTCACAGCCATAGCCAGCCCCAGCAACCCCAATGGCCTCAGTGGCCATGCTGGACCTGGGCAGCCAGCAGGAGCACTGGGAGATGTCCCAGAAGTGGCTCATCTTCCAGGGCACAACCAAGCTGCTGCTGGATACCTTCCAATACCAGAGCCTGGTGAAGCACACAGGGGACTGCTACTGTGGAGCTTTGAAGTTTGGGCCTCAGCAACTTGCACATCTTTGACTGCAATGGCAGCATTTACAAGAAGAAGAATAAACACTTTTTTGTTCTGGCTTCTCGCTTCAGGCTCAAGAAGGGCCCTAACCAAATGCACATTCAACAGGCACAAAGCACAACACGCCTTCTGTAAGAGAAGTGGTATTCAGAGCTTTTACACTCCCTGTTCAAATCCCGGAGGCTCCAGAATTGCCCCCACACTGCCTGGATTGAGGGCACTGCCAGGGATGTGGTCGTTGAGAAATCCAATGACATCTATTGGGAGAAAGCCATAATAGAGCATAAGACCATCAAGAACATGTCTAAAGGGTGAGCTCCTGCTTCTTCCTTCCTGAAAAGGAGGAATGATTGGGAAAAATAGCTTTGCTGTCCATGATGCTCATGAATATGGCTGACCCAGGTTGCTGATTCTGTTGGCTGGAGGCCATCTTGATCTCTGCAGACTGCTCTAACTACCAGTCTCTCTAGGCAGCACTTTGTGCTGCCCAAACTTTGATGTTGGCTGGTTGACATCCTCCTTTCTCTTCCCAACTTTTGTATGATTTTTTACAAAATATTTTTAGCATTAAAACAAAACAAAGGGATGTAAGAAGATAGATCATATGGACAAAGAAATTTAAGGTGGCTATAATAATGTAAGGCACAGAAGACTTTTCTATAAGAAATATTGAAAGATATAAAAAGATAATTAATAATGAAAAAAGTTCAATTAAAAAAGAAGTCCAAATAATCTTAAACCTGTATGTATTTAATGACATAGCTTTAAAATACATATAAAAATGGACAAAATTAATCGTGATTGTGAATTTGTCTATTTCTCATTTTAATCTTGTCAGTTATATTCTAGATCTTGATCTTGGCAGTGATTGAATTTAACATTTGTGTACTGTATATGTTATACCTTCATAAAAACATTTATTAAATAAGTTAATAAAAATGTATTATAGGCCAATTATCCAGGTAAAAATTTAATATAGTATATTTCTTTATTATTTTGCCAAATCCTTGAGACTGAATAATGAATAATCTTGTATTAAAGTTTGCTAGCATGTTTAAATAATGTTTAATGGAAAGAAAAGGTCCTAAAACTCATTGTAGTAATAAAGATATTGTGACACCCAGTGTTTATAAATGTTCCATTGTTCTAAAAACATAATTAGACATACGAGTTAAACTGTGTTTTAAAATATTACTTAGCAAATACATGATCTTGTTTATTTTTAAATTAAAAAAAATTAAATTTTATTTTTTGATTAATTTTTTAAAGCATTCTTTTTTTTAATGTTTTTAAATTTATTTTGAGAGAGAGAGAGAGCACAAGATGCAGAGGGGCAGAGAGAGAGGAAAAGAGACAGAGAATCCCAAATAGACTCCACACCGCCAGCACAGAGCCCAACACAGGGCTCGTCCTCATCAACCATGATATCATGACCTGAGCTGAAGTCAAGAGTGGGGACTTAACTGGCTGAGACACCTAGGTGCCCCTTAATTTTTTTATTGTAGATAGAGGGAGAGTGAGAGAAAGTACACGTGCATGCACTTTTGAGTGGGTGAAGGGCAGAGAGAGAGAGAGGAAGAGAATCTTAAGCAGGCTCCACACTCAATGCAGAGCCCTAGCAGGGGTTGATCCCACTATCCTGGGATCATGACCCAAGCTGAAATCTAGAGTTTGTCACGCAACCAAATGAGCCACCCAGGCGTCCGTATTTCCCATAAATTTTTATGCTTACTTCTTCCTAAGGATCAGTGGGCTTTAAGATTTGTGCTAGAAGTTTGAACTCTTACTCAAAGTATCTGAAACTCCTATGATATTAGATGATCTGTTAGGTTATTATCTCACTCTCCACCAAGTATGTTATGGAAAATTGCTCCTCAAGAGAAATAAAGGCATTAAGAGTTGGTATGTTTCCTTCTCATTTGAAGAGACAGATGTTGAGATTTTGTTAATCCTGAAAGCCATGTATTAGGAAGGGTTCCTTAGTTTTTAGCCTAACGTGGCCCCTACTGATTCTTCACACTTCTTATGATTTGCAAATCAGTGGCTTTGGTCTGACATGCTAGAAAGCTTGATGTTCTAGGTCTGTCATCTTCTCTGAAATGCTGATACATACTCTTGACATCTACTTCCTTTTTATTCTTTTGTCTCTAGAGGGCTATCACTGTAGTCGCACTAGAATTAATCACTCTCTATGGCTCTGGTTTGATAAGATTTAATGAGCTCTCTTGGATTCTCCAGAGAAATAAAGTTCTGTATGTTTCATATGTTCTATATGTTTTTCTTTTTGTCAGAACTCTGGACCACAAACTTTCCATAGTCTTTCTAGGGCCTACTCTTATTTTCCAGAAGTCTTCTGGGTTTGGTATTCGATTGGTTTGGCATCCACTACAGGATAGTTTTCATGCACTAGAGGAATATGTGTGTATTGAGAGTAAGGACTAAGCTTCAGCTTCCTATTGCTCTCAAGGACAAACCTACAAATCTGAATTACAGGATCAAAGGGAAACCTAGCTTATTGATTATAACAAGAAAATCTTGGGCATTTAAAAGGGCTCAGAAAAAATTCATAAGCCTATTTTCTTTTTTAAAATATTACTTAATATAATATCTTAAATCAATTTGTATTTTCCTGTTCATAGTTCTAAGTATGATCATTCCTTCAGTAGTCAAAGATTTCCACATTGTCTTGAAGAGAGTCAATATTGTTACAATTGGAAAGCAAAGAGAGAGAATCAATGGCTGTTCAGTTTTTGACTTCCAAAATAGGCTCTTGAAATCCACATCAAAATCAATATTTTCAAAAGCTGAAGATTTTGTTTTATAAAAAGCTGAATTGAATTGGAAGCAAAACAGTCTCTTGAGAATCAAAAGGAAAGACTTTGAAAGAGCCAGACACACAGGCATTAGGACTATAATAATAGGGGCGCCTGGGTGGCTCAGTCAATTAAGTGTCCAACCCTTGATTTCAGGTCAGGTCATGATCTCAAGGTAGTGAGATTGACCCCCAAGTCAGACTCCACACTGTCAGCGCCAATTCTCTCTCTCCCTCTCTCTCCTCCTCCCCACTCATGCACATGCTCACTCTCTTTCTCTAAAAAATAAAATAAAATAAAATAAATTAATAAAAAAGACTGTAACAGTAAAAGAAATCCAGAAAAGTCTGGCAAGGCAGTTCCATGATATCAAGGCTCTGGCTTTTTGCTCTGTTATCCAGTTATCTCTGGTTCTCATTTACATGGTGATTTCATGGTCACAATAGTGCTCTTTCAGCCCCACATCTGTGTCCTACCTAGGTAGGCAGAAAGAAGAGGAGGGAAGCAATGAGGGAAGAGGAAAAGGAAAACACTCCCAGAAGTATGCTGAAGTATTATAGGCCAGGGGCGCCTGGGTGTCTCAGTCGGTTAAGCATCTGACTTTGGTGCAGGTCATGATCTCTTGGTTCATGAGTTTAAGCCCTGTGTTGCACTCTGTGCTGACAACTCAGAGGCTGGAGCCTACTTTGGATTCTGTGTCTCCCTCCCTCTCTGCCCCCCTGCTCACACTGTGTCTGCCTGTCTCTCTCAAAAATAAATAAACATTAAGAAAAAAAAATTAAAGTATTAAAGGCCAAAGTTGGTTCTGCTATACATAGTTGCAAAGGAGTCTGGAAAATATACATTTTTAAAATAGAATTTCCCCGGGGAAATAATTACATTGGGTTAGGGGTGGAAAAATGAAGAGTTGGATGGGAAATACATTAGGGGATTTGGTGAGACCTGAGACAAAGGCCCTCCTTGGGGATACCATGTGGAGACAAGCTGAATGAATGTCATTGTGCCAATGCCTTGTGCTTCATGCAGTTTGTGCAAAAAAAAAAAAAAAAAAAAAAAAAAGAACCAAAACAAACAAACAAAAAACCATTAATTTTTGGGGTGGAGGAATAGGGAGGGTTTTCCACTGACACTTGCCCAAAGCTTTTATAAGATGTACTTGAATTCCCTCCTTTGAAACCGACCTTTTTAATGGTTACAAACTCAGAGCCTCAGAAATAAAGGGTGGGTTTCATGATGCTTAAAGATGCAAGCCAGGATAAAAGGGAAAAATGCTAGCTCTTACTCGCAAACTGGACTGGGTAGGAACAAAATCTCCTCCTGTTCACTGCTCTGCTAATAATTTATACACAATATCTCTTCTGTGATTTAACCTGTGTTCTTCTTTTTTTCTTAAGTGTATTTACTTATTTTGAGAGAGAGAGAAAGCATGCAGGTTGGGGAGAGGGGCACAGAGAGAGGGAGAGAGAGGATCCCAAGCAGGCTCCATGCTTAGTGCTGAGCCCAACATGGGGCTTGATCTGATGCCCAGGAGATCACGACCTGAGCTGAAAGCAAGAGTCAGATGCTTAAATGAATGAGCCACCCAGGAACCCCTAACATGTTTTGTTAAATTCCTTGTAGCTCCAATTTCAATTTTAAGAAAATATCAGTCATGAACAAATTTGGAAAAGAAATAGGAAAAACCCAAGAGGAAATTTCAAATAAAACTGTATCTGAGCTTAATACTACAATAAATTCAAGAGACCTTCACCAACTATTCTAACTATAAATGCACTTAGGGAATGACCTTCATCATTGTTTTTAGCCTTTGTGTCTGTATGTGCACTTCCCATTACCTTTGCTGCCAAAGTTGTTTTACTTCTATTATGGGGACTTTCAGTAATGGATGTTCATGTGCTTATCATTTTTTAAAAGAGTGTTGGGCAAACAGGATGATGTCTTTCACAGACTCTCATAGGGAGAATGCATTGTAAATAAGTAATGCACCCTAAAAGAAGAAGGAACCAAATAAAGTGTAGATTTGGATAAATATAAGCCTTTTTAAAATTTTACTTCCATAGTTTCAGAAATGAGATGCTTTTGGTCCCCCTAAAATGCATTAGATGGATACTTCCAGAAGTGTGTGCTTTTATTATGCTATTCACTTGATCCATGATTCATAAAGCATCTTTGTAAGAAAGCTGGTTAGTGTCTAAGCCAATGCATTGACTTTAAAGGTAATGCTTTGGCTGTATTTTTGTGTGCTCTGACTAGAGCAGTCCAGAATGCCAACAGAATTTAAACTCAGTTTCTTCAAAGTAAAATTTGATAAAGAGAAGCCTACCTAAAATATTGTTGGTAAAAGTAAAAGGAAGACAGCGATTAGGGAAGGGAAAAAGAAACAGACTTGTTCCCTTTTGGAGTTGTATTTTGAAAAGAGTATGGTTAATATTTTCATTTTTGGTATTAAATTATTTTCTCCAACCTTCAGAAAAAATAGCATTATATTTTCAGGAAACAGTGGTTAGATGCTTTATTTTTAACTGGAGATTGAATATTGTGATTCTGATTAGTTACTGCAAGTTTTAAAATCTGAGAACCTCGTCTGAGCCAGGAGTACATAAGGGCTTTTAGTGGATGGGGAGTTTGCCTGTTGATATTCTTCTTGACACAATTCCAAGGGTGCTGAATTCCAACCATCACAGACAAGTCTGCTCTCCATTTGTTTTGATGAGGAGAGCATTTCACACAATACCGATAAATTCTTTAAATGGTTTTGTGTAATGGGCTTTTACTCTCTTCGGTAACAAAATCAGAGAAGTAAATAATAGCAGTTAGAGCAGAATGAAACAATGTAGTCAAGGGGAGAACCCACTATTACTCTTAGGACTCTATCCCTCTAGCGCTGAAAAGCTTTGTAATAAATGCTTTTTACAAATCATTAAAAATTTTTCTACTAACAAAAAAGGGCACCATTTGGGGGATAACTTTCATAGTAACCTTATATTCATAAGCTTTAAATACATACAAAGCTGTGAACAGGGAGGAAACGTTTTGTGTTCAGCACAAGCAGAATTCTTTGTATTCTATATTTAGAGTCTTGGTTAGTAGTTGACATTATTGGTGAAGGATAAGAAAGTAGAATCTCCAATTCTATTCTGCTTTGCTAGAGTCTGTCTGAAAATGCTGCTGCAGCCTGTTACCTTTTCTCTCTGTGACTCCAGCACCAGGCATATAGAAATCATACAGTCTAGGTCCTTCCAAATGAACATGGGAATGGCTCTTCATTTTTTTCCCCCAAATAATAACCACTTAAATAATACATACATATATGTGGCATTTTTATCTTTTGTTTTACAACAATACCTTATGATAATCAGAATATGGATATTCCCTTTTGCAGATATGTATGAGATCTTAAGGCTTGAAAAGGTTAGGTGACTTACCCACAAGCTTAGAACATCCTAGAGCTAAGACTAGGGTGTCCTAGAGTCTATAGTTTCTTCTTGATGTTAATATTCTATGGTTTTCCACAACAGTAAGATTGGGTGACCTCCAGAAATTCATCTGAGCCAGTGCCCAAGATGTCAGGCCAATTGGCTTGATTTCCAGCATTGGTGGAGCCCAGCTGCTCACTCCCCAACCTGAGAGTGAGGGAGATCAACTGAAAGACAAATATCAGATTCCTTTCTGGAGCCCTCCCCCTGACCCCCCCCCCCCATCTTAACATTGGCCATTAAAAGTATGGATTCTGTCTTCTGTGGTAGTTTTATGTCTGGCATAGAGTTCTGGAAAGTATTCTTATGAAATACCTGTAGAAAAAGAGAAAGAACTATTTGCCTCTCTCTGTAGTTCTTAGATCATTCTGCTGTGAGTAAGCAATGCCTAATTGCATGGAGATTGTCATGAGGAATAACTAAATCAATTCACACATGATGCTGAGGAACAAAGATAACAGCACCTATATAATATCCAGTTAAATGCACCATTCAATGTTTTTACTTCCATGACGTGAAGTTGATATGTTGATTAAAATAACTTTCTGTTATTAGGTGTTCATTTCAGAAGGAAATGCTTTATATTTGGGTGATATTTTCCATTTTATTAATGAAGTGCTAATATATAAAAAAATTAAAATCTCATTAAAGAATCCAAAAGATTAATATTTTATAAATAGTAATCCCATCACATAGCATCATCTCAGAGTTGGAAGTGTCCTTGGATAAGTTGAGAGTCTTACCTTATGCATGAATTTCCTCCACAGCATGCTGAGTGCACTATCTCCAGCCTCTACCTAGCTCCCAACATGGACAAAATTATTTTCTTACAACAGTTGATTTGAGTGTTGGATTGCTGTAATTGTTTTTAGCCTTTTCTAATACTGAACTAAAATCAACTTCCTTTGATTTCCACCCTGCTAGACTTTTTTTTTCCTGTTTCCTTTTCTTTCTTCCCCATTCCTCTCACTTCCTTCCTTCCTTCCTTCCTTCCTTCCTTCTTTCCTTCCTTCCTTCCTGTTTTCCTTCCTTCCTTCCTTCCTTCCTTCCTTCCTTCCTTGTAGAATGGCTCTAAACTTACTGGTCTGGCATTTAAAGTTTAATTGAGAAATCAGTGTGTGGTGTAAGGCATATGAGTGCTTAAATGTGCTATGTGAATGATCATTTGAACTGGGTCTTTCAAACAATGCAAAGAGGGTAAAGAAAAAAGTGAAAATATTTCATTCCCCTCGCCCCTCATTTGTTGTGTTTTTAAGCACTCCCAACACATTGTTTTACTCATCTGTGTGAAATAGAGATCTCAGTTTTGGACTAAAGTGGAATTCAAACATGAATGGGCATGATTGCCATCTGGTAGGTGAGTCTATGAGAAGGTCATTTGTATTTCAAAAAGTGAGGTGGTGTGAAGGGGGGGAGTTTATGAAAAAAGTGGTTTGCTTTGCTTGTGCAGTTGATTTAGGAATTGAGACATAGAGAGCAAGAATGGCATTTGCCTGTCAGTCTGTTCCTACATGAGTCTATGGAGCTGCAACCAGAGGTAGAGGAACTCTTTGCATAAAGGACTCCATGAAATATGGGACTCCATCTGGGACTCCATGAAACCTGATAGTGCCTTTGGCTTCACAATGAGTTACAAAGTGTGAGTCAGGGAGAGAGGTGTTATCACTGTATCCCTTTGAGTCCCTGGAGGTTTACTGGTCTGAGAGTTTTTGGCAGTGGCACTTTTGCTCTGGAAAAATTGCACTGATGGAGTTAAACAGGCAAAGTGAGTGATTCAAGACCATCGTAATAGGGGAGTAAGACTGAAACTCAACTGCACTGAGACAAAAGACAGGAGAGTTTTTAAATCCTGGGGTGAACTTGTGGAAAGTAGCTAGAGGATGTTAGTGGGGAGGTTAGTCTATAATAGTGGTGAGTCCATCTGTTTTTGTTAATTGGCACTTATCAAGGTCAGGCTCCTACACTCCCACAGACAGGGAAACAGGTGCCCTATCTTTTGGGATGATTATATTTCAAAGACATGGCTCCCAAGTCCTATAGAAAGACTTTCCTGGGTTGTAAAACTGGCAAGAGGCTGGGAGAAGATTTACATCTCAAAGGGGCAGGAAAGAATTTATAATTACAAGTCTTCTAAAGTGAATGCTCTAAGAAAAGGGAAAGAGAGGGTGGGGGGCTAGAGTCAAGAAGAAGCCTGTCTGAAGTTTAGTCAAGCTGAGGGGCTGGTAAGGCCAATTTGGTCAGACATCCACATTGTCATGGGAAACAGCTATAGGAGTGGTCCTGAGAGGCACTGCCTTCAGGTGGTTTCAAGAGAGTGGGCATCACTGAAAAGACAGAGCTCGAAGACAGTGAGAGAACAGCTTGTGATAACTTGCGAGACACCCTCGAAACTCCTGGATGCATGTGGAGGGGTTTGCAAAGGGCTGAGAGTATGTGTAACAATGGTAGGAGGCAAGACCAGTGAAATCTGAGTTATTACCATTAAAAGCATCCTACAGATTGCCAATAACTGGCAAGGCCTGAGGAAATACTGATTACTGCAATAAAACATTTCAGACTGACTTTAAAATTACTATGCCCTTCAGTACTAGAGTGCTTCTCTGTCCTTCATTATCTGAATGCTCTGGGAGAGCAGAAGTGGCATTGATAGACAGCTAAAAGATCTGAGTTTTTGTTTTGTTTTGTTTTTTGCTTTTATTTTTTATTCTACCTTTTATCAGCTAAATGAGCTTGTATGAGTCGCTCATATTTCTTTTACTTCTTTATCAAGAAATTGGTTATAATATATCTACTTCATATGGTTGTTATCAGGATGAAATCAGTGTATGCCTTCAGTAAGATGCCTTTCTTTTGACCTCTAATGTTGCATGCATGACTTAAACACAGCCTTAATGTGACCCTAAGTAGGACTATTGTAGCTTTTCATAATCAGATCACTTCTCCTATTCTTTGTTTATGCAAATTTATTCCAGTTCCCATTAATTTCAGCAGCACATGCATGTTTTAAATAGTTTTTTTTTTCCTATTTCATCTGCCATGCTTTATCTATCTCCCAGCTTACCAAGTGTTGGACTTGGGCTTCCTTCGTGTCTACATAATCCATCTCGCAGGAGGGCCTTTAAGAAAATGTAAGTCAGAAAGAATCTTGCCCCATACGCTCCCACCTGAACACACATGTCGCTATTTGCTTGTCAGTGTTTTGGTGTTTTGTTAGTGGTTTTTATGTTCTTTATGCATCTGCTGGAATCTGTCCAAAGTACACTATGTAGCCATAAGCTGTTGGATATCATTATCTATTATGACCAATGATCCAGTTTAAAGAACATCTAAAGAAGATGCCAAGGAAAAGTGTGTAATCTTTGATAGAAAATGTGGGTGTTGATAAAAAAAATCATTGTTTGATGAGTAAATTAAACATTTGCTTATCAGAAAAAAAAAGAAATTCCTAAGTTCAAAGGAATTGCTTATTTTTTCATTAAATCCTCAGGATAAAAAAATAACTATTTTGAGAGGACTGTCTAAAGATGCAGTCGCGGTTACTTTGGTAGCTGGCCCTTGTTCTGTACTAATTTAGTCTGAACAAGACCCGAGTGTGTGCTATTTTTTGGCTTTATAGTCCTCTAACCATAGGCACTGATGGCATTCATGATTATGGATTAAATAGGGCCAACTCTTGTCAGTAATTTGTTAGAAAAGTCCCACAGAGATACCCATGGTGCTGCTGAACAATGATGTTGGTAGTGTGTTGTTTTGCTTTAGGAAAAGCTATAGCATTCCAACATGAGATTCAATGCCTGGTTTTGGAAGCCTCCTCTCTATTTGATGTAAATTAAGCCTTGAGTACACTCTGCCTGGTATTGCAATTAGCTTCTGCGGCCTGACCAAATTCTAATGTGTGCAATTGCAGATTACTTACCACTGGATAAGAAATACACTCCGTCATAGCCTAGCTTTGTTATATAATTTTGCCTGGGGTTGTTAAATCACTGTTGCATTCTGACACTGTGTGTAGCCAGTGGGCTTTTAAAGATTTCAGCATGAAAGGCTCTCAAGAAAACATGAAAATCTTTTAACATAAGGTTATCTCCAGGAGACTACTTTTTGGTTTAGTTATGTGATTATATTTGAACAAATGTATTTTTCTTCACTTCTACTCAGTGTTTTTTAAATCGATGGACTTTCATGATAGGTTTTCAGATCTTGTACTTTCAATATCATTTTTAGGGGGTAGAAGTTTCAGAGTGAGATACTAAGTGTTTTGTGAGATGAATGAATTAAAATATCAATTAGACAATATTTTGCTGATCTGATTTTTTTCTGGAAATACAAATATTAGAAAACTGGTATTCTTAACAGAAAATAAAATTTTTGGAGGGTAGCTGCTGGATAGTCTAATATTTTACCTACTGATGAAGTCACATTTTGAAGAAAGTATTAATTGAGGTGCAGTTGGATTCTTTGTGAGGGGGCAACAAAGGGCTGCTTGGTTAACACCAGGATCAGCAAACTACAGCCCACAGGCAAAATCAAGCCCACCAACTCTTTTTGTAATCAAAGTTTCAATGGAGTATGGCCACACCCATTTATTTATGTATTTCCTATGTCTGCTTTTATAGAGACTGTATGGCCTAAAATATTTATAGCTGGCTGTTTCTAGAAAAAGTTTGCCAAGGTGCCTTGATGGGTCAGTCGGTTGAGCGTCCAACTTCAGCTCAGGTCATGATCTCATGGTCTGTGAGTTCGAACCCTGTATCGGGCTCTGTGCTGACAGCTGAGAGCCTGAAGCCTGCTTCAGATCCTGCATCATCTTCACACTGCCCCTCCCGCTCTCGCACTCTGCCTCTCTCTTTTTCAAAAGTAAATAAATATTAAAAAAAAAGTTAGCCAACCCCTGGTTATACCATTAACTTTATCTTGTTGAATCAGAATTGAGTGTGCACATCCTCTAAACTATGGGAGAATCAAACCACATATTTGACAAACAGTATAACCTAGGACTTTCCCTTCCCTTGGACTCTGGTTAGACATTGATGGCAACTGCAAGCTTTCCTTTGTCTTTCCTCTTTCTCAAGGTACTGGACCCTAGCTTTCATTTGTAATTGTGGCACCAGTAATTTGGAGTTGATAAACTATTGTTGGACTGATGGTGTGTATTTTTACCCAAATCATTGGAGTTATGTTTTGAACCCAATGAAAACATTATGTGTTTTGCAGCAGCTTCACATTTTAGGTGGCCTGTTTAGAACTACCCTTGTGCTACAATTTGTTACATTATAAAGTAGAAAAACATACTTCTCTTTTATTGTTGGCCCAAGCTGGTCACACGTCCTTTTCTAAAACATTACTATAGACTTGATCAGAATTGATACCTGCATTTTGGAATAGGCTTACTTACCCCTGCATCACTTGGGAGATGGAGGGACACTGAGAATGCTTATTCTCCTTTGGCCCCTCCAGAACTACCCATTCTTCATCTATTTTATCTCGAATTCTTCCAAAAGCAGAACTTGAGAAAATGAATACATGAAGGTAGTTATTTTGGGATATGATGTTAGGGAACACTAACTGGGGACTGAGATTAGTAACACCGAGACGGAGGTGAAGCTAATCCAAGAATGGAATTATTGAAGTTGAGTGTTAGTTACTGTTATGAACGACTGGGGCTCAGTCTAGCTAAAAATTCTCTGAAGAACTGTGTAGTTCCACTCCCAGAATGGTTTGCTCAAGACATGGAAGAGGATATATTTATTGACTGGCTTCCAATCCTGATTGGTTAAGGGTTGCCCCAGCAGCCACTAACTACCTTGCATGTACACTTTTGAGTATGCTGCAGCATGGATAGGCAGTCTAGTTTCATGTAGGGGTCTCACCCAGTGAAGGCAAAAGATTGCGAGGAATAAGAGATAGCTAAGTCCAGGGGCTATTGCTGCAGCTGGTTGACATAGAAATGGCCAGAAGAGAATAGTGGGCCAGGGGAATGTGAGACAGAACGTAAAAGATGTATGTCTCACTGCCCTTCTTAACCTGCTCCATGCCTCAGAGGGCTGATCTCTGTGGCCTAGATCATCTGAGCTCCCTTGCCAATTTGACTTCTCATTGAGTCTTGGTACTAGGAGACATGACCAGAGATCTGAAGGCAGGAGAATAGAATGGTTGGGGTATTTATTTCCCCTGCTTCTTCCCTCCCTGTACTGCCACTGGATGCAAATCCAACTCAGTAGTGCTGCTTCTGAGGCTCCAGCTCTCTTTCGGTTTTGGTATTGCCATTCTCTTTATACCAAAAGCCACAGATACTTCCAGGAGGCCTTCTCCCACAGCTGTTGCTCTCCCTTGGGTACAATAACCTCTTGTCCTTTTTTTTCTTCAGGCCTAGAGTAGGTTTTTAGTTTTCTGCTGCTGCTGATCCTTGGACCCTGCCCAACCACTCTAAACAGTCTTTTCATTAAACTTTCATCTGTTTAATCCTTTGTGCTTTGTTTTCAATCTAAATAAAATTGAGATTCTGTTAGCAGTAAAGAAGGGGGAAGTGTTTTTGGGGTTGGCATTAAAGAGCATTCATTATTCCTGTTATAAGGGCCAAGATCAACAGAAAGCTTGCCACCAATGTAATGACTTCAGTACACTTTGAAAAATAGCATAGAGATTAAATTCCTGTTCTGGGACAGTTTTCATCTTCAATGGCCCCTATTTCCACATTTGGGATTATTGAACTGAGGCAAATGCTATATTTTAAATGCTGTATTTTAAATTTTCATCACATTATTTTTTCTTCTTATAACATTACTGTTTTTTTTCAGTGTAAAGGATTAAAATAATGCAAAAAGGTTTAAAGATGAAACTGAAAATCTCCTTTAATTCAACCTCCCACAGAGAAATATTAATATATTGGTATGTTTTCCTTCAAACATTCCTGAATGGAACTATAAAATAAGTCAGCACTTCCATTTTATGTGTGGAAGGAGGACACAGAAAATATGTAGATGGGGGGAGAGTAAAGGAGAATTAAGTCACTTTGTTGCTGGGCAAGCACCAAGTTTAAATATCTCTTATTATTCAAGGATGCACAAACAAGAAAAAAGAAAATAGAAGGAAAAAAAAGAAAAAAAATCAGTAAATATTTATAATTCCCCCCCCGAAAACATAAGTCAACAATCAAAGGAAGACCATGCTTTTCAAGAACATTTTCTATGGTTAAATACTTGTGGCAACTTAAATGCCATCATGGGGATATGGATAAATGAATTATGGTGGGTTAATTCAGGTGTGCTTGCTCATTACTTTGAGAACAGTGTTAAATTTTTGAGAACAATGTTATTTCAATGAATGGATATGATAGCCATTCTGTGATGCATATGAAGTGTTTATAAGCATGTTAAAAAGATATTTGTTCAAATGCTATTTGTGCACTACTTTGAGAACAGTGTTATATGTCATACGTTAATAGAATGAGGTAGACTACTATATGATAATATGAAATGATCTTCAAGATGTATTAAGTGAAAAAATCAAGGCTAACATAAAATGATCCCATTTGTATTAAAACCAGAAAACATAGGGGCGCCTGGGTGGCTCAGTTGGTCAAACATCCAACTCTAGATTTTGGCTCAGGTCATGATTTCATGGTTCATGAGTTTTAGTCCTGTGTCAGACTCTGTGCTGACAACGCAGAGCCTGTTTGTAATTCTCTCTTTCCCTGTCTCTCTGCCCCTTCCTTGATCTCTCTCTCTAGATAAATAAACTTAAAAAAAAAGCACAGAAAACATAAATATGCATTTACATGCTCTTGTATACATAAAATATTTCTGGAAGGAAATGAAAAATTATTAACAATTTTTGATTTTAGGAAAGGGGTAAATATTTGGGATGAGAGATTTGCTTTTAATTATATATATTTTTGTCATGTTTGATTGCTTTTTCTGTTCACATATTACTTATTCAACTGGAGGAGATTACTTGAGGGAACAAAATCACATTTTAATTGTGCACTCAATTAACTTTCAGAAAGCACAGAATCTCTGAAAATGAGAGAAGAAAGAGGATATAAAAAAAGTAGAAAGGGGTTTCTACACAGTTGTAAGTAAAAAGGGAACTGACAAGAAAAGTTTAAATTGGAAAGAAATTTAAAATGTAATGAGGAAATTAAAGCATATGTTACAGTACAGATAAAAATCATTTCTTAAGAGAAATAATGGTGACTTGAAAGACTTCTTTCAACAATTTCCCGGAATTCATAAGATAAGAATAAGAAAAAAGGAGAAGATATTAACAAGAAAGAAGAGGACAGGTGTATAAGGCAAAGAAGAGAAGTTCAACCTACAGAAAATTGTTCTTCCAAGAGAAGAGAAAAAAATTGAACAGAGCAACATCAGGAAATAATGGCGTAAAACCTTCTTGAGGTGAAGAACATCCTGCAGCAGCACATAAAAATTGGGCAAAAGAAAAACAACATTTAGACATATTCTAGTGAAATTTCTGAATTTTAACAGGAAATAAAGAATCTTCAACGAAGAAGGAAAATGTAGTAAGAACTGAAAATGTAGTGAAGCTGATCTTAATCCAGCATAATAATGAACATTAGATGTCAGTGGAGTAATGTCTACAGAATTTTAAAGTAAGTAAAAATAATTTGAGATCTAACCCTGAATTTCCTGTTTAGTCATGGTAACTATCATGTATAGAGACTTTTTATTTAGTATATATTGATGTACTTATTATGAACTTTAGAAAATATACCCCACATATTACTCCTGATGAAAAAAGATTACATTAAGATACATTTAAACCAGACAAGATTTTTAAAATAATTTTATTTTTAAAGAAAATAAATGTTTTTCATCCTTTCTGCTCCTGAAAGGATGAAGTAGACATGTTTCTCTTTATTCTTCCTGCTAAGTACAAACTTCCTGCACATTACATATAAAACAACTATAAGAAGACTTTGAAAGGTAGAGAGAAGTCACTAACTGATGATCTTGGGACCCAAGAAATAACACAGTGCTAAATTCCCTTGGATTTCCTCTTTGCCTCATACATCCCAGATTTGGAGCTAAAGAAGCCAGCAACCCAGAAAAACCAATGGATACAGATTTAAAAATCCCACCAAAAGCTTCTTCCTTCTAGTCAAAGGACCAGGTAAGGGGAAGCCTAAAAATACTGAAAACTTTTAGACAATAAGCACTCTATTATAACAAAAGAACTCAGAAATTCTCTGACCTCTCTCTCACCCATGACACCAAAGTTTGAGTGGGTATCCTAGACTTCTGTCCTTGCCAGAATGGGACAAGGTTTCCATTCTTTAGGTCAGGGTGGTGTCAGAGAAGGCTGAGTAAGGGCCCAAACTTCCATATCTGTTGGGCAGTAGTAAGGAGGCCTCACACACTCTGCTGTGCCAGTGGAAACCACATAGAAATCTTGGACTTCCAACCCAGTGCAGTAATGAAGCACTTCTACTCCTCCTTCTGGAGTAGTGTCAGAGGACATCTAGAATGGAGTCAAGGGTCTCATCACTTCCCAGGTTAAGAAGGCCACTCATATTTCCCATGACGTCAGTTGAGACCACAATGAACAATTTTATACACATAAATTTGATAGTTTATATGAATGGACCAATTCCTCAAAAAAGCAAATTACCATAATTCACCCAGTACAAAATAGATAATTTGAATAGCTCTGTAACTATTAAAACATTGAATTCATTATTTTAAAACATCCTAAACAGAAATCTCCAAGCCTAGATGGTTATCCTGGAGAATTCTACCAAACATTCAAGGAAGAATTCACAGCAGTTGTATACAATCTCTTCCAGAAATGAGACAAGAGGAAAGTATATCCCAACTCATTTTATGACACTAGTATTACTCTGATAAAAAAAAAATTAGTCAAGGGGTGCCTGGGTGGCTCAGTCAGCTAAGCATCTGACTCTTGGTTTTGGCTCAGGACATGATCTCACAGTTCATGAAATTGAGTCCTGAGTCAGGCTCTGTGCTGATAGTGTGGAGCCTGCTTGGGATTCTCTCCTCTCTCTGTCCCTAACTCCCACTCTCAAAAATAAATAAATAAGCTTAAAAAATTAGTCAAAGACAGTACAAAAAAAGAACTATAGACCAATCTCCTTCGTGAATTTAGAGGCAAAATTCTTAACAAAATATTAGCAAGTAGAATTCAGCTAAATATAAAAAAATTATGCATCATGAATAAGTGGGATTTGTTCCAACAGTGCAAGGCTGGTTTAATATTTGAAAATTAACAAGTGTAATCCACCATATTAACAGAATAGACAGAAGAAATTACATGCCTATAGCAAGCAATGCTGAAAAAGCATTTGTCATAATTTAGTACCTATTATGTCAAAAAGCACTTTACATAATTCAATACACATTTGCCACAAAGACTTTCAGAATAAATAGGAATAGAATGGAGTTTCTTAAATTTGATAAAAATCATGTACAAAAATCCTACAGGTAATATTTTACTTGTGAAAGACTGAATACACTCCTCTAATATTGGGAAGAAGGTAAAGAGATATCTACTCTCAACAATTTTATTCAATATAGTGCTAGAAGTTCTACCTAAAGCAAGAAGGCAAGAAAAGGAACTAAAAAGTATTAGATTAGAATGGAAGAAATGGAAATGGAATTAGAATGGAGGAAAAAGCCTGTTTCTGTTTTCAGAAGACATAATCATCTACAAAGAAATCTCAGAGAATATACATAAAAACTCATGAAATTAATGGGCCACCTGGGTGGCTCAGTCAGTTAAGCGTCTGACTTCAGCTCAGGTCATGATTTTGCAGCTCGTGGGTTCCAGCCCCACGTCGGGCTGTGTGCTGACAGCTCAGAGCCTGGAGCCTGCTTCAGATTCTGTGTTCCCCTCTACTACTTGCACTCTCTCTCTCTCTCTCTCTCTCTCTCAAAAATAAATAAATAAATAAAATAAGCATTAAAAAAAACTCATAGAATAAATGAGTTTAGTAGAGTCACTAGAGAGGCATAGAAAAATCTATTTTATTTCTATATACTAGCAATGACCATGTAGAAATCAAACTTAAAAATAAAATACCATTTAAATTTGCTCAAAAAACCCCAGAGAAAAATACTTAGGTGTAAAACTATCAAATCTATCAAAATGTGAACAAGACTTGAATACTAAAAACTACATTCTAAATCCAAACATTCAATGCTTTCATAAGAATTCTGATGAAAGAAATCAAAGATTACCTAAATAACTGAAGAGATGTACTGTGTTCATGAATTGGAAGACTCAACATAGTAAAAATGTCAGTTCTCCACAGATTGATATACAAGGTTTTCTTTAATATCTTTAATTTATTTTTGAGAGAGTGCAAGTGGCAAGAGGGGCAGAGAGAGGAGGACAGAGGATCCAAAGCAGGCTCTGCACTGACAGCCACGAACGGATGTGGGGCTTGAACTTATGAACCAAAGATCATGACCTGAGCCAAAGTTGGATGCTCAACCAACTGAGCCACCCAGGTGTCCCTTCATATACAGGTTTAATCAATTCCTTTCATAATCCCAGACATATATTTTGTAGATACGCGCAAGGTTATTAGACTTTTTATTTATATTATTATTTTTAATTAGTTATTTATTTTGAGAGAGAGACAGCATGAGTGGGGGAAGGGAGAGAGAAGGAGAGAGAGAATCCAAAGCAGGCTCCACACTGTCAGTGTAGAGCCTGACGTGGGGCTCAAACACATAAACCAGAGATCACGACCTGAGCCGAAACCGAGAATCAGACACGCAACTGACTGAGCCACTCAGGTGCCCCAAATTTTATTTTTAAGAGAGAGAGAGAGAAAGAGAGAGATGCCTGTGTGGCTCAGTCTGTTAAGCCTCTGAATTTGGCTCATGTCATGATGTCATGGTTTGCAGGTTGGAGACCCAAGATGGGCTCTGTGCTGACAGCTCAGAGCCTGAAGCTTGCTTCAGATTCTGTGTCTCCCTCTCTCTCTCTGGCCCTCCCCCACTCGCTGTGTCTCTCTCAAAAATAAATAAACATAAAAAAGAGAGAGAGAGGAAGAGAGAGAGAGAGAGAGTGTGTGTGTGTGTGTGTGTGTATGTGAGAGAGAGAGAGTGTGCTTGCATGTACACAATTGGGGGAGGGGCAGAGAGAATCTCAAGCAGATTTTACACCCAAGGCAGAGTCTTACACAGGACTCGATTACATTAACCATGAGATCATGACCTAAGCCAAAATCAAGAGTCGAACGGTCAACCAGCTGAGCCACCCAGGCACTCCAAGCTTACTCTACCTTTTAAATGGTTAAGTCAAAGAACCAGAATAGCTAGAACAACTTGAAAAACAATAAATTAGGAGGAATCAGTGTACCCAATTTCTACAGCATCCTGACTGTATGTTATTGGCAGGATAGATACATAGATCAATGAACAGAATACAGAATTGAGAAATAGACCCACACAAATATGCCTACTTGATTTTTTACAAAGGTACAAAAGCAGTCCAATGGAGGGAAACTAGTCTTTTCAACAAATGGTGCTGGAGTAAAGTGGACATTGATAGAAAACCAGATATATAAACCTTTGGAAAACCAAAAGTAATCTACTACTTAAAAATAGAAGTAAAACAGAAAGTATGACCAATATAGCAAAACATGGGAGAAAAACGAGTAGACATAAAAGAATAAGTCTAGCAAGTAGGGGGCATAAAACATGTTATATATGTAAAAAGAATAGAGTAAGACCCAATATATAAATTATGATAATACATTTAAGTGGTTGACCTTTCTAATAAGAAAACAAAGATGTTCAAGTATAGTTAACAAACACGTATCAAATAAAATGGCAAAAAAAATTCTAAAAAGGTAAGTGCTAAAGAAGAGATATATGAAGAAGGAGTATTTCAAAGTAAAAGCTAGTAAGAAGATACGTTAGGCAAACACAAACAGATATAAAGCACAGATAGTAATATTAACATCAAAGAAAATAGAATTCATGGCAAAAACCATTAAAGGGGACCAGGAAGGTTTTTTTTTTTTGTATAAATGTAACAGTTATTAATTTGAATGTACTGAATAAAATCAAAATATATAAGAAAACACTAAAAATATGAGATTTTGAACACACCTCTCAGTTTTTTTAATGTTTATTTATTGTTGAGAGAGAGAGTGAGTAGGGGAGGGGCAGAGAGAGAGGGAGACACAGAATCCGAAGCAGGCTCCAGGCTCTGAGCTGTCAGCACAGAGACCGATGTGGGGCTCGACCCACGAGCCTTAGAGCTGTGAGATCATGACCTGAGCTGAAGTCAGCTGCCCAACCAACTGAGCCACCCAGGTGCCCCCATACCTCTGAGTTTTGAACAGATCAGTCACACATAAGGAAAAGAACATTTTAATCAATTAATCGTAGCATTTAATAGTATAATTTATAACATTTGTATTTATAATATATAATAAATATCCTATGTAGTATTATAGTATAATAATATGGTATATAAAATAAAATAATAGTGTCTGAATTAAATAATTTATAATATATTTCATTCAAACTCTATTTATTACTAACAGAGTATACATTTTTGTCAACCCACAATCAAACATTTACAAAAAAATTGAGAACTTATTAGTGCACAAAGAAACCATAAGTTCTAGAAAGCAGAATATAATGGGTACATTTTTGGCTCTAATGAAAATAAACCAGAAATTAATAATAAGGAAGCAAAATATCTCCAATTTTTTGTTTGTGAAGATTAAACAAACATTAATACAAACTGGTGTTCTGCAAACTCAAAGAGAAGTTCAAATCAGTTATTAGAAAAAACAATGGCAAGGAAGTCGTTAAGTAAAAACATTAATGGCATCTTATCAAGCCTGCAATCAGAAGCAAATTCATAGTTTTACATTTTTTCATTATTAAACAAGAAAAAAATAAAGCAATTAACTCAGTAAATTCTTAAAGGTAAAGCCAAATAACAGGAAGTTAAGCAGGACCTTGTGTGTTCTGTTCAGAGCTGGGGGCACAGGCCTGTGTCCTGAAGCTAGGACATGTGCTCTGTAAACATTTGTTAAGTTGATATGTGAATGAGTGATTAAGCGAATAAAAATAGAATTTGTGGAATAAAAAGAATATTAATAGAACTGAAAATCTATGACTTCCTAAAGAGGCTCAGTCTGCATTCTTCTTAAAAAAAAAAAAAAGTTTATTTTTCCTGAGAGAGAGAGAGAGAGGGGCAGAGAGAGAGAGGGGCAGAGAGACAGAAGGACAGAGAGAATCCCAACCAGACTCCAAGCTGTCAGCACAGGGCCCGATGTGGGTCTTGAACCCACGAACCTAAGATCATGACCTGAGGCAAAACCAAGGGCTGGACGCTCAACCAACTGAGCCACCCAAGTGCTCCATCAGGCTGCATTCTTGAAGAGGACTCCACCCTTTGCTCTAGGAAGGTGTGAAAATGGACAGAACGGTGCAAGTACCTGTTTCTAGGACAAACGGGTGAGCTGAGCCAAGTGTGGTCTCAGATGTACGGGTGGGGGTGCTAGAGGCCTCATGGTTCATTTCTGGAATGTTCGGCACCTTCTAGGGGGAAATCTGTCACAGTGGGAGGTTTGTCTTAGAACCTATCCTGAACACACAGTTTTAAATAGGAGAAGGTTGTTATACTGCTGGGCCTGAGAAACGGAAGGAGAGGGAGGGTTTTCATTGCTACAGGAAAGAATGTAGAATCATTAAAGACTCATTTTGATTACTCACTTCCTTCCAGAAAAGAAAGAGCAACAAATAGTATCTCAAGCTAATGACACATTGTGAGATATATTAACTGTAGAGAAAGTCCCTTTTCACAGTTTCCTGTTTCAAGTCACTCTTACTGGCTGCTTTCACTTCTATGTGCAACATCCCCAAGTCTTCTGCTGTTGAGGGGAAATGATATATTTTTATCCATTATCAGTCCTTAGCTCTCAAAAAATTCCCATTCCTTTTACCTGTGAAAAAAATCAGCCAAATTGAAATGAAAGTCTTCAAATTTCAAAATATTGAATAATATAGATAATTAAAATTTCCTATCATAGCCTGGCCTCCCACTTAAAAGAGCCCAACATACTCCTTTTGAATTAGATACTATTTTTCAAGATCCTGTTTAGACTCCTAGTCAACCCCTCTAACTTCTCAGGTGCTTCACACAAAAGACTGGTTTGCTGTTTTGCTTTTGTTTGGAAGGTCACCTTTATCAGGGCTATAATTAATTCTTGCCAGGCTAATAGTGTTCCCTGTGATTCACACAGGTCTTAAGGGGAGAAAATTGATAATCTAATAACCATAGCAAAGTGAGACATCTTCACCTTCCAGACCAGGTATCTGGCTTTCTCTTTTTTGGCTTACAATGTGGTCTGTGGTTATGAGTGCTGCTAGCTGTAGGAGAAATTAAAAAAAAAAAAGTTCCTTGGCTTTCTGCAGGTTAGCAGCATGTCCCGGTTTTCAAGTACAAAGTCAGATTCTGAGTCAGCCCATCCCTGTACCTGGAATCAGAGGCTTTTCATGCAATAAGATACAACAGCTTAGCTTGCATGAGGTTTTTGGGAAAAAGCCAAATATTCAAAAAACCATCTGCTTGCACTGCTCATAAATCACAGAAATGATTGCCCTTGATCTGCAGCCATTCCCCATTATAGAGGATATTGGTTTCCAAAAGATGTCACAGCATATTGAAATGAGACAGTCTCTTCCAAGCAGAAAATTCCTCTTCACAATTGCATGATGTAGTGGAGTAGAATTATGTCATGTTAGCCCTCAAAGGCAGATAGGATCTCAGAGAAGATGCAGGTGGAGGAGTGGTTGTAAATTTTGCAACTAGCATAAAGGACAAGCCACTAACATTTTTTATGCTTTGCTCCAGTCAAATGTTGTAAGAGTTCGAAATGATTGGGAGCGATGAGTTGTATTTCTGAAGATGTCTTTTAACCAGGTGTCCGTCTTGTCACTCGTAATACTGTTTCGCACCAAGAGTGAAGACAACGGCAGTTAATAGAATGAGTATAAAGAATGACTGTACTGCAAACAGCCCTTGAAATCTAGACACCGTTATTATTTAGCACTTGGGGAGCCATCTGCAGAATACTTGGCATTGTGCAAAGCATAAGGGATGGCAGGACAGCTGGCCGATGGCTCTGATGATCTAAGTGAGACACAACCTTCCGAGGAGCTGGCATGGCACATGCATGCTCCACTCATTTACCCTCTGTTGTAACAGCTAGTGAAGGACTGGGTCTGAAATCCACAAAGCATTGGGAAATTCCTACTTTAACACCCAGGGTTCATTCCAGCTGGGCTGATCTGACAGCATGTTTCTGGGTGATCTGTAGGGAACAACTTGCAGTAACAGGCTCATAAGTAGTATCTTTGTGGAGGAAACGGTTCCAGTGGGGGTTCTCTCGTCCTAAGTTTACTTCACCATCTGGCCTGAAGTCACCCATGTGGTGTATACCTATCTTGATTGACATGAAAATTCTATTGTTATTAAGTGGTGTTATGTGTCTCTGGTAAGTATTCAGATGGTCTTCAATAAGCAGTAAGTACTATGAGTGTTAACCAACCTTGATGATCATTTTTGGTTTAAATTTGTTTTTCATGATGGTCCTGTGAGATTTTATTGACCTGTTTTAGCTACTGAGGATGTTGGGCTATCTTATGTCTCATGCTTGGGACTGGGAAGTAGGGAAAAGTCCAGAATGGGAGAGAAAAGAAGAAGACAGTGGATAAGCGAAAGATTTTGGTGTTTTACAGACTTGGGTTTGCATTCCAGTTCTACTGCTTAGGAAATACATGATGTTGGACAAGTTATATAACCTCTCTATGGCTAATTTTCTTCATTGATAATAATAATGCTACCTCATAAGAATGTTATGAGGATTAAAATATGCATATATGTATATGTATAGCCAAATGAGTACTCAATACTGGGTAGCTATTATTACTCCCATTCAAGAAAGTGATAATTCCAGGACAAACTCTGATAGAGTAAAGTTAGTGTCTGAGACAGAATTGAACAACTAAAGTGAAAATAAAGACTAGGGCAAGATCATTTCCTTTATCCCTCAATTCCTTATGTGTTTCATCAGTTCTTATGGGGATAGATTATTCAGATCAAATTAATATTGAACACTCTGTGTGTGTGTGTGGGGGGGGGTGCATGTACACACGCATGTGCCTGTTTCTGTGTGTACATGCTTCAGTTTTCAAGGAAAAGAAATAGGCTCTGTACCTGAGGGATGGAGATCTGTCTCAAGGACACATAGGAAGTAAAGAAATATTGGGAGCTCTTTGCAGCTACCTTGGGCGTCAAGAGCCTGGAATGAGGTTCCCAGCTGTTTAGGCTACAGCAGCAGCTCCAGTGACTGCTGTGTGTGAAGACTCAATCATTCATCATTACTCAGAAAGATGCCCATTACCCACTGCCCCCGTGCTCTAGTGAGCACAATTGTCTTGGCTAAAGTTGTACCTTACCCTCCTTCTCTTGACTTTCAGAACAACTCGCTGTCTGCCTTCTATTGCTTCTCTCTGAGGACCGAGTCTCCAGTTGTCTTGTATGTACTCCAAGAACTTGCCTCCTTGGCACAGTTGAGTGATCCAAGGATGGATGCCTAAGCTGAGACAATGTTATTCTTTCTCACAAGAATTACAAACTCAGGATGGATAGGTAGGGAGGAGCAGCTGAGTGTTGTTAACAGCCACCCTCCAGAGCAGGGTTTCTCAACCCTGGCACTTTGACATCTTAAGCTGGAAAATTTGTTGTGGGGGCTGTCCTATCTCAGCATTATGGGATGTTTAGCTGTATCCCTGGCTTCTACCCACTAGATGTTGGTAGCACACTCTTCGTACCCCTCTCTCCCCATCAGTGTGACAATAAAAAATGTATCCAGATCTTGCCAAATGTCCCTTTGGGAGGGAAAAGCACTTCTGGCTCAGACCCATCACTCTAGAGCAGTGCTAGAAAAGTGTGGCCTAAGGACTGACAGCGTCAGCATCATCTGGGAGCTACTTACGCATAGAAAATATTGTCTCTCACATCAGAACCAATGAATCATAATCCAGTGGTAGAGTACCAGAAGATACATTTCACAAGGTTTGCAATGACTTTTATGCTTACTAAATTTTGAGAACCACTGCTCCATACTTTGTTATCCCAGGTGTGATTGGAGTGTCCACAGCCTCAGGTCATATGAGAGTTTGTTAGGAATACAGAATCTTAAGCTCACCCCAGACCCAGGTTCAGCATCACCTAGGAACTTGCTGTAAATGCAAATTATCTCTAATTGATTTTTATGTATATCAGAAACTTGGATTGGAGCCCAACAATCTGTTTTAATAAGTCTTCTAGGTGATGTTGATACAGATACCTTCAACAATGGCTGCGGATTGGAATCACCTTTGGGATTTTAAAGAATATTGATACTTGGGTCTTATTCCAAAAGATTCTGATTTTAACTCATTTAGGGTATGGACTGAGTATCAACACCAGAATTTTATGATTCTCTTGTAATTATCATGTGCAGGAAAACTCGAAAACCACCACCAAAGACAGAGGGTCTTCAAACTCAACTGAAAATGTCTGGAGTTTCCATGGTTTCTTCACATCTCAAATCTTCATTGCTCAACCCCTATTTTAATTTGGGTGCCACTTCTATACTCTTCCAATGACGTTTTCAACTAAGCTAGCCAGAACCCATTTCTGTTGCTTACAACCTTAATAACCTCAACCCAAATAGCCATCATACAGGGGAGACATTGAGGTAGACTCTCAGGAAATCTATAAAGTCAGGTATTTGGAATTGGTCATTGGATTGTGTGTGTGAGGGGAAAGCACCCCAGTATATTCTGGGATAGAAAACCAGAAGTCTGTGATACACAGTCAGCCATGAGGGACACTGTTCAAAAAGTATCTTCCTGCCTGTAGCCATTGGGCAAAAGGTTGCAGCTAGAAGTCATTAGCTTGTAATACTCCAAGGAGCTGAGGGATTGGTGCACTGGCTTGGACATGGAGGTTTGGGTAAGCCATCAACAATAGCTTCTATATGGGTTCATTACACTGATGATGTTAAAGTGATGGGCCTCGGAGAACAGGAAATGGGGGATACCTCAGATGTTTGGGTTCAAGGGCTAGGAGATAATGCCTACAAAATTTCTGGGGTTTGATACTTTGACATTTCTATGGCATTAAAGATTTAGAGTATTCTGGGATATTATTTCTATTTTATTTTTTTATTTCATTTTAATTTTTTTTTTTGAGAGAGAGACAGAGAGAGCGTGAGCAGGGGAGAGGGGCAGAGAGAGAGAGGGAGACACAGAATCTGAAGCAGGCCCCAGGCTCTGAGCTGTCAGCACAGAGCCTGATGTGGGGCTCGAACTCATGAACTATGGGATCATGACCTGAGCCAAAGTCAGAGGCTTAACTGACTGAGCCACTGAGGGCACCCCTGGGATATTATTTCTAAAGTAAAGGGCAAGTGTATGTACCTGGTGTCTCCTACCATGGAGAAGGAGGCACAACATGGGGCACGGTGGTCTTCTACATATTCTGAAGATAGTTTATGATTATTTGAAAGAACATGTTGTGTATTGTCTGTGACCTATTTATTTGTTAATTTGAGTCAGCTTTCGTAGGTTTTACTGTAACAAAAGCCTTGAGAATCTGAATGGCTTGCAAAAATAAGCATTTACTTTTCCTTTCTTTGATCACACATTGCCATGGCAGCTGTCCTACAGGTAGCAGGGAGGGCTCAGGTGTGCTCTATGTCTTTTCATTGTAGGCCCAAAGCTGAAAGAGTGCCACCTACTTGGGATGTTCTCCTGGTGCAGGGTGGGGGCACAAGAGAACAATTCATACACATCACATCTTAAAGTCTCTTTTAGGAACTGGAATACTGTCATATTCACCCATATTCCATTGATCAAAGCAAGTCATACAGTGGCAAAACCCACAGTCTGTGAGAGAAGGAAACACAGAGTAAAACATGGCAAGATAAGATGGAGAATTATAAATTTATCTGAAAATCTCCCAGACCAAGAGATTTGGCTCTTTCATAGTAAAGTTCATGTTGTTTTTTACTCAACCCTAATTACCCAGCAGTTCCAAAGGTACTGTTTGGAGACCAGGATGCACAATGGAGTCTGTGATAAGCCCTCATGGGACAATCCAGTCATGATCTCTAGAATTTGAGAGCAGAACCATGCTCTTCTTTCTAGGTAACTCCTCCTTTTTAAAGGGACTCTGGTGAAGACAGAATCCCTGCTCTTGGACAACTACAGGCTTTGAACTATTTATAAGCAACTAATGCTATTTGATATACTTAGCTTGAAAGCTGGGTATAGCTAGTAATATTCCATCATCAAATCAGATACCAAAGGCACGAATAGTTTGTACAATCAGGTTGCACACGTTCCCATCATTCACATTGCCATGAGTTCCTCAGTTTATACCTATAGATAGTTTCATGGGTGGTTTCCCATAACCACATGGCTAAAGATAAAACATTCTCCTTGGCTCTCTGTAAAATACTGATATGAATTGGAAGTAGCCTGTTGTATTACAGCTCCAGATAGGAATGGCCCTGAAAGATGGTGGAGAAAATTAAAGCTCTCTCTGGCCAGAAAACCAAACGTAACAATTTGCTATTTACTTTGCCTAGAAGGAAATTTGGCTTAAAATCAGGATTTGTATTGATTTTTAGGCGATTGTTTTTGTCTAACCCTTGTTGGGAAAGAGCAAGATTAGGATAGTGTTGACATGATAGTTAAGGAATGGTTTGACTGGATCTCACAGAATGAGCTTGGAGCATGAAAACAGTTGTGTCTCATTTACACCTTTCAGAAGACTTTCACTGTGGAAGAGACTCTTAGTTGTCAGGTAGACAGGATGGCCCATAGCTACCAGTCTTTTTCCTTTATTAGGCAGTACAGGTTTTAATCAGCCGGCTTATGAATAAAGCAGGCATGGTGGCAGAGATAGATGCTATACTTGCTATAGGCTTAACTTTGTGAATTTCACCTCACTAGATATGACTTACCTAGTTAGTATCATTGCTGAGTGACCAATTTTTCAAGCAATGGCTTCAAATCCTGAACCACAATCTGGCACCAAACCTCAGGGGTGCTTCCTAATCAACTAAATCAACTTCCTAGATCAACTAAATTGGGCACCTGTCATCAGTGAATAAATCAGATTCTTTCTTTTCTTTCTTTTTCTCTCTCTTTCTTTCTTTCTTTCTTTCTTTCTTTCTTTCTTTCTTTTCCTATAAGAATAGATATGCATGTTCTGGACTTATATTTCTTTTTCTTCCTATACTCGTCTTTTTTGAGTTTATTGAAGGTCATATACTCTGTCAGAGTAAATATGTGACCCCTAAATTCACAGCAAAAGTAGTAAACAATGGGATGATACCCAAGGGATTACTGGACCCTATCATATGCCCTGTCATTCAGAAAATACTGGCCTTATAGGATGATTCAATGACCTAATAAAAACCCAGCTGTGACATGAGCTGGCGGTTATCACCTTGCAATTTTAGGGTGCTATTTTGTAAGATGCACTATTTGGTCTATATCTGTTATTGGCAGATTTGTAGAGGAAAACTCCAAGACATCCTTGGAACATCCTTATTTTTTTTTTTCTTTCTGAGAGTAAGTTATTCAAACTTTTCTTCACTTTTATGAAATAACTTGGCACATGTCCAACAAGCCACCTTCCCCTTTTTTGCCTTAGTTTGTCAGTTGGTTTCAGTTGCTTGCAACCAAGGATTCTTTTTTTTTTTAATATAATTTATTGTCAAGTTAGCTAACATACAATGTATACAGTGTGCTGTTGGCCTTGGGAGTAGATTCCCATGATTCATCGCTTACATACAACACCCAGTGCTCATCTCAACAAGTGCCCTCCTCAATGCCCATCACCCACTTTCCCCTCTCCCCCTCACCTTCCCATCAACCCTCTGTTTGTTCTTATTTAAGAGTCTCTTATGGTTTGCTTCCCTCTCTGTTTGAAATTATTTTTCCCCTTCCCTTCTCTGATGGTCTTCTGTTACGTTTCTCAGATTCCACATATGAGTGAAATCATACGATATCTGTCTTTCTCTGACTTATTTCACTTAGCATAATACCCTCATGTTCCATCCATGTTGTTGCAAATGCACCCAAGGATTCTTGATGAATACACCCTACTACTAAAGCATGTTTCTTCTTCTTCTTTTAAATAGCTATAAGAGAAGTCATAATGATCATTTTCATTGAAGCAAATAAAATAGTTGACAATTTTTCAAAAATATGGTGGACATTTTAGTTGTACACCCAGTATCCATTCTTCTTTACTTTATTCCTAAAAGAAATCCTGATATTCTTTAAGAAAGAAAGGTGCCCACTTTTAAAACATGAATTGCCCAGCCTCTTCTGCTGCTGGGGATGACTAAAGAGAGACATAGCTCTAAGTAGATGCTGCTTTCGGAAAAGCATTTGAAAGGGAACAAGTAAGTCTTTCACCTTTTGCCCTCAGCATTTCCTTCTTTTCTCTTGCCTAGAATTCAGAGTGAGTTGAAGTTGGAGCATCTATCTTGTATCCCATGGATTAACAATGTAACACAAAGCCACCTGCTGAGGATGACGGGGCAGAAGATAGGAGCTGAGACACTGATGTCATTGTGAAGTCCTTGGACTAACCACAGATTGCCAACCTCTGAACTTACTCTAATGAGAGAAGAGCTGAGACCTTTTTGATTAAACCACTGTATTTTGGGTTCTGTTACATTTAAATGAAGGCAACATTCAATTGGCACACATAACTTCCCTTTTTATTAGAGTTTCAGGACAGAACAAAAACCTTTTTATTTCCATATAGATGACAGAGCTGTGCAGATTATTTGAGGCTGTTGAAAGAACAATTTATGGCCATTTTTTTTTCTTTTTTAGAGATTGAAATAACTAATAACTTTCGTTAAGATTGCTATGATTTTAGCTGACAAAAGGAACATAGATGAGGAATGTAGGAGAGGAATATGGTTTGATGTGCCAATTTCAGGCACATCTGCTTATCTTCAATTTATTTCCCAAACACAGAAATTACCTTATTTTTTAAAAGGTGCTATTTTTTCCCTGTTACCATTGAATTCTACCATCACCAGGGAATGTGCTCTTCCCTTTAGTGGTGCTGATGGCTTTGTGTTTTACCTTCAGCTCTGCAGAACTTTCTCCAGATTTCCTTGAGGAATATTCACATTTGCCTCAATAAGCAGTCCATTGTGAAGATTTTTTGCATGGCTAATTTAAGGGCCTTGTCTTTAGCTTCTCTGGTTCTCTTTCTTACTAAATAATCTTTGAGGTTTTATACATGACCATCTGTGGGTTTCCTGCATGAAATGCAGGATTTTATGTCACTGTATCTACCATGCCAGAGCACAGGAAGGTAAACTTCAAGAGCCCCAGGGTTGAACACTGAAATATCTAGGCCAAAATCTAGACAGAAATTTGAGTACCACAGTATCCTAGAGCTGGAGGAGGTCTTCAGGATCATGTCACTTAAGTCCCAATGTCAAAGATGCCTAGACAAAAGCTAAGAAGGCGAGAGGACCTACCCTACTCTGTAAGTAGAATCAGGAACAACGGAACCCTAATTTCTGATGTAGAGTTCTTTCTAGGGCCTTACACCTCTCTTTCCTTCTCTGTTCAGGTTGAGAAACCTCATACCTGGTTTCTCTTTGAACTTCCTCCCAAGTCACCATTCATTGCTATTCCTACTTCTTTTGAACCTTTCCCCCTTAAAGCAGAAAGCATTTGTATCTAGTTGTTCAGTCATAAGGTACTTTCTTTGCATGTGTCTGAAGTTGCTACCTAGAAGTCAGACACTGGCTAACACTGGGACACTCCCCTCCTGAGGCGGGATTGTGGAGGCTTCTTTGTAGTGACAGCTCAGAGCTTTACCAAGAATTCTCATCCTAGGCATTTCCACCCCTCCTTGTATTTTAAGAACTTCTACATTAGTTCCCTATGGCTGCTGTAATAAAATGCCACAATGTTGGCTTAAAACAGCACAAACTTATTTTCTTACAGTTCTGGATGCCAGAAGTCTGAAATGGTTTTCTCTGGGTTGAAATCAAGGTGCCGGCAGGAATGTGCACTCTTCTGAGACTCCAAGAGAGAACCTTGTCTTTGCCTTCTCTGGTGTCTAATGCCTGCTTGTCTTCCTTGGTCTGTGGCCCCTCCTTTCATTTTCAAACATATCACTCCACTCTCAGCTTCCATCTCCTTTCAGTGGAATTTCCCTCCGCCTGTCTCTTTTAAGAACACTTGCTTCCATTAGGGTTCACTTGATCATCATGGGTAACCTTCCTATCTCAGGACCCTTAATCACATTTTCAAAGTCACTTTGGCCACATAGGTAATATTCAGTTTCCAGAGATTAGAGCCTGGATGTCTTTGGGGACCATTATTCATCTTACCACAACCATCCTCTCTTTTTGACCTTTATCTGGCCATTTGGTTACATTGGGTACTGACATCTACATACACCCGAACACAGTGTACATCCCAAGATTAAGGTGCCTTCATAGGAAAATCAAAGTTTTAGCCTGCATTTTAAAATTTGTTCTGGGAAAGATAATTCTGTTGTGTGTTTCTGCCTTAGGAACAGAGAAAATGTTACCAGCATTGGCGAGAGCAAAGTGAGAAAGACTGAAGAATACTCTGCAGAGATGGGGTGCGGAGCCTTGCCATGGTCCTGCTTCCATTCATGAACCTCATCTGAGTCTCTCCCCTTGCTGTGGTCTGCTGGTCAACCCTTTCTTGGTTTCTGTGAGATGCCTTCTTCTCTGAACCACAAATTCTTTTCTTTCCTGTGAGTCCACTTTTGCCACTCTCAACCAAGAGTCTTAACAATTGCAAGATTAGAAAGACAGAGAGAGAATGTCGCTGTTCATGGGGTAGAGAACACAAGACCTGTAGGTAAGAACCTGACTTTGATTCCCTTGATATTGGGCAGCAGGAGGGTAATGACTGGGACTGGAGACAGAGCTACCAGGATGCTCTGTCAGTGTAATATTCTGGCTGTGGTAACTAGCTTTCAAATGTCTAGGCACTGTGTAGTGAAAGCAGATAATATGTGCAACCAAAGAGTAGGGAGGGAGGTATTTGTGGCCTTAACAGAATAGTTCTTTTGATTCCCTGAAGCACTATTACTTAATCTCTTGAAGATTCTATAGTTCAAGGTGTTCAAGCCAAAGGACAGGCATTTTATTAGAGAAAGGCTATTAAGATGAAGGAAGGGGAGGACACGGTGAAGGTCCTTGCTCTCTTGAAAGTCTCTAATCCTGGATAACATCCTTGGAGTCACTTCAAAGACTTTATTTAGATCACGGAAAAGCAGCCTTCCAAGGTCATACAGCAGGCCTTCCTTGCTTCTCCCTCCCTGGAAATGGCCCCAAATTAAGCTGGTTTTAATGATCTTTTAGCTGGCAGCGGACGGCCAGCCAGAAGGAAAAATGGGGAAGAGGTGCCTGGGAAAAGTGGGCTGATAAAGGTGGAGGTAGTTTTGCCCCAGGTGGGCTGTGCCACCTCCCAGTCATCTCCTATGTCTAAAGTACAGGGATGGAAACCCTTGCTTTTTTGAGCTTGATGACTGGAAATCAAGTTTTCTTTATTATATGCTATATTATATGGCTATTATATATACTAATATATATTATATTATAGTCCTATAGTCACTATAACACATATAGTCTCACATTTTAGTGAGGGTTGAGAAACTTGTGAATTGAAGAGGAAAACTCAGGTGGGACATGCAATGTAGAGCCTGGAAGGAGAGATGCCCTGCCATGTAGTGCTATGACACCATTATAAGCCCCCAAATGACTTGATTTATCAATTCTAACTAGCCAGGTTTCCCAAGAGGAAATCAACAATTCCCACCTAATGCAGAATGAATGAATTATGGCATCTAGGACATTGGAAAAATAAAAAGGATTCTCTCTCCTGTGAAATAAAAGGGTTGGAGATGATCAAGGTCTTTCCAGCAATAGAGGTGGGTAGGGGGAAAGAGAGAGAGTCAGGGACCTGGGGTACGTGCACATGGCAGTGGGGATGCTGAATCCTGTTGAGGCATAGGTGAGGGAAGATCCTATGGTGAGTTCAGAAAAAAGGGAAAAGCCTCTGAAGGAAATGGAATAACAGTATAGTACACTCTCTCCTGGAGGAGATAATCCCTCTCGAATCAGTGTGCCCACTTGCTTCCTGTGAGGGATGAGGACTGCTCATTGCTAGGGTTGTGTTACAAATGTTAGCGCGACTGACACGACATCTCTTAATAAGGGGTGAGTCCTTCGTGTATTTTTGATGGTGCACCGGTGACACAACCCCTCTCAGTTAAGCAGAGAAACAGTGCAAGAGTAAATTGTCAATGACAATATCAGAGTCCTCACTCGGCTTCAGGGATTAAGTGAACAACAGCCTGGCCAGGCCCCGACATGGCTTTAGGCACCTTAAAAAAAAGAAAAAGAGCAACCGAATTAAAGCCACATATATGAGAGAGGGAAGCCTCTCGGCCCAGCAGGGAGATACCTTTGATTAAAGCTCGGTCTGACCTTCCTGCTTCATCTGTACAGAAATTGAGACACGATTCCTAAATGGCAGGACTTTGCAGAATCATAATGAGCAAGGACTGGGATGCTTTGGGTAACATTTCCATCTTCATTCCTGGAGTAGGCAAAGGTGAAATTCAGGGAGGGTCTCTGTTATTTGTTATCAAAAGAACAATGCACTCCTCTTCCCCCTGTTTCTTTTGTGCAAAGGCAGGATTATCTGCAGAACAAATAATTCATTCCTGGACACTTCAGATTGCTTTTCTGCACGGCTGAATTCTTAGGTTATTAGTGTTTAGTGGATGCCAATAGTTTGATGGGAAATCTTCTATTTGAAGGGTGATATGTATTAGTAAAGAATTCACTCTGGGAAAGCAACTCAAGCTTCAGAGACTTTAAAACAAAAACAAAACCCAATCAAACAAACCTGTTTCATAGTTAATGAGGGTAAAATAAACCAGAATTGTATTTTAAATTCTATTATGTTTCATTGAGTTACAGTTACTTAAATGGCAAAATGCCCAAGTAGTTTATGTGGTTAACTTGACATTCACATTAATGGTGTGGGATTAAAATAATTTCTACCATTTTGGAAAATACATCTACTATAGCATTGTCTTCCTACAAATTAAAATTAAAAAATTAATAAAATCTGGACTCTTACATTATTAATACCCTCCATTTAACTTTATTTTCTATAACTATATGAGCTATAGTACCTAGCGCCTTTTTGGTACTTAGAAGATTAAAACATTGTAATATAATATTTATATTGGAAGCAAGGTCCTGGCGAAATTGTATAGATATTTTTGAAACTTGAGAAACAGTACCCTTATCTGTCATATTTTTACACTAAGGAGTATATGTTGCTATAAGATTTTGGTGAATATATACTCACCCAAGAGAGAAGGGTAGATTTTTCTGAAAGTCAACAATGCTTATTAAAAAGAAAATTTCTGCCAACTTGTGTAGAATGAAATTACAGGATCTCAAACAGCTTCTCCACTGTCAACCGTTGTCATTTAACATGCTTTTTATGCCATGTCAGGTCTGTGTTCCTGAAAATGGCGAACATGTGTCCAATAAAATCTCACCTGTGTCTGCATCGGGAAGGAATGTATTATGTTCACATCAGCGTTCCCAGATGAAACCAAACACGTTTATGTTTAGCAGTGGTCTGCTAGGGGGAAAAAAAAGAATTTTGACTGGAGAAGAGAATGGAAACCAACCGTAAGCCAAGCCCTATTCAAAAATGAGGACATGCTGCCCTCTTGTGGAAAACTGTCGTGCTAACATGTGCAGCCTGAATTGAGTGCTTTTTATTTTCCTGAAGAAATTGTTTTAAGGTGGCACTTAATTCATCGCCCAGAACAACACTTGAACATTTCTAGTGGCATCCATATACTATATTTATTCTTTCACCTACCCTTTTGATGCAGAAGTTCAAATCTAGACCCAAAGGCTAGGCTTAACAGTTGTTATAAATACATACATACATACATACATACCTACATACATACATACATAAATAAAATCATTTATGTTCCTTCCCCTGAAAGAGAATATCCATCCTTTTCCTTTAACCACCTTCTCTTTCTCATCTTCACTGTCCTCACCAATCATATCGTGAATAAACTTTGCAGCTTTCTGTGTGAAGTAAACTAGAGAAATCTGGACATTTCAAGCTTTGTTCCAAGGCATGGCTAATCTTTTCCTCTTTTGTAATATACACTTCTAAGGCGTGTTTGCATTTTGAAATCCTGCCCCTCTACTCACCCATTACCAGTTACTACTTACAAACATATACATGTGTCTTCCACATTACAAACAGAAACAGAAAGAGAACCCACAAACAAAGCAGTACAAAACACACCTGCCCCCAGTCCTATACTGCCCTCTCTCTCTGATCCTACTTCTTTGAATTTTGCTAAAAGAAGAGGCTACACTGTCTTAGTTCTTTATTGTCCACTCATTGCTCAATCTGCCTGCTCACTACCTTCTCAGAGACTACCATGCTGTTGGCTCTTCTGTGGAAAGAGGTCGCAGCCATTTTCTCACCACCAAGTAGCTCAGCATACTCTCCAAGTTCTTTCTCTAAACCACTAGTTCCTCATATCCGTGAAAGATTTTGGTAATTCAGTAATTTTTTTTTTCAACGCTTTTTATTTATTTTTGGGAGAGAGACAGAGCATGAACGGGGGAGGGGCAGAGAGAGAGGGAGACACAGAATCGGAAACAGGCTCCAGGCTCTGAGCCATCAGCCCAGAGCCTGACGCGGGGCTCAAACTCACGGACCGCGAGATCGTGACCTGGCTGAAGTCGGACGCTTAACCGACTGCGCCACCCAGGCGCCCCTAATTCAGTAATTTTTTAAGTGCTGCCTGCTATTGGTCTTCATAGACTCAGAGTGCAGGAGGCACATCTGATGCTCTAAGTCCCATGGCAACAAAGTCGGGTCAGTTTAATTTAACTTAAGAGTTTCCTCAACCTACCTGATAAATCCTTTTTTTTTTTTTTTTTTTTTTTGCTTAATACCAGTTAAGCATCTGGAGAGATAGTGTTTCTCTGCACAGATCACAGATTTTTTATCATACAAACAATTCTTGACGTATCCTTGAAGATTCTTCTTGTGGAGGTGTGCGAGTCTTCTTCTAGGTGGCATTCAGAGGAGGAATGCAAGGAGTCTTAGATACAGAGAGACTGCCCTCCAATGGCCGCCATGCCAGCTTGTAGTGCCCATGGTATGCAGTGATCTGTTTGCTCATCCCGTGCTCAGACCGTGGTGTTATCAGTTTTTTTTTTTTTAATTTGATGGGCAAAAAAGGAAATATTGAGCTTTAATATCTAATTATCCGGTTTTTAATGAAGTAGAGGTACATTTATGTGTTTTCCCCTTATCTGTGAGTTGCTGTATATATGATTTGATTTTGGGGGGATGATTTTTATTCTTTATATATATTCTGGATTCTGGTCTTTTGCCTTTTATGTATAATGGGAACATTTTTTTTATTCAATTTGTTACTTATGTTTTAATTTTTATGGTGCCTTTTACAACTTAAAAAAATGCCCTTTGCAAAGTTTTAAGTTTTGACATTGTCAAAATTATTAGTATTTCCTTTCCTATGTTTTAAAAAGACTTCCCTGTCCCTAAGGAAAAAATGTATCGTCTTATGTTTTCTATATCAAACTTCTTAATTCAACATTTTCATTCAGTCTATTGATATTATCTCAGTATCAACTTGTCTTGGCACATTTGTTCAAGTAAATACATGTGTTTCTATAGATTTATTTTACGGTGAATTTTATTTAAAGCAATTTCTTTAAGCATATTAATTTATTTTTGAGAGAGACTGCATGCAAGCAAGAAAGAGAGAGAGAGAGAGAGGAGGGAGAGGGAGGGAGAGAGAGGGAGAGGGAGGGAGAGGGAGGGAGAATTCCAAGCAGACTTCACATTATCATCATGGAGCCTGATGTGGGGCTTGAACTCACAAACTGTGAGATCATGACCTGAACCGAAATCAAGAGTAGGATGCTTAACTGACTGAGCCACCCAGGCACCCCTGTAGTGAATTTTAAAACATAATGCATGGAAAGTGTTGAGGGGCACCTGGCTGGCTCAGTCAATGGAGTCTGTAACTCTTGATCTCGGGGTTGTAAGTTCCAGCCCCATGTTGGGTATAGAGGTTACTTAAAAATAAAATAATTTTTAAAAAGGCTTGAAAAGAAGACTTTCAGGTGCACATTTGGGTACATATAGAGGACAATTTGGATGAGAAAGGACATCTTTATTTTTCTTTCAAATGAAGAATATTTGGTTAGACAGAAAGATATCTAGTCAACACATTTTTGAAATAGGCTAGGTACTTATGCTTATGTTATTGTATTCCACGTTATTGATAATGTTGCATTGCTTGATAGCATTATTTTTAATTTTGGCAGTTGAAGTTTATCTAAGTTTTGATTGTTCTGGTTGACTGTGTTAGAATTTAAAATTCATGTCCTGAAATTCAGTCCAACATTCTTGAGGATGTAACTGGCAGTTGCCTGACATTCTTCTTCTTCTTCTTTTTTTATGTATTCATGAAATCTCCCTGTTTTACTGTTAAGAATTTCAGACAAATATTGTGCTGCTAAATTCTGGGAGGGGCAGACTAAAGGATTAGTGTTTTGTAGAAGAGTGAAATAGAGTCACTATCCTTCTTGACCCAGCAAATGAATGCCATTAGGTGATTTCTACAGAGGTTTTGCACTAGCAATTTGGTCTCAATTAATGATGATTTTAGTGGAAGGGTAAGGACCAATTATCAGAGCCTCAGAAATATTTCTTTGTCCAGGTAGTTTAGTGTTGTTGGTAAGTTCATCTGTGACATTCTTGAAATAACCAGAGACTTAATCCCATTCCCAAAATGGGAAAAAAGTAAGGATCCAGAGGAAAAGCATAGAAAGCCACTTAAAGGTGACCTGCAATCTGAAGGCTGACGACAGTGTGGGGCACTGTTGCACATCCTCTCTATTCTCAGAAAGAAGAGTTACTCAATTTGAAGGCCTGGTAGGGCCAAACTTTGCTTCTAGTTTTGACTGCAGCCAAAAGGAATCAGTGAAATTGTTCCAACTGTTGGGGGTTCAGAAATGGCCTAATTTAAATTCAAAGAAATTATCTTTGGAATAGAGGTGAATCATTTAATTAGCATAAGTTAAGGTGATATCTTGGGAAGAGAGGAGAGATGAAGGTATATGATCAGGCTGCCATTCTGAGTTGCAGATTTGTGTCTTTGTGTGTTTTGTTTGTGTCCTTGTGTGCCCCTAATTTTACTTGCCATGTGTGGGAGCCATCACCAAGTGAGGATGATTCCAAAGCCAGAGAAAGATGGCCCCTGGAAGGCCACACTGAATCTGGTCCACCCATTGATGGGACTAGTCCAGTGAGGACATGATTATGGGATGATAAACACTGTGAAGGGACATTGCTGGCACAATTCAGACCCATGACACGAGCATGGTCAAACATTGGCACCTTCACAGCGCAAGTGCAGACTATTGAGATGTGGAAACTGACCAAGGGATAATCCTTGTTCTTTCTGACCAGATACCCTGTTACTAAGCACAGTGATGGCAGCCTTCTGGAACTTCTCCACACAGTCTGCATGGAAGGCCAGGGTCATCTTTGCTGCACTATAAAGCACCTTACATTCACATTTTATTAGCTATGTCTCTCCTTCCAGTGAATGTGTTCAAGAATTCAACTGCTTTCCACCTAGGTTGTGGGATGTCAGAACAGATAACCCTTAAGAGGAGAATTGCCCTTTTTGGGTCACCAAATGGAATGCGCACAATACAGTCTACTTTTTAGCTTTGGAGTCCAAAAGCCTTTAGGAGAAGTGATCTCTGGATTCCAGCCACAGTTAAATCTGGGAACTGTCTTAGCTGTCCTCAGAATCATGATCTATGCCAATACGATGGCCTTTCTTTATTATGCTCCAATTTATCTTTCTAATTTTATTTCTTTTTATCCTTTTTGTGTGTTCCTGTCTCAGGACTTTGGCACATCCTGTTCCCTCTCCTGGAACACTTGTCCTTCATTTTCTCTTCCTTGATGGCTGTGGTCCCCTCCAGCACAGCTCTATATCTGGTTAGACATTCTTTGTTCATTTACCATCATCTGATATATGTATATTTGACTCATTTATAATATGCCACAGAAACAGGGATTTTTAAACTATATTGTTTATTTTAAATTACGAAGTAGACACACTAATCAGCCCAGACTACTCCCTGCTCCCTCTGCCCAGTTCATGATTTATGAGCCATCACTTGTGCCCAGTATCACAGTCCAAGTCCTACCCACCCTTCAAGGTTTGCTCAGTGTCACCTCGTTCATAGAGTGTCTATTGATTCTGCCCAGTTACAAATAATGCCACCTGTCTGGCCTTCTAGAACTTTTATGAAAGTAGCACCCTCTAAATGGTATATATACTTACTTATCCCTATTATTAGACTATAAGTGGTTTAAAGGGAAGATATATTTCTTTTTTTTTTAATGTTTATTTATTTTTGAGAGAGAAAGAGAGGGCAGAGAGAGAGAAGGAGAGAGAATCCCAAGCAGGCTTTACGTGGGGCTTGAAACCGTGGACCATGAGACCATGACCTAAGTCGAAATCAAGTCAGATGCTTAACCGACAGAACCACCCAAGCACCCTGGGAAGACATATACCTTATTAGAATGTTATGATATCAGAAACTGAATATACTGCTTTGCATATAGTATATGTAAAGTAGGCCAGAGCTTAAAGCCACAGACTTTGCAGTCAGACGACCGTGGATTAGGTATTTGTTCCATTTCACATGTGATAAATGGTTTTGTGTATGTCACACCCCTTTGTTATGGGCCCTGGGTTCCACTTGTGAAATCATGATATGTGGTGTCCCAGCCCTCCCTCCATTACTCCGTGTCAGCACTTCCCTTTCTCCCACCACCTCTCCCCTTTTACCAGGTAATAGTTCTAGAGGGCATTACTGGAACTTTTTCCTTTTAACCCAATTGAGTGTCTAGGGTGTAGCAGAGATTCAAGAAATATTTGTAAAAGAAATGAAGTAGTAATTGTGAGATCTTAACTTTTAACAAACGAGTATGTTTACCCCCTAAATAGCTGCTTGGTGAGCTATAGTATAGTGATGGTGGATATTAGAAAATGTCAGCCTGGGAGTAGTATGTTCTTTGTTACATCACACAGAGAAACTGCAGCAGGGTGGTGAGTATAGATCACAAGGAGCTTGGTAGTGGAGTCTTCACTCAGTTACTGACTCACTGGGCGACCTAATGAGTCTCTTTGGGGCTGGATGCAGGCACAGGTAATCACTGGTAGAACAGGATTGTGGAATGCATACATTTTAGTGTCACTGAAAATCTGGATTGCACAGTGCCTGCACAGAGACAGTCACCAGTGTTTGCTGAATGGAAGAAAAGTGAATGGATCGTTATTAGTAGGGACAAAGATAATGTTATTAAGATAACCACTGGTAGCAAAGAATTATTTTTTCATCAGCATGTCTGTGATTCATACTTGAAGACATTCCAACGTTACTTTTCAAGGTTGCTTAGTTACCTCTCTTTCTTTGTGGAATATATGTTTTTCTGAAAAACATTTAATAGTCAAAGAAAGCAAAGTATGAATGGGAGTGAACTATATACTGAAATTGTACACTTAATAAAAATAGAGATTTATCACTTTTATTTCCCAGTATTCATCTCAGCTGTGGTTATTCAATATTTCCCCCTTGCTTGTTTGTATTCCTTCATTTTAGCATTTTCAACCTTATTTTACCCTCTCATGGTCTTTTTTCTTAGTCTTTCAGTTATTGTTCAGAAATGACTCAATTTGTTACTTGTAGCATCCCACGTCTGCCATCTAGTGGAATAGAATGGTCAACACAACTTTTAATCATGATCCTTGAAAAAGTCTGAATCTGTGGCGCTGTTGCTTGGAATACAAATTACTCCTTTCATCAGACTTCAAAGCAATGCCTAGACTCCAATTTATAAAATTTCTATAGTGAAACTGAAAGTTGCATTTAATTGTCTAAAATGGTTGTTGGATATTTTACTAGGTTTGTTATTTTTTATTAAATTTTGCAGAGCCTCTGAAGAGTTGAGTAACCAGAGGTAGATCCATTGTATTTGTTGGGAAAAGTGGGATGGTGACACTAATGACAGAAACGATTTTAGAAGAAAGGCTGAAATTTAAGAGTATCTGGGGACCATCAAATATCACAGCCATTTTGTCCTAGGGAAAGAAAATTATAAAAATATGTCATTAACCTCCTTATAGTAACTGTATGCCATGGGAAATTTTAGGCTGTACCCGATGCACTTCAAAGGACAAAGGGAGCTTGTAGCTGTTCTGTGGAACCATACCATGTCAAATGACTTTACTTACATCATTCACTCATATTTTTCTTCATAGATGAGTGAAAATGTATTTATTTTTATCAATTTGTAATTTTAAAAATATTTTCCTTATAAAACAGTGCAGTTTCATTATAGCTAATTTTTAAAATTCAGAAATATTAATAAAAGAAATAAAGAATAAAAAAGACACCTGTAACTTTGCTTTCCAGGCATAACCACTTAAAAAAAAATTTTTTTTTACATTTATTTATTTTTGAGAGACAGAGAGACAGAGCACAAGTGGGGGAGGGGTGAGAGAGAAGGAGACAAAATCCGAAGCAGGCTTCAGGCTCTGAGCTGTCAGCACAGAGCCTGACGTGGGGCTCAAACTCACAAACTGTGAGATCATGACCTGAGCCGAAGTTGGTCGCTCAACCAACTGAGCCTCCCAGGTGCCCCAGGCATAACTACTTTTTAAAACTATGGTTACTTATTTAATTTTGAGAAAAAGAGAGAGAGAGCACAAGCAGGGGAGGGGCAGAAAGAGAATCCCAAGCAGGCTCTGTGCTGTCAGCACAGATCCTGACGTGGGACTTGATCCCACAGACCATGAGAATCAAGAGGTGATTGCTCAACCAACTGAGCCACCCAGGAGCCCCCAGACATAACCACATTTTATCATTTTGATGTATTTCCTTTCAGCCTTTGTAATTTCATACTATAATGTATTTATAATTTTTCTTTAACGAAACTTTAATCAATATGTTTCCAATTATCTTAACTAACATTACAAGGTGAACATCTTCATTCATGCAATTCAAGAATACAACTTTTAATGTCTGTAAAGTATTTTTTATATTTATATGTGAAAGTTATTTAACCAATTCTAATTATTAAAATTATAGGGTTTTTTTCAAAATATTTCGCTCTTAGAAATACTGCCACCTTGATCTAACGTGTATATATTAGTGAAAATTTATTTCCTGAGGACAAATTCTCTTGAAGTTTAAGTGTTCAAGGTTATAAAACATTTTCAGGCTTTTGATTTAGATCACAAAGTTACCTTTCACAGTTAGAATAATTTTGTTTAGGCTAGCGCTGTATCAGAGGATCATTTCATGTCACCCTTGACAACGTTATTTTTATTTGACTAAATAGAGATATAAAGAATATCTCGTTGAAGAATAATTTGCATTTCTTTGATTATTAAACACACTGGATTCTTTTATGTTTACCAGAAATCACATTTCTTTCGCAATTATTTGTGCGTTTTTCCTCCTGTGGCATTTTTTCTTGTTGATTTGCTAGAGCTGTTTATAAAGTTAGGCTATTAATCATTTTTCATCATATATGCTGCCAATCACTCCCCCAGCTTGTTGTATGTGGCTTTTTTGATTTGTGAAGTTTTAACTTTTTTTGCGTGTAGTAAAATTCACTGGTCTTTTCCTTCACACTCCATTTTCAGCTTTTATGTTCAGAAATGTACCTTTCATTTTCCACCTTCATTTCTATCTTTTGCTTATGCTTTCCCATTTTCACTTCATAGAGGCCATGCCTGTTTACATCTTTTTGAAGATATCTTTTAGAAATGAAAATCATTTTCTCTTTTTTTTTTTTTTTTTGTCAGCCATTTCCCGATATAGTTTTTTCCCTTTAGTCTTTGGGATTAATGCAGCACCACCTTCTATAGGTCATAATTAGTGAAAATTTCTCCCTAATTATAGAAAAGTTTTTATTATTAGAGTTAATTTTCAGTACTGATAGGAGGGTTTTTTTTCTTTTTTTTTAATTAAAATTTTAATAGGACACTGGGAGACTCTGGGACATGAATTCCTTGCCATCATAAATCATACATCTATTTTATATCTTTTATTGAGTAAGGATCAGGAGACAAGGAGAGATGAGTAAAGGCTGGGAGTCGTGGAAAATTAAGGTAATCCTAAATGACACTGACAAATTCATGTCTGATGCTGATGACAGAGATATGCTTGCCTCCCTTCTGGGATTGTGGGTCAGGTTAATTCCTTTAATCAAAAATATGGAGTTCTGAGGAAATTTAGACAGTCTGAATGACTGGTATTTTTATCATAAAATATTTCTCCCACCTACACTCTGCTCAGCACTTACGGAACGGGGGCATGTCATTTTTCTCCAACCCCTGCTTACTAAAGAGACAAGTAAATGAAATTGAGCAGTGTGACATTTTGAGCCACAGTGTGCCCTTCCTCTGTTGTCCATCTGATAACCTGATTTTTTTGCCCTTTTGTGGTAGGAAGTCACCTTGAATAGCATTACAGCACGGCACACTTTGTGGTTTTATATCCTCATTCAAAATGAAGGCAAATGAAGGTAATGCCCACCAGTTATTTTTTGTTCCTTCTCTTTTCTTTTCTTTTCTTTCCTTTTCTTTTCTTTCCTCTTCTCTTCTCTTCTCTTCTCTTCTCTTCTCTTTTCTTTTTTCTTTTCTTTTCTTCCCTCCTCCAGTTTCTCTCATAACACCACAATCTAAAGTTTATAAGCATCTAAATAAATGGTGTTGGGAAAACTGGACAGCTACCTGCAAAAGAATGAAACTGGATCATTTTTCTTACACCATACACAAAAATAAACTCAAAATGGATTCAAGACCTAAATGTGAGACCTGAAGCCATAAAACTCCTAAAAGAAAACAGAGGCAATAAACTCTTAAATATCAGCCTTAACAACATTTTTCTGGATTTTTCTCGGGTAAGGAAAACAAAAGGAAAAAGAAACCATTGGGACGACACCCACCTATAAAGCTTCTGCACAGCAAAGCAAACTGTCAACAAAATGAAAAAGTAACCTAGTGAATGGAAGAAGATATTTGCAAACGATACCTCCAATAAGGGGCTAATATCCAAAATGTACATAGAGCTCATACATCAAAAAACCAAATAAAAAATTAAAAAATTGGCAGACGACCTGAAGAGACATTCTTCCAAAGAAGACCTACAGATGGCCAACAGAGACATGAAAAGGTGTTCAACATTGCTAATTATCAGGGAAATGCAGATCAAAACTGCCATGAGGTATCACCTCACACAAGTCAAAATGACTAGTATCAAAAATAACAAGTGCCTTAGTAAGAATGTAAATTGGCACAGCCACTGTGGAAAACAGTATGGAGTTTCCGCAGAAAATTAAAAATAGAAATACCATATAAACTTAAAATTCCACTAATGGACATTTACCCCCAAAACCCCAGAAACACTAATTTAAAAAGATATATGCACAGATGCTTATTGTAACATTATTTATAGCAGCCAAGATGTGGAAGCAATCCAAGTATCCTCCGATGGATGGATGGATAAAAGAAGGTGTGGCATATATATATACAATGTAATATTACTGAGTCATAAACAACAATGAAGTCTTACCATTCGTGACAACATCGTTGGACCTAGAAGGTATTAGGCTAAGTGAAATAAATTAGAGAAAGACAAATACAATCTATATTTCACTTATATGTGGAATCTGAAAAACAAATGGATAAGCAAATGAAACAGAAACAGACTCATAAATAGAACAAACTAGTAGTTGCCAGAGGGGGGAATAGGTAAATTAGGTGAAAGGGATTAAGAGGTACAAACTTTCAGTTATAAAATAAAAAGCCTTGGGGGTGACAAGTACAGCACAGGGAATATAGTCAAGAGGATTGTAATAACTTTGTATGGTGACAGATGGTAACTATGCTTACTGTGGTGAACGTTTGATAATGCATATAATTGTGGAATTGCTATGTTATACATCAGAAACTAATATAACATTATATGTCAACTATACTTCAATTAAAAACAAATACATAAAAGGGAGAAATTTGCTGTTTGGAAAAAAAAACCCTTGGTCAGACCCCTAGGTTTGAGTGCCTGACCCACCACTACTGCTACCCGTGGGCAAGTGTGTAAATTCGTGCTGTTGCCTCCCTTTTCTCATGACTGGTTATAACCGTACCTACTTGACTGAGTGGTTGTGAAGATTGACTGAGATTATGCATCTAACGTATTTAGAAGAAAGCCTGACACATGTTAAGGGCTCTAGAATGTTATCGGTAGGTTACAGATTTGATCTCCTTTAAATGAAATACTCTACATATCTAAGTGGAGCTTCATTACATCAGAGATAATCTAAGGGATGATAATTTTATACTCTTCCTGCTACAGGTCTCTGTTACTGCATTCAAATGTTAATTTGTGTTGGGGGGGGAGGGGAAGCAGAACTTCGGGTGTTAGAAATTACAGATAACTGGAGATCAGAGATATATACCTTGTCTCCCTAACAGTACAGATCTAGGAATTTTGGGAGTGCAGTCACGGTGGCCTCTTTGAACTAGCATAATTAAATTGGGGGTGGGGGGGGTGGGGGAAGGTTAATAGAGCTGCAGATGAACTTTATGAACCAAGAGAGTTAAAGCCTTGCACACTCTGAGGATTTCTTTCTCCCTTGTTTCTGGCTTTACTCTTTCACTTCTCTGTTGACTGGCTCTCTGCTTCCTAGGCCACATGGTCAGAAATACTACTCCCAACAATTCTAAATTTCTATGTTAATGCTTCAGTCATTAGAGCAACAGAATGAATCAATTCTGATTCCAGTTCCAGTTCTACCCATCCCCCCAGATCCATAGATTGAATTAACTCATGTGACCCTCTTTGGTGAGTATGCTTCCCACCCTGGTCCCATCAGCTGTGACTCTAGTAAACGTGTCCCCTGGGAATGCTCCACACAATGTGTGCTTGGAGGGAAGTGAGAAGGCCCAGAAAGGAGGGGCTAGGAGTTAACCCAGAGGGTGTCCACTAAATGTTGGTTTATAAATCTCTGTTGGGACAGAGAAACTAGAAGTGCTAGAAACTACAGGTAATAAAGCCAGTTCAGAGGAAATGACGAGAACTCTGAAATAACAATATAACCAAAATGTTGTTAAGTTAGGACTGATAACTTTATACCTTAATTCTGTCCACAAAACTGATGTGGATAGATAAATGGCTTGATTTGCAGAATTTTATTTTATCAAATAATTTTTTGGGGGGATACACCCATTAGTAAAGCAAAATGGCATGCATAGCTGTGGTTTATGTCAAATCACATTCACATTTGACTGTTCTTAAAATCAGTATTTATGAATTATTAATATAGCATTTAAAACTGAATCTTTTAAGAGACTATACTCCTTGTAGCTGATACTCAGCAAATTATTTTTTTAATAGATTTAATTTATCCTACAACCACTGACTGTGGGATTTAGAAAACCTAAAATAAGATGTATGTTTACCACAAAGATGAATGTCTATTCTCATCATATAAGATCTAAAATAAATATAAAGTTCCCTGTCCTGGTAATCAGATTAAATAACAAAGTGTGTTTTCCCCCCCAAACTCCCCTTCTCACTCCCTGCTTCTCCCTTTGCCAACCCATAGGTACCCAATGTTCTCTTGTGCCTCCTTGGGGCTGTTGGGATTTCCTAGAAAACTAGTTTACAGGGTTGTTGTTGAAAATATGTTTCCTTCATTTTCAAAAGTTAGGTTTTATTTCAAATTACAGAAAAATAGAAATTAACAAAAGCCACTTATTTATTCACCACTTACATTTAACAAGCATTAACATTTTACAGTTTTGCTTGAGAATTTTATTTTCTAAACTGATATAAAATTTACATGTAGAGAAATGCACATATCTGAAGCCTAATGTTGAATGAGGTTTGGTAAATACTTATTTCCATGAAAGCCACACTGCTATGAAGAGACAGTTTTCCCATTACTCTAGGAAAGGTCTGTTATGCCCCTTCCTAATTAATCATTGTCCTAGACCCCCAGAGGTAATTCTGGTTTCTATCAGTG